>NC_136068.1:1904291581-1905491581 GCF_964261635.1 Lissotriton helveticus
TGCCCTTCCAGGGCTCTGGGGCTGCAGGGCACCAGGACTCCAGGGCTCGGGAGCTGCGGGGATCCGGGGTTGCAGGGTTGCTGGGCCCAGTACCCATGGAGCCCTTCCCGGGTACTTTCCCACGCCGCTGGCCGGAGGAGGTAGCCCTGGAAGCCTGGGAGGTGTTGCCCGGGAACACAGCCCATCTGGTCCCCGGCAGGGATCCGCCAGCCCAAGAGGGGTCACAGAGTACCTTGTCCCTAGTAATCTGGAGAAAGGCTACCCCTCTTTCTGGGAACAAGTGCGCACCGCAAGGCTCGGGGGACCCTAGGCCCGAACGTGCCCGACCTCCTGGAGCCCTGGCTGGGATCTGGGAGGCGAATGGCACCTCATCGGGACTTCCAGGGAAACCCGTCCATCTGGTCGCCCCATAGGAAAGCATTGGGCGAGACCAGATGGCTGAGGCGAGAGGGGCAACCAGATGGCCGGGACCGAAATGACACCAGTCTGCCTGCCCCGAGCCTCCGCGGGAGGGTTCCCGTCTGCCCTTCCAGGGCTCTGGGGCTGCAGGGCTCCAGGGCTCCAGGGCTCCAGGGCTCCAGGGCTCCAGGGTTCCAGGGCTGCAGGGCACCAGGACTCCAGGGCTCGGGAGCTGCGGGGCTCCGGGGTTGCAGGGTTGCTGGGCCCAGTACCCATGGAGCCCTTCCCGGGTACTTTCCCACGCCGCTGGCCGGAGGAGGGAGCCCTGGACGCCTGGGAGGTGTTGCCCGGGAACACAGCCCATCTGGTCCCCGGGAGGGATCCGCCAGCCCAAGAGGGGTCACAGAGTACCTTGTCCCTAGTAATCCGGAGGAAGGCTACCCCTCTTTCTGGGAACAAGTGCGCACCGCAAGGCTCGGGGGACCCTAGGCGCGAACGTGCCCGACCTCCTGGAGCCCTGGCTGGGATCTGGGAGGCGAATGGCACCTCATCGGGACTTCCAGGGAAGCCCGGCCATCTGGTTGCCCCGTAGGAAAGCATGGCGGGCGACCAGATGGCCGAGGGTAGAGGGGCGACCAGATGGCCGGGACCAAAATGATGCCAATCTGCCTGCCCCGAGCCTCCGCGGGAGGGCTCCGGGGGCTGCAGGGCTCCGGGGGCTGCAGGGCTGCAGGGCTCCAGGGCTCCAGGGCACCAGGGCTCCAGGGCTCCAGGGCTCCAGGGCTCCAGGGAACCAGGGCTCGGGGCTCGGGGCTCGGGGGCTGCAGGACTCCAGGACTCCAGGGCTCGGGGGCTGCAGGGCTCCGGGGTTGCAGGGCCCAGGACCCATGGAGCCCTTCCCGGGTACTTTCCCATGCCGCGGGCCGGAGGAGGGAGCCCCGGACGCCTGGGAGGTGTTGCCCGGGAACACAGCCCATCTGGTCCCTGGCAGGGCACCGCTATCCTGGGAGGGTGTCCGGGCATACCATTGTCCCTAGTAATCCGGAGGAAAATTACCCCCCTTTCTTGTAATCTGTGCACTCAAGGTGACAGAGGGGACCCAGGGCGCAAACGTGCCCTACCTCCTGGAGCCCTGCCTGGGATCCGGGAGGCAAATGGCACCTCATCGGGACTTCCAGGGAAGCCCGGCCATCTGGTCGCCCTATAGGAAAGCATCGGTCGCGACCAGATGGCCGAGGTGAGAGTGGCGACCAGATGGCCGGGACCGAAATGACGCCAATCTGCCGGCTCCAGCCTGCCCTTGCAGGGCTCTGGGCATGCAGGGCTCGGGGGCTCCGGGACTGCAGGGCTCCGGGGCTCCGGGGCTGCAGGGCTGCAGGGCTCTGGGGCTCCGAGGCTCCAGGGCTCGGGGACTGCAGAGCTCGGGCTGCAGGGCTCCGGGGCTCCGGGGCTCCAGGGCTCGGGGACTGCAGGGCTCGGGCTGCAGGGCTCCGGGGCTCCGTGGCTGCAGGGCTCCCGGGCTCCAACCTGGCCGGGGAGATCAGAGAGTCTGCCCAGGCATGAGGGACCCCTGTCCAGGGCACACGGACCCCCAGGACGCGCCCCCGTTTTCCACAATTTTCTTTTTTTTTTTTTCACTACGCGTAGTGTGCGTAGTGGCACTACGCCCAGCCCTAGTTTTGACACACTGGGCGAGAGGTTGGGGACTCATAGATGCATGGAAGGAAAAACACAGCGGGATCAGGGAATACTCATTCTACTCCCCATTGCACAAATTACATACCCGCATAGGTAGGATAGTCTGTTCGGCTGCTCTGATGTCTGCGGTTAGGGACTCCACTCATTTAGGGAAAACCTTATCAGATCATAGTCCAGTAGAGATCATACTACAATGGGGCACGGTCCCGACTTTGGTACCGATGTGGCGACTACAACCGCAATTGCTAGAAGACTCGGTTTTCAAGACGCTCTGGCTACTGCTATAGATAATTATTTTTCTGAAAATGCAAATACGGCCTCTTCTAGGCAGATTGAGTGGGATGCATTTAAGACTGTGTTGAGGGGGGTGGCGAACAGCACATGAGTAGGGTTGAGGCACACGCTAGTCACTCAAATCACTGACATAGAATAAACACTCAGAGAGAGGGAACAACGTGCTGCACTGGACGAAACACATAGAGTACAGTTACAAGAAGCCCATATACTATAGGCTGAAGTCTTAGAGGACCTCACACTGGTGGATAGTAGGCTCCATACCCTGAAGCAACATGCAGTAGCGGATAGAGCGGGACCGTTGCTGGCTAGGATTCTCAAAGATGCCCCACCGGTTGTCCCTGTACTGGAGATAAAAAATGTGGCCGGTGCCACGGCGTGTACACAACTTGACATTAACGAGGCCTTTAGGGAATATTATGAAAATTTATATGGTAGGCCTGAAGATGTAGGGATGGAGAATTTGGACACCTTTTTTAACGGGCTGCAACTCCCCCAGTTATTGCAGGCGCACAAGGATGAGCTTCGGCTCCCGGTGACTGCGATGGAAATCAAAACAGCGATACGTAGTTGGCCCAGAAATAAATCACCTGGAGGGTATGGTATGCCGTGGAATTTTATGCAGCGTTTTCTGAATTATTGGTACCTCACTTGCAAAAGGCTATATCATTCATCCTTAGGGGCCGGCACCCTTCTGATTACCACACTGCAGGCCACAGTAATCTCACTGTTAAAACCTGGGCGGGACAGCACAGACATAGCAGGGTACAGGCCCCTCTCGTTACTAAATGTTGATACTGAGTAAAATACTGGCGACTCAGATTTGTCAACACATGCCACACTTAATACACATCGACCAGTGTGGGTTTGTTCCGGGCAGAAGTAATGCCCTGAATAGCCGGCGTTTGCACCAGGTGATGGCCCATACCATCCAGCGAGCTGATGCTGTGGGGTGTATCTCGTTAGATTTGAGACAAGCTTTTGATTCTATACAATGGGAATATATGTTTTATGCTCTGACCCGGTATGGTATCCCTGATGAATACATAAAGTGGGTGTTACTATTATATACAGAACCTACGGCCAGGGCGAGAACGGATAGACACATTTCGAGGCACTATACAATCGCAAGGGGCACCAGGCAGGAGTGCCTGTTGTCGCCTCTGCTGTTCATCCTGACGCTAGAGCCCCTGCTGTTGAAGTTGCGCAATACTGCAGGCCAGAGTGGGATAGAGTTGGGCCCCACGACACATATTGTATCTGCTTATGCAGACGATATCATACTGTATCTCAGGGACCTGGACGCTGCTTGTGAGCCTATACCGTCGATTTTTGCTGCATTCCAGAGGCTGTCTGGACTGTCGATAAATGAAAACAAATCCTATGTCTATTATTTTGCGGACTCAACACGAACTGGAACGATCTGGTTTGGAGACTGGTCATTCCACATTGCACCTGACACTTTCAAATATTTAGGAATTAATATCTACAGAGATAAGATGGATCTCCTGGAGGGTAACCTGGATAGGACTATCACCTCGATTAGATCCCAAATAAGGTTCTGGATTACTTTGCCTATATCTGTGGCAGGAAAAGTAGCAATAGCAAAAATGGTGGTGCTCCCTAGATTGTTGTATTTCTTTACCAACTTGCCTGTAATGATACCTGTGAAGACTTTTTCGGTGCTCACAACTATGCTGATTGAACTGATATGGGGCAAGGGCAGGAGACTCATAGGGAATACAATACTCTACCTAGATACTAAACATGGGGGAATGGGGGTCCCTGATCTGAAAGCCTACTGCTAGGCGAGCCAGCTGCAATGGCTGGCATATTGGCTGGCAGGGCGGAATTTGCAGGAGGTAGAAATGACGCATCTATAGTACATACACTCATGTTGCCTAACAGCAAGATCAACCCGTCTGCACCACACCTTTTGAAAATTGCACTTTTATTTTGGAGGCACTCTCTACGATACACCAAGACGGTGTACCCATACACCCCTATCATACTCCTGATAGGGATCCCCACGCAGGTAGGCAGAATTACAATGCGAAGGTTAGAGTTGTGGGAAGCGGCGGGCGTGTCCACAGTGAGTGATTTCTTTAAGGAGGGTACTATGATGCCGCATGATGGATTCATGAGAGAGCATGGAGTGCCGAATGCGCTGTTTCTTCTACATGCCAGTTTGTCTCATTACATGCGCACTACATGGGTGCCTGACAGGGTGGAACCAGCCACAAATGCATTGGTCACAATGCAACATTTAATGGGTAATGGAGGACACCTTACCAGGTGGTAATATAGGGGCATTCGCACGGTAGCAGCAGTACCCCTTTGTCCCCTACGCGGCAAGTGGGAAACGGATATAGGAAGGGAGTTTAGGGATAAAGAATGGGATAAATTGGTGGAATACCCCAGGAAAGTGTTGAGAAACCCGAAATTTATAGTTATTCAATGTATGCTATTGCATATGGCCTATTTGACACCATGCAAGCTGAAGACCATGTACCCAGATGCTTTGGATGTATGCCCGCGTTGCCAATTACAAGATGCAGATTTGATACACATGCTGTGGAACTGTCCAAGACTACGACGGTACTGGGGGGCGGTCTGTGAGATTTTTCGGAGATAGCACCAGTGCGGAATAATGATAGCTTGGAATACTGCCTGCTGGGGCTGGGTCCTACAGGGAAGAAGGGTAGTCCGGTAACTAAGTTTAATAACTTGGCGCTAATACTGGCTAAACGAAACATTACAGTGCAATGGAAGGCAGCTAGGCCACCAGCATTAAAAACCTGGTATGATGAGTTATTGAAATGGGCAGGGCAGAGGGGGTGGAATTGAAAAGGGAAGAACAATGCTGACTTCGTAGGATGCCCATATCAATGGAATGGAACTTGCCGATGGAGGAGCTTGGCGCCTTGGACATAAAGTTACTTAATGTATATTCTAGGGTGGCTTATACCAAGTTGCAAAACTTTGGGGCTGGAATTCTTGGCCTTGAACGGGGGCTTGCTGGCAGGACACTGTCTGTATGTGCCAAAATGTGCTGTATGTGCCAAAATGTAAATGGGTGGTACTGGACTGAGTATATGATAATATACTTTTTTCATGTTGAGCCTCAGGGGGAGGGAAGGGGAAGGGATAATTGGTAGGATTTTGTTGTTCTTTCTTGTTTTAGGTTCTCCTTTCCCAATAGTATTGAATGCAGTGATTACTGGGTATAACAACAGACCCAAGAATGGGTAATATTAAAACTGCATGTACTTTGATATGGATGGAAAGGTATGCTTTCTTTTGAAATGTAACCAAAATGTGTAATAGAAATATTGGGTGTGCTCTTGAAAAACAACTTTTACATTGGGATTAATATTGTGTAATTATGACTGCCATATTAGCTCTTGCTCCAATGTGACAGGAACATGTGGTTTGTTCCAACCAACGATGTATAATGGCATAACCTTCTAATAAAAATATGTTTAAAAAAACGAAGAAAAAAAAAGTCCTGTCGAACCACACCCCCAGATAACGATATTCATTCACAATTTCCAATTTGAGATCTCCTAACACCCAGCTGAAGCTAGTCTCTTTTTTACGAAGCATAACATCTTAGTTTTTTCCATATTTACAGTTAAAAATGTTGCATTACAATAATCTCTATAAACATTTAATTTCCTTTGTAGGCCAATTTCGGTATGATCTAAAATCACCAAATCATCTGCATACAACAGGCAGGAAATGTTCTTACCATTCATTTTTGGGCTTGCACTTCTTTCAACCTCTAGCCTTGCCAGTAAGTCAGCCAAAAATATAGCAAAGAGCAGGGGGGCTAGCACACAGCCCTGTCTGAGGCCATTCTCGATTGCTATTTTTGGAGTTAGTGACCCCTCTGTGTCCCTAATTACTTGTGCCCAAGTACCGCTGTGTAACGCTTTTATTATTCTCAGCAATCTCGCGGGGATCTTTTTATTTTCTAGGGTTGCCCAGAGGCAGTTCTGATCAACTGATTCAAACGCAGCTCGAAAGTCAACAAAACAACAGCACAGCTTACCATTTTGTTCCATTGACTTGCTTGCCGCGGCCCACAGGGCAAAGCAATGGTCGACCGAGGAATGGCCTTCCTTAAAGCCCCCCTGTTCAGTTGGTACTATTGTGAACTCCTCTACCTAGTTCTTAAATCTATGCAAAATTATTTTTGAAAACACTTTTTCCCCTAAATCTAACAGGTTAATTAACCCCTTTTTTGTGTACTGGCCCTATTACTGCTCCCTTCCAGTTCTTAGGTATTTTCTCTCCTTCTATGATTACCAAGAACATCTGAGATAGGAATTTCGCCCACCACTTAATCTCAGATTTTATTATTATAGCTGGGAGATTGTCTGGGCCTGCAGCTCGTGTTAGCTTTAAATTAGCTATTGTATTTTTTACATTCAGTTCTGTAAAGTCTAGTTTTAGATCTTCTACTAACCGTTGCCATGATTCTAGCCCTTCTTCTACTAAATCTCTCCGTGGGCCATATATTTCCTTCAAATACTTCTCCCAAACTGCCTCATCTACCACACATTTCATTGCCCCGACTGGGTGGTCTGCTGCTGTTTTGACTAATTTACAGAATTGTCCTAAAGTCTTTGATTCAATCGTTTACTATAAATTTTCCCAGAATTTATCCTTATAAGTTCTTTTAGCAATTGTAACTTTGTATATTCTCTTTTCAATTTTTCAAGGTGCCTTTATCTCTTCTGATCGTATTTATTTCTGATCCTTCTGGTTTCTTTCCTGATTTCTCTTTTTTTCTTCTGACAATCTGCAGAGAACCATTTCAGTCGTCTTGCTGGGATTATATGTTTGTTTATTTTATCTCTTTTTCATGCGATTCGAAGACATTGGACCACTTGTTCTATTTTTTCCTCAAACCATTACAGGTTTCGGGCCTCTATTTCCGCCAAATGTATCTTCTGTTGGAGTCTTCCTAGTTTTTCTATGTACTCTTATGATAATCTTGTGGTCACTCTTTTAAGGTATTCAACTTGTTGTGCGATACCTTTATCACACGGTTTCAGACTTCCCCCCTGAATCGTCAACTGCAGAGGGTTATGATCACTCTCTTCTAGCTGCAGTATCTTAAATTTACTTATGAGAGGGATATTCCAAGCAAACATAAAAATGAGGGCCTAGATGTAGGTAAATGTGAATTACCGATTCATAAATACCGAATTTTACCGATTCGGTATTCATGAATCGGTAATTCAAATGTAGGTAGAAATTCGGTAACAAATTCTGAATCGGTATGATTCGGTATTTACCGATTCTGTAATTACAGAACCAGTATTTGCCATTGATTCCTATGGGCCTTGAAGCCCATAGGATTCAATGGCAGTTACCGATTCGGTAATTACCGAATCAGTAAAAATACCGAATTTACAAGGGGGACAGGGTGTCACTTTGACACCCTGTTGCACCCCTGTAACTGGCTTGTGCGCCATGTGGCACACATAAATGCCCTTAGGGCATGTCTGTGTGCCATATGGCACAGGTGTACATGCACAGATGTGCATGTACACAAGAATTCGTTATTTACCATGCAATTGTATTACATGGTGAATAACGAATTCTAAAGGCCCTGTAGCACTGTTAGAAGTGCTACCTACATAGGAAAATACAGATTCGGTAATTTTACCGATCAGTAATTTTACCAGTTTGGTAAAATTACCGATCCGGTAAAATTACAGAATCTGTATGTTTTCAGTGCCCCTACATACCAATGTCAAAATACCGGTCGGAAACAGACGAAAATCGGTATATTCGGCCGATTCCGACCGGTATTTTGACACCTACATCTGGCCTTTAGTCTATTGGGCAGTTTTGTGTGCCTATTTTAAATGTTTTCTTTGCTGGGCAATCTGATTCCAGTCTATCATTCAAGCAGAACAGACCCTTCATCCCTTTGTATTTTCCCAGCATTTCATCCCATCTTTGCGGTTCACAGTCTGGGAAGGTTGCCTCCTTTATCACATATGCATCCAGTATATCCCTATGCCAGAGGTCCACCATCTTTGGGCTCAGTTGATGGTTGAAATCCTTCATTATGAAAAACATATCCGGCTCATACTTTCCGCAGAGAATCTATATAATCTTTAAAATGCTCCAACTCACTTTCATACTCCAAAATATTTTCCCATTGCATGTACACATTGATAATAATTACATTTTCATACCTTTTATCCAAAACCAGCAGGGACAATCTGCATACCAAAAGCCATTTACATTTCACATTTAAAAGGATCACGTTCGTTGCTATTTGTGTTGACCCCAAGGTCATAATCCCCCAGCCGAGCGTCCGAAACTTCCGGGCGGTGGAGCTGGTTGAAGCCATCAAATGTTGGGGTTTCGTCACATAGCCAAGTTTCTTGCACACACATAATTCCCATAATTTTTCCTAGCTCGCTTAATCTTTCCTGTTTAGCTCTATCACCCAGGCCTTTTACATTCCAGTATAAGAAGTTAAGGCTATGTGACAACTTCTCATCCTATTCTACTTCGCTTATACCTCCATCTTCCCCCATACCTTCTTTATACCACTGGAAGGGACATGCAGGGCTGCTTCTTTGACTCCATTGTCCCTATATTTAGCATACCACTCCCCTCTTCATTGTTCTCCATAAGCCTCACCTGTCTCTTCCCAAGGCCTGTATGACATTTAAGGAAGTCTCTACCTGATTGCACCTGATTTTCCAGATCTTTCTCTGTGATTAACCGTATCCCTTCCTGCTCTATCTCAGCCTCCGCTTTCTAAATTGCCAATTTCACTAAATCTGAGTAGACAAGGACTCTTGTGATTTCCTTCCCATTTGTATTTTCTTTTTTTTGTATTATTATTTTTTATTGAGAGTTCATAGCAGTAAATACATATTCATAAATGCATACATAAATACAAAAATACAAAAATAAATTAGAAGAATTATGTAATCCAGTAACTAGAAGGACAGAAAGAATAAAAAGAATGATGAACAGTGAATGGTAAACAGTAAACAATAAACAATAAGCCATGGACAGATTAGATAGCTACAGTGCCAGTAGATCATTCATTTGCAGTTTGTTTTGCTGTCCTCCAAATAGCTACTGGGGCCCAAACTCGCTTACCCATATCCCTTATCTTAGCTCCCTTTAAATCATATAGTGCTTCCTCGATGTTATGTATACCCAGCATTCTGCACATCCACATTTGGAATGTAGGAGCTTCTGTATCCTTCCAGGCTGCACTAATTAAGATCCTAAGGACTGCTACAGAAATGAAAACTAGAGCTTCAGCCTCAGTACACATATTTAATTTCACATCACATCCAATTATTATCTTATATCGCTTATACCTCCATCTTCCCCCATACCTTCTTTATACCACTGGAAGGGACATGCAGGGCTGCTTCTTTGACTCCATTGTCCCTATATTTAGCAGACCACTCCCCTCTTCATTATTCTCCATAAGCCTCACCTGTCTCTTCCCAAGGCCTGTATGACATTTAAGGAAGTCTCTACCTGATTGCACCTGTTTTTCCAGATCTTTCTCTGTGATTAACCGTATCCCTTCCTGCTCTATCTCAGCCTCCGCTTTCTAAATTGCCAATTTCACTAAATCTGAGTAGACAAGGACTCTTGTGATTTCCTTCCCATTTGTATTTTCTACGAAGACCACTCGTCTCAGATCTTTTGGACCTATTCCTCTCAGACTTGGGCATTTTGAGAATGAGAATACAATTTGGAACCTATTTAAGGGTGGGATCTTCCATGTTTTCTTCCCCTTTTTTCCTGGTTGAATTGGTTCAAGATACAGCCATTTATTATTTCCTAACTCAGTACTGGTCATCTGGGCTTCTGGACCTATCTCGCTGTTATCTTTCCATCTAATGTACCCCAGGTGGCTTTTTACTCCTGTTTTACCGGGTTGCGGGGCTACTTTTCCTATGGAGCTATTCTTCTGAGCATATATATTATGTCCCGCATTTATTGATTTTGCTAAGGGATTTATTTCTAGATGCTTTTTGCTTAATCCCTTGCTAATCTTTTTCTTTTCTTGGTTCTTTAATACCTCCCACTTGCCCTCCGGTCATGCTGGCTTATCCGGTACATGTGTATATGCAGGGTTTGACTTAATCTCAACCTTTTTTTCCTGCTGCTTTTCTCCTATTTCTGCTGTAGATTCCCTCTTTTTGACTATCACTCTTCTGTGTTGCCTACTGATGTACCTAGCACTATACCTCATAGTTATCCCTATATCTCTATAGTTTTGAAATATATACGGCATGATTGGTTTCTACTATTGCTACACTCCCTTTCCGTTCTATAGGTTCTATAGACTGTGGGTCTTCTATTGGTCTCATCATATGTGGCATCTGGCAGCATCTGGCCTCAGATTCCTTGCAACCCCTCCTCAATCTGTTTTAAGTATGCTTTTTGCGTTTTCAAGACCCCATTGTTTAACAATGTTACTTTGTAGTATCCCCTGAAGTGTTTTCTGAAGGTTCAGCAATAGGTCCATCATTGAAGAGGAGGGTGTAGAAGAGATAGCTAAGTCATGTTCGCTGTTCCTCTCTGGATCGTCTGCTCTTACCCTTCTCTGTATTTCCGGATGTAGTTGGTTTGACCGTTGGGCTGATGTATTTAATTCCTCACCCCAATTATTTCTCAACCTTTACGTAATGTTCCCTATTTGGCCTGAGGTCTCTAACGCTTGTGTGTGTTGGGGGATGAAGACAAACGCGGCGCTGCCAGCAGTTAATTTTGACCAGAGATCGACTGATTTAACAGGAAAGATGCCTCCAGTAATTCTTCAACAATTTCTACTGAGCCATTCCCATTCTCCTGAGTTACTTCTGCTTCCAAGGCTCTCCTGGGTGAGTCTACTCTTTTTTAGTATTTACCTAAAAAGTATTTTACAGATTTAGAGGCTGACAGGCATTCCTTCTTCTAGGGTTCTTGATTCTCTAGAAAGTTCTCTTCTCCTGGGGATGTGCTCTGTATGCACTTTACGGGTTGTTTCTTCCTTTTTTGCACCATAGCTCTCAATACCGAATTATAGCCAGTGTATTCTTATTTTACAACTTTAGTATTCCAATTTATCCCGCTTTAACTAACCCCCTAAGCAATTTAGTTTGAGAACTCCTATTTGCTTTAAGGGGGCATGCAGTCACACATACACTTACCTCTGTTGTGCCGTTATCCTGCCTTGCCGACCTGTTTACATTGAGCTCAAAACCTTATATCTTTCGGTTAACCCGCAATCACCTCCTTACTTCCTTTCTTCTGTGGGGGGGGGGTCCCTGGGTCAGACACCAAGCTTTATCACAGTCTTTAGGGGCCCTGACCTCCCCAGGGTATGATAGCTCCTTTCTCCTTTCTCCTGTTCCTATTTTTCTGGTGATTTGGCTGGGCTTATCTGGCTGCTTCTGCTGCTTCCACGGTCTTCCCCGGTCTTTTTCGCGGTCTTTTTTGCGGTGCTGCGGTGCTGCAGTACACCCGCTCTTGGCGCAGCCTAGTGCAGCTCTCTTTAGCTTCCATTAATTCTGGAAACTTAGGGGCACAGGTACGGTGCTGCGGATGCGGAGCGAAGCAGCACAACAAGCTGCTCGCGTTCCGTGTACCGCCGCTTCTTGGAGTAGGCGGGGCTCTTCCGACGTTGCTCGCTGCTCGATCACGGCAGGCAGGAGGAGCAGAAGGCAGGTAGATTGGCAGGTGGCAGGCGGATCTGTTGGCAAAAACAGAGACCAGTCGGCAGGCCCGAGTGCACTATGCACAATTTCACTTTTCAATTCCTATGTCATCCTGTCGGAAAGAAGATGTACTCTGGCTCCAATATGCTTGGTGAAAATGTAATGAACAAAAGAAGGACACGTCATCATCAGAAAAACTGTACTTGGAAGGCGTTATCAGAAAAAATGCTCCAGGGAGGTAATACAGATTTAGCTAAAAGAAATTGTACTAAAATAACAATGGTCCAAAACCCATGAGAAAACCCAAAGAATCAGGGTCTTGTCAAAGTGTGATGAAACCATGGCCAGAAATCGCCAGCAAGTCCAAACACAGCATTGCTCTCAGAAGCAATAGCATGCCAACACCTTTAAGCATGATTCATGATAGCTTAACTTTATCAAGAATGTACCTTTGATGTTTTTCTCATGTTTTAGACCTCTTCCTAAAGAAGTGTATGCAAAGGTTTTCTCTGCAAAAGAGTATATTTTTTAATCACATTGAGGTTATAACGTTTTCTGCATGATGGGAAATGATAAGCATTTTACATCTTTTCTGTGATACATCTTACCAAGAATCTTTACAGATGATTGTTTGAATCCACTTTCATGTGATGTAGGAACATTTATGTGTTATTGACATGTAGGATGATAATTTCAAATTTGGCCAGGGCACTAATCAGTAACTCCAGAAAACACCAGAAACAAAATATACATATTATTGTCCTGTCTCCTGAGATGACCACCAGCAAGTTAATTAATATTGTTTATGTACTTTATTTCAGACTCCGCAAATCAAAGAAATTGTGTTCTTGGACACATGGAAGGGAACAATCAAACATCAGCATGGCAGTTCCTTATTGTGGGGTTTTCAGATCTTCCACATCTCCGAATTCCCCTTTTTCTTGCATTCACACTGATTTATCTGATCACTTTAGTAGGAAACTTCCTTATAATGTCAATAATATACTCCAGCCCATATCTGCACAGGCCCATGTATTTTTTCCTAATTAATTTGTCCTTTATTGACATCAGTGGCATCTCAGTCACATTCCCACAAATGCTTGCCCATTTCTTTCTGAAAAGAGCACTCATTCCCCTCACTGCATGTCTCCTGCAGGTATACTGTTTTGCCCTGCTGTTGACAGCAGAATTCCTACTGCTCACATTCATGGCCTTGGATAGGTATGTGGCCATCTGCAACCCCCTGCATTACAGGACTATCATGAACAAGAATATGTGCATCCAGCTGGTGGCTGTGAGCTGGGCTCTCGGTCTCACGCTTCCTCTGCCATACATTGTACTGATGTCTGGACTTTCTTACTGTCAGTCCCACACCATCAACCACTTTTTCTGTGATGCAAGTGCCCTGATGAAGCTATCGTGTACCAACATCCACACTATGGAGACAATGAGCTATACATTTGGATCTATTTTTGGACTGGCTCCATTCCTTTTTGTCATCACTTCTTATGTGAAGGTCATCTCAGTGATCCTGAAGACGAAGTCTACAGAAGGGAGGCGCAAGGCCTTCTCAACATGCGGCTCTCATCTCACTGTGGTTATTTTATTCTATGGCTCTATTTGTCCTACATATATGAGACCAACATCAACATTTTCATTGAAAGACAACAAGATTGTATCTTTGCTATACACCACTCTTCCTCCACTGTGCAACCCCATTATATACAGTCTGAACAACAGTGATTTTAAGAATGTCCTGAGGAAAAAAAAAGAAAGAGTATAGACTACAGGACCATAAACACTATTTTACAAGAGTATTGATTGATATTTTCCCTAATTATAACCTTTGCAGAACCATGTACATCCTAAAACTGTGCCTATTAATCTATGCATGTCTGGGGCATCATTTGTAAGATTAGTTTTATACATGTCATTTAAGGATAGCCAGGCAGAATGATCAGGTTTCACAAATCATGTTGTTAAAAGGAGGAACAGATGTGAACAGTGAATACTGAGCCTTCTTACTTTCTGTAGTTTTAACTTCTTGCCCTTTTCCTAATCACTTAGCTGCAAATAGGAGCTAATTAATCAACTTATTGTGGGACAAAAATGAATCGTATGATGTCATCAGCCAAAGAATACATAATATCTTCTCTGCTAACTATACATTGATGTTCATGAATAAAGTCCTGAAATTAACTTCAAAGGTAAACATTTTTTATAAGCAGACCAATTTTCTCATTTGTACTTGTGTGCTCAGCTGTGATCAGCAGGGCACTTGCAAAGCTAACAAACACAACTTTAAAGATATTGCACATTTTCAATAATAGAATCAAACAATATCATAAATACCTTGGCATACACTCCTACTCTTCAAGGCACATATTCCACATTTGTGAATGCTGAATGTCTTACATGGTCTATTAAGGGAGGAGGGGTTAGTTGTTATAAGTAATGTTTGTGCATTTGAGAGATTTCCTTTTAAGTAAAACATGATGATCATGCCAGGTGATGGCCTATTTGTTAGGACTGCAAACAGGCCATTGGAGTGACTCAATTGATAGCCGTTGATCATTCAGATCTTCAAGTTTATTAGGTAGGTCTGCTATCTACTGTGGATCATATTTGTCGACAAGGGAGTTAAGGTCTCCAAAGATACAAAGTTTAGAGTGGCAATTGTGATATTTAATGTCCTGGAGGGCAACAGTGAATGTTACTTGAGCTGGTTGATAGATGAGGAATGAGACGGTTAAAGTTGGAAGCAGGAACCAACAAATATGTAAAGTTTCACACTCCATGTTGTGAGACCTTTGTTTATGCTAGAATCCTACCACACCGTTTGTTTGTTAAATGTATGTAAAGTGGTCGGTATCCGTGGGAATAGAATCCTGTAGAATATCTGACGCATCATCTCACAACCAACCGTTAGGTTATACATAAGGATGTCTTGATCATGATGCATGTAACATATTTTTCGGTAGGTAGCTGTTCTGGATGTAGTAGTCACATGTCCAGTTATTTGAGGTGTTGAATGTCCACAGATCACTTGATAGAACCAGTGTACATGCTGGCCAATGTGGATGTGGCATAAGTCTGCAGAGATTCACATATAACTGTTCAAGTGGTTGTTTCAGTATTTCCCTTGGATGCCTCAGAGCCTGAGTGGTTTGGCAATGTACTCCACAGGTATTCTGTAGGTCCAGTTTGTTGGGTTCACTCAATAGCTGAAGTAGGGATATGAATAGATTGAAAGGAGGAAAACAGTGGGGAATTTGAGAAGTGAGGATGTTGGCAGGATCAACAGTCTTTAAAATGGTTGAAATGTTGATGGGTTATGAAGGGTAGGTGTTAGGGATGGTTGTGAGTAAATCACAGTGAGAAAAGGTATGAGAATTACGAAAGTATAGTTGAAGGTAAATAGAGTGTTTGCAGAATTGTGGCTTGTACGACCATGTGTTGGTCTACATCATGAGTATCAGGAATTACGACAGGCAGCATCGTTAACAGGTGGAATCAGAAACATCTTCTTAATGGGCTTATTGCATATATAATGGACAATGGATGCAGCAGTTGAGGGAGGTGGGAACATGGGGTGGTGAGTAATAGGTGATGTTGGGCTATAGGTAAGGGATATAACACAATGGTGCTGTTAGAAGAGTTAGAAGGAGGGTACACATGAAAAGTGTAAAGGTGGGAGATTTGGAACATACCAACACATCTAACTATAAATCCCATGCCCTATCATAATATTCAATATCACTGGATAAAGACATCAAATTCAGCCCCTCTGGAGCCCTCGTTCAAAGTACACTCATATGCAATACTGAACAAAAAGGATAAACAATGAAATAAAACGTTTTCAAGATCTTTTGAACGAAACCAGGTATGTGCACCACCTCTGAAACTCAAAGACCAGGCCTATTATTTACTGATTCTCCTAGAAATAGCAGAGAGCCTAGAGATAGCACAGCGAGAGGTTGGGGTATAAAAATTCAATGACCATGTTACAAACTTTTCCTGTTGTTTTTAGTATTCATGAAATGCTTCATAACATTATTTTTTTTATCTTCTCTGATGTTGCCAGTCATACTTGGTGCATTAGATTTGGAATTATGAAATAAATTATTTAAAATGCATTTCCCATTTTTAGAGATCTTTGAGTGTGTTTTTCATTCGCAAAAGAGGATTGGATGTTCACTATGTACCCAAACTGATCTTAAAGGACCGATCGTTACAAGGCAACACTTCATTGCTCAGTGGGTTCTGTCTATATTGCAGTCCAAGTTGATTTGTAATTCATATTGGTGCATTGGATGAGGACTTGCACCATGTGGTTAGAAATCACAAACCTGTGGTTCTGGGGCTGGGCCCCAGATTATATCAGCTTAGACTGTAAAGAAACTATGCAATAAGGCTCAAGGGTATCTGTGATGTTGCATGGCTGCCTAAAGTGCATCAGCAGGAATAAAGCAGAAACACACATCTCAGTAGATATAGTGCTGTTCTGCTCTCTCCCTTTCACTCAGTGCTGCAAAGCGCATTTACTTGCTTTCCCTACATTGAGTGACTTATTGATAAATCAAGGCTGGAGTATTCTTTTTATCTGGCCTGTTAAATCACAGTGTTGGACCCTCAGCTGTGGCACTGGCTCTGTTAGTGGCTGTTGTTCCCCCATGCTGTAAGGCTGTAAGATTGGTCAAAGGGCAGACGCAGGCAGGGTTAGAGGTGGAAATCATGAGGCAGATGAGTTTGGGGGAGGGCCTTCAACATGGTTCATGACTAGTATTCATGCTAGGGTGGACTGCTGCAGCCAGACATCTAATAATGGTAGGTGGTGACTGCAGCCAGACATCTAACCATGGCTGGTGGTGACTGCAGACAGATATCTACCCATGTTATGTGGTTACTGCAGACATACATCTAACCATGGCATGTAGTGACTGCAGACATATATCTAACCATGGCATGTGGTGACTGCATCCAGACATCTAACCATGGCATGTGGTGACTGCAGCCAGACATCTAACCATGGCTGCTGGTTACTGCAGACAGATATCTTACCATGGCAGGAAGTGACTGCAGCCAGACATCTAACCATGGCTGATGGTGACTGCAGACAGATATCTAACCATGGCTGGTGGTGACTGCAGACAGACAATCTAACCATGACAGGTGGTGACTGCAGCCAGACATCTAATCATGGCAGGTGGTTACTGCAGCCAGACATCTAACCATGCCTGGCAGTGACTGCAGCCAGATATCTAACCATGGCAGGTGGTGACTGCAGCCAGACATCTAACCATAGCATGTGGTGACTGCAGCCAGACATCTAACAATGGCTGGTGGTGACTGCAGACAGATATCTAACAATGGCATGTGGTGACTGCAGCCAAACATCTAACCATGGCAGGTGGAGGCAGCAGCCAGACATCTAACCATGGCATGTGGTGACTGCAGCCAGACATCTAATCATTGCAGGTGGTGACTGCAGCCAGACGTCTAACCATGGCTGGTGGTGACTGCAGCCACATATCTAACCATGGCAGGTGGTGACTGCAGCCAGACATCTAACCATGGCTGGTGGTGTCTGCAGCCAGATATCTAACCAGAGCATGTGGTGAGTGCAGCCAATGCAAAAAACACAGTTGATGGACAGAATGTAGAACAATGTCCTACATTCACCCCAGTACAAGGATCTGGGCCTAAATCCATCGTTTTTTTGCACTCCACACCACCCTGGGTTAGACACTGGCAATATGCAAATCAGCTCTGACCCTGTGCCTCATGGGAACAGTCCAGTCCGAACTACCAAGCCATGTCTTTCCGAGACCGGAATCAAGCATCCAAGGACCGGTTTCTGGCTATCAGCCTTCATCAGCCTGGATAGCTTGACTCCAGTGGTGTGGAGAGCCTGGGACTCACGTCTGAGCATACCCAGCCCACTCGGGGTGATAATTGCAAAAAACACACTTGATGGACAGAATGTAGAACAATGTCATACATTCACCCCAGTACAAGGATCTGGGCCTAAATCCATTGTTTTTTTGCACTCCTGATGAAGGCTGATGAAGGCTGATATCCAGAAACCGGTCCTTGGATGCTTGATTCCGGTCCGGGAAAGACAGGCAAGAATCCCTTTGATCTGACATTGAGGATCAAGGCTGCTCACGCTTTTTAAAACAACCGTTACAAAATGCTTTTAAAGCGCTTTTAACTCTCGCTACTCTGTGGATCTTAACCAGACTGCCCTGCTGCTAAAATTGTTATTTTGCACTCTGTTTTATATACTGTTGACAACGAACGTTTTAAAACAATTGCACCTAGCGCTTTTAAATTGTTGCATTTCACAATTGCCCTGATACCTTGGAGTTGCGGTGCCCCCTGGTCCGTCGCGGCTTGTGCCGTTAGCGCGGAGGGGTCCACACCATCTTGGGAGCGTCGCTTTCCCTGGAACTAGCAGGGTCAGCTCTCCATGCCTCGATCCCACACTTGCGGTCCCGCCCACTGGCCCTACATAGTCCAGTGCGCCGAGCGGACGCGCGCAGGCAAGAATCCCTTCGATTCGACATTGAGGATCAAGGCTGCTCACGCTTTTTAAAACAACCATAACAAAATGCTTTTAAAGCGCTTTTAACTCTCGCTACTCTGTGGAGCTTAACCAGACTGCCCTGCTGCTAAAATTGCTATTTTGCACTCTGTTTTATATACTGTTGATTCCGAACGTTTTAAAACAATTGCACCTAGCGCTTTTAAATTGTTGCATTTCACAATTGCCCTGATACCTTAGAGTTGCAGTGCCCCCTGGTCCGTCGCGGCTTGTGCCGTTTGCGCGGAGGGGTCCACACCATCTTGGGAGCGTCGCTTTCCCTGGAACTAGCAGGGTCAGCGCTCCAAGCCTCGATCCCACGCTTGCGGTCCCGTCCACTGGCCCTACATAGTCCAGTGCGCCGAGCGGACGCGCGCAGCGGCGCGCCGGCGGCGCGCCGAAGGTGCGCCAAAGGTTAGCCCGTCTGCGCCCCTCCGCTCCCGGCCGACTCCAGACACCAGAAATTCTGCCTGTCCCCCCACATTCCTGGCCAGCTATCCACCTTATACAGCACCACGACATGGGCATCATCAGGTATACGAACATAGAATTACACAGCCTTAACCCAGTTAAGCCATCACTCTCCCCATCCCAGCTCTTCAGCTCTCAACTAAAACCAACTCCAATTAAATTACTAAAACCCCGCAACACCGACTGCACTCCGAAGACTCCACCTAACCTAGTCTGCCTCTACTGCAATGCGAGATCAATGGCCAAGCACTCCTTACAAATCTAGGCGCTCCTGGACTCTATCAAACCAGACGTACTGTTTGTCACAGAAACCTGGTTACAGGAGTCGTCCGCGCCAGACATTGCAATAGCCCTGCCCCCAGCCTATACAATACATAGCCTTGATCGCCCTGGCAACAAAAAAGGGGGGGGACGGCTATAATCCATAAAACATCTATAAAAATCTATATAAATGACTCCTACCTCGAATGCTGGGGTGAAATGCTTATTGCCACCATGACTGTGAATAACAAAGAATCATGGAAGTTAGCCCTCATTTACAGGCCACCCGGCTCCAAGGCGAACTTCTCTGAGAAATAAGTGGAAGCGATAGCGCCCTATGCCCTTGCTACGGAGAACTTCCTCCTCCTAGGAGATGTCAACTACCATCTCGAACACACCACTGATCCTTGCACTATAGACCTGACTACCAGCCTGGAGGCCTTACAATTATGTCTACTTCCTACAGGTCCAACCCACGTAGCCGGCCACCCTCTTGACCTTATATGTACCAACTCCCCTAAGGTATCGATCATACAGACCAACCCCGTCTTTTGGACAGACCATTTTATTATAACATTTGCCATAAATGGATTTCAGACCCCGGCAATTCGCCCGGCCAAACTGAAAAAAAGCAGATCATGGAATAAAATCACCATGTCTGCCTTTGCCGAGTCTTTTCTCCCTCCTACCATTTCCCAATGTACCAATCCTAGCCTAGCTGCCATGAAACTTGAATCGGCTATCACTGTTGCACTAGATGACATAGCACCCATGCGTGAATCTAAACTTCCGAAAAATGATTCACCCTGGTTCACGCTAGAGTTGAAACAAACAAAATATTCTACTAGGATGGCAGAACGAAAATGGCGACACACAAAAAGTGTCCAAGATAGGGAACTATATAAAACTGCACACCGGCAGTATATGAAGGACATCGCCGAAGCCAAAAAAGTCTATCTAGGCAACAGGATTACCCTAGCAACCAACTCACAAAGAGAACTGTTTAATATTGTCAAGGAGTTCACCACCCCACCAGGAACACAGCAGGCCCCCCCCGATACTAAGGAATGGGCGGAATCTGTAGCCTTCTACTTTCATGAGAAAGTTAATGAAATTCACAAACGGTTCCCCCAGCCAACGACAAATGATGAAACCACCTCCCCCTACACCAAAAGGCAAAACACACCCAATATCCATTCCGCCACATTAAAACAGTTCTCACCCCTGATTGAAAAAGATGTGAACCAAATTTTGTTGAAAATGAAATCTGGAGCACCGGGAGATCCTGCCTCGCCGCAAGTTATATCTAAAATCTCCCCAGTTCTGATCCCCACTTTGACTAACATTTTCAATCAATCATTACAGCTCTGTGTTGTCCCTGATCACTGGAAGGAAGCAATAATCAGGCCTATTTTGAAAAAACCTATGGCCGACCCGGATCAATTTGTAAATTACCAGCCCATTTCCCTTTTACCACTCTTTGGGAAAGTCATGGAGGCCCTAATTAACAAACAGCTCATCGCCCACTTGGAGTCTAACAAACTCCTCGATCCATCTCAATCCGGCTTCAGGGCGTTCCAGAGCACTGAAACAGCCCTGCTGGAGGTCGTGGACAACTTAATACTGTCCTTGGACTCAAAAAAATCAGCCATACTGGTCCTGCTAGACCTGTCTGCGGCCTTCGACACCATCTCGCATCGCGCTCTGTTAGAGCGTCTTGCTGAGATTGGTGTCGAGGGCGACGCTCTCCAATAGCTATCAAGCTACCTTGGCAATAGACGGTCCAGAGTCCAACTAGGCTCCCATACTTCCATCTTCTATGAAAATTATAAAGGTGTCCCACAGGGATCCATTTTGAGCCCGACCCTGTTTAACGTTTATGTCTCCCCCTTGGCGAAGATCATCAGAGAACATGGTTTTGGAACCGTTTCCTATGCTGACGATACTCAAATTCTCGTCACTATTAACCAAAACCCTGATAACATAAAAAATACGTTCAAAAACTGTATGACCAGTGTACAAGAATGGATGACCAGAAACTACCTCATGATGAATGCTGGAAAGACTGAAGTCATGCTTTTCGGCAAAGCCAACCAAATCTGGTCATCAGACTGGTGGCCAAACTCCCTCGGTCCCTGCCCCACCCCAAGTCTTTTGTCAGGAACCTGGGAGTAATACTAGACAACAAGCTGACCATGTCTGAACACATTAAGAAAACAGTGGGAAACAGCTATGGCCAGATGCGAAGTCTGAGGAAGATCTTTAAATGGATCCCACTCTCAGCACGCATGCCCCTAGTCCAGGGACTTATTGTTAACAGGATGGACTATGGGAACGCCCTGTTCTCAGCCATTAACCTAACATTATTGAATCGAATGCAGGTCCTCCAAAACACCGCTGCTAGGCAAGTACTAGATCTACCTCCTCGCACCCCCTCAGCAGCCTGTCTCAGGACACTGCACTGGCTCCCCATACAAACACGCATAAAGTTCAAACTCTGTTGCCTAGTCCATAAGGCAGTCAATGGCCATGGACCTGTCTATCTCGAACAGAAGCTCAAGGCCCACGTCCCAAGTAGGACATTACGCTCCTCCAGTAAAGCCCTTCTCTCCGTTCCCAGAGTTCAAACAGTGAGAAACGGAGATAGAGCCTTCAGCAAAACCGCCCCAGAAGCATGGAACTCCCTCCCCATTCAACTGAGAGTAGAGCCAGATCATACTAAATTCCGAAAACTACTAAAAACCTGGCTCTTTTAGGCAGCTGAGCCCTCCTACCTCCTGATCAGTTGGACATAAGGATCCTTGTTATCTGCCAGCGCTCCGAGATGTTCGGGTGATTTATGCGCGATACAAATGAAATAAAATGGAAAATGGAAATGGAAATGGCTTGGCAGTTCGGGCTGGACTGTTCCCATGAGGCACAGGGTCAAGGCTGATTTGCATATAGCCATGTCTGACCTGGCATGGTGTGGAGTGCAAAAAAACAATGGATTTAGGCCCAGATCTTTGTACTGGGGTGAATGTATGACATTGTTCTGCATTCTGTCCATCATTTGTTGTTTTTGCCTTTGTCACCCCGAGTGGGATGGGTAAGCTCAGACGTGAGTCCCATGCTCTCCACACCAGTGGAGTCAAGCTATCCAGGCTGATGAAGGCTGATATCCAGAAACCGGTCCTTGGATGCTTGATTCCGGTCCGGGAAAGACATGGCTTGGCAGTTCGGGCTGGACTGTTCCCATGAGGCACAGGGTCATGGCTGATTTGCATATAGCCATGTCTGACCTAGGGTGGTGTGGAGTGCAAAAAAACAATGGATTTAGGCCCAGATCTTTGTACTGGGGTGAATGTATGACATTGTTCTGCATTCTGTCCATCATTTGTTGTTTTTGCCTTTGTCACCCCGAGTGGGATGGGTATGCTCAGACGTGAGTCCCATGCTCTCCATACCACTGGAGTCAAGCTATCCAGGCTGATGAAGGCTGATATCCAGAAACCGGTCCTTAGATGCTTGATTCCGGTCCGGGAAAGACATGGCTTGGCAGTTTGGGCTTGACTGTTCCCATGTGGCACAGGGTCAAGGCTGATTTGGATATAGCCATGTCTGACCTGGGGTGGTGTGGAGTGCAAAAAAACGATAGATTTAGGCCCAGATTTTTGTACTGGGGTGAATGTATGACATTGTTCTGCATCATAGCTGGTGGTGACTGCAGACAGATATCTAACCGTGGCATGTGGTAACTGCAGCCAGACATCTAATCATGGCTGGTGGTAACTGCAGACAGATATCTAACCATGGCATGTGGTGACGGCAGACATATACCTAACCAATGCATGTGGTGACTGCAGTCAGACATCTAACCATGGCCGGTGGTTACTGCAGACAGACATCTAACCACGGCTGGTGGTGACTTTAGACAGATATCTAATCATGGCATGTGTTGAATGCAGCCAGACATCTAACCATGGGCGGTGGTAACTGCAACCAGACATGTAACAATGGCTGATGGTGACTAAAGCCATACATCTAACCATGGCAGGTGGTGACTGCAGCCAGACATCTAATCATGGCAGGTGGTGACTGTAGCCAGACATCTAACCATGGCTGGTCGTGACTGCAGTCAGATATCTAACCATGGCAGGTGGTGACTGCAACCAGACATCTAACCGTGGAAGGTGGTGACTGCAGCCAGACATCTAACCATAGCATGTGGTGACTAAAGCCATACATCTAACCATGGCTGATGGTGACAGCAGACAGATATCTAATCATGGCATGTGTTGACTGCAGCCAGACATCTAACCATGGCTGGTGGTTACTGCAGACAGATATCTAACCATGGCAGGTGGTGACTCCAGGCAGACATCTAATCATGGCAGGTGGTGACTGCAGCCAGACATCTAACCATGGCTGGTGGTGACTGCAGCCAGATATCTAACCATGGCAGGTGGTGACTGCAGCCAGACATCTAACCATGGCAGGTGGTGACTGCAGCCAGACATCTAACCATAGCACGAGGTGAGTGCAGCCAGACATCTAACCATAACATGTGGTGACTGCAGCCAGACATCTAATCATGGTTGGTGGTGACTACAGACAGATATCTAACCATGGCATGTGGTGACTGCAGCCAGACATCTAACCATGGCCGGTGGTAACTGCAACCAGACATCTAACAATGGCTGCTGGTGACTACAGCCAGACATCTAACCATGGCAGGTGGTGACTGCAGCCAGACATCTAATCATGGCAGGTGGTGACTGCAGACAGACATTTAACCATGGCTGGTGGTGATTGCAGTCAGATATCTAACCAAGGCAGGTGGTTACTGCAGCCAGACATCTAACCATGGCAGGTGGTGACTGCAGCCAGACATCTAACCATAGCAAGTGGTGACTGCAGCCATACATCTAACCATGGCTGGTGGTGACTGCAGACAGATATCTAACCATGGCATGTGGTGACTACATCCAGGCATCTTTCCATGGCAGGTGGTGACTGCAGCCAGACATCTATCCATGGCAGGTGGTAACTGCAACCAGACATCTAACCATGGCTGATGGTGACTACAGCCAGATATCTAACCATGGCAGGTGGAGGCTGCAGCCAGACATCTAACCTTGGCATATAGTGACTGCAGCCAGACATCTAACCATAGCATGTGGTGACTGCAGCCAGACATCTAACCATCATAGCTGGTGGTGACTGCAGACAGATATCTAACCATGGCATGTGGTGACTGCAGCCAGACATCTAATCATGGCTGGTGGTAACTGCAGACAGATATCTAACCATGGCATGTGTTGACTGCAGACAGATATCTAACCATGGCATGTGGTGACGGCAGACATATACCTAACCAATGCATGTGGGTGGTTACTGCAGACAGATATCTAAAAATGACAGGTGGTGACTGCAGCCAGACATCTAACCATGGCTGGTGGTGACTTTAGACAGATATCTAATCCTGGCATGTGTTGACTGCAGCCAGACATCTAACCATGGCCGGTGGTAACTGCAACCATACATCTAACAATGGCTGATGGTGACTAAAGCCAGACATCTAACCATGGCAGGTGGTGACTGCAGCGAGACATCTAATCATGGCAGGTGGTGACTGCAGCCAGACATCTAACCATGGCTGGTCGTGACTGCAGTCAGATATCTAACCATGGCAGGTGGTGACTGCATCCAGACATATAACCATGGCAAGTGGTGACTGCAGCCAGACATCTAACCATAGCATGTGGTGACTGAAGCCTTACATCTAACCGTGGCTGATGGTGACTACATCCAGACATCTTTCCATGACAGGTGGAGGCTGCAGCCAGACATCTAACCATGCCATGTGTTGACTGCAGCCAGACATCTAACCATTGCTGATGGTGACTACAGCCAGATACCCATCCATGGCAGGTGGAGGCTGTAGCCAGACATCTAACCATGTCAGGCGGTGGCTGCTGCCAGACATCTATCCATGCAAACACAACAATGATGGACAGAATGTGGATCAATGTCACACATTCACCCCAGTCCAAAGATCTGGGCCCAAATCCATCGTTTTTCCACTCCACACCACCCTGGGTTAGACAATGGCGATATGCAAATCAGCGCTGACCCTGTGCCCCATGGGAACAGTCCAGTCCGAACTACAAAAGCCATGTCCTTCCCAGAACGGAAACAAGCATCCGAGGACCGGCCCGGTTTCGAGGTAACACCTCTCATCAGCCCGGCTAGCTTGATTCCAGTGGTGTGGAGTGCCTGGGACTCACGTCTGAGCATCCCCAGTACACTTAGAGCGGTAACTGCAAACACAACAATGATGGACAGAATGTGGATCAATGTCACACATTCACCCCAGTCCAAAGATCTGGGCCCAAATCCATCGTTTTTCCACTCCACACCACCCTGGGTTAGACAATGGCGATATGCAAATCAGCGCTGACCCTGTGCCCCATGGGAACAGTCCAGTCCGAACTACAAAAGCCATGTCCTTCCCAGAACGGAAACAAGCATCCGAGGACCGGCCCGGTTTCGAGGTAACACCTCTCATCAGCCCGGCTAGCTTGATTCCAGTGGTGTGGAGTGCCTGGGACTCACGTCTGAGCATCCCCAGTACACTTAGAGCGGTAACTGCAAACACAACAATGATGGACAGAATGTGGATCAATGTCACACATTCACCCCAGTCCAAAGATCTGGGCCCAAATCCATCGTTTTTCCACTCCACACCACCCTGGGTTAGACAATGGCGATATGCAAATCAGCGCTGACCCTGTGCCCCATGGGAACAGTCCAGTCCGAACTACAAAAGCCATGTCCTTCCCAGAACGGAAACAAGCATCCGAGGACCGGCCCGGTTTCGAGGTAACACCTCTCATCAGCCCGGCTAGCTTGATTCCAGTGGTGTGGAGTGCCTGGGACTCACGTCTGAGCATCCCCAGTACACTTAGAGCGGTAACTGCAAACACAACAATGATGGACAGAATGTGGATCAATGTCACACATTCACCCCAGTCCAAAGATCTGGGCCCAAATCCATCGTTTTTCCACTCCACACCACCCTGGGTTAGACAATGGCGATATGCAAATCAGCGCTGACCCTGTGCCCCATGGGAACAGTCCAGTCCGAACTACAAAAGCCATGTCCTTCCCAGAACGGAAACAAGCATCCGAGGACCGGCCCGGTTTCGAGGTAACACCTCTCATCAGCCCGGCTAGCTTGATTCCAGTGGTGTGGAGTGCCTGGGACTCACGTCTGAGCATCCCCAGTACACTTAGAGCGGTAACTGCAAACACAACAATGATGGACAGAATGTGGATCAATGTCACACATTCACCCCAGTCCAAAGATCTGGGCCCAAATCCATCGTTTTTCCACTCCACACCACCCTGGGTTAGACAATGGCGATATGCAAATCAGCGCTGAACCTGTGCCCCATGGGAACAGTCCAGTCCGAACTACAAAAGCCATGTCCTTCCCAGAACGGAAACAAGCATCCGAGGACCGGCCCGGTTTCGAGGTAACACCTCTCATCAGCCCGGCTAGCTTGATTCCAGTGGTGTGGAGTGCCTGGGACTCACGTCTGAGCATCCCCAGTACACTTAGAGCGGTAACTGCAAACACAACAATGATGGACAGAATGTGGATCAATGTCACACATTCACCCCAGTCCAAAGATCTGGGCCCAAATCCATCGTTTTTCCACTCCACACCACCCTGGGTTAGACAATGGCGATATGCAAATCAGCGCTGACCCTGTGCCCCATGGGAACAGTCCAGTCCAAACTACAAAAGCCATGTCCTTCCCAGAACGGAAACAAGCATCCGAGGACCGGCCCGGTTTCGAGGTAACACCTCTCATCAGCCCGGCTAGCTTGATTCCAGTGGTGTGGAGTGCCTGGGACTCACGTCTGAGCATCCCCAGTACACTTAGAGCGGTAACTGCAAACACAACAATGATGGAAAGAATGTGGATCAATGTCACACATTCACCCCAGTCCAAAGATCTGGGCCCAAATCCATCGTTTTTCCACTCCACACCACCCTGGGTTAGACAATGGCGATATGCAAATCAGCGCTGACCCTGTGCCCCATGGGAACAGTCCAGTCCGAACTACAAAAGCCATGTCCTTCCCAGAACGGAAACAAGCATCCGAGGACCGGCCCGGTTTCGAGGTAACACCTCTCATCAGCCCGGCGAGCTTGATTCCAGTGGTGTGGAGTGCCTGGGACTCACGTCTGAGCATCCCCAGTACACTTAGAGCGGTAACTGCAAACACAACAATGATGGACAGAATGTGGATCAATGTCACACATTCACCCCAGTCCAAAGATCTGGGCCCAAATCCATCGTTTTTCCACTCCACACCACCCTGGGTTAGACAATGGCGATATGCAAATCAGCACTGACCCTGTGCCCCATGGGAACAGTCCAGTCCGAACTACAAAAGCCATGTCCTTCCCAGAACGGAAACAAGCATCCGAGGACCGGCCCGGTTTCGAGGTAACACCTCTCATCAGCCCGGCTAGCTTGATTCCAGTGGTGTGGAGTGCCTGGGACTCACGTCTGAGCATCCCCAGTACACTTAGAGCGGTAACTGCAAACACAACAATGATGGACAGAATGTGGATCAATGTCACACATTCACCCCAGTCCAAAGATCTGGGCCCAAATCCATCGTTTTTCCACTCCACACCACCCTGGGTTAGACAATGGCGATATGCAAATCAGCGCTGACCCTGTGCCCCATGGGAACAGTCCAGTCCGAACTACAAAAGCCATGTCCTTCCCAGAACGGAAACAAGCATCCGAGGACCGGCCCGGTTTCGAGGTAACACCTCTCATCAGCCCGGCTAGCTTGATTCCAGTGGTGTGGAGTGCCTGGGACTCACGTCTGAGCATCCCCAGTACACTTAGAGCGGTAACTGCAAACACAACAATGATGGACAGAATGTGGATCAATGTCACACATTCACCCCAGTCCAAAGATCTGGGCCCAAATCCATCGTTTTTCCACTCCACACCACCCTGGGTTAGACAATGGCGATATGCAAATCAGCGCTGACCCTGTGCCCAATGGGAACAGTCAAGTCCGAACTACAAAAGCCATGTCATTGTTGTGTTTGCAGACATCTATCCATGGCATGTGGTGACTGCAGACAGATACCTAACCATGGCATGTGGTGACTGCAGACAGACATCTAACCATGGCTGCTGGTTACTGCAGACATATATCTAACCATGGCAGGTGGTGACTGCAGCCAGACATCTAACCATAGCATGTGGTGACTGACGCCTTACATCTAACCACGGCTGGTGGTGACTGCAGACAGATATCTAATCATGGCATGTGGTGACTAAAGCCAGACATCTAATCATGGATGGTGGTAACTGCAGACCGATATCTAACCATGGCATGTGTTGACTGCAGACATATATCTAACCATGGCAGGTGGTGACTGCAGCCAGACATCTAACCATGGCTGGTGGTGACTGCAGCCAGATATCTAACCATGGCAGGTGGTGACTGCAGCCAGACATCTAACCATGGCAGGTGGTGACTGTAGCCAGACATCTAACCATAGCACGAGGTGAGTGCAGCCAGACATCTAACCATAACCTGTGGTGACTGTAGCCAGACATCTAACCATGGTTGGTGGTGACTACAGACATATATCTAACCGTGGCATGTGGTGACTGCAGCCAGACATCTAACCATGGCTGGTGGTTACTGCAGACAGATATCTAAAAATGGCAGGTGGTGACTGCAGCCAGACATCTAACCATGGCTGGTGTTGACTGTAGACATATATCTAACCATGGCATGTGTTGACTTCAGCCAGACATCTAACCATGGCTGGTAGTGACTGCAGACAGATATCTAACCATGGCATGTGTTGACTGCAGCCAGACATCTAACCATGCCGGTGGTAACTGCAACCAGACATCTAACAATGGCTGATGGTGACTACAGCCAGACATCTAACCATGGCAGGTGGTGACTGCAGACAGATATCTAACCATGGCATGCGGTGACTGCAGCCACACATCTAATCATGGCAGGTGGTAACTGCAGCCAGACATCTAACTATGGCTGGTGGTGACTGAAGACATATATCTAACCATAGCATGAGGTGAGTGCAGCTAGACATCTAACCATAACACGTGGTGACTGCAGCCAGACATCTAACCATGGTTGGTGATGACTGCAGACAGATATCTAACCATGGTGGTGCTTACTGCAGACAGATATCTAACAATGGCATCTAACCATGCCATGTGTTGACTGCAGCCAGACATCTAACCATTGCTGATGGTGACTACAGCCAGATACCCAACCATGGCAGGTGGAGGCTGCAGCCAGACATCTAACCATGTCAGGCGGTGGCTGCTGCCAGACATCTATCCATGGCATGTGGTGACTGCAGACAGATACCTAACCATGGCATGTGGTGACTGCAGACAGACATCTAACCATGGCTGCTGGTTACTGCAGACAGATATCTAACCATGGCAGGTGGTGACTGCAGCCAGACATCTAACCATGGCTGGTGGTGACTGCAGACAGATATCTAACCATGGCAGGTGGTAACTGCAACCAGACATCTAACCGTGGCTGATGGTGACTACATCCAGACATCTTTCCATGGCAGGTGGAGGCTGCAGCCAGACATCTAACCATGGCATGTGTTGACTGCAGCCAGCCATCTAACCATTGCTGATGGTGACTACAGCCAGATACCCAACCATGGCAGGTGGAGGCTGCAGCCAGACATCTAACCATGTCAGGCGGTGGCTGCTGCCAGACATCTATCCATGGCATGTGGTGACTGCATAGAGATACCTAACCATGGCATTTGGTGACTGCAGACAGACATCTAACCATGGCTGCTGGGTACTGCAGACAGATATCTAACCATGGCAGTTGGTGACTGCCGCCAGACATCTAACAATGGCTGGTGGTGACTGCAGACAGATATCTAACCATGGATTGTGTTGACTGCAGCCAGACATCTAACATTGGCCAGTGGTAACTGCAACCAGACATCTAACAATAGCTGATGGTGACTACAGCCAGACATCTAACCATGGCAGGTAGTGACTGCAGCCAGACATCTTAATCATGGCAGGTGGTGACTGCAGCCAGACATCTTACCATGGCTGGTTGTGACTGCAGCCAGATATCTAACCATAGCAGGTGGTGACTGCAGCCAGGCATCTAAACATGGAAGGTGGTGACTGCAGCCAGACATCTAACCATATCATGTGGTGACAGAAACCAGACATCTAACCATGGCTGGTGGTGACTGCAGACAGATATCTAACCATGGCATGTGGTGACTGCAGCCAGACATCTAACCATGGCTGGTGGTTACTGCAGACAGATATCTAACCATGGCAGGTGGAGGCAGCAGACAGACATCTAACCATGGCATGTGGTGACTGCAACTAGATATCTAATCATGGCAGGTGGTGACAGCAGCCAGACATCTATCCATGGCTGGTGGTGACTGCAGCCAGACATATAACCATGGCTGGTGGTGACTGCAGCCAGACATCTAACCATAGCATGTGGTGACTGCAGCCAGACATCTAACCATGGCTGGTGGTGACTGCAGACAGATATCTAACCATGGCATGTGGTGACTGCAGACAGATATCTAACCATGGCAGGTGGTGACTGCAGCCAGACATCTGATCATGGCAGGTGGTGACTGCAGCCAGACATCTAACCATGGGTGGTGGTTACTGCAGACAGATATCTAACCTTTGCAGATGGAGGCAGCACACAGACATCTAACCATGGCATGTGGTGACTGCAACCAGACATCTAATCATGGCAGGTGGAGACTGCAGCCAGATATCTAACCATGGATGGTGGTGACTGCAGCCAGATATCTAACCATGGCAGGTGGTGACTGCAGCCAGACATCTAACCATAGCATGTGGTGACTGCAGCCAGACATCTAACCATAGCATGTGGTGACTGCAGCCAGACATTCAACCATGGCAGGTGGTGACTGCAGCCAGACATCTAACCATAGCATGTGGTGAGTGCAGCCAGATATCTAACCTTCGCATGTGGTGACTGCAGCCAGACATCTAACCATGGCAGCTGGTGACTGCAGGTAGACATCTAACCATAGCATGTGGTGATTGCATCCAGACATCTAACCATAGCATGTGGTGACTGCAGCCAGACATCTACCATTGCTGGTGGTGACTGTCGACAGATATCTAACCATGGCATGTGGTGACAGCAGCCAGACATCTAACCGTGGCTGGTGGTTACTGCAGATAGATATCTAACCATGGCAGGTGGTGACTGCAGCCAGACATCTAACCATGGCAGGTGGTAACTGCAACCAGACATCTAACCATGGCTGATGGTGACTACAGCCAGATATCTAACCATGGCAGGTGGAGGCTGCAGCCAGACATCTAACCTTGGCATATAGTGACTGCAGCCAGACATCTAACCATAGCATGTGGTGACTGCAGCCAGTCATCTAACCATCATAGCTGCTGGTGACTGCAGACAGATATCTAACCATGGCATGTGGTGATTGCAGCCAGACATCTAACCATGGCATGTGGGTACTGCAGACACATATCTAACCATGGCATGTGTTGACTGTAGACAGATATCTAACCATGGCATGTGGTGACGGCAGACATATACCTAACCATGGCATGTGGTGACTGCAGTCAGACATATAACCATGGCCAGTGGTTACTGCAGACATATATCTAAAAATGGCAGGTGGTGACTGCAGCCAGACATCTAACTATGGCTGGTGGTGACTGTAGACAGATATCTAATCATGGCATGTGTTGACTGCAACCAGACATCTAACCATGGCCGGTGGTAACTGCAACCATACATCTAACAATGGCTGATGGTGACTACAGCCAGACATCTAACCATGGCAGGTGGTGACTGCAGCCAGACATCTAATCATGGCAGGTGGTGACTGCAGCCAGACATCTAACCATGGCTGGTCGTGACTGCAGTCAGATATCTAACTATGGCAGCTGGTGACTGCAGCCAGACATCTAACCTTGGCAGGTGGTGACTGCAGCCAGACATCTAACCATAGCTTGTGGTTACTGCAACCAGATATCTAACCATGGCTGGTGGTGACTGCAGCCAGACATCTAACCATGGCTGGTGGTGACTGCAGACAGATATCTAATCATGGCATGTGGTGACTGCAGCCAGACATCTAACCATGGCTCGTGGTGACTGCAGACAGATAACTAACCATGGCATGTGGTGACTGCAGCTAGACATCTAAGCATGGCTTGTGGTTACTGCAGACAGATATCTAACCATGGCAGGTGGTGACTGCAGCCAGACATCTCATCATCGCAAGTGGTGACTGCAGCCAGACATCTAACCATGGATGGTGGTTACTGCAGACAGATATCTAACCATGGCAGATGGAGGCAGCACACAGACATATAACCATGGCATGTGGTGACTGCAACCAGACATCTAATCATGGCAGGTGGTGACAGCAGCCAGACATCTAACTATGGATGGTGGTGACTGCAGCCAGATATCTAACCATGGCAGATGGTAACTGCAGCCAGACATCTAACCGTAGCATGTGTTGAGTGCAGCCAGACATCTAACCATAGCATGTGGTGACTGCAGCCAGACATCCAACCATGGCAGGTGTTGACTGCAGCCAGACATCTAACCATAGCATGTGGTGAGTGCAGCCAGATATCTAACCATAACATGTGGTGACTGCAGCCAGACATCTAACCATGGCATGTGGTGACAGCAGCCAGACATCAAACCATGGCTGGTGGTTACTGCAGCCAGACATCTAACCATAGCATGTGGTGATTGCATCCAGATATCTAACCATAGCATGTGGTGACTGCAGCCAGACATCTAACCATTGCTGGTGGTGACTGTAGACAGATATCTAACCATGGCATGTGGTGACAGCAGCCAGACATCTAACCATGGCTGGTGGTTACTGCAGACAGATATCTAACCATGGCAGGTGGTGACTGCAGCCAGACATCTAACCATGGCAGGTGGTAACTGCAACCAGACATCTAACCATGGCTGATGGTGACTACAGCAAGATATCTAACCATGGCAGGTGGAGGATGCAGCCAGACATCTAACCTTGGCATATATTGACTGCAGCCAGACATCTAACCTTAGCAAGTGGTGACTGCAGCCAGACATCTAACCATCATAGCTGGTGGTGACTGCAGACAGATATCTAACCATGGCATGTGGTGACTGCAGCCAGACATCTAACCATGGCTGGTGGTAACTGCAGACAGATATCTAACCATGGCATGTGTTGACTGCAGACAGATATCTAACCATGGCATGTGGTGACGGCAGACATATACCTAACCATGGCATGTGGTGACTGAAGTCAGACATCTAACCATGGCTGGTGGTTACTGCAGACAGATATCTAAAAATGGCAGGTGATGACTGCAGCCAGACATCTAACCATGGTTGGTGGTGACTGTAGACAGATATCTAACCATGGCATGTGTTGACTGCAGCCAGACATCTAACCATGGCAGTTGGTGACTGCAGCCAGACATCTAACCATGGTTGGTGGTGACTGTAGACAGATATCTAACCATGGCAGGTGGTGACTGCAGCCAGACATCTAACCATGGGTGGTCGTGACTGCAGTCAGATATCTAACCATGGCAGGTGGTGACTGCAGCCAGACATCTAACCATGGCATGTGGAGGCTGCAGCCAGACATCTAACCATGCCATGTGTTGACTGCAGCCAGACATCTAACCATTGCTGATGGTGACTACAGCCAGATACCCATCCATGGCAGGTGGAGGCTGTAGCCAGACATCTAACCATGTCAGGCGGTGGCTGCTGCCAGACATCTATCCATGCAAACACAACAATGATGGACAGAATGTGGATCAATGTCACACATTCACCCCAGTCCAAAGATCTGGGCCCAAATCCATCGTTTTTCCACTCCACACCACCCTGGGTTAGACAATGGCGATATGCAAATCAGCGCTGACCCTGTGCCCCATGGGAACAGTCCAGTCCGAACTACAAAAGCCATGTCCTTCCCAGAACGGAAACAAGCATCCGAGGACCGGCCCGGTTTCGAGGTAACACCTCTCATCAGCCCGGCTAGCTTGATTCCAGTGGTGTGGAGTGCCTGGGACTCACGTCTGAGCATCCCCAGTACACTTAGAGCGGTAACTGCAAACACAACAATGATGGACAGAATGTGGATCAATGTCACACATTCACCCCAGTCCAAAGATCTGGGCCCAAATCCATCATTTTTCCACTCCACACCACCCTGGGTTAGACAATGGCGATATGCAAATCAGCGCTGACCCTGTGCCCCATGGGAACAGTCCAGTCCGAACTACAAAAGCCATGTCCTTCCCAGAACGGAAACAAGCATCCGAGGACCGGCCCGGTTTCGAGGTAACACCTCTCATCAGCCCGGCTAGCTTGATTCCAGTGGTGTGGAGTGCCTGGGACTCACGTCTGAGCATCCCCAGTACACTTAGAGCGGTAACTGCAAACACAACAATGATGGACAGAATGTGGATCAATGTCACACATTCACCCCAGTCCAAAGATCTGGGCCCAAATCCATCGTTTTTCCACTCCACACCACCCTGGGTTAGACAATGGCGATATGCAAATCAGCGCTGAACCTGTGCCCCATGGGAACAGTCCAGTCCGAACTACAAAAGCCATGTCCTTCCCAGAACCGAAACAAGCATCCGAGGACCGGCCCGGTTTCGAGGTAACACCTCTCATCAGCCCGGCTAGCTTGATTCCAGTGGTGTGGAGTGCCTGGGACTCACGTCTGAGCATCCCCAGTACACTTAGAGCGGTAACTGCAAACACAACAATGATGGACAGAATGTGGATCAATGTCACACATTCACCCCAGTCCAAAGATCTGGGCCCAAATCCATCGTTTTTCCACTCCACACCACCCTGGGTTAGACAATGGCGATATGCAAATCAGCGCTGACCCTGTGCCCCATGGGAACAGTCCAGTCCGAACTACAAAAGCCATGTCCTTCCCAGAACGGAAACAAGCATCCGAGGACCGGCCCGGTTTTGAGGTAACACCTCTCATCAGCCCGGCTAGCTTGATTCCAGTGGTGTGGAGTGCCTGGGACTCACGTCTGAGCATCCCCAGTACACTTAGAGCGGTAACTGCAAACACAACAATGATGGACAGAATGTGGATCAATGTCACACATTCACCCCAGTCCAAAGATCTGGGCCCAAATCCATCGTTTTTCCACTCCACACCACCCTGGGTTAGACAATGGCGATATGCAAATCAGCGCTGACCCTGTGCCCCATGGGAACAGTCCAGTCCGAACTACAAAAGCCATGTCCTTCCCAGAACGGAAACAAGCATCCGAGGACCGGCCCGGTTTCGAGGTAACACCTCTCATCAGCCCGGCTAGCTTGATTCCAGTGGTGTGGAGTGCCTGGGACTCACGTCTGAGCATCCCCAGTACACTTAGAGCGGTAACTGCAAACACAACAATGATGGACAGAATGTGGATCAATGTCACACATTCACCCCAGTCCAAAGATCTGGGCCCAAATCCATCGTTTTTCCACTCCACACCACCCTGGGTTAGACAATGGCGATATGCAAATCAGCACTGACCCTGTGCCCCATGGGAACAGTCCAGTCCGAACAACAAAAGCCATGTCCTTCCCAGAACGGAAACAAGCATCCGAGGACCGGCCCGGTTTCGAGGTAACACCTCTCATCAGCCCGGCTAGCTTGATTCCAGTGGTGTGGAGTGCCTGGGACTCACGTCTGAGCATCCCCAGTACACTTAGAGCGGTAACTGCAAACACAACAATGATGGACAGAATGTGGATCAATGTCACACATTCACCCCAGTCCAAAGATCTGGGCCCAAATCCATCGTTTTTCCACTCCACACCACCCTGGGTTAGACAATGGCGATATGCAAATCAGCGCTGACCCTGTGCCCCATGGGAACAGTCCAGTCCGAACTACAAAAGCCATGTCCTTCCCAGAACGGAAACAAGCATCCGAGGACCGGCCCGGTTTTGAGGTAACACCTCTCATCAGCCCGGCTAGCTTGATTCCAGTGGTGTGGAGTGCCTGGGACTCACGTCTGAGCATCCCCAGTACACTTAGAGCGGTAACTGCAAACACAACAATGATGGACAGAATGTGGATCAATGTCACACATTCACCCCAGTCCAAAGATCTGGGCCCAAATCCATCGTTTTTCCACTCCACACCACCCTGGGTTAGACAATGGCGATATGCAAATCAGCGCTGACCCTGTGCCCCATGGGAACAGTCCAGTCCGAACTACAAAAGCCATGTCCTTCCCAGAACGGAAACAAGCATCCGAGGACCGGCCCGGTTTCGAGGTAACACCTCTCATCAGCCCGGCTAGCTTGATTCCAGTGGTGTGGAGTGCCTGGGACTCACGTCTGAGCATCCCCAGTACACTTAGAGCGGTAACTGCAAACACAACAATGATGGACAGAATGTGGATCAATGTCACACATTCACCCCAGTCCAAAGATCTGGGCCCAAATCCATCGTTTTTCCACTCCACACCACCCTGGGTTAGACAATGGCGATATGCAAATCAGCACTGACCCTGTGCCCCATGGGAACAGTCCAGTCCGAACTACAAAAGCCATGTCCTTCCCAGAACGGAAACAAGCATCCGAGGACCGGCCCGGTTTCGAGGTAACACCTCTCATCAGCCCGGCTAGCTTGATTCCAGTGGTGTGGAGTGCCTGGGACTCACGTCTGAGCATCCCCAGTACACTTAGAGCGGTAACTGCAAACACAACAATGATGGACAGAATGTGGATCAATGTCACACATTCACCCCAGTCCAAAGATCTGGGCCCAAATCCATCGTTTTTCCACTCCACACCACCCTGGGTTAGACAATGGCGATATGCAAATCAGCGCTGACCCTGTGCCCCATGGGAACAGTCTAGTCCGAACTACAAAAGCCATGTCCTTCCCAGAACGGAAACAAGCATCCGAGGACCGGCCCGGTTTCGAGGTAACACCTCTCATCAGCCCGGCTAGCTTGATTCCAGTGGTGTGGAGTGCCTGGGACTCACGTCTGAGCATCCCCAGTACACTTAGAGCGGTAACTGCAAACACAACAATGATGGACAGAATGTGGATCAATGTCACACATTCACCCCAGTCCAAAGATCTGGGCCCAAATCCATCGTTTTTCCACTCCACACCACCCTGGGTTAGACAATGGCGATATGCAAATCAGCGCTGACCCTGTGCCCAATGGGAACAGTCAAGTCCGAACTACAAAAGCCATGTCATTGTTGTGTTTGCAGACATCTATCCATGGCATGTGGTGACTGCAGACAGATACCTAACCATGGCATGTGGTGACTGCAGACAGACATCTAACCATGGCTGCTGGTTACTGCAGACAGATATCTAACCATGGCAGGTGGTGACTGCAGCCAGACATCTAACCATAGCATGTGGTGACTGACGCCTTACATCTAACCATGGCTGGTGGTGACTGCAGACAGATATCTAATCATGGCATGTGGTGACTGCAGCCAGACATCTAATCATGGCTGGTGGTAACTGCAGACCGATATCTAACCATGGCATGTGTTGACTGCAGACAGATATCTAACCATGGCAGGTGGTGACTGCAGCCAGACATCTAACCATGGCTGGTGGTGACTGCAGCCAGATATCTAACCATGGCAGGTGGTGACTGCAGCCAGACATCTAACCATGGCAGGTGGTGACTGTAGCCAGACATCTAACCATAGCACGAGGTGAGTGCAGCCAGACATCTAACCATAACCTGTGGTGACTGTAGCCAGACATCTAACCATGGTTGGTGGTGACTACAGACATATATCTAACCGTGGCATGTGGTGACTGCAGCCAGACATCTAACCATGGCTGGTGGTTACTGCAGACAGATATCTAAAAATGGCAGGTGGTGACTGCAGCCAGACATCTAACCATGGCTGGTGTTGACTGTAGACATATATCTAACCATGGCATGTGTTGACTTCAGCCAGACATCTAACCATGGCTGGTAGTGACTGCAGACAGATATCTAACCATGGCATGTGTTGACTGCAGCCAGACATCTAACCATGCCGGTGGTAACTGCAACCAGACATCTAACAATGGCTGATGGTGACTACAGCCAGACATCTAACCATGGCAGGTGGTGACTGCAGACAGATATCTAACCATGGCATGCGGTGACTGCAGCCACACATCTAATCATGGCAGGTGGTAACTGCAGCCAGACATCTAACTATGGCTGGTGGTGACTGAAGACATATATCTAACCATAGCATGAGGTGAGTGCAGCTAGACATCTAACCACAACACGTGGTGACTGCAGCCAGACATCTAACCATGGTTGGTGATGACTGCAGACAGATATCTAACCATGGTGGTGCTTACTGCAGACAGATATCTAACAATGGCATCTAACCATGCCATGTGTTGACTGCAGCCAGACATCTAACCATTGCTGATGGTGACTACAGCCAGATACCCAACCATGGCAGGTGGAGGCTGCAGCCAGACATCTAACCATGTCAGGCGGTGGCTGCTGCCAGACATCTATCCATGGCATGTGGTGACTGCAGACAGATACCTAACCATGGCATGTGGTGACTGCAGACAGACATCTAACCATGGCTGCTGGTTACTGCAGACAGATATCTAACCATGGCAGGTGGTGACTGCAGCCAGACATCTAACCATGGCTGGTGGTGACTGCAGACAGATATCTAACCATGGCAGGTGGTAACTGCAACCAGACATCTAACCGTGGCTGATGGTGACTACATCCAGACATCTTTCCATGGCAGGTGGAGGCTGCAGCCAGACATCTAACCATGGCATGTGTTGACTGCAGCCAGCCATCTAACCATTGCTGATGGTGACTACAGCCAGATACCCAACCATGGCAGGTGGAGGCTGCAGCCAGACATCTAACCATGTCAGGCGGTGGCTGCTGCCAGACATCTATCCATGGCATGTGGTGACTGCATAGAGATACCTAACCATGGCATTTGGTGACTGCAGACAGACATCTAACCATGGCTGCTGGGTACTGCAGACAGATATCTAACCATGGCAGTTGGTGACTGCCGCCAGACATCTAACAATGGCTGGTGGTGACTGCAGACAGATATCTAACCATGGATTGTGTTGACTGCAGCCAGACATCTAACATTGGCCAGTGGTAACTGCAACCAGACATCTAACAATAGCTGATGGTGACTACAGCCAGACATCTAACCATGGCAGGTAGTGACTGCAGCCAGACATCTTAATCATGGCAGGTGGTGACTGCAGCCAGACATCTTACCATGGCTGGTTGTGACTGCAGCCAGATATCTAACCATAGCAGGTGGTGACTGCAGCCAGGCATCTAAACATGGAAGGTGGTGACTGCAGCCAGACATCTAACCATATCATGTGGTGACAGAAACCAGACATCTAACCATGGCTGGTGGTGACTGCAGACAGATATCTAACCATGGCATGTGGTGACTGCAGCCAGACATCTAACCATGGCTGGTGGTTACTGCAGACAGATATCTAACCATGGCAGGTGGAGGCAGCAGACAGACATCTAACCATGGCATGTGGTGACTGCAACTAGATATCTAATCATGGCAGGTGGTGACAGCAGCCAGACATCTATCCATGGCTGGTGGTGACTGCAGCCAGACATATAACCATGGCTGGTGGTGACTGCAGCCAGACATCTAACCATAGCATGTGGTGACTGCAGCCAGACATCTAACCATGGCTGGTGGTGACTGCAGACAGATATCTAACCATGGCATGTGGTGACTGCAGACAGATATCTAACCATGGCAGGTGGTGACTGCAGCCAGACATCTGATCATGGCAGGTGGTGACTGCAGCCAGACATCTAACCATGGGTGGTGGTTACTGCAGACAGATATCTAACCTTTGCAGATGGAGGCAGCACACAGACATCTAACCATGGCATGTGGTGACTGCAACCAGACATCTAATCATGGCAGGTGGAGACTGCAGCCAGATATCTAACCATGGATGGTGGTGACTGCAGCCAGATATCTAACCATGGCAGGTGGTGACTGCAGCCAGACATCTAACCATAGCATGTGGTGACTGCAGCAAGACATCTAACCATAGCATGTGGTGACTGCAGCCAGACATTCAACCATGGCAGGTGGTGACTGCAGCCAGACATCTAACCATAGCATGTGGTGAGTGCAGCCAGATATCTAACCTTCGCATGTGGTGACTGCAGCCAGACATCTAACCATGGCAGCTGGTGACTGCAGGTAGACATCTAACCATAGCATGTGGTGATTGCATCCAGACATCTAACCATAGCATGTGGTGACTGCAGCCAGACATCTACCATTGCTGGTGGTGACTGTAGACAGATATCTAACCATGGCATGTGGTGACAGCAGCCAGACATCTAACCGTGGCTGGTGGTTACTGCAGATAGATATCTAACCATGGCAGGTGGTGACTGCAGCCAGACATCTAACCATGGCAGGTGGTAACTGCAACCAGACATCTAACCATGGCTGATGGTGACTACAGCCAGATATCTAACCATGGCAGGTGGAGGCTGCAGCCAGACATCTAACCTTGGCATATAGTGACTGCAGCCAGACATCTAACCATAGCATGTGGTGACTGCAGCCAGTCATCTAACCATCATAGCTGCTGGTGACTGCAGACAGATATCTAACCATGGCATGTGGTGATTGCAGCCAGACATCTAACCATGGCATGTGGGTACTGCAGACACATATCTAACCATGGCATGTGTTGACTGTAGACAGATATCTAACCATGGCATGTGGTGACGGCAGACATATACCTAACCATGGCATGTGGTGACTGCAGTCAGACATCTAACCATGGCCAGTGGTTACTGCAGACATATATCTAAAAATGGCAGGTGGTGACTGCAGCCAGACATCTAACTATGGCTGGTGGTGACTGTAGACAGATATCTAATCATGGCATGTGTTGACTGCAACCAGACATCTAACCATGGCCGGTGGTAACTGCAACCATACATCTAACAATGGCTGATGGTGACTACAGCCAGACATCTAACCATGGCAGGTGGTGACTGCAGCCAGACATCTAATCATGGCAGGTGGTGACTGCAGCCAGACATCTAACCATGGCTGGTCGTGACTGCAGTCAGATATCTAACTATGGCAGCTGGTGACTGCAGCCAGACATCTAACCTTGGCAGGTGGTGACTGCAGCCAGACATCTAACCATAGCATGTGGTTACTGCAACCAGATATCTAACCATGGCTGGTGGTGACTGCAGCCAGACATCTAACCATGGCTGGTGGTGACTGCAGACAGATATCTAATCATGGCATGTGGTGACTGCAGCCAGACATCTAACCATGGCTCGTGGTGACTGCAGACAGATAACTAACCATGGCATGTGGTGACTGCAGCTAGACATCTAAGCATGGCTTGTGGTTACTGCAGACAGATATCTAACCATGGCAGGTGGTGACTGCAGCCAGACATCTCATCATCGCAAGTGGTGACTGCAGCCAGACATCTAACCATGGATGGTGGTTACTGCAGACAGATATCTAACCATGGCAGATGGAGGCAGCACACAGACATATAACCATGGCATGTGGTGACTGCAACCAGACATCTAATCATGGCAGGTGGTGACAGCAGCCAGACAACTAACTATGGATGGTGGTGACTGCAGCCAGATATCTAACCATGGCAGGTGGTAACTGCAGCCAGACATCTAACCGTAGCATGTGTTGAGTGCAGCCAGACATCTAACCATAGCATGTGGTGACTGCAGCCAGACATCCAACCATGGCAGGTGTTGACTGCAGCCAGACATCTAACCATAGCATGTGGTGAGTGCAGCCAGATATCTAACCATAACATGTGGTGACTGCAGCCAGACATCTAACCATGGCATGTGGTGACAGCAGCCAGACATCAAACCATGGCTGGTGGTTACTGCAGCCAGACATCTAACCATAGCATGTGGTGATTGCATCCAGATATCTAACCATAGCATGTGGTGACTGCAGCCAGACATCTAACCATTGCTGGTGGTGACTGTAGACAGATATCTAACCATGGCATGTGGTGACAGCAGCCAGACATCTAACCATGGCTGGTGGTTACTGCAGACAGATATCTAACCATGGCAGGTGGTGACTGCAGCCAGACATCTAACCATGGCAGGTGGTAACTGCAACCAGACATCTAACCATGGCTGATGGTGACTACAGCAAGATATCTAACCATGGCAGGTGGAGGATGCAGCCAGACATCTAACCTTGGCATATATTGACTGCAGCCAGACATCTAACCATAGCAAGTGGTGACTGCAGCCAGACATCTAACCATCATAGCTGGTGGTGACTGCAGACAGATATCTAACCATGGCATGTGGTGACTGCAGCCAGACATCTAACCATGGCTGGTGGTAACTGCAGACAGATATCTAACCATGGCATGTGTTGACTGCAGACAGATATCTAACCATGGCATGTGGTGACGGCAGACATATACCTAACCATGGCATGTGGTGACTGAAGTCAGACATCTAACCATGGCTGGTGGTTACTGCAGACAGATATCTAAAAATGGCAGGTGATGACTGCAGCCAGACATCTAACCATGGTTGGTGGTGACTGTAGACAGATATCTAACCATGGCATGTGTTGACTGCAGCCAGACATCTAACCATGGCAGTTGGTGACTGCAGCCAGACATCTAACCATGGTTGGTGGTGACTGTAGACAGATATCTAACCATGGCAGGTGGTGACTGCAGCCAGACATCTAACCATGGGTGGTTGTGACTGCAGTCAGATATCTAACCATGGCAGGTGGTGACTGCAGCCAGACATCTAACCATGGCATGTGGTGACTGCAGCCATAGAGCTAACCATGGCTGGTGGTGACTGCAGACAGATATCTAATCATGGCATGTGTTGACTGCAGCCAGACATCTAACCATGGCTGTTGGTGACTGCAGACATATATCTAATCATGGCATGTGTTGACTGCAGCCAGACATCTAACCATGGATGGTGGTTACTGCAGACAGATATCTAACCATGGCAGGTGGTGACTACAGGCAGACATCTAATCATGGCAGGTGGTGACTGCAGCCAGACATCTAACCATGGCTGGTGGTGACTGCAGCCAGATATCTAACCATGGCAGGTGGTGACTGCAGCCAGACATCTAACCATGGCAGGTAGTGACTGCAGCCAGACATTCAACCATAGCACGAGTTGAGTGCAGCCAGACATCTAACCATAACATGGGGTGACTGCAGCCAGACATCTAACCATGGTTGGTGGTGACTGCAGACAGATATCTAACCATGGCATGTGGTGACTGCAGCCAGACATCTAACCATGGCTGGTGTCTACTGCAGCCAGACATCTAACCATGGTTGGTGGTGACTGCAGACAGATATCTAACCATGGCATGTGGTGACTGCAGCCAGATATCTTACCATGGCTGGTACTTACTGCAGACAGATATCTAATCATGGCAGGTGGTGACTGCAGCCAGACATCTAACCATGGCAGGTGTTGACTGCAACCAGACATCTAACCATGGATGATGGTGACTACAGCCAGACATCTTTCCATGGCAGGAGGCGGCTGCAGCCAGACATCTAACCATAGCATGTGGTTACTACAGCCAGATATCTAACCATCATAGCTGGTGGTGACTGCAGCCAGACATCTAACCATGGCTGGTAGTTACTGCAGACAGATATCTAACCATGGCATGTGTTGACTGCAGCCAGACATCTAACCATGGCTTATGGTGACTTCAGCCAGATACCCAACCATAGCAGGTGGAGGCTGCAGCCAGACATCTAACCATGGCATGTGGTGACTGCAGCCACACATCTAATCATGGCAGGTGGTGACTGCAGCCAGACATCTAACCATGGCTGGTGGTGACTGCAGACAGATATCTAACCATGGCATGTGTTGTCTGCAGCTAGACATCTAACCTTAGCCTGTGGTAACTGCAAGCAGACATCTAACCGTGGCTGATGGTGACTACAGCCAGACATCTAACCATGGCAGGTGGAGGCTTCAGCCAGACATCCAAACATGGCAGGTGGTGGCTGCATCCAGACATCTAACCATAGCATGAGGTGACTACAGCGAGACATCTAACCATTGACAGTGATGACTGCAGATCGTTTGATTCTCGGATTTCTCATTGGTTAAATTATAGAACAGGCCATTATTGTGCATTGTAGACGTCAGAGAAATGTTTGCATTACTGCATAATTTAAGTGGTTTGGTAAAGTTTGCATCCCTGGGGCATTCTGAGAACTGGAGAGCGTTGTAGATATGAACAAAGTATGTGTATTAGCGCCTTGTGAGGTTGTAGTAGATGTACTCATGGCCAGGGGTCACCTGTATACAGTGCTTTAAATGGGCCGGTACTCGCCGGTACTGAGTACCCGCACTTTTTATTTTTACCAATCAGAGTACCAGCACTTCTCCACTGTCAAGGAGAGTACCGGTACTCCGGTTCGGACTGATAACGTGGGCACTGGACTGGTGCCCGAGGGCCAGCTAAATGACGTTTTTTGGCAGTATGTTGGCCGTTGCCGTCTGTCTGTGTTATTCAGTTTTGACAACCGGCAAGCTGCCTGCTAGCGCCTGTACGGCAAATTGTAGGCCCGACACTGGGTTGAAAGGGCCATTTTTTGCCTCCCATTGGGGTGTGATTGTCTTTCGCCTCTCTCACTTGGCCTGCAAATCTCTCCCCTTCCCGCCCGCCTGCTTGGACATTGAGTCCATGATGGGCGGGGATGAGGTGGGAGGAGGTCAACTGACCTTTCCTTTGGAGGACAGTATTTTACTTCCCCTGACCTTGACCCTGCTGAACTCTGCACGTGCTCGGGAAACCTGCAGTGCTCACTGTCTGCAACTGCAAGCTCTCCGGCCGCGGGGCCTTCTGTCGAGAGAAAAGGAGGGAGAATGGGGGTGAGTGAAGAGTATGGGGGAAGGAGCAGAGAGTATGGAAATATAGAGAGGCTGAAGGGGTAAGTGCAGATAGAGATATGTAAGAGATCGAGACAGGTTACAGAAAGAGGTGGAGAGACGCTGAGACAGCAGATTAGAAGTAGAAAGAGTGATGGTAGAGAGACTTATAGGATACAGTAGGGGATGTTATTAGCTACAGACGGTAGAGGGAGTGGGAGGGATCCAGAGGTTTGAGATGTGAAGATAGACAGTGTATGTTTGAGAGGAACAGAATTGGGACATATTCGAAAAGAAATGCGAGGAATGCTTGTTTGTGTGAACTCTTGAATATATACGGATTGCGCCAGATGCAAGCAAGCGGGAACATTAGAATTATTATATTAAGAAGCTGTAAATATTAAAAAACAAGTAAACATGAGCATTTGGATATTTTGTTTAGATTGATACATTTCTCACATGTTTTGTTCTGTCCCGCAACTGATGTAAGTGGCAGTCTCTCTCTTGCCCTAGAGCACATTAATTATTAACCTGAAAGTGCTAAAAGTACTGTTAATGGCTTGGCACATTCAGGCTTTTAGCCATTAATCTGCACATATGGAAAGTTTGAGACCACTATCCAGGAAATGCAAGGGCAAATGAATACTCAATGGAAGTGTTTTTGCATCGTCTCACTCCTCCTCTAACCACGCCCACTAGCCACGCCCCTAGCTCAATTTAATGAGTACCTGCACTTATTTTTTCCCATTTCAACCCGTTCCTATATAGATTCTTTACCAGGAACATTGCAAAGGTTTCTTAGGGGAAGGGGGGATGGGGGGGGGGGGGGCTTCACCGCTCTTGTTAAATCATATCCATTTTTAGCAATGGTATTTCATTGGTGAAAATGTAATTATTTCCTGCAACTTTCTTGGAACTTCTCCTCAATAACAACAGCGACCGATGGCCTCCCAGAACCACGTCTACATCCGAAGCTGTTTTGACCGGTTTTACTGGCCCAGTGTGCTTATAAATGCACCATTTGTGCCAACATTTCAGTAAACAAAATCTGTGTCGATATCAGCCCTGTGTCTTCTTCCAATCCTTTCCGGTGCAATGCCAAGGCTTATTGAGCTTTCAAATAAAAACATCCTCCAAATTTACAGTGCTTACCCTAATAAACAGACCCATAGAGACTCCGGGAAACAAGAATGCAGACATTCACAAGGTGCCCAATGAGTTCGGGCGTTCGCGCAATAACCACTCCACGCTGTCAGTTTAGCGTAAAAGGCCATTTATTAGGACAGGGTATGACAACCAAATTTAACATACACCAATAAACAATTAACAATCCCCAACATCATGTCTTCCAATCATCATCCACTCTCGTACTCCAATTACTCACTCCCAATTCACACCACGACCTCTTCACATATATCATTCACCTCCACCTTTCTCTTTCAAACTCCTCCAGCCTCTCCAGCCATCGCACTCCCGTCTGCCACACCCCCCATCCTACACCTGTAACCCCCTCCCTGGAAGGGTGATTAAGCCCGTCATGAGCTCCACACCCCTCCCAAGTCCTGCAAACCGCCCCCCTTGTCAACCAGTCCCAAACTGGCACACCAATAACACAACAAGACCCATCCCCACTCCTAAAAACTGTAGTGTGGGAGGGTGGTCAAAACATCCTTAACCTGCCCCTGAAGCGCTGGGGACAGGAAGAGGAAGAACTCCCTCCCCTGCCCCCTTAAATAACCTTAACCTATACCCCACCCACTAGCCCACCCCCTACTCTACCAAAACCCACCCTGCCCTGTCTCGCGCAAATTCCCAGGGGGAAGACTGGTCTGCCGACCTCAATTCCCCCGGGGGGGCGCATCGCGCAAGAACCACTCCACGCTGTCAGTTTAGCGTACAAGTCCATTTATTAGGACAGGGTATGACAACCAAATTTAACATACACCAATAAACAATTAACAATGCCCAACCTCATGTCTTCCAACCATAATCCACTCTTGAACTCCAATTACTCACTCCCAATTCACACCACAACCTCATCACATATATCATTCACCTCCACCTTTCTCTTTCAAACTCCACCAGCCTCTCCAGCCATGGCACTCCTGTCAGCCACCCCCCCCCATCCTGCACCTGTAGCCCCCTCCCCGGAAGGTTGATTATGCCCGTCATGGACTCCCCAGCCCTCCCAAGTCCTGCCACCTTGGGAACCCCCGGAGGGCGGTTACCTGCCCAACCACCAGTGCACCTTTCGTGCTCACTCTCGTCTGCACCATATAGCCTCGTTCCACAATAAACTGATAGCATCTCGCATTTCCATCAGATAATATGCATTCCCCATGTACGAAAGGTGCACTTCATCATCACGAAAGAGATGAGGCTCTTCAAGCCGCAGCCCCACATGAGCAATCACCTTGATCCCGTGGTCTCCACAAAGAAGTCTCATAGCCCTATTCAACTTACGCCGCGCCCTTTCAATGGCTGCCGGCTTTAATGCCCCCCTCCAGATCTGTCGTGGAACAAACTCAGTCCAAACAATGCAGGCGCCAGCCAGATTGCTTCTCATTGCTTCCAAGTCCCGCTGCATCAAATGTAATAAAGACACTCCTGACTGTTTGAACAAGTCATTTTCATCCTAGTGGATAACAATCATGTCCGGGCAGCCCAGCTGAGCCACCTTCTTCGTCAACAAGGGGAGCAAATCGCCCCATCGCATCCCGCTCTTACCCCACCAGTGGACCTCATGATGGCTGCTCCGCAGGCCCAGGTTACGACCGTACACCTGCCTGTCTGCATACTTAGAGGCCCAGTGAACAAAGGAGCGCCCAACAATCCAGGTAACCGTCTTGGCTCCCGGTCCCCGCACGCAACGTGCGAAGAAAAAGGAGATTAATACCTCAACTATAACAGCACAACGCGTCAGCAGCAAAAACCCTACCTGTCCAACACCTCTCCCTCATCATTTGCGCACACAGCATTCGCAGCAGCGAGACCTCCAACCCCCAATCCTCCTAATTTCATCCCACGACCAACCCAATCCTGCCGCCGCCGTGGCGGCCCCTATCCGGAACGAGTACGTCCCATACCTAGCTGGATCCCTGCCAACACGCCGCAGTGCCATCCGTAACACCGCCAACAACTGAAAAGACGTCAATCTCTTCATAGTGGCATGACAAAATATCTCCCGTTCGGTTCTCCCAATCACACCACAAAATCTCCTCCATTCCCGAACCGGGCACACATCCTCGCAACCACTCTCCCGCAACCAAATCCATTTGCCCCGTCCCACCTGGTCCATCTTAGAATGCCCCAACCAAATACCCAGCCGGGACCAATCCATACGCACATCCCCAAACATCCTGCCAGGTGCCCCCCTTGTCCCTACTAACTCGGACACCCTAAAAGCACCAAAAACATCCAAACCATGCACAACCGAAACAAAACCACTTCATTGCCATTGTAACAACAATATTGCAACTGACCAAACAAATCCCTCAACAACTCAAACGTAATTGCCTACCGGGGCACCTCCCCTCCCCCCTCTGCCCTCACCCGTCCCCAACCCTTCAACATCCTGATCAATAAATCCACCCTCGCCGGATCAAAACCCAAGTACAACATGCTGTAAAAGGAAATCCCTGCCAGTTTGCCCGAAATCGTGGTCTGCGACAAACCCCTAGCCATGCAGTCCAACACAAAACGAACTACCCCTTGCTCACACTCACTCTTGGGCAGATGCCAGGCATCCTTACTTACCCAAAAAGGCACCAAATTCAGACCACACCAACCTGTAGGAACACTTCATGGATTCGCTATAGATTTCTCCACCAAACGCATTACTCTCACTCCCCCCAGGCCCAGATACCCACCGGCACCTTGGTCTTGCAGGCCTCCGCTCCCGGTGCCAGTCTCCTGAAACGCTGCCACCACGAACGAGATAACGCATCCGCAATGTCATTACGCGCCCCTGGGACATGTTGCGCGAAACAGCACAGTAAATCGCAAACAAAGCAGCATGAAACTTCGTAACAGGCACAGTACTCGCAGGTCCTTTGCCTTCTGGTTGTTCACAAGGTCCACCACCGTCCTGTTGTCCACATGAAATAAGACAGACCTGTTCTGAAACTCAGGACCCCACACCATCAATGCCACCAACAAGGGAAAAAATCCCAAGAAAGCAATGCTTCTGCCCTGCTGTAACCAATGAGCCGGCCATTGTTCCGTGCACCAACGCCCGTCCCAAAAGATGCCAAAACCTGCCGCACCTGCTGCATCTGAATACAGCTGCACCTGCCAGACCATCCTGTCGTGCGCAAAGTCCAAGGATACACCATTGAAATTTTCAAGGAAACTGAGCCACACCCGCAAATCCGACCGGACCCCGAGTGTAACTCTGACCCTGTGGTGAGGGAGCACCGCCCCCGACATGGCCATGCCGAGACGCCTACAAAATGTCCTCCCTGCCCTCACCACCCAGCACGCAAATTTCAGGAGCCCCAAGAGTCGCTGCACCAACCGTTAGTCAATCTTGCAGACCCCGATCACGTGACACAAAACAACCTGCATCTCCGCCACCTTCTGCTCCGGCAAATGAGCCAACCATGCCTCCGAATCAATTTCAATGCCCAAAAAGGTCAAACAGCAAGCAGGCCCAGCCGTCTTCTCCAGTGCCAAAGGAACTCCAAAATCACGAGCCATACTCTGAAACTGCCCCAGAGCCACGCCACACTCCCCCGTCTGTCCTCTCCCCACAAACAGAAAGTCATCAAGATAGTGAGACACCAGCCGATGCCCACTCCTGTCCACGAAGGCCCACTGCAAAAAGGAACTAACGGTCTGAAAGAGGGCACAGGAAATCGCACAACCCATCAGCAAGACTCTGTCCACAAAAATGGCCCACTCAAACTGCATCCCCAACAAGGCAAAATCAGCCGGGTGAATGGGAAGGAGGCGAAAGGCCGAGTTTATGTCACATTTTGCAAACTCCGCCCCAGTACCATAAACCCGCACCAGACCAATGGCATTGTCGACCGAAGCATACAACACCCAGGAGTCCTCTTCCGCGATGAAATTGTTCACTGAACTCCCCTCCGGCCAGGACAGATGATGAATCAGCCTGAACTCCCCCTGCTCTTTCTTCAGGACCACACCCAGCGCTGAAACAATTATGTCTGGCACCGGCCACGTGTCAAACGGGCCTACGATTCTGCCTTCCAACACCTCCTTCAGCAATTTCTGTGCTATCACCCCTGGTAACGCCTTCGCAGAACGCAAATTCTCTGCCCATCGCCTCACCCGAGGACCGTGATAGCCTACCCGAAACCCTTCTGTGAACCCCCAATGTAGTTTCAATGCTGCTCCTCTATCAGGGTAACAAGAGAGCCATGGACTCATGGCCCCCACATCAACAGGTGTAGGGGCCCTTGGGCACAGCTTGTCCCCGACATTTCGTAATCCTCCACTGCTCAGAGGGGGTGACAAGGGTAAAACATTGAGTGACCGGGTGGCATCCACTGCATTTGGAACACTCGTGTTTAAACTTGCAAGGGTGTCGCGTGCAGAAACCTTTATTAAAGTTCCAGCATGCCCCAATGGTAGTTCCCGGCTTTGGCTGCTGGCCCGTGGTACCTGTAAAAGCACCTTGACTTCCTGACCCGACGGAAGATCCTTGTCCACCCGCCCCTGACTGGGAGGGACGCGACTGAAAAGGCCAATAAGCAACTGGGAGGCGACTAGCCGTGTGCCTAGACGCCGCCGCCTGTGTAGAAGACATCCACTGTACCCAAAGCTCCTGATCTCTATCTCCCCACGCCTTGTCTGGGTTAATACTAATCCGGGCCTTGAACTCCTCGTCATAACTGAGGCAGGCAAACCCCTCGAAGTGCATCTGCGCCTCCCTGATCATGTCCATGTACTTCAAAAGAGCTATTGCCCTGTCCAGGTGCTTCTAACAGTAAATAATGGCATAGATCAAAAACGCCGAAGGCCGATTCTCCATAGTTACTCGGCCGCCTTGTCAATTGCCATTCTTCCTCTTTTGAACCTTCCTTGACCTGAATCACCCTGTGCAAAAGTTTGAAAACATCCACATACTCATGCTTCCATATCCTGGCCCTCGTCTTCTCTGACAAATGCGACCCAAGTGGCATTGCAAGACCCATACAAGGCAACTTCTTTCGCTTGTCCCCACCATCCTCCTTACCATCCTGATCGTCCACCTTGTCAGTCTGCGCACAGGCTGCCACAACCTGCATCTTACCATCCTTTGTGAGTCCAAGGGCCCCCACGTCCCTGACTGACCCATCCTCCACACCCACCGGCCGGCAGGCCTTTTTGCGCCCCCCCCAGGCCTTCAACCCACACATCCCACCAAGCACCCTCACCTGCAAGCGTCACGGGCACCTCCCGGTCCTTCACCCTGGCATTCGCTGTCTTCTGACCTGCCTTGCTGGCCTGACCGGTGCTGGCCTGTGCCGCCTGCAAAACACCAAGCTTCTCTGTTGCCTTGCTCTTCCCCCACGCACCTTCCTCACGCACTTCACCCTCTTCCAACTCCTCACCATCCTCATCATAATCCAGCTGCTCCTCATCCACCACCTCCACAACTGTGCTCCACACTTCACTCACCACTCGCTTCGGACCCTTCCCTTTCACACCATTCACAAACTCGCACTCCAGAACAGCTGATGCCCTCTCCATCGATGAAGGGCAGGCCACCTCGCGAACACCCCTGCTGCTTCGCCCTGGCGTTTGGAGGCCGTTTTGCGCCCCACCAGACCACCCTTGCCCCTGCCAGCCTCACCTGCTGGGTTGCACCCCCCAGGCCGTCTGCGCCTGGGGAGGCCCCAGCGCCTTCAGGTTTCTGTGCTCCCAAAGCAGTCCCTGCCTCCTCAATCCAGACCCACTTACCCCGGGCTCTCCCCGACCTTTCCCCTGCCAACCCCACTCTCAAGCACGGGCGCCGGGGGCACAAGGCCCCCGGGCACCCCCCCTGACCCAGCTTCCCTGGCAGTACACATGAGCTGCCATGTCCTCTCTGATTCCTCCACAAGGCCCCCCGAGCCCAGCCCACCAGCCTGCAGGCCCACGCGGGCCCCGCTACCTGCCGAGCCCTCCGCTTCCTCAGCCTTCCCCAGGACTGTCCCCCCCCCCTGGCCCCATCACCCTGCCTCTCCTGGGACATCAAGACACTCAGGGAGCGCGCGGGAAGGCTCGTATGCCCCAGCCGTGCTTGGGAACCTCCGCCTACCTCTTACCCCTCCCCCGCCCAGACATACCTCATTTCAACAGTTGACGGCTCCTCCAGGCAGGCCGCAGCGGCATCTCCCGCGGATGCGGACCTCGGCGTGCGGGTCATCACGAACAGCGCGGTGCAAACCGCTGACGCATTCGGCACCTCCGCGGCCCCTCCTCCAGATGCCATGGACCTCTTGGGGGACTCAGCTAAGTTCTCCTGCCTGCCACACACCGGGGCACCAGCGACTTCCACCTGCCCTTCCCAGCCGACCGACCAGGTACTTTACCAACCTCTCTACCCTCACTACACTCGAATCACCCAAAACTATGAACTCCTAAACGTTCCCTCAAAACTTCCTTAACCTACCCTTGAAGCGATGGTGACAGGAAGAGGAAGAACTCCCTCCCCTGCCCCCTTAAATAACCTTAACCTATACCCTACCCACTAGCCCACCCCCTACTCTACCAAAACCCACCCTGTCCTGTCTCCCGTGAATTCCCCGGGGGAAGACTGGTCTGCTGACCTCACTTCCTCCGGGGGCCGCATTACTGTGAAGAGAGGCCCTTTTATCCGGCTCGTATTAGGGCCAATAGCAGCCTTGCAACGTCACCTGGAAAGTGCTGCTGAACCATAATTCCAGAGTGTGGTGACTGCGTAATATACAGCCTCTGCAGGGATTCACAAGTGCCCACTTTTACTGTTCCTGTCTTGTGTGTCTGAGAAGCTTGCGCTGATGCGGCCGCGCACTATCTGTTGTGTGTTTGTGAACGAAGCTTGCAACACAGCTATTGAGCTGTAATTGTACTTTGAGTGAGAAAATCTGACCTTTATTTAATCTTGTTTATCTCACCTGAGTGTACAAGAGGTTTCCACACTTCACGCCATTCAAATATTGGCCCCTGAGCTGAGACTGCAAATAGCTATCAGCAGGGCTTTAAGTGGGATGAAAAAACGGGGGGGGGGGGGGTAATCTTAAAGGGGCGTGGCCAATGTAATTAAGGGCATGGCTTAAACGCAAGTAAGCTAAAAGTCTGTGCCTAGCATAGTGTGCCGCCCGTCTTGTGTTTTGTTGTTTCTGTCATTGCATCCAGATATATGATACAACCAGTGGTCGAAGTGGGGGAAAAAAAGTAGGGGAACTCTGGGTGGAGAATCATGGGGCGGTAATAACCAAAGATTGGATCAGTGGGCGGAGTCAGGGGTGTGGCTAGAAATCGCAAAACATTCAGTTTTTAGTATGTTTAGCATTTCACTGACCAGTTACAGCTTATAACATTATTTAATTCAAACAATGGATAAACATGTTTATTTGAGGTTTAATTCAGGAAAAAGCAAACACTCATAGGAATACAGGTTATATGTAAAGCGTGTGTAATATAAGCAGGAACAACATTTTACTTTAATGCTTTTACTCTCATTGTTCAGAAATCCATGAGTATTTTTTGTCTCATACACGAGGACATGAATACAAGGTTCAGAAGAGAAAGGGGCTCTTCAGGAGAATCTAGACTCACGGAAACTCACAAAGGCTCCTTCATATTCATGTCAGCCAGCTAGCTGCTCAATCATAATACAGCAAAAAGAACAACAGGTGGACAGAATGCAGAACAATTTCATACATTCACCCCAGTAAAGAGATCTGGGCCTAAATCCATCGTTTTTTTGCTCACCATGCCATTCCAGTTTGGACCCAGCCGTATTCAAATCAGTCTTGATCATGCGCCCAATGGGAACAGTCCAGCCCGAACTGCCAGGCCATATGCATTCAAGTGTTCTTTCATTCAGGAAGTGAACACAAAGCAGTACCCACTGAACTATGCACATAAAATACTGCTCTTTGATATGCATGGTACACGTTCTTTCCAGCAGGCATATTCCCTCTCTGCGCATCCTTAGCGGGTACATTGATCACCAAAGTTATCTTGGCAATTGTATTGTTGACCAAAACCTGCTGAATATACAAATAACTTTGCAGTGTTTTTAAAACTCCTGCACTTGTAGAAAACCAGCCCCCACCAAACTCAACTGGCCCCCTACCCTTCCAGTCACCCTGGGAAACGCCTGATGCCTGGAACGGCTAGTCCGGCATAGTTTCCTTTTTCAATGCAATACAGCAGATATGTATGCTTATTAGATATAAACATCATGGATCACTGTGTTTCCAGTTTAGCGTGCACCGGTACCCCGTTCAGTGTAGTCAGTCTGTTAAACTAAACTAGTTTGTGTGCCTCCCTGCACCACAGCATCCTCTACACAGATGATTTTACACTCCTTGTTCTGGAATCCACTGCTAATCAAGGACCGATATTGCATTGTCAACAATCTGCTCTGCTCTGTTGTGTCACCAGTTAATTCACAGTTGTCTGATGGCCCTTTCAGTGTTGCTTTGCAGGCCCCTAGATAGAAGGGAAGGGGGAGGAGGTCATGGGCACTGCAGAGTAGGGTGGCCAACTGGCATGGGTGCAAATTCAGGATGATGAGTGTAAAAGTTCAGGACCAGGGGTCAAAATTCAGGACAAAAATTCAGGGCAACAGGTATGCTTTGCAGACACATCAGTGGATGTCATGCAATAGTATATAAATAAATAGGCAAGGAACATAAGCACAAGTCACTACTTCCACCCTGTCACTTTCCCCTGCCCATTCACTTCTCCTACCCCATCACCCTGGTAATGGGGTAAAGTCCCTTTTGCCATTGAGCACTGTACAGAGTCACACAAAAGCATAAAGTCAATAGGTGATAGGGAAGGTAGTTAACGTGTGGACTGTTACTGCCTTGTGATGTGGTGTTCTTTAAAGAGGTGCATCTTCAACTCTTTCCTGAACTGGAGCAGCCTTGATGGGGGCGGGTACGCTGTTCCTTCCATATTCTGGATGCAGATGGAAATGGCAAGCTGCCTTGTATTTTCTTTTTTACATTTCTTATTCTGCAATCTAATGATGCCGAGCTGCAGGTGTGCCGAGAACCCCTAAAGATGGTGAGCTTGTCAGCAAGGTTAGAGGGGTTGCTGGTTGTGATGGCTTAATGAATGATGCAGCTGTTTTTGAAGATGGTGCAGGTCCGCAAGGAGAGCTATTGTTGTTCCAATAGGACAGGAAAGAGACTGACTGACTGATTGACTGACTGAATTATTTGTAAAGCGCGCATATGCCGAGGCCTCTTGGCGCTGTAGAATGGAAAACAGACAGGATTAGCCTGATTAGAGCATGGAAAAGAGCCAGGTTTTTAGTGCTTTCCTAAAACTGATTTTATTGGTGTCTGAGCGCATCGTAAAGGGCAAAGTATTCCACAGTTTTGCTGCCTGGTGCGAAAAAGATTTGGCGCCCCATCGAGCTCTTCTTATTTTAGGCACGCAAATTAGGTCTTGGCTACTGGATCTTAGTGTGCGGGATGGCACATAACGAGGAAATAGGTTTGTTATATCCGCTGGTCCTGTGGCGTTGAGGGACTTATGGACCAGGCAGAGAGCCTTGAATTGGACTCTACGCCTGACAGGAAGCCAATGAATTTGGCGTATGGCATGCGATGTGGGATGGCGTTTGGGGAGACCAAATAATACTCTGGCTGGCGCATTTTGGAGTTTTGCTAGGAGTTTTTCTCCTGTGCCTAGATACAATGCATTGCAGTAGTCCAAATTCTATCACTTCGGTTTTTTCTGTATTGAGTTTAAAGAAATTCTCACTCATCCATCTCTTGACGTCAAGGAGACAGTTTCGGAAGCACTCTGCTGTTGCTTCCACCGTCTGAGAGAGTGATACTACTAATTGAGTATCATCGGCATAAGATACTATATGCAGAGCATGTGATTGTGATCATATTTCTTCAGGCCCTGGATAAGAAATGCTGCAAAATGTTGGAGGTCCCGAAGCGGTGGTAGTAGGAGTCTGCGAGGCCATGGAGTGAGGCGTTACCACTAGAGTTGTGAAGCGAAATCAGTCCTTTTGCTGTGTTTCCCCAATTCTGGGTCTGGACAGTTGGTGTTGACACATGAAGAAATATGCCTTGTTGATAATGTCTGAGACACATGTGATGGTTTAAGAGGCCATACCTGTGAGTTTAATAAATGTCCCCTATGTGCAAACAACTTGTGCTTGTGTTCAAGGTGCAGATGGTGTGTGCGAGTTATGGAATATATTTTCCCACGTGCACCTTAACATGTATCATGTGCTCCTAGGAATGCATGTTTTCAGCAGCCAGATGTAGCATTTCTTTGTAATGCACAAAATGGGTTAAATGTATAATTTGCTAATGTTTGATGGGACAGTGCTAAAAAATTAATTCTGAGCTTACGGTTAACATATGAAAAATATCATAAATGTTCTAATATTTGTATTACTTATCACACTTTTTGAAATTTGGAACATGAAAAAAAATTACTTAGACTCAGCTGTAGTGCTTAACTAAAGGCATTGACATTCTTGGCTTATTTCCCTTTGTTCACACCAACTCGAGACATCTGTAGGACAATCAGAACCTACAGAAAGAAACTTAGCTAGCAAATATGCGCACAAAAACCTGTATAGCACTTTGTGCCTTTCAGGATTGAGAAATGGAAGCTAAAGTCTGGATCCAATCACCTTAGATTGGCTGGAGGGCACAGACGGGGGCCAGACGTCCTTCTAAACTCCGACGTAGACTGGGGCTAGGAGACTGGGGCCCTGACTCTAAAAGTAAACTTACACTCTTGTGTGAGTTTACAATGTTTTCAGTATCCACGAACCGCAAGTTTAATTGTACTTAAAGAAATGTTACTACTGCGGAGACTCCGCACATGTGGCAGAGACTTCACACATAGCAAACATTTGAAAAGCCCAGAGGACTCGCCTATGCAAGAGCTATTGGCTTTGCCAAAGTGTTTAAGCCATTTTGTACACCAGTGTGGGCGCTCTTCAACATAGCTACACGTTTGTGGCATAAAGGAGAGTAGCATGGAGAGGCGCAGACTGGAGTAGAGTGGCATGTCGTAGAGAGGAGTGTTGTAGAGTGGACTGTTGCAAAGTTGTTTAATGTAATGGCATAGATTGGAGTAGGGCAAAGTAGACTAGAGTGCAGTGACATAGGGCCATATGTATCAAAGGGTTTTACCCATTCTGTGTCTATGGGAACATGTGTCATACATATGGGCCGAGAGGTAAAAAGTGCAGTGGTGCAGAGTATAGTTACATAGAGTGCAGGGGTGCAGAGTGGAAAGACATACAGCCTGATTCATCAAGCCGAAATCGGCTCGCAAAGGGCCAGATTCTGAGAATCTGGCCCTTTGCGAGCGCTGTTTGTGCATTTGGGATTCATCATCCCAAATGCAAAAATTGGTAATAGCGATTTCGCTATTTTGCGAGGAATTACATTTAAGGAATCTCTATTTGAGATTCCTTAAATGCAATTCATCATCCATTTAATAAATTGCGAATTCGCAATTTCGGCCCGCTATTTACCGCGAGGTCAAACCTCGTGGTAAATAGCGAAAACTTAGAAAAATGCTTTTAAAAGCATTTTTCTAAGTTGCATGTTGCACACACACATGTCCTTTGGACATGTGTGTACGCAACACCAGTTTCAATTTGCATTTAAGGGGTGCTACAGGGTGTCCTTTGGACAGCCCTGGCACCCTTTAAATCGCTATCTTATTTGCGATTAGCTAATTGCTAATCGCAAATAAGGAATACTCCCCATTCATTCCTATGGGCCTTTTGGCCCATAGGAATGAATGGGGAGTTATTCCTTATTTGCGATTAGCAATTTGCTAATCGCAAATAAGGAATGTGTAGGAATCGCATTTCTTCATGCAATTTCTACATGAATCCCGTTTTGCAAGTCCTTAATAGCGATTCCTTATGAATCGCTATTAGGGGCTCGCAAAACGGGAGAATGATGAATCAGGCTGATAGAGTGCAGTGGCATAGAGTGGTACAGAGTCAAGTGACGTAGAGTGCATGTAGGAAAATGCTCCTTTTTGATATGGTCACCCCCGATTTCTGCCTGGTATCTGATGCAATTTTTGACAGAAGTACACTGGGTTCCTGCTATCTAGGTCCCAAGAGCCAGATCTATTCCCCTAAAACTGTACAATTGTTCCCCCAATTGGAAATACTATTAGCACCCACTGCAAGCCCCTAGTAAATTGTACCCCTGGTACCTAGGGCAAGGAGGGTCAAGAGGTTCTCTAAGGGATGCACCATGTGTTGTGCCACCATAAGGGATCGCTAAGCACCATCATGCAAACTGCCATTGCAGACTGCGTGCCTTGGTGCAGAGAAAAGTGAAGACAAACATGGCATACCTCCTGTGTGCCATGCCACAGACACTGCATGCAATATAGTTAAGCCACCCATACAGCAGGCCTTGCAGCCCTAACGGCTAAGGCGCTCGACCTCGGACCTGGGGATCTGGGTTCGAGTCTCGGTAACGACGCCAAAACTTCCTGTGATTCTGGGCAAATCACTTAATCTCCCCGTGCCTAAAAAAACATGAAAGTGTGTGTCCTCATGTAAAAACGTTACTTGTGCTATGTAAAGCGCTCTGATACCTGAATCGGTTCGGGTCTAGTTTGCGCTATATAAAACTCTACAAAAAAAAGGTAGGGTGCACTATACTACATGTGTGGACATATCTGCATGGGAAGATATGTCACTGTGATTTCTAAGTCAATTCTTGGATATTACAAGTGAACAGGGAAGCCCTCTTGAGTACATGTGCTGGACACCGATGTTCACTAAGTTCCCCAGCTACATGATGGCTTCACTAAAACTAGAGATGTTTGGTATCGAACATAATGCATTAATAAGCCCACACTGATTCCAGTGATGGATTTATTAATACATGCACCCAGAGGGCACCTTAGAGGTGCCACATGAAAACCTATTGACTACCAGTGCGCTGGCTGACTGACTGGTGTAGAACAGCCTGCCACCACAGACAGGGTTCTGACTCCCTGCAGGTGAGAGCTTGCACAATCTGTGGGCAGAAACAATGCCTGGTGTGGCCAGAGGTGTTGTCACGCCTCCAAACAGGATGACTAAGTGATCAGCATATAAAGACAGAAGGCTTCAAAGGCCTCTCATGCCTTTGATATGTGACCCAAGGCTTCCCCAGAAAGAGGATATACCACCCTCTGTCCCGGTCCCATTTGGCACCAGGACTGGCAGGAAAATGAGCTGGTCCGGACGCGTGTTGCCCTCTCAGGCTAGTACACACCTAAAGAGAGCTACCTAATGTGAACACGACTTTTAGAATTCCAAAGTTTTAGCTTTGGTGGAATTGGGCTCTCTGGGTCACGGTTTTGAAGACAGCCTAAAGGTAAGCAGTCCATTGGCTAATACATGTTGCTCACTGTAACACCCTAATGTGAGTATTTAGACAGCACCCTTGATACCAAGAACTCATATTCAACAGTTCAAGAGAGGACAAAGAAGAGCCACAAGAGAATGAGAACTGAAATCTGCTGTGGACTTTAGGTGCCAAACTCTGTCTGCCGGGAAACAACCTTTACAACACAACCATTACATTGTACTACACTTACAACGAAGGCATTACATCGCAGCATCCTTTACAACGCATAACACCACAACGCAGGCATTACAACGCATATCATTACAACGCATGGCACTACATCGCATGTCACTACAATGCAGGCATAACAACGCATGCCATTACAACGCATGCCATTGGAGTTAGAATAGTAATTTCTAACCCCTACACTATCCAGCACTTACCCTACTGTTGCACCCCCTGGAGCTAGAATAGTAATGTTTACCCCTATACTATCCAATACTTACCTTAAATGCAATGTAATGATATGCATTGTAAAGGTAGTATACGATGTAATGGAATGTGTTGTAAAGGTAGTTTTTTAAAATGCGATGTAGTGTCATGCGATGTAATGGAATGCGTTGTAGTGGATGTTGCAATGTAAAAACTGTGTTGTAAGTGCATGCGTTGTAAATGTATGTGTTGTAATGTCATACATTCCTGCCAGCCTGCACCCAGACTCGACAATCGTGAGTTGCGACTCGTCTTGCAGCTGACCAGCTTCCAAAAACCCCCTTGGAGAAGAATAGCTACTCCCCTACAGTCTGCAGCCACCGAAAAGTCAGGTCTACCGAGTTGCCACCCCCTGGGCAAAATTGACACAGCAGCTGCTCAGGCAGAGGATCCTGTGCTCCTGAAGGTCAGGTCTGTCCCTTCAAAAAGTGAGAGGACAACAGGACTGACCCGCCCTGTAAAGGGCCAATACCCGGGGTACCACCCCCCTGCACTGCCCATGAGAGTCCAATCTGGATTCCCCCTGCACTGAGACCGAGCAGTTGTCTTGGGATGTTAGTACCCCTGAGCCCCACTTGCAGAGTCGCAAAGCAGTCCTGATTTTTGCACCCTCAACTGGCGAGACCAAAGACCGCAAGGCTCCAAGATGCACAGAGCCCAGCTAAACTTTTTTCTCTACACCAAGCACCCCGGCCCAGGAACCGATGAACTAACTGTGCTCCCTGGACGCCGGATCTGTGTGACTCAAGTACCCTGTAGGGGGCGTAGTTCATAGAGCTACCAACGTGACCAGCACCTTTGCACCCAGACACACTAGGGCAGATAATGAGTAACTGGTGGTAATACGTTGGACCTTGGCCCCCCATGACCTTAAGACCCGAAGGAGAGCCCCAGAAGCTGATTGTGAATGCCTGTATAATTCAATATTTAGAAAAATACTCACTTACTATCAGAGTTCTTGATATCACAGTCTATATAAAAATATGACTTATGTTTCTAAATGGGTCTCGGATTTATTCCTGAGTGTCTGTCTCGTTTATTGCCCCTATATGTGTAAACAAATGCTTATCACTACTCTCTGATACGGCTAACTGCTCATCCACACTGCCACAAAGTAGAGCATTTGGGATCGCATTTGTGCTTCTGTAAACCAATTGGAGTCTGGTTAGACTTCTTACAAAGTGTACCTCGTTTTGGTCCACTATATAAAGAGCCAACTTCCTACACTGCAGTAGCGTACAGTGGAATAGAGTGAAGTGCTGTAGAGTAGAGTGGCGTAGCGTTGGGTGATGCAGAGTAGAGTGGCCTACATTGTATTAGCATAGAGTTGAGTGAGGCAGAGTAGAGTTTGGCATAGCGTTGTTTTGTAGGGTGCAGTGGTGTAGAGTAGAGTGCTGTAGAGTGGAGTAGAATAGAGTGGCATAGATTGTAGTGGTGGTCAGTAAGACTGAGAGGGTGTGAGCTTCAGATTTTCCGGCAATCATGCTGGGATATCATGTTAAATATTATACGAGAAGCAGCTCATGATGGGGGCTTTAGGGGCAATGGAAAGGGAAAGGAGTGTGGGTTTTGAGGGATGCTTAAAACACAGTATTTTGTAAAATACCCATATTTTCTTTTCAGACCTTCAAAACAGAAGAGTGTATATGTGTTTCTCTCTGAGCGGGTATTTAAAAATCCCAGGAAAAATCTGACAGAAAAGAAACTATACAGAGAGAGGCCCCTCGCACCAAAGGGACCAGGCTCTGATAGGACTGTAATGTCAAAAACTAATTTCCTCTGGGTATGTCACATACCAAACATACGTATCTCCACATTCAATCTCAAACCCAGTTGCTCCCCAACCTCAACTCTGATAATATTCACAGTGCAATATAAGTTGCCTATATTTTAAAAATAACTTTTATTATTCATAAACAGGCATAAAATCAGTACAATAATTTAAAAACAGATTCTATACATTAGAGACAATTAACAATTCATTAGAGCCGTTATTCCATTGTGTCATAACATTAAAACCCCTATTATTCAAAATAGAGCTATTAAAGTATAATTTCACATTCATTATAACATAGTAAAAACCCCACACTAGATAAAAGAGGGAGATATAAAGAAAAGAGACAAAAGAGAGAAGAAACGGGCAGCTACGACAATCACTATATGTTTCTTGTTCGTTGACCAATTGATTCTCCAGATGACAATTAGCATGTGTATCCTAATTTGTTTCAACCATGCCAATATGTCCACCCAATTTAGTCTATTCGAAGCGTTGACGCGCTTCAGTGGTATCAGCCCAATCTAGAGCACCTTTTTCAAGTCTCAACTGATTCCTCTAAAAAATGATCAACCACTACTCTGATCGAAACGGTTTTGTATAATGAAGCGGCCCCATTGTAGCTTTCTTATTATCTTAAAAAGATGATGGTGACATTCTTGATAAATATATATAAAATATAATGTGTTGTCTATTTTCTAGAACTGCTGTATTCTGTTTCGACCCAAAAATATATTAGTTCTCCCGTTCAAGAGGATGAGTCGGCCTATCCCCACTATATTCTAGATCTTCGGGATTTTGTTTCCACCAAATAATAAATATTCTCCTCTCCTAGAGAATGAGTCGGCATATCTTTATCTCCTCAGTCAAAGCCTCTGTAATACGCCTACACTGATTGCCCCAACTGATGTAATGTAATGTAATGTAAATGCGTTTAATATAGCGCAAAATAGTTGGCCAGAGGCGTCCAAGCGCTGACATTGCAAAAAATTGTAAGCAGTAAAACCAATTAACACAGAGAGAGAGGAAAGTTTATTTATTGAACAGAAAGGTTTTCAGGTGTTTTCTGAACGAAGTCAGGTCTGCATTAGACCTTAGTTGAAGGGGTAGGCTGTTCCACAGCTTAGCAGCGTTCAGGGAAAAAGAACGTCCACCTGATCTAGCCCGGTTGACTTTGGGCACCGTGGCAAGGTATGCGCTAGCTGAGCGCAGCTGTCTGCTAGGGAGGTATGGGGTGATTAGGGAACGATTGATCAGAGGGCCGGTTGCCCAGAAGGACTGGTGGGCAATACAGAGGGATTTGAAAGCAATCCTGTCTCTTACAGGAAGCCAGTGCAATCTTGCTAATCCAGGTTTAGCAGAGGACCTACGAGGAATTTGAAGCAGGGTCCGGACTGCGCAGTTTTGGATCACTTATAACTTCTGCAGTGTGAAGTCAGGAGCACCCAGATAGAGTGCATTTCCAAAGTCCAGCCTAGAGTGGATCAATCCCTGTACAACAATTTGCCTAACTTGGAAAGGTAACAGGGGGAGAATCTTCCTCAGCATTCTAATAATGCCAAAACAGGTAGCAGACAACTTAACAGCCTGATGGTTTAACGTTAGGGCACTATCCAGCCAAATGCCCAAGCTCTTAATGGCATCCTTTGGTACTGGAGGGGGACCCAGACAGGCCGGCCACATGGAACTCAGCAAGGACGGGACTGAGCGTCCCAACATCATAACCTCTGTCTTGCCCCCATTAAGTTTGAGGCAAGACAGGGTCATCCAGCTGTTCGCTTCGCTCAGACAGCCAGCCAGATCTACTATGGCCGTAGGGTCCTCAGCCTGTGTCAGAGAGACCACCAACTGGGTATCGTCCGCATAGGTGACGATCTAAATACCATATGGGCGGATGATACCTGCCAGTGGTCTCATGTAGACGTTAAACAACGTCGGGCTGAGCGAGGAGCCCTGCGGGACTCCACAGCCCAACGGTCTGCTGGTAGAGATGGTATTTCCCTCAAAAACCTGGAATGTTCTATTGGACAGAAATGACCTGAGCCATTTCAGCGCTCCTCCTTGGATCCCGATATCATGAAGACGCTGCAGTAAGATCTCATGGTTTAAGTGTCAAAAGCGGCACTCAGATCGAGGAGGATGACTGCCACCGATCCTCCCCGATCTAAGATGCCTCTTGTTTCTTCCAGAACTGACAACAAAGTCGATTCTGTCCCATGTTTGGGGCGAAAACCGGTTTGTAAAGGGTCAAGCAGTTGATGATTTTCCAGAAAATTAGTCAAAAGGTTGTTAATGTGTTTTTCCAATATCTTACTGATCCAGGGGAGCAAGGAAATGGGACGGTGGTTTTTAAAATTATTCACGTCCATATTGGGTTTCTTCGCGAGTGCCCTCACCCTTGCCTGTTTCCATGCTGGTGGAACCATGTTGGTGGAAATTGAGGCATTTAGTACCTCCAACATGACCGGGAGGATGATGTGATTAACTGCCTTTAAGAAGCTTGGGGGGGCAGGGTCACTGGGAGAGCCCGATTTTACCTGCGCCGTTAAAGTGGCCAAGAGGTCCAGGTGTAACAAAGGAAACTCGTCCAACACAGGTGGCAGATTGTCTGTTACACCCTGCTTGAAATGCTCCAGGATTTCACCTGAGGCGTTTGGGAGAATGGTTGGGAAGGATGAGTAGATGAGATCCATTTTGTCGGACTTGTAAGTCGTCACTATTTACAGGGGGCTGGGGAAGTTCAGTGAGACATTTTACTATCCGATAAATCTCCTTGGAACTAGAGTTGGCTTCAGAGATATTTTGTGAGTAATACTGGGTCTGTGCTTTCTTTATTTCTGTCTTATAGTCCCTAATAGATTTCCTGTACAAAATTTTGTCTGGGTCAGTGTAGCCCAAACGCCATTTCCTCTCAAGCCTTTTGCACTTGCGTTTAAAATCCCTAAGTTCCTCCGAATACCAAGGGGCCGAGGTCCTAGATCTCTTTGCCTGAGTTATCTTAGATGGAAGTGTGGTATTCAATGATGTTGTTATCCAATTATTAAAGGGATCTGCACTAATCAATGGTGTAGTGGCTTGTAGTTCGTCGGTCCATTTATCTAGTGGAAGTTTGGACCAGTTGCGAGCATTCGGTGCTCCTGGCCTCAAAGCAGGAGGTCTATGCGTGTGCCAGGTTAAAGGGACTAGGCGATGGTCTGTCCATGGGAGCACGATAGGGTGTTCGACTTCTAAATCGGGGCAGTTACTAAATATGGGGTCCAGCAGGTGCCCTTTCATATGTGTAGAGGATCTGACTAGCTGCGATAGCTGCAGAGCAGACAGATCGGCGATAAGCTCTTGGGCCGTATGATCAGCTAAGTTCTCAAAATGCATATTTAGGTCGCCCAGTAGTGTATAGTTGGCGGAGGTGGAGGCTAGGTCTGCAACAGCCGAGGGTAGAGAATATACAAACTGTCTAAGCGAACCCGGGGGGCGATAAATCAATGCTCCAGCAAAGTTAGTATTAGGTGAGAGTTCCAGACTGAAGGCCATGCTTTCGCAGTCTGGAAAGGGGCTAGGAAGACAGCGGCAGGAGTAAATGTCTTTAAATATTATTGCTAGACCTCCTCCTTTCCCGGAACAGCGATCTAACCTTACTACTTGGTACCCTTGAGGCAGAGCTTGTATTATGTCGGGCTCTGAAGACGGAGTTAGCCAGGTCTCAGTAAGAAATACTATATCTGGGGTGAGCTCGTCAAGTAGCAGGGATAGTTCCGTTTGGTGCTTGGGTAAGGACCTACAATTAAGAAGAAACATCTTGAAGGTATGCTGAGTTCTCGTGGAAGGAGTGGTTTTGAGATGAGAGTGGCAGTGCGGACATTGAGTGGGCAACTTCAAGGGGTGGTAAGAATGGTTACATGCTGTCTTAGTAAGTGGTCCTAAATTGCGCAGTTCAATAGAGCTGTATCCCCCAAGGTTTCCTGGAAGAGGGACAGGGGTTGTGGCCCCTGGTCCCGTGCGGTCGCGGACGGGCGCAGACGGGCTTGCCTTTGGCATGCCTTTGGTGCGCCGCCGGCGCGCCCGCTGCGCCCGTCCGCTGCGCCTCTGGGGTAGAGGCTCCATTTTGTACTGGCGAGGGCGGGAGGGGCTTAGCACTAGTCTGCTATCCCTCCCCTTGCTCCTCACCCAAGATGGCGGGACCCTAAACAGCGCTGACTCGGCTGCAAGGGGGCGGTCCTGGCAGGACTCCCAGGCAAGGTGGGCGGTTCTGAGACTGCAGCCAAGGGGAAAGACACGCTATCCCTAGCAATGGCAACAAGTAAGTTTCCAAAGTTTTAAAAACAATTTCGGCGCTAAATAAGGATGCAATTTTAAAAGTTCAAAACAAAATTCAAATAAATGCAGCATTCAGCTCTCTCACGGCAGGTGATAGCGATGTATTCCACACAATCTTTTTATGACTGTCTCCGTTTGTTGGACCCACGTACAGCATCCATTCGGGTTATGGCGTGCAAAAGATGATATTTTTTGACATTACAGAAATTTGACAGATACCTTACTATACTCGACTGAAAGCTCCTGTACCCATCTCTTTACTAAATAATGCAGCTATTAGGGGTGTGTAACACCTCAAACACCCCCCTGAAGCTACGCCCCTGTATATTGGTGCAGAGAGGATTATTGCAGAGTAGAGTATAGTGGTGTAGAGTGCAGTGATGAAGAGTAGATTGGCGTAGAGTGCAGTGACGTTGAATGCAAAGGATTTGATTTGAGTGCTTTGGCATAGAGTGCAATGGTTTAGAGTGGAGTGGTGTAGGGTGCAATGGTAGAGAGAACAGTGGTGCAGTGTAGAGTGGTGTGGCTCAGAGTGGAGTAGAGTAGCAGAGAGTGAAGTGACGTACAGTGGATTGTTTGAGACTAGAGTGAAGTGGAGTAGAGTAGGATAGAGTAGGGTAGAGTGGAATGGTGCAGGATGCTGTGGTATAGAGTGCACTGTTGCAGAGCAGAGTGGCATGGAGTGTGCAGAGTAGAGCATCACAATACAGTCCTGGCTCAGAGGGCCCATATTTGCTAGTGTCCTATTCCATTTCCAAGTCTCACATTGGCATCAGTCCCTTTAAATGCACAAAGGCTGTCGTAACTTGTTTGGCCGTGCTCACAATTTGCCATTTCCGCCCTTGACATTTTACCTCTCTCCCTTGAAATGATATTCGGCAAATGTATACAATCCACCCCACTGGAGAAAAGACCAAGCCTCAGTCTGTGAAAGTCATGGAATTTCAGGTACCAGGATGGACACAGGCAGAACACAGAAAAAGTGAGGAACAACCATGACCGGTAGGTCAGGGGAAAAGTCATTATGTTGAGTACTAAGCCCATTAGCAAAAGGGTAGCCATAGAGGGGTTCAGAAAATGAAAAAAGGTAAACAGATAAAAAGGAGTAGAATCAATGTTAGTGTCCCTCTTCACTGAGTGGTACGATAGAGAACAAAGGCACAGCAGGAAAGAATGGATGGTGAGGTCACAACCATGGCAAGCAACAGTAGTATCCTCATGAGGTAACATGCCTGGGTCACAACCTTGGCAAGCAACAGTAGTATCCTCATGAGGTAAAATGTCTGGATCACAACCTTGGCAACGCAATGGTAGGTAGTACCTTCCACCAAGTAACACAGTCAGGATCACAACCTTGACATGCACTGGCAGTACCTTCACACAAGTGACATGGACAGGAACTCAATCTTTACATGCAGTGGTAGTTCCTTCCACCAAGTAACACAGCCAGGTTTGCAACCTTTGCAAGCAGTGGTAGCTCCGTCCACCAAGTAGCATGGTCAATACCACAACCTTGGCACGCACTGGTAATACCTTCCACCTTCCAAAGAGTAGCATGTCCAGGATCACAACCTTGGCACGCATAGTAGTACCTTCTACCAAGAAACATGGCCTGAATCGCAGCATTTTCCTGCAGTGGCAGGTCCATCCACCAAGTAACATTGTCAGGATTAAATGGGTGTGCAGAACTATACACAAGGCTGCACGCTTGGCTGTACAAAACTCTGAAATCATGAAATTACCTTATCAATAAATAAATAAATGTGACTTGTGACTAGTGGTGTGAAAAGATGTTTTCACCTGGAAGGTGGTTCAAGTTCACCAATTTTGTTCTTCAAGAAGGCTGCATAGTTTTTTTTATAACTCTTTGTATTGAACATATCCTAGATTATCAATACATTACAAGCAATCATTGACAAAATAGCATCAACTTGACTGTTATAGACCATGACCATCCCATCTATTATTAATGGGCTGTTTTGTTTTTAGACTTAAGTCCGCATCTTGTCTTGGTGTATTCCTCATCTTTTCTCGAGTTGGCAGAGAACATATACCTCCCCTGTATGTATTCCACTCTCCCCACACCTGCTCCCACTTCTTGGGGCATCCCATATTAACGTAGACTGCCTTTTTGGCTATCATAACACAGTCCATATCTTTGCACCATTCGGCATATGTTGGTGTATGTTGCACTCCCTGGTGTTTAGCAAATAAAGTTTTGCGATCATCATACCCAGTGTCGCCCAGGCTTGTTTTTTTATGATTGAGGTCTGTGGGCTCCTATATATTGAGGAGACATCTCTTGGGTTCAGGTGGTACAGGAGCCCCGCTAATCTGTGTTACTGTCTTCATGGTTATTCCATAGTTGTTTCTAATTTCAGGAAAATGCCATATAATGTGATAGAATGTGCCTGCTCCCCCACACTGTCGCAGACAGAGCTGGGAGTCAACGTTTCCCATTTTAACTAAGGTTGCCCTAAGTAAGTATGTTCTTTGGAGCACTTTGAGTTGTATCAGTCGCAATCTGGAGGGTATTGCCACCTCCCGCAGAGATTCCAGTGCTTCCTGTTAGTTGGTGTCGTCTAGTTGCCCTATGTTCTTCTGCCATTTCTCCAGAAGGCCCTGCGTTGCGTCTGTCAAATTATTAATTAACTATTGATGCATAGGGGAGATTGCCTTCCAGTTCATCTAGTCTGTAAGTAACCTGTCTTCCAGTGGTGATGCCTCTGGAAGGATTGCGTTTGCCAATATAACAACCATGAGTACATGTCTGATCTATAGGTAACAGAACGTTTGCTTGAGGCCATATTGTATTGTTGTTGTAGCTTTTTAAATGGGATAACTTCCCCTAGTGCCCAAGATCTCCCACCCTTGAGATTCCTATTAGGTCCCAATTTTGGAATCCTTAACAACTAATCAGTCTGCCCAGTTTCTCAGTCTCCCAGAATGGGGTAAATTGTGTCATTTTGTTGTGCTAACCCAGTTTCTTGCGTACTGTGTGCCATAGTTGGACCGTGTGTGCTTTGGATCCCGAGAGAAATATAATGTTGGCTTTGTTGTATAGTGCTCGCAGGACACCCCCCTTCGCACAGAATGTATCGATCAATTCGGAATGCGGTGTCGGTCTGATGGGAGTGTACCCATTGGTTAAGGACTATGAGCTGTGAGGTCCAGTAATACGTCTGTATGTGTGGGAGTGCTACACCGCCATCGTACCATCCTATGATCAATTAAATAGTAGCTATGCGGGGTGGTTTCCCGTCCCATAGCAGGTTACACACTTGGGTCTCTATTGCCTTGAAATATGTCTGTGGAACATGGAATGGTGAGTTCTGATGGGTGTGTGGAAATCTAGGTAGTTTAATTAACAAAAGGAAGGAGTACCACCTGAAAAAATGCTCACAGAGCGATTTCGGCGGGATGATTAAATACAGAAAGAAGAGAGTCCTTCTTTGGCTTTTAATAACCCCTCACTCACCGACCTGGTCGATGACATGCTTAATCATCGGGGCCACCTCGATGGCCGAGTGCCATCAAGGTGTGCTACAACACCTGAAATACAGTGGAGCTGGTATGTGAGTGATGAGTGTTAGAAAAAGAGGGTAGGTGTGTTAAAAATTGTCCTGGTATGGCTTATTTTAGAAAAAAAATTATTCTTAAGACTACTGGACAATGTTAAAATATGTGTGTAGATACAATAACAGGTATGATTATGACCAAGTGTATCTGAATAGTATGTGGAGGGTCTACATGTTTCAAACCGTAATTGGAATTACCGGTTTTTCTTCAGGACCAAAACAAAGAAATGGGTGGTCAGGGTACACTAACACCCTGCCATACCGTCATTCCTTTGTGCCTAGGTAACAAAATTAGTGATACCCGGCAAAAAAACAACAAAAGTATAACCCGGTGCTGGTTATCCTAGAATAAAAGACTCCTAATGAGGGGTCATTGGGCAGCACGGGATTAAGAGGGAAGGGAGGCCTGTGTTCGAAAGCTATTAGTTTTTGCAGGTCTGATAAAGCATTGTACCTAGTGAGCCCCTCCATGCATCCGTAATTACCACCGCAACACCCATTGATTTTGACGCTGTCCTCTATTTACAAAGGTGGCGTAAATAGGAGGCAGTGCCAAAATTAAGACCAGGGAAAACCTGGTCTTAACTTGGCAAAAGGAGGAGAAATGCTTTGTTTCTCCTTGTTTTGTTTTTATGTCTGCTGCCTTGTGCAGCACACATGGAAAAAGCAATATGCCGTGGATTGTTTATGTGTAGGAAGCGTTTGTTTCTGGTATTCTTTTTAACACTGGCCAGGTCTGGTCTGCGTGAGGGAGCAGCACGGCTTTCCTTCCCTCTTGTTTCATCCACCAGCTAAACCTTGGGGCCCACAAGGTTAAGGTACTTCGTTGGTAATAATAGCCTTCGGTGATCCAAAGAGACTTATTCTTCTTCATCAACATTTTTAAAATAATCGTATGGCAGCAGCGCTTGGGAAATTATAGCGGAGTGCAGTGTATAAAGATTTTTTTGAGTGGTCGTTGCCATTACGTATTTATCTTTTCTCTCACGTTCATTGGCAGATTTATGACTGTTTACTTTCCATCTGCCAAAGTTAATGTCCCTTTTAAGCTGATTTTGCATGACTGTGGGGACTGTTCGTGTTTCTGCTGTGAACTGATGACCATAATTGAGCACTTTAATGCCATTTGTTCACACCGTTTTTAATTCGGGTGACTACTGTGAATCAGTGGCCATAATTTGTGCACATTATTTCGTTTCCTCACAGCGAAATTAAATAAGCATCTTAGGAACATTTTCGCCGCTTGGAATAATCAGCTGTTTTGTGTCAGCGTTTATTCAACCGAGTTGCGCCTTCATGTCCGACGCTAGAGGGCACTGTAACCTAATCTTCGCTGACAGGCACAGCCATTAATTCATATTCTGCCTGTCCCAGCGCACATTGCAGTGGTCATCATAACGTCGGCTGAGGAGACGCGTTTTTGACGCCAGAGGGCAATTCACATTAGACGTTTCCTGTCATCTTCACTCAGCTGCTCATCCATAATTCTGTTTTGGCGGCTATTCCTGCACAGTGCAGTTTTCAATCACAGGCATGAAGGATACTGCTTTCTAGGATTTCTTCTCGCCACATCGTCTAACTGTCACTGTCTTTTTGGTCCAGTTAAACTAAGCGTCTGAGCAAGGAATCAATTTGAGTGTATAACTTCAAGAGAGGGTAGTGTGCCTTCTTCCATCGCGCTGATGGGCACAGCTTTAATATTGCATCTCATCCTGCTTCCTTTGCGCTGATGCGCACAGCTTCCGGTGTTACAACCAGTAGTGGAATTGACTTTACTCTACTATGATCTAGTTCTCACTTATTTCAACGCTAATGGACCCTTGGTTTTCATTCTATGTTGAGTGTGCATTTTGAATGGAATGCGTTGTTTAAGTGGTGGAATTTTTGATAGTAATCGCTTCCTGTTGGTCTTTTATCCTTGATATCCTGGCTTAACAAAATAGAGACGTTTTCTGCTTTATGGTGGTTACTTCTGTGGAATTTAGTGGGGGTGGCCAGTGTATTTTGTTACGTTACTATTATGGCTGCATCAAATATGTCACAACCTACACCGTTTTTAAATGATTGTGGGGAACCCAACCTCCCTTGGAAAGAATGGGTGAGAGTGTTTGATACGTATCTTATTGCTATTGGGGGAGAGAAATTCAGTGCATTCAGAAGGCAACATGTCCTCCTCCACAACCTAGGCAACCAGGGTAGGAAAGTTTTTGGCACGTTACCAGAACCAGAATTGGAGGAGGCGTTGAATGTTTATGAAGTGTCATTAATTAAATTGGGAATCCACTTTGGTGATAAGGTTAATATTGCGTTAGAACGCCACAAATTATTTTGTAGAGTCCAGGGAAAGGATGAAAGTATTGCCAGTTATGTAGCAGTCTTGAGGGGTCTAAGTGTTCTCTGCCAATTTGGGGAACTCAATGATTCCCTCATAAGAGATCAAATCGTTAGATGCACAAGTGATGGCAGAATACAAGAAAAGTTACTCCAAAAAAAACCTGATTTACGTGAAGCTTTTGAAAAAGCTAAGTCAATTGAACATACAGCAAAATGCATTAAAGAGATAAAACCTAAATCCATTCATGGGGAGCAAACCAATGCTGAAAGTAACTTAGTGTCAGAAATTGAGGGAACCCAAGATGAGGGAGAAGTTTTAAAAATCAAAGGGGAGAAATTCTCAAAGGTTGACAAATCCAAAGCTACTATATCCAACAAACTCAAGTGCTACCGTTGTGGCAGCAATAATCATCTAGCGAATAATCCTATGTGTCCTGCCATTTCAGTAATGTGTAAAAAATGTGATAAAAAAGGCCATTTGGCTAGGGTCTTCCATAGTCCTAATTCAGGATATTCTTCCACTTCTAGTTCTCAAGAGAATAAGTTACAATCCATTAATAAAATTGTATTCCAAATAAGAGAGTCAGAAGTAGTCAATCACATAGAGTATCCCCAATGTGAGGTCAATATTGAGGGCAAGATGGTTAAAATGTACGTGGACTCGTGTTCACCATTTACTTTAATGAATGTATCGTGTTTTAAGAATATCAATGTGTGTGATGAAAAAGTCTTGTTGGGGGTGGATATCAATCCCCGTAGCTATACAAAAGAAGCTATACCAATCAAAGGTATGATGAACTCTCACATCACTTTTAAAGATCGTTCCATCCTGGGTAAGGTATATATTGTGGAGGAAGGCTCAAACCTTCTGGGGTGGCAACACCAAAAAGACCTGGGAATAATACCCAATCCTAATGGCCTTGAGCAAGTCCTTTCCGTGGACTCGTCTAATTCCAGAGAACATTGGGTTAAAAACTTCCCTGAGGTATTTTCTGCAGAGTTAGGCCTCCTGAAAAATTTCCAGCACAAGATTAAACTAAAGGCTAATGTGAAACCTATCACCCACAAGACCAGGCTCATACCACATTTAATGAATGAACCGTTGAGGAATGAACTGGATAGGCTGCAAAAGCTAGGAGTCATCCGCCCTGTAGACTGCACTGCCTGGGTTTCTCCTGTGGTCATAGCTAAGAAGGCAGATGATAACGGGATAAGATTATGCATTGACCTCAGAGACCTCAATGACAAAATTATTGTGGAAATGTTCCCTCTACCTTGAATTCACGAAGCACTGAGCACCATGGGTGAGGCGTGTTGCTTAAGTGTTCTTGACCTATCGAGTGCATACCACCAGGTGGAGCTCCACCCAGAGTCAAGAGAACTCACTACGTTTACCACTCCTTTAGGTTCCTTCATGTTCCTCCGTATGCTGTTCGGTCTGGCATCCGCGGCTGCGGTATTTCAAAAGATCATGAAACACATCTTGGAAGGAATTCCTCATACGATATGTTTCCAAGATTACGTTTTAATATATGGAGCCACCGGTGAAGAGCATGATACACATCTCAGGTCAGTTCTAGGAAAATTCAAAGAAGCAGGCCTCACTCTCAACAAGAAGAAGTGTAGAATCAGAGTAGGGTTGGTGGAGTAGCTCAAGCTCCCACTAATAAGCAGGAGTTACTTTCTTTCCTGGGGCTGGCTGAGTATATGGCAGAGTATGCTAAAAACTTTGCGGACATTGCTGGAGATCTCAGAGAGCTCACAAAGAATCATTCCCAATTTAAGTGGTTAGAAAAACACCAGAGTGCTTTTGAGGCCATTAAGTCAGCCACCCTTAATGCTCCATATCAGTGTAATTTTGACCCTTCAAGGAACACCATTTTCACCACAGACACCAGTAATAAAGGTTTAGGCTCCACCCTGTCCCAAGTCATCGCAGGTAAAGAAAGAATAGTTGCTCTTGCCTCTGTTACCTTAAGCAGTGCAGAAAAAACTATTTGGTAATAGAAAAGGAGGATTTAGCCTGTTTCTGGGCTGTGAGATACTTCAAATTTTACCTATGGGGCATTAAGTTTACCATTCGCACGGATCACAAACCCTTGATGTACGTTTTCAGTTCAAAGGGGGCTACCAGTTGCACACCCAGAATTGCTAAATGGGTGTTAGGATTGGAAAGTTTCATCTTCAAGGTTGAATTTCTTGCGGGGGAACATAATAAGGCAGCAGATTTCCTATCTAGAGCACCATTAGACAAAGTGGAACAAATTGAAGTTACAGAATTTCCCATTTTGCAAGTACATTCTACTACCATTAGCAAGGAGGAGTGGGCTGAGAGTATGAACGGTGATCAAACCATCAGCAGAATGAAGGATCTAACTTTAAATGGGTGGCCTGAGAATCGCAAAGATGATAGCGAGATTCTATGGGAACTGCTGACCAAAGAGTGCACGCCAAGAGGGCTACCAGAACACCTAGCTGGCACAAGGACTACAGTATGTATTGACTCTTACATGTGTTTCCTTACTTCCCTGGTTTTGTTAGGAAGGAAGATGTGTTATAATCTCAAGATTATCCTGTATATATATTTATCTGTTTTTGCCTCAAGATTGTTCGGTGTATATCTGATGTAACAGCATACTTGGCATGAGTAGTATGTACACGGTGATTGTACTGGTTGTGTTTTATTAGAACCCCCTTATTTATTGTTATCCTGCACTTGGTACCTTCCTCCTACCCCTCCCTCCTATTCCCCATTAGAATGTTCCTCTGTTCCTGAAGGCTGCCCTAGAACATTGACAGTAGGCAGACAGAACATGAAGAGACATTGTGAAGAAGTTCTTTTCCTTGGTGGTGTGTGGAGACCGTGAATAAATTAAGAACTTATCCAGCGTTTGTTTCTGGTAGTCTTTTTAACAATATGGCCCTGTATTTTTTTGTTTAAACTAAAGTAAATGATGCATTCAAATGCCATAGAAGTCACATTTTTCATGTGGATTTCACAAAGTAAAAAACAATACAAACGACCTGAAGTTTCAGTGTTTTCCTTGCACTTTGTGAGGTCACAAATGTTTTCGCAGTCTGACACAACCCCTATGCTCTGAAATCCTGCTAATTTTCACTCTTGTAGTATGTGTAATGTTTGGAATGTTAGGTTTGCACATGCATGGAGAAAATGCTGGAAGAAACGTTCTATTAGCAATGGCAGTTACGGTTCAACCTTCCGTCCAGGCAGTCACTCCATACCGTGAGTAAAGCTGTATGAGAAATAAAGGCATTTTGTCTAAATGTATCTTGTAGTAATGTCCATTAACATCTACCACATATTGGTGACAATTTGGGATTTGGCTTCACTCACCATCGGGTCCCACGATTTTCGGCCGGCACCAACATTGACGTTCACATGAGCAGCGGAGAGGCACAGGAGTGCAAGTGCCGACGCACATCGTTGGGAGTTCGCGATACAGGGAAGATCCCTCTTACTCCTATTTTGTGGGTGAGGGTCACAGTTCCCCAGTCAAGTGCAGTTTTGGAGTGAGTCTGCGTGGGTGCCTGTGTACAGCTCAAGTAGTGCCGACAATTATTGAGGCCAGAGCGAGTACGCTGGTGCGCATGCAGGGAAGATGCAGAGAAGAATAAATTTCATGATGGCTCAGACGCTGGTTGCGTCTAAAGTTTCAGTGCCCAGCGAATACTTGTGAAGAGTAGGAAGAGACGGCCACTGTTTACAGAGACTGTACAAGACTATGGAAGAAGCAGCCTGCCTTGAACATTTTCAAGGTCAGTTGCCTGGGGGAGCAGGGCAGAAGAAGGGACTGGTGCTTCGGTGTTGTAGAGGATATGACTGCAAAAAAAGGGGCTACGGGTGGATTGTGAAGGAGTTGCTGGAAGTGGGGCTTCTAATTGAATTAGTATTCAGCATTATTCAGACAATATTAAATATATTTATATATTTTTCCTTCACTTTTGTTGACTGTCAATTTTTGGTAAAAGTAATGGCAAGCAACCCTGCATCAAATCATGCAACCTCCTCCATTTCTCAGTAAACCTGGGAAATCAACTATGGTGTGGCCTGAATGGTTCAGGTTATTTGCTTTGCTGTTTGGAAGCCTTGGTCAAGCAGCGCAACGCATTTTTGAATGTTTACCTCCTATACCTCCTCCCCAGGGTCAGGCCGGGGACAGACAGTGGAATGTATATGTGGAAGCAATCGCCAGATTTAAGAAACAGTTTTCGGATACCCCTATCTCATGCTGGAGAGGCATAACTTTTACAAGTGTAAACAAATGGAGGAAGAAAAGGTGGAGGAATATTTATCGGCATTGAGAGTATGGGCAACCTGGTCAGGGAAGCAATGTATCTGGTGGTCAAAATTACTGCTCTTGTAGACAATATCCCGGATTTCAATATTCTTCCGGTGATCAAATCTGTCAAACTCAAGCTGGAAAGGCTAGACCACCTCCATCTTTCTCTCTATGGCCGGTGTAGCGTGTTTAAAATGCTCGTCCTCCCGAAAATCCTGTATTTATTCAGAACCATACCATTAGAGTTGTCACAAGAAAGTTTGGCTAGGGCCAAAAGGATCTGCCATAGGTTCCTTTGGGGTTACTGCCGCTTGCGTAGGGCAGTTAAATGGATGTGTCTCTCTAGGGATCGTGGCGGATGGTCGGTCCCAAATCTTTTATTATATTATTGGGCCACTATGTTACAACACTTTAGCGTACCAATATTGGGAGGCAGTGCTGAGGTTCCGCTCTCCAACAGACCCACTATCTATGAGCTAGTTCTGGGTGATACTGCCAAGGGGGTCCTGACGCAAATTCTCGAGCCGAGCTACTTCATGAGAACAAGGTTCAAGATTATAGGGGCCATGTTTTCAATCTGGCGGAAAATTCGGCATAAATGGTTGCTAGCGAATGTTAATTTTTATACACCCTTTACGGCGGTTCGACTACTGCCTGCTATTTTTCAGGATCAAGTTATTTTTAGATGGCAGGCATTGGGTTTGAAGGGCATAGGTGATTTAGGTACTGGTGGGCAGATGCCCCCCTTTTCTCATTTAAAGGTCAAGTTTCATTTGAACTCCCACGACTTCTTTAAATATCTTCAGGTCAGAAGTTTTATTGATAAACATCAACATCAATATGAAACCTCGAACGTTTTTGATAAGGTTACCTTATTTGAATTAATTCAAAGAAGGGCTAGAATTGGCAAAATGTATCAACATCTTTTATCTGACTTTCCGGAAGATCCCGATTCCCAGAAGTCTAAGTGGGAGGGAAAATTTGGTAGTACTGGTGGACCTAGCGAGTTTTGTCCTTGTTTTTGGTAGCCTATGCACTCAAAGCTATATGGTAATGTTCGAACTCTATTATACACCGTCAAAAATTACAAAATGGGGGGGGTCGTAAGAGTGATTGCTGTCCTAGGTGCAGAAGCAGCTAATGATATTCACATGTTCTATTCATGTCCAAAGTTGGGGGCATTCTTGTATGATGTTGAGTACTTTTTAAACTCATCACTCAATATCCTGGTCACCATCTCTTCGGAGATGATGATAATGGGGTGTGAAGGCACCGTCCTGGGTGAAAGAACAAGATATGTTTCTGCCTTTTTGGTCATAGCAATGTCATTAATTCGGCTTTGTAATACCTCACAATGGCTGACTCCTGAAGCCCCTACTTTTTTTAATTGGCGAGTCAGGATTCTTGCCCTCTATAACTTGGAGTCCTCAGTGTTTTTGAGAAGGGGGAGAAGGAGGCGTGAGTTTGCCTGCAAGATCTGGGCCTCTTTTGAGGATTAGCTTAAGCAATGTTTCTTTGAGTATCATCTAAGTTCAAGTGATTGTGCTTGTCTGGGCCTTTACTCTGCCCACTAGGATGTATAATGTTTTTTTTTCTTCTTTTCTTTCGACCATGCGATATGCTTTACCTTCATGTTTATTCTCCACTGTGTATCTTTTATGTATCGGTTTTGTTATTATCTTTCATGTTTCTTTCTGGTTACGCATTTCTGTGTCAATTACGTTTACCACGACTTTGTCTCTTTTGTTGGTTTATCTAAAAAATAAAAATATTTTTTTTTTAAAAGAGAGAGTATGGGCCCATACTCAGGTTCAGTCCTTTGGCTAATGACTACATTAGGGACCGATTTGTGTTTAATTGTGCTTCCCGCAAAATCAAAGAAAAATTGCTGAGTTGTAAAAATCCTTCTCTGACAGAAGTGATCGACTTAGCATTAAATATTGAAAGCACTACAATGTCAATGTAGGCAATGCAGTTGAAAACAGTTTTTAAAGTGAATTTGGTTTCTGGTCAGAAGGAGAACAATGAAGAAGGGTTATATGTGGTGGGCTCAAAGGATAACTCACAAAGAATGTTACCAAAAAGGGGCCACAGTTTCTGTTATAGATGTGGTTCAAAATCTCATCTAAGTAATTTCACTGGGTGCCCAGCCTTGTGCAAATTATGTTTAAATTGTAAAATAATTGGGCATTTCCAGAAAGTGTGCCGGGGAAATAAGAAGCTATTGAAAGTGAGCAATGTGGATGTGGAAATGGACATGTGTGCAGAGTCCTTGAACAATGTAGTCTTAACATTAGACAGTGATGTGGAGCCTATAAGGTCCATTATGTGTGGCTAAGATTGATAACATGGAGATGCAAGCAATGGCGGACAAAGGGTCACCCATATCAATACTTAGAGATTCCACATTTTATGAAAATTGGGGAAAAGATTTTTCTCTACTGATAACAGATTCGGGGAAAATGATATTAAGATATGGGGTATTACGTAGCCAATATGCAAGTGCTTGGCAGAGAGATTGGTACAAAAGTATATGTGGCACTCAAAAAGAAGAATATAGTTGGGTGGAAAGACCTACAAGGATGGGAATATATTTGGTACTGGGTGATGAGAAACCTGAAACTGTACGTGAGGTATCTGTATGTAATTTGGATGAAACAGAAAAGGATGTTAAAGAGCTGATAGCTGAGTTCAATACAGTATTTCGCGAACAAGTAGCTCTAGTGAAGGGAGTGGAACACATAATCAAACTGTTGCCGAATGTACATCCAGTGGCACACAAGGTGCAACCTTTTACGATGAGTGTAAGAGAAGAGTAAAAGGCCACATTGTAGGGGTTGTGTACACAGGGCATTATGCAACCCACTAATTTGTCACAGTGGGTGGCACCTATTGTGGTGGCTTGAAAAAAAACTGGAGAACTTAGACTTGTTGCGCACCTTCGTGGCCTCAATAAAAACCTTGTTGTGGACTGCTACCCCTTTACTAGGATTCAGGAGCTTTTAGCAAACATTGGGGGAGCTAAGTGGTTTTCCTTAATAGATTTAAGATCAGCCTATCATCAGGTCCCGCCTGCCCTCAGATCCCATTACCAATTGATTCTCAGGAGTTGACATTGTTCGAAACACCTTCAGGGGTGTATAAATTCCTGAGACTTCCATTCAGACTGGCTTCAGTGGCCAGTGTATTTCAGAGGCTCATGGACTCGATATTTTGTAACACAAAGGGAGTGCGGGCATATTTGGACGATATTTTAGTTTTTGCACAGAGTTTAGAAAAGCATAACAAATTAATGAGGAAGGTGTTGTCCTTGTTGCGTGAATGAGGGATGACCGTAAGGGTTAATAAATGTAAATTTGCAGTGAGAGAGTTGGAGTATTTGGGAAAAACCATGTCAGAGTTGGGCATCAAACCTAAGTTCTCTGTGGTTAGAGCTATAAAGGATGAAAAAGAACCATAGGACCGAAATACTCTCAGCTCATTTTTGGGGTTAGCAGAATATTATGCTAGATTTGTGGAGAATTGTGAGCAAACAGTGTAGCCATTACGTGTACTGCCAAAAAAGGGCCAAAAATGTAGCTGGTCTGAGGAGCTTGAAGCGGTGATTGAGAAGATGAAAGAACTAATTATATCCGCACAACCTCTTCATGCTTTTTGGGAGGACTGCACCTTGATTATAACAGTGGATGCAAGCATGCATGGTTTAGGGGCAGTGCGCAGCCAAAGGGTGAAAGGAAGCGAGCAAATAGTAGCGTTTGCATCTAGATCATTGAAGCAGATTAAATGCCAGTACAGTACAATCGAGCAGGATGCATTGGCTTTGGTATTGCAAACACATAATCTCAAATTATATATTTGGGGTCGCAAACTCTAGATATATACAGATCACAAACCGTTAGCTTTCTTCTTTAGTAAGATAAATAGCAATAACATGTCAGACAGACTCAATAGACTGGTGTCAAGGTTACTGGAGTAAAATTATGAAAAAAGGGACCTCGCAGGAGAGCAAAGCTTCCAGGCGGATTGCTTGTCCAGAATGCTGATGGAAAAGGTTGATGAGGAGGATCTCGTTGAGGATTATGTGGAATGCGTAGGGGTGGTGGCTGCTGTTGCAGAATGTGGTTCTGTTTTGGTGGAATGCGAATGGAGGGAAACGTCCAGAAAAGATGCCACTCTGACTAACGTTTAATATGCATAAATGGCCAGAAGTGAGATGTTTGAATGGGGACTTGAGAAATTTTGACAGGTTGCAGACGAGTTATCGGTGAAAGATGACATGGTGATGAGAGGTGATCGATTCATTCCTCCTGCAGATTTGAGTGAGTCAATCATAAGGGTGGCGCATCAAGGGCACATGGGAGAAACAGCACTATTGGTGACCTGCCATGGATACTCAAGTTAGGAGGATGATAGATAACTGTACTGAGTGCTTGATGTCGGATAAACCCTGGAAGACTGTGCAGGCGCCATTGCATCCTACTCAATTTCCTGAAACTGCCTGGGAATAAATTGATCTGGATTTCGAAGGGCCATACGCGATTTTACCCACAGAAATTAAGTATTTGATTTTGGCTATGGATTAAAATTCAAAGTGGATGTATTACAAATTTGTGGAAGTGCCAGATACAACTAATACTATTGAATTTAAAAAAAAGATATTTTGGTTGGAAGGGTCTCCTAAAACTGTAGTCACTGATAATGGGACACACTTTGGGCATCGTTAGGATGTCCGCCCGCAATCCGCACGGTAAATGGGACTGCCTGCCATAAGGGTGGGGGTCCCGTGGCGGCAATTAGGATGCGCCCACCACCGTGGCGGGCACATCCTCTATGTTTAACATTGCGGCGGGCGGTGCTGAAGAAGTTATTGGCTAGATTACCTACGTTTGGAACATTTATTTGCATTTGCTGAATTACATGTATATTGATGTTATTAATGTGTTAATTGTTTTTGTGTTTATTTTGTATAAAGGGGGAGGTGATGTACTATTTGGAATGTTTGGAATGTTAGGTTTTCACATGCATGGAGAGACCACTGGAATGAAGGTGTGATTAGCAAAGGCAGTTGCGGTTCGACCGTCTGTCCAGGCAGTCGCTCCATGCAGTGAATGAACCCGTATAAGAAATAAAGGCACTATACCTAAACGGATCTTGTAGTAGTGTCCATTAACATCTACCACAACTCTGTTATTGTTTCAGGGGGATACAGTTGCTACAATGCCTCCAGTATTTTCCACCTGGTTGAACACATATAATGCAAACCAGAGGTGTTTTAAGACACGTGCCTTTTCAGGGTGGCCCCTAATAGATAGGCTCTGTTCTTCCTAGAGTCCTGCCCTGATGACCTTGAATGTTTTTTAAAAATAGATTTTTCTCAGTACCATTTTCATTTGGTTTAATGTTCTAATTGTCAAATGGGAAATGTATGGGAGTCTATTACAGACATTTTGCACAGAAATGTAGTGTTTGCTTTTCAACACCATGCAACATCCATTAGAAACTTCAGTTTAGATCCAAACAGGACCTCACAAATAAGAAATGGCAGCGGGTTGAAGAGAATATTTGCAATAATTTTAGTGAACTGCAGCTGAACAATATAGAAACCGCACCTCACTATCCCTAAATATTAGATAGTAACTCATCTAAAATTTGGACCAGTGTGTCTGTGCAGTGTCAGCTGCCAGGCCAGGCCAAAGAGGGCCTGAAAAGGCTAAAATTCGATCATGTGTAAGCCTGGGCAAAACACTACGCTACACTCATGTAGTTTGCAAAGTTTGCGCTACTTCGCACTACGCGAATTGCACGTAGCACAGTGCAAACACGCGAAGCAGTCATTTTTTGCTTGCTCGCGGTCCTCAACGTCAAGTTGGGGACCGCGTGCAAGCAAAATGACATCCCGGCGATACTTTCCTCGTTCACGATCAGCAGCATAAAGTTGCGGATCACATGCATGGAAAATAAACCTCCCGGCAAGCAACTGAACACGGGGAGGTCAGGTACCAGTCCGCGTTGAGAAAGTTGCTGCTCGAGTAGAAATCTACTTAAGCGGCAGAAAACGACCACTTGCACTGTGCAAGATGCAGCTTGCACTGATTGCACAGTGCGGACAAGCATCCGGCACTGTGCAATCAGTGCGAACAGCATTTTGCACAGTGCACTACGCAGTTCACGTAGCTACGCGTAGCTTGCGTTGTGCGAAGTGCATTTTGCGTAGCTACTCGTAGCGCTACTTCGCAAACTACGCCCAGGGTTAATCATGAATTCAAAGCTGTTCTGAATAGGGCTCCATAACATGTTTGGCCCCGGGCCCCGAAAATCCTTAACATGTTCCTGATGCAAACCCCTAAAGAATCGGAAGCCACTGTCCAACGCTTGCTACATTTTCACATGAATCTACCATGTGGTGTAATCCAAGCACCCTTTTTTGGCTCCTTGTAATGAAGGCCTTAGACCCAGACAGTGCCAGGCTTTGTGATACTACTTGTTTCCTAACACGGCTTTGGAAATATCTCCTTAAAAGTGACAATTCAGCTCTTAAGGAGAAGTCACAGGTAAATGAAAACACATGCACAGGCATGGCACAAATTCAAGCAAAATATAATGAGACTGGCATTAAACCAGAAACAACATGCAACCATCATAGAGGTTAACAACGTTCCACTCAGTGCTCAGTGCTCGGCGCTTTATCGACTTCATAAGAATAACATTCTAAATCGGCTCTGCTGGTACTTGCTCTGTGACATACATTGCACACAGATCTCGGCAGCAGGTGCCTTAACCTGCTAAGCTAAGCACTTCTGGCTAGAAAAACCAGATGCCCTGGGTTATTTGATAACACATTTAAATTTAATAATAGTAGCAGTGGCAACACTTGTCCAGAGTCGTATTGTTTGTTTCTAAATAATATTTTTTGGAAATCACTTTTTAACACTTTGGATGGCAACACTGCCTGCCCATGCTCTTTCCAGAAACAACCCTCTTCCCCACTCACCCTTTCAATGCCAGCCTGATACCGGAGTGAAAGGCGAACAATTTGCTGACAAATAACAGTATGTTGGAAATAAAAAAATATATTCAGGGTTTAGAAACGCCCGGCTCTCCTAAAAGGGCCCCTTGGATTCGAATGAAAGCCAGGTCTAAATACAGCCGAGGGGGGCTCCCCAGGGCGTGAAGAGACTAGTTACAGGAGTGAGTTACCCCGAGCTTACCAGCAGCACTGCCAGGGTCCGTGGCGTCAGAGGCCGGGGCTCACAGCTGGAGGGGCTGGGGCAGACAGCCCATGGATGCTCTCCGTGTCCGGGGGCACTGCCCGTCCTCTGCGCGGGCGCCCTCCGGTCTGGTACCCGGCAAAGCTCTCTCTCTCCATCTCTGGAGAGAGAGGCCTGATCCTCCCCTCTCCATGCAGGGATGAGGCCTGGGCTCACCTGGCGCCCCCGCCCGAGGGCAGGTGGCAGGGAGGTGGGGCAGGTGTGGGCGGTGCCCTGGTGGATGGATGGCAGCTGGTGCCAGGAGGGAGAGTGGCATCCCTCGGGCACCCCGGGCACACCCTCCATGCTGCAGCTCGACCTGTCCTAAAGGGTGAGTGACGTCACTTCTGTACCTCAACCTGATATGTATGTATACCTGGTGATTATAATATATGACTGGTGAAAACCACGGATCCAACGGGTATAAGGAATGATCATATTGATCAGGAACAGAGCCGTGACAAGATTCACGAACCATGACGTCATATTCTTCCCAGTCCCATTTATCCACCCACCCACAAGGAAAGTGCAATAAGCTCCTTGGGGCCTTTTTTTGGGGGAGTTTTTTTTATATATAGCTCGAACTTGACCCGAAAGGAATCAAAGCGCTTTACATGAGCTCCAGCTGCGTTTCATACACATTAATTTGTGTTACTTGCTTCAAACCTAAATAACAACGTTAGGTTTATTTTTGCATGTGATGATCCGTCATAAAATCCACAATTAAAAAGGTAAAAAAGGAAGGTACAGTGTAAAGAATGTTTTAACTTTAAAACGTCACGAAGGACTGGGCAAAAAAAGGATGGACCAAGTAGTTCTCCCTGCAAAGAAAGAAAACAACCATTGGGTTCGCCTATGCAATGAATAAAGAGCTGCTTTCATCAATCATCGTCTGGGAGAAGGATAGAGCTCCCCAACGGATAACACAAGAGTGGAGAGGATGTGGCGCAGTGCCAGAGCTGCTGACTCACCAGCGGGGGATCCCGGTTCTCTCTAGGCAATAGAAAGCAATTAATCTCTCCGGGTGATGAGCTGTTATGAAAATATCCTGCAATACTAAAAGGCAAAAGAAAAAACGAAAATATAGTTCCACCAAAGCCGATGTTAACAATCTTTCGTCAGTGTGAAACTGATAAGAGAAACAGATGAGAAACGAGCATTGGTAAATGCAGTAAAATATGTTACAGCCAATGGAAATAGAGGAAAGGTAAGCGTCACGCACAGGAGCCAATGAAAAGTCAGGAAAGAGAGGAGTCCCTTTTAAGTTTATATTAAAAATAAAGGGGCAGATTTATGAGGCCCTTGCGCCTCTTTGCGCCGCAATTGCGTCACTTTATTTGACGCAACGGCGGCGCAAACAATGCGCCCTATTTACAACGTGACGCATCTAGGAGATGCGTCACGTTGTAAAGCCCTGCGCCATAAGGAGGTGTTCCTGCGCGGGGAGGGGGGGCTGAGTGGCTGAGTGAAATCTATAAGATTTCACTCAGTCACTTTCAGGCCAATGCTGCGTCGCAACTCCAGCAATGCGCCACCTTTACGGCACAGATGCGTCACGCATCTGTGCCGTTTTTGCCCCATGGTGCGCCGCATTGTAAATGCGGCGCACCATGGTGGCGGAGCAGCGGCGCAAAATAACTGCCGCATCCCTCGGGATGCGCCAGTTATCATAAATCTGCCCCAAAAGATTTATCAAGCCCAGTGCAAGCTAAGGGAAGGCTCAAGCACTTGGCATTTGACGGAGCAGGAAGAGAAGATGCTCAAAAGATGAATGGCTGAAGAACACAAACACACTTTGTAATTACATGTGAACAGTTGGTTTATTCATGTTCAATTAATTAAAATCATAATATCTTGACATAAAAACAAAGACAAAGGGTAGTAAAGGAAGATGCACAGTCCAACTGCGTGAGTAGATAATCCTTTATTGTAGATTTCTTCTAGGATAGGTAAGTAGGAGAAGATAGGAAGTATAGATAACACCCCCACCTGGAGCAAGCTCCAAGCAGCTCAGCCTGAGATGATGAACTGACACTGTGAGCCAGAGAGACACCCAGGCATTCTATGGTGTCATTGTTCATTCTATTTAGTGGAGAACAGTGGAGAAGTAATTTACTACACATCCTCCTTCCTTAGGGAATGAGAGCAGAAATAGTTAGGAAGATAAGTAAGATACCTCAAACATAACATTTACATGAAAGTACAATAATGAGATACACAAATCTAATAATGTACTACATGAGGTATCAGAAATACCATTAGCATGAGCAAAAATACAATAAGATGCTAACATTACTACTACACGCCCCATCCTCCTACCTTAGGGAAAACAAAGCATGGCTAGATGAATAAAAACCAATGCAACAAAGAAGGGTGGTCACGCCCACAACCTCCCCATACATGGGTACACCACAGGGTAGGCACCCTGGTAAACAAAGGTGGGGGTAGACACAGACTCTTGGGAGAAATACAACAATTCACCAGAAAAAAGCTCTCTGGAAAGAAACTAAAAGTTCCCCTGATCAGGAAAGAAGTCAAGCTGACACTGAAAATTAGGATAAAACTTCTCACTCAAAGTCCTACCAACATGAAACCCTTGGCCACGAGTTCCAAGCAGTTAGACTTCGACTGGAGCATAGTGTCAAAATTAAAGGTGCCCATACACTCTCCACCAAACATAGGGAACAACGCAGGGTACTAACCCTGTAAAATAACACAACCTCCCCTAAAAAGGGTACACCAGAGGATAGTCACCCTTGAAAATCACATAACCTCCCCTGGTAAGATTACACCACAGGGTACACACCCCGGAAACAACACAACCTCCCCAAAGTAGGGTACACCGCAGAGTAAACACCCTGGAAATCACATAACCTCCCCAGATAAGGGTACACCACAGGGGAAAATGCCCTGGAAAAACTGCAAAACCTGCTCTAAATAGAGAACACTACAGGTTGTATGTATGAAAATATGACTGGGACACTGACTGCCCCCACAGCCTACTTTTAACATAAAATAGGAGCACTCTCTCACAACCTACCCAAAAAAGGGTACACCATAGGGAAATCATCACCCCAGGAATTTAAATTGGAGCCTTTGACTGGCCCCATGAACTCTCAAAATTAGACTTGGGCACTCACCGCTCTCACTCTAAACATCAAGGACACTGACCGCCCATACAACCTCCCCATGGCAGGGTACACAGAAGAGTAAGCGTCACCCTAAAAGACTGAATTGAGTTACTGACTGTCCCCACAACCCTGCCACACACATAACAAGTGTAAACTCACAGTTACTGACTGGCCCCACAACCCTGCCACACACATAACAGATGTAACCTCACAGTTACTGACTGTCCCCACAGCCCCGCCACACACATAACAGGTGTAAACTCACAGTTACTGACTGGCCCCACAACCCTGCCACATACATAACAGGTGTAAACTCACAGTTACTGACTGGCCCCACAACCCTGCCACATACATAACAGGTGTAAACTCACAGTTACTGACTGTCCCCACAGCCCCTCCACACACATAACAAGTGTAAACTCACAGTTACTGACTGGCCCCACAACCCTGCCACATACATGACAGGTGTAAACTCACAGTTACTGACTGTCCCCACAGCCCCGCCACACACATAACAGGTGTAAACTCACAGTTACTGACTGTCCCCACAGCCCCGCCACACACATAACAAGTGTAAACTCACAGTTACTGACTGGCCCCACAACCCTGCCACATACATAACAGGTGTAAACTCACAGTTACTGACTATCCCCACAGCCCCGCCACACACATAACAGGTGTAAACTCACAGTTACTGACTGTCCCCACAGCCCCGCCACACACATAACAGGTGTAAACTCACAGTTACTGACTGTCCCCACAACCCCGCCACACACATAACAACCTTCATCCAAAAGCTGCATGAAGCGGTCGCTTTCTAATATACAGCTGTGCAATCAAGTTCAAAGTGATTGATATCCAACTAAAACAGTTATTGGATGTGAGGACCAGTTTTAGATGGTAGAGTCAGCAAGGAGGATCGCTAATGTCTCCAAACGGGAAACGCTGACTATGGACATAGCGCGCTTTGATGCGGAGTGCTAAGGGGACCGAAAAACAGGAAAAAGAAAAGTCTCACCAGTTTCTTGATGTGACCATAGATTGTGCACTGGTTACATTTAATCCACATCTGGCTGGGAACATGGAATGCAACAAGAGGGCCGATTGAATAAAACTTCTTATCCAAGAACAGCGGAAACAGCAGCAGTATACGTCCATGGACTACTTTAATCTGTAAAGAGTTGATCGGCACCAGACGTAGTTGGTAAACTAACTGGAACACTTGAGGCTTTTGCCAACCACAAAATGGTAGCACGCATCAGTGATGCCGCACAGGACGGCTCCCGGCCTCACGTGCACCAAAACGTCCTCCACAGCCAGGATCCTTGAGCACAGACGTCATTGGAGAACAGATGGAGGTAACACAAAGAAAGCAGGTAAGAATGTGCATGCTGGTGCTTGAATTGAGCTCGCAGCGCAAATTCAAATGTTGCTGCTCGTGGCGCCTTTTCAAATGTAGCGCGAAGCATGGCAAACGGTCAAAAACACCAAAGAGGCATTCACCAACAAAACAGGTGTCCCAAATAGTCTCTAATAAAGAAGTTAGAGACGTCATCGCTCGCACCACCAGGGTACCTTCAAAAACGGATCCGACAAGTCCCCGTCTCACTTAAAAGTCACACATGCAGTGACAGTTAAGGGCCAGCATTCATGAAGTAGGGTACTCCAACATCACATGCAGCCTCTGTAAAACGCCACAAAAGTCGACGAGGATGTCTCATACTGTCCAAATTGCGCCGGTTGGTGTCAAAATGATCCTGCCAATTTTCTCCTTCTGCCAGTGTTATTGACTACAATGCTGCCAGTTTCCTCTTCCAACTGTGGTCAATAACGAAATGTACATCAGTCTTCAACTTACTTCAGGAGGTTACACTGGAGATTGTTTGTAGGTTGGTAAAAGGAGGTGAAACTGTAGCAGCAGACTTTGAGATGAGAGAAGGGTCTTTGGTGATGGCATAAGCAATGCCCACGTTGCAGGCTGTCCAGGTAGAACAGGAAACTGGTGGGGTTAGCTGGGGTGTTACTTTTGAGTTTCAATTGACGTTTTGAAAGTCCTTAATGCACTTGTTTCCTTGGTTCCTTAGTTGTCCTTACTCCTTACTCCACTCGTAGGTTCAAGATCGTCACCAAGTTGTAGTAAAGGAAGATACCCAGTCCAACTGCGTAAGTAGATAATCCTTTATTGTAGATTCCTGCTAGGATAGGTAAGTAGGAGAAGATAGGAAGTAAAAACCCAACCACTAACAACCTGACCACTTTCAAGGCCGCCACCCGCAAACACCACCAATTGATCCGATCCACCAAGAAATCAGCATTCAAGGACCGACTCGACAACAACGCCCACAACAGCAAAGAACTATTCAACATCGTCAAAGAATTTACCAACCCCACCACCGGCACGAACGACATCACCCCCTCCCAATAATAATAATAAAGAGCTTATAGAGCGCCCAGTAACGCCATCTCGGCGTGTCCCCGCGCTAAGAGCTAACTAACGAGCACCATAATACAGCCTCTGTCCCTACACTGTGTAGAGTAGTGTTTTAAGCTTAGCCCTGAACAACGCTTCACTGCCCTCCAATCTCAGGGCAGGAGGAAGTTTGTTCCAGTGTTGGGCTGCTTGGAACGCAAAAGATCGTCCACCCATTCTGGCCTTCCTAACCCTGGGCACTGTCGGCAGCCCAGTGCCCTCAGTCCGGAGGGTCCTTGTTGGTTCGTAGCGGCTGACTAAGTCGCTAAGGTAGGCGGGCGACCTGCCCCAGACAATTCGGTGACAGAAGAGGAGGCATTTGAACAGCACGCGTTTCTTCACTGGCAACCAATGAAGCGCATCCAAAGCCTTCTGATAATTAGCTCTCCTGGGTCTTCTTAGCACCAGTCTAGCGGCGGAATTCTGGATAACTTGCAGGCGACCAAGGCTGCCCTCGTTGGACCCTAGGAACAGAATGTTTCCACAGTCCAACCGAGAGGTCACCAATGCCTGCGTCAGTGTCCTTCTAGCCGCAAGAGGTAATAGGTCTAAAGTTTTATTTAGGGTCTTCAGTACCCCAAAACACTTGCCCACAAGACGCCTTATATGGCCTTCACAGGAGAGGGTGGGGTTGATCCAGACTCCTAAATTCTTAGCCTCCTCACAAGGTGAGGGAGTAGGGCCAAGGCACGAAGGCCACCACTCGGCTGACCAGCTTTTGCTTTTTCCCCCCACTACCAAAACCTCTGTCTTAGAGCCGTTGAGTTTTAGGCAGTGGGAGTCCATCCACTCAGCTAGCGCCTGCATACAAGACCTAAAGTTAGTGGCGGTATTGGTGGTGTTCTGCGATAGAGAGATCAGCAGCTGGGTGTCGTCGGCGTATGATACCAGTTCCACCCCGAACGACTGTACCACCTTCGCCAGGGAGGCCATGTACAGATTAAAAAGAGTAGGGCTCAAAGCTGAGCCCTGAGGCACTCCCTGATCTAGTGGCATCTCTACCGAACGACATTCCCCTTGTTGTACCTGGAAGCATCTTCCTGTGAGAAATGACTGCAACCAGTACAGCGCGGGACCAACGACCCCAGCTTCATTAAGACACTGTAGCAGGATGGAATGCGCTACAGTGTCAAAAGCTGCGCTGAGGTCGAGCATGATCAGGGCCATTGTATGTCCCGCATCTGCCCCTGCTCTCAGAGTCTCAGTGGCACGTAGGAGAGCTGTCTCGGTCGAGTAGCCCGCCCTAAATCCTGATTGTGAGGGATGAAGTAGATTCCCTCTCTCCAGGTGCTCAGTGAGCTGAGCATTGACCACCTTCTCAGCCACCTTCGCCACATATGGCAGTAGGGAAATGGGTCTGAGGTTTTCCAACACCTCGATACTTACATTCGGTTTTTTTCTTATTGGCAGTACTATGGCCTTCTTCCACTCCTCCGGAACTCGTTGAGTGGAAAAAGAGGTCTGTAAGACATGTCTTATGTGTGGTTCCAGGGCCACAAGACCCTCCGAGATGACCCAGGAAGGGGCCGGGTCGTTGGGGGAACCGGACTTCACGCTATGACAGATCTTTATTAGCCTATCACCGGAAGGGACCTCGAAGGTTTGCAGAAAAGAGTCAGGAGCCATAGGCGAACCGCCTGCTCTAAAGTCTATGCCCTTTCCCGGTTGTTGAGTGAAGGAGGCATAAATGGCTTTGACTTTATTAGAGAAAAAGTTAGCGACTCTATTGCATCCCTCCACGGTGGCACTTAGGGGGATATTTGAGCTGGAGACTAATGATATTTCCTTGTATATTTTAAACAGTTCGCGAGAGGAGCTCTCGGCTACCTCAATGCGTGTCTGGAAATATTTAGCTTTAGCTCTGCGTACCGCGTACTGATAGCTTCTATGTGCTAAGCTATAGCTGTTTTTTCCCTGTTCGCTAGGGTTCCTTCTCCAGCTCCTTTCAAGTTTTTTACAATTAGACTTGATTTGCTGGAGTTCCTGAGTGAACCAAGGGGTAGTACGTTGTCTACCTTCTCTGGCTTTACCCTTGCTCATGGGAACTAGCTCATCCAAGGTGGCAGCCACAAGCTGATTAAATTCATTGTTGGCATGATCACTATCCGTGGCAAGCGGTGGTTGTGCTTTCTGAATGGCTCTAATGAAGTTCTCTTGAGAATATTGTCTCCATTTACGTCTCATAACATTCTTAACCCCAATCTCAGTGGCCCTCTGTGGCTTATAAGAACATTGGAAAGGGACCAAGAAGTGGTCGGACCAAGGGAGCTGACACGGGGTAAGTGCCTTTATCATATCCCAGCTGGCGAAAATAGGGTCTAGACAATGACCCCTCTCATGTGTGGCAGCAACACTTAGCAAGTCCAGTTGTAATTCTTTTAGGACTAGACGAACATCCTCTGCCTCCTTCTGTAGAGGATCCTCTAGATGTAAATTCAGATCCCCCAGCACCAGTACTTTGTTGTGTTTGATCGCAGTCTGAGTGACACCTTCCAGTAAGCTACTTCGGAAGTTACCCAGTGACCCTGGAGGTCTGTATATTAGGATGCCCGAAATTGCCTCGTGTTGGGTCAGTTTGATACTGAATTCACCAGCTTCACTGTTATCTATTTTTACTGGTTTCAGGACACACTCAAAAGGGTATTTAACAATGATGGCGATGCCACCTCCCCTTCCCTTTTCTCTATCAAGTCTATGGAGGGTATACCCTGGCGGAATTGTATTCACTATATCAGGATCCGAATGTTCTCCTAACCAGGTTTCCGTTAGAAATAGTATGTTCAGGGCCTCATCCTGTAAGAGATCCCATAATTGGAGGGAGTGTTTGCTGAAGGATCTGCAATTTAAGAGCCCCCCCTTTACAATCATCGCTTCAGGGTCAGGGGCATCCAGCCGTGCACACCTCCTGTTGAATATACAATGAGGACATGGACCCAGGTCTAGTGGCTCCATCAGGTGGCGGCAAGCCGTGAGTGAAGGGGGGCAAAGGTCTTTCAGCCTCTTACTAGTGTAGGACAACACGTGGCTCGCCCGAGATACAGGGGTCCGGGCCCCTGGCCCCGGTCGGCCGCGGACGGGCGCAGACGGGCTTGGCTTAGGCGCAGCTTCGGCGCGCATCCGGCGCGCCCGCTGCGCCAGCCCGCTGCGCCGTCTGGTCCCTACGCAAATGTTACAGGTGGAGAGGAGGGCGTGAGGCCGGCGCGACTAGAGCGCAGCCCCAGCCCACACCCAAGATGGCGCCCGCCGCCGCCTCAACCGGGAAGTAAAACGGCTGGGCGAGGCTGAGACCGAAGAATATAGCTTGTGTAGGGGTGTCAGAGTGCCTGAGATAAATTCCCACTTATTTCTGAGAATAAAAAGCCCCCCCAGAATAAAATCCAGCAAAGATAAAATCGCGATCTAAAAACAGTATAATCAACACAGGTACAGCAGAAACTCACTGATGCTGGTAGCTAGCTCGCAGCCCTAGTCCTCCCTCTAGGGAGAGCTCTAACAGGCAGCGAGCAGCAAGAGGAGCCCTGTTTAAGTAATCTGGGAGGGCGTGAGGCCGGCGCGACTAGAGCGCAGCCCCAGCCCACACCCAAGATGGCGCCCGCCGCCGCCTCAACCGGGAAGTAAAACGGCTGGGCGAGGCTGAGACCGAAGAATATAGCTTGTGTAGGGGTGTCAGAGTGCCTGAGATAAATTCCCACTTATTTCTGAGAATAAAAAGCCCCCCCAGAATAAAATCCAGCAAAGATAAAATCGCGATCTAAAAACAGTATAATCAACACAGGTACAGCAGAAACTCACTGATGCTGGTAGCTAGCTCGCAGCCCTAGTCCTCCCTCTAGGGAGAGCTCTAACAGGCAGCGAGCAGCAAGAGGAGCCCTGTTTAAGTAATCTGGGAGGGCGTGAGGCCGGCGCGACTAGAGCGCAGCCCCAGCCCACACCCAAGATGGCGCCCGCCGCCGCCTCAACCGGGAAGTAAAACGGCTGGGCGAGGCTGAGACCGAAGAATATAGCTTGTGTAGGGGTGTCAGAGTGCCTGAGATAAATTCCCACTTATTTCTGAGAATAAAAAGCCCCCCCAGAATAAAATCCAGCAAAGATAAAATCGCGATCTAAAAACAGTATAATCAACACAGGTACAGCAGAAACTCACTGATGCTGGTAGCTAGCTCGCAGCCCTAGTCCTCCCTCTAGGGAGAGCTCTAACTCTGCGACTCCTTATCCTCTTTCTTCCACAACAAAATCGCCGACATACATAACAGCTTTAAGAACCAGTCCAAAGAACAGCCCTCGTCACCCACCCCCGAACCAAAACAGAACTCTCACAACCTTCGTACCTGGAACCCTATCACTACTGAAGACACCATCCGCCTGATGAACTCCATCCACTCAGGATCGCCAACCGACCCCTATCCCCACTACATTTTTAACAAAGCTGACTCCATCATCGCACCCCATCTCCGCGATGTCATCAACTGCTCCTTCAACTCCGCTACCTTCCCAGAAAGCTGGAAACATGCCGAACTCAGCGCCCTCCTGAAGAAACCCACAGCAGACCCCTCTGAACTTAAGAACTACCGCCCCATCTCACTCCTCCCATTCCCTGCCAAAGTCATCGAGAAAGCTGTCAACAGCCAGCTCGCCGCCTTCCTTGAATCCAACAATTCCCTCGACTCCTCACAGTCCGGCTTCCGAGCCAAACACAGCACCGAAACCGCCCTGCTTGCAGCCACGGACGACATCCGAACGCTACTGGACAATGGAGAAACAGTTGCCCTCATCCTACTAGACCTCTCCGCCGCATTTGACACAGTCTGTCTCAGCACCCTCATACATCGCCTCAGCAACGTAGGAATACATGGTAAAGCTTTGGCCTGGATCATCTCATTTCTCGCTGGGAGAACCCAAAGAGTCCGCCTCCCCCCATTCAAATCAGAGGCCACCGAAGTAATCTGCAGAGTACCACAAGGATCATCACTCAGCCCCACCCTCTTCAACGTTTACTTGAGTCCCCTCGCACCCATCGCGTGACAACACAACCTCAACATCGTCTCCTACGCAGACGACACCCAAACTGATCCTCTCCCTCACCAATGACCCTAACACCGCCAAAACTAATCTACACGAAGGAATGAAAGAAGTAGCCGAATGGATGAAGAACAGCCGCCTAAAACTAAACTCGGACAAAACGGAAGTTCTCATCTTAGGTTCATCCCCCTCTGCTTGGGACGACTCATGGTGGCCACCGGCCCTGGGTACAGCACCTATACCTATAGACCACGCGCGTAACCTGGGCTTCATCCTAGATTCCTCCCTCTCGATGACCAAACAAGTCAACGCCGTATCATCCTCATGTTTCAACATACTTCGCATGCTCAAAAAAATCTTCCCTTGGATCCCCAACGAAACAAGAAAGACTGTCACCCACGCACTGGTCACTAGCCGACTAACTATGGAAACACCCTCTATGCCGGAACCACAGCCAAGCTACAGAAAAAACTCCAACGCATCCAAAACGCCTCAGCCAGACTCATATTGGACATCCCCCGTCAAGCTCACATTACCGATCACCTGAAAGACCTCCACTGGCTCCCCGTCAACAAGAGAATTACGTTCCATCTCCTCACCCTCGCCCACAAGGCCCTCTACGACCTAAGACCCGAATGCCTCAACACACGTCTGTCCTTTTACACACCCACCCACCAACTATGATCATCCAATCAAGCCCTTGCCGCAATTCCGCGCATCCACAGAGCCACCATGGGTGGAAGATCCTTCTCCTACTTAGCAGCCAAAACCTGGAATTCTCTCCCCACTCACCTCCGCCTTACACAGAACCACCTATCCTTCAGAAAGCAACTTAAAACCTGGCTATTTGATAAGTAATACACAACCCTCCCCCAAGCTCCTTGAGACCCTCTGGGTGAGTAGTGCGCTATACAAATTTCTGAACTTGAACTTGAACTTGAATAGCAATATGCAGTTCTAGTGCTTGAGGCTAAAAAGTGCTTCATCCGTCCATGCCGATTGAAGTGCAGCCCAGTAAGGTGCAATCCAGAGCCATCAAAAAGTGCTACATGCGTACTTGGGTAGAGTTGTAATGAACTGGCTCTTAAGTGTGCAAAGTGAGATCAAAAAGTGCCCCGTGCTTACAACTTTAAAGCCATAATGGGCTAGCTCTTAATCATGAAAGTAGCTGTATTCAGTCCTAAAGTGCTTAAGGCTGACAGCACTTCGTTGTTTACTGCAGATGCACAGCAGCTCGATAAGGTGCAGTCCAAAGAAATCAGAGCAGCTCCCTGCTTACAAGGCAGCCATCCGGGGCAGATTGAGTTACCTGTTACTGCTTTCATAAGCCTAATGCAGCGCCCTGATAGCTCCCATGATTCTCCCTGTAAACATGTTAGAATGGCCTCCCAACATGTCCTCACAATTAAGATGCAGAATATAGGACGAAACAAATAGCAGCTCAGGGCAGTAATAATAATAATAATAATAATCCACATTTGTAAAGCGCACAATCACCCGTAAGGGTCTCTAGGCGCTGGGGGCCGTCGGGAAGATTAAGCGAGCTATTGCCCAGAGTCACATGGTGCTGGGCTAACCTGCTGCCGGAGCCGGGGATCGAACCCTGATCCCCAGATTCCAGCGTCAGTCGCCCTGGCCGCGGCGCCACACCTCTTAGTAAGAGCTTCACAGCTGCAGATCACGTGTATTAGCGACACTTCTGCAAGCCGCACCCTCTGCATCCCACTTCACTGTCTCCCTCCTCCTCCTCACGTCCGTAACAATAACCCCTTAGGGGAATTAGACCACTGTGTATTCTCATGAGTATCTACTTTGTATGATTTGGAAGGGGTGAGCTGATGTAATCAGGTGAATTACCTGCAGAGTACATGTTCACGGCCCAGCTGCCATGGTGTTTGGCTTTTAGGTCCTCGAGGTCCTGGTCTCATGAGATTAATTTTGGTTGTTTTGTAAATAATCTTGCTGTTCTTTGTGACAAGGTGGTTTTTATTAGTTCTCCTGCGCTTAAGGCCTTGATGGAGTTTGACCAAAGCTGGACCCATATTCAGCTGGGTTCTCGGAATCTTTATAGGCAAATATACACGCGCTAAGCAAGGCTCACTGTTTCTTTGTTTCGCGGACCTTTCCAGCGCCTTTGATTTGGTTGACCATGGTCTTCTGTGGTCAACTCTGCTGGATATGGGCGCCCCACGGGAAATCATTTATTTCCTGGCACAACTGTATAGGAAGCTATCAGCAAAGATACGTTATGGGCAACTGGGTGAGTGTTCTCCTAATATCCCTGTAGGCTCTGGTATTAGGCAGGGATGTGTCCTTGCCCCTCTTCTTTTCTCCCTTTTTATCAATTCCATTGAGTCCGAATTACGTGATATCAGTGCTGATGCACCGACTGTTGACGGCATACCTATCCCAGTATTGCTTTATGCCGACGACACGGTCTTACTTTCCAGAACCCCTGTCGGGCTGCAGAGACTCATGGATAAATTTGTAGATTTTATTAATGGGAGGAAATTAAAGATCAACAATTTAAAAACTTTTATTATGGCCTGTGGCAAGAAAGTCCAAAATTTAAGACCCTTTACAGTTATGGATCAAATAATACAAGTGGTGGATACATTTTGTTATCTAGGTATTACTTTTAATAGTAGGGGCATATGGGCGTCTGAAGTGACCAATGTAAGAGCTAAAATGGGCAAGTGTGCTTTTGGCATTTTTAAGTTTGCTTCCAAGTTAGGATCCAGGCGTATATCCGACATGTTGTATTTATATCGTCATAAATGTGTAGCCTTGGCCCTCTATGGTTCAGGGGTATGGGGCCACTGTAACCATAATATTCTTCAGGTGGAGGAAAATAAATTTGTGAAAAAGCTTCTCTGCTTACCACCCTCTGCTTCAACCAACTTGATCCACCAGGAGGTTGGTCTGGAATATCTTTCCGATCTAATAAGTCTAAAACCACTTCTGGTGTGGAGATCCATTTGGTTCAAGGAGCAGACAGGGTTCACAAGAAAGATTATTTTAGACTGTCTCCATATGGACAAGTGTTCCCGTATCCCCTGGCTTAATTACATTATTAGTGTATTTAAGGATGTCTTCAAACTGCATGTTTGTGATAATCCCTCTAGAGTTATAGACATCCCTAAGAAAGATCTCAAACAAGTCTTTATGAGGGCCAGGATCCTAAAGCGTAATGTTGCCATTTCTCAGTACCCTACACATGTTTTTTATGACAAGTATAACATGTTGGAACCGGGTTTTGCAGGATACCTTAAAACGGTTACCATTCGCTCTCACCAATATGTATTGACAAGACTGCGGGTGGGGACCGTTCATACGCTTGTAGCATACCCGCACATTAAGACTCACACTATTGCCCCTTGCCCATGCGATGGGACTTCAAAGCAAAGCCCGGAGAATTTTTTATTGATATGCCCGTTTTATCTTCATCTTCGTAAAACCTATCTGAAACCACTTTTTAAAAGATATAATGTATCCACTATCAAATCTGCCATGAGGCTTTTATTTGCGCTGGATTCACAGGATATTTGTTTCTTCACCGCTGTATTTATTCTAAAGTCGGTACACTTGAGGAAAAATATGTCCTTTGTCACATGAGTATTTATAAATCAATCGCATTTTAAAATGTATTTTATTGTATCATGTTTATATGTACTTTTATGATTATTGTCAACAAATGATCGAATAAAGTTTTTGAATTGAATTGAACAAATGGATCACCTTTAAGCTCCTGACTCTCACTTACAAAATACTCTACAACAGCAGACTAATCTACCTTAACAGCACTAATCCTAAAGGGCAAATTTTGATCTTGAAATTTTGGGGCATATTACCTAGAAGTGCGTTAATGAACGCACATCGCACATCTTCATATCGCCGGCTATCGCCAGATTTTTTCGCCGTGATAGCGCGCAGTTATCAATGCGCATCACGTAGGTGAAATTAAATCCGGCGATAGTCGGCGATATGGCACATTAGCGCATGAAAACAAAGGTTGTTTTCATGCGCTAATGTGTGCATTGATAATATGGGGGGGTGGATTCAGCTTTATGATCCACACCCCCATGTTATCAATGCCTAACACCTGGTCAGAGCAGGCGTTGGGAGACCTGCGATAAAAGAGTTTATCGCAGGTCTGCCTCTCCCAACGCCTGCCTTGGTAATAGGGTGTTCCCACCTCCAACCACATTTTACATGTGGTTGGACATGGGAACGCCCACTTTGCATGTCATTAGCGATGTTTGTCGCCGACATGCAAAGTGGGCTTGAGCCAGGTGTGAGAATACCCTTGTGGATAGGGCTCTAGAAGTATCGCTGCTTTCTCGAAAAAGCGGCGATACTTCCCCTTGCTAATATGCCCCTTTGTCTTTAAAAAATATTAGGTAAGAATTTGGTAACTCTTTGGGCAGTCGTTGCTTAAAAACGAATTGAGTATAATTACACTGTATTCAACCTTTCAGAAATTTTAAATAAACAATGTAATGTCCAGATGTGGTAGAAGGTCCATCATGAAAAATAATAGCAACAGCTATAAAAGTTATTCCTGATATTGAACATTGACCATCTGCAAAATTTTAATTAAAGTTTTCAATTTTGTTCCATCAGTTCTACAACGTTGCAGCATTAAAATAACATACTGTCCATATCTTTGTATAAATAATGTTGATGACATTTCTGATTTACATTGGCTACACTCCATGTTTTGACTTGCTCCTCTAATTAGATTGTTAAAAGACACTGATTCACGGTCAGGTAAAGTCAAATATATGAATCTCTCAGTGTCTATGTCAGTGCTACATGTAAACAAACAATTTCGACAGTCATGATGCCATTTATAAGAAAGGCCAAAAAGGTTTTCAACATCTATACCTTCATCTTCCAGTACACCAAGCATAACTATTAACAATTCCTGACAATCTTGCTGAATATTCTGCGTAAATTGAGTAGAACCAGAACATATGTCCAAACAATTTCGAATATCAGAAACACTTTGTATTTTACTTTTATCACTAGTACATTTCTCATAAACAAAATTCAACAATGAACAGAATATTTTGTCCCGATTTTCTACAATTTGCTGTTGGAAACTTTGAAGAAAAAAAACAACATTAACAACTACATTAGCATAGCAGTTGACATCAGAACTATTTTCAAATCGATAACAAACATTCTCTTCAACACTGTCCTTTGTCTTTTTGCTTGGAGGCGCAACTTCATCTTGTTTTTGTCTTTCTCTACAGTTTCAGAACCGATATTCTCAAATCTTCTTTTTCTACCTACCACACGCTTTTCAATCACTGGATATTGACTTAAATTGGGTGCATATTCTCTTCTTAACCTATTATACTCTTTCACAGAGTTTGTATCTGCAGAAACCTTTGTCTCATCAAAAATCAATCAAGTACAATATTCACTAAAGCACAATCTACACTTAAACCTTGAGATTTATGAATGGTCACCGCATATGCCAAACAAACAGGAAACTGTTTTATGCAGTCATACAAATCTTTTACAAGCAAAAAACGAGCTGCACAACGACTAACTTGATGTACTTCAGCAATTTCATCAAACTTGATTTTCAAAAATTCAGTGCCAACTCTGTTTACATAATTAACAAAATCAACAATTTTACCCATTGCTCCATTAACTAAACCTTTTTGCACATCCAAATTACGTCGCAAAATGACTCTACAATTTACACATGCATACAAATTATTTTCTTAACCAACAGTATTACTTATCGATTTCTCTAAACAATCGAATTTCCTCTTCAAGTTTTCACTCAAAATAATACTGATTCTCTCTCGTTCTATTTTATCAATTTTTTCCAATTTTATAATTTCTTCATTTTCCAACTTTAACATTTCTTCAGTGAATATAGAACATTCACGCAGTGTTGGCATTAAGCAGATTACAGATTTGTTTTCTGCAATTCTCATGTATATTTTCTCTGGGACAATATTTGCATTTGGAAACAAATTGGAAAGTAATCGTGTCCGTAAAGCTTGTTTTCCATGTTCGGTCAATTTTCCAATCCTTATATCTTAAAGAATAGTTCCATAATCAACATCATTTGCTTGTCGCATATTTGTAGTAAGTTCCTTATACTGAAAATATGATCAAATGTTTACATTGCCAATACACCCCAAAGACTTTCTAGTATCTTTATGCACAAGTGTTTTAAACACTGGCTGTCCTTTTACAGGAGTAAGTTGTAGAAGATCTCCAAACACTATGACGTGTTTTCCTCCGAATAATACGTCGTACTCTGTTATAAGAATTTGCTGCATTCTTAAATGCACAAATGTAAGCATTAAGTTTGAGACCATGCTTACCTCATCAATAATGAGAAGCTTCATTTTCTTCAACACTCTTGAAACTTCATAAGAAGCTTCTCCAGATAGCTGTGGAATTGTAATTTGTTGTCATGCTCTACTGGTAGCATTAATAAACGATGTAAAGTAATTTCTTACATATTGTGTGACCGCCAACCCGGTTGGAGCATTGACATCACAAGACAAATGCGACTCAGTTCTTTTCTGTATAAAACTTGGGATAACTTGAATTAAAAAACGTTTTCATGTTCCAGCTTGTCCCCTCACATACATACGGATAGGTTTAAATGATGAGCAAGAACACTCTTTCTTCTCATGAAGAAATCCATGGTCAATTTGTTCTCTCACTTGCTCATATATTTCTTTCTGCTCAAGATTTAGTTGTTCTTTTAAGTATCCTAAGTTTGTTAGATGTTCTTGACCTTGATACATTATTGTTTCTACCTCTTCCATAGCAGTTGCTGCTTCATTTAGAACAATTGGTTCTCCTTGTGGGTTCTGACTCAACGGAGCAGAAGTTTGACTGTCTTGAGAACTATCTCTAGCAATCTCAGCTGCAATTGTAGCTTCTTGCTCAATTTCGTCATTCAACATTTTGACATAATTAGCAAAAACAGGACATTCTATAGTATCTTTAGTTGCATTGAAGGAATCTTCATAGCTCTCAAAATCTCCAAGTAATTCCAATTCTGAGCGCCATGGCTTGAAAAGTTGCAAAAGAGCTAAATAGTAAAATTCCCTTTTGTCAGGTGTTTCGCAACTCAGTTTATGGTGATTAATCAAATGTCCTTTTCTTTGTCTCACCAGACATCCTTCAGAACCAATAACGGCATATATACCATTATAAATTTTTTCGGTAATATTCTGTTTAAAAATATAGTTTTGCATCACTTGATAGAGACAAATGGTCTCAAGATGATGACTTCTCTTTGAATAATATGCATCCAACATATTTGTTTTCAGAATATCAGTACTTTCTGGCTCTTTTTCAGCTAAATATTCAATTTCTTGTACAGATTTAAGAACTCGGTTTAGTGTTGCAGCAAGACCTACACTCACCCGAATTATTCTTCTGGATTTAGAGTACAGACTTGCAGATGATAAGCAATCTGAGCATTCATACGCTCCAATTTCTCGATGAGATAACATCTTCAAACTGTAACTGTATAATTTCTTACTTAGACTCTTCTCATGGGAAATCTCTTCCCAAATTTCCTTCAATTCCGTCTTTTCTGACTTTGTTATGTACGATGTCACATATCGAGCAACAGCAATGGAATTGTCTGCAACATATTGAATATCCATATTAGCATTCCACATAGACAAAATGACTGAGTTATAGTCATTTATGTGTTTTGACTCTTAATTTCTTCTTAAGTTGTATGTATTTTTTGGAGACTTTCTTGTGATATTATGTCGCAAAGATGACATAAAACTGTTCACTCTTCCTTTCGATATTACAGGTCGAGGAAATGCAAAACGGCATTCTCTGTAGGATTTGTCCTTAGATTTGTACTTTTGACGACACTATTTGCTACATCGATGGCTTTGGAATCGTAAGACTTGATGTCTTAAGTCCTTATCTTGTGTACTTTTGGGTACTTCACATGTAGCATATTCTTCAATAAAAGACAACAGAGTATCATCTGAGTCTGTTCCAAATTTGGGAGCATCTTTGATCCATAATAGCATATGTATGTGAGGAGCACCTCTCGCTTGATACTCCTTTCTCCAAAAGAAATCCAGAACCACTCCAAGAGGAGGATTTTTTTTATTGGTGATAAAGGACATCATAGTTTCGAATTTATGATGGAAATACCTGCATACATTAACAGGATCCAAAGAGCACAATTCTCCAGGTGTCTTGTATTCGATATTTGGTATATTTGGATTTGCCTCTCGAAGAAATTGAAGTAAATCATCCCAAGCATATTCAGCACAGCTTAGAGTAAGGAATCATGTGGGAGTTCCTAAGTTCCTAAGCATACATGTGAGTTCTCCGTGACGACGGTACCAGTACTCATTAGTACAACGCTGACATGCCATCAGATTAATCAGGTGAGTTTCTGCTGTACTTTATCCATAAATTCCTTTGCTGAAACATTTTGCAGATGTACACCTGTTTTTAATATGTGGTTTACTGCATAAGAAAGTCCAGACAAATCACTCTCAAACAAAAGATGAAACAAATATGGAATACATTGACGAAATCTTGCATCTTCTGCATATAATCTTGATGTCCGGTATTCAGATGCAGGAATCTGCACAGGTCGTTCATCACATCGTCCTCCTTTTACTGTAGCAAACAACTGAGGGAAACAATGAGCTTCCAAGCATTTTTCCCATACACTAATGGGACTTCCTTTTGCTTCTTTCATTTGAAATAACTCTATAGCATTCCCCATCATTTCTTTGGAATGCAATGGATGAACACTGTAATGTTCGTAGATTTCTTCAGTTCTGGACACATCCAGTTTTTCAATTTGTCCAGATGGCAAGTCAGTATCTTCTTGTACAGATATTTTCTATTCTCCCACATACACATTTTTGTAATATTGATTATTTTTTACCAGATACAACGTTGCCTTTTTCACTTTCCTAACATCCACTAATTCTTGCCAGATTTTCTTACTCTTAGTAGGAACGCCATTAACAAGAATAACTAAAGGTTCATCCTCTACATTTTCTACACCAATAGTTTCAATATTTTTCTTTAAATCTAGAGGCAAATATACAACTCTTCCCTTTAATCCTCTCCGTAAATCAGAAGGAGGCAATTTTCCTGTCTTAGACTCCATACGAACAGTAGCCTGAAATGGATGCACACATTGAATAAGAATAGACTCATAGGTATTTAAATCCATCAGTTCAGAAGCAATATTTACCAACTCAAGATTATTATGCGCAGCTCTATTTACAAATACGCTGACCAGAACCCAAATCAAAACAATTCTCTATTAACAAATAAGTTGTAAAATCCTTCCACTGATTATTATTTTCCTTTTCACTTTTTAAATACAGATCAACAGTCCTGGTCTGATTTTTATAATGAATTCGTCGACAACAGATGCAAGAATAAATTGGCCTTTCACCTGAAATCACCTTAAACTGTATAATTTCTTGTTCAAAATGTTCTACACTGCACTGTCCTACATTCTCTTCCACATTTTCTTCTATTAATCTCTCACTTTCTGCACTTTCTTCCTGAGGACCAAAGTAACTGATCTCAATTTCATCACAAACGTTTGTTACGTCTGATACAGATCCACGCAAAAGAGCACTGTTCAACTTTTTTAACATTAGTGCTGGACTTTTCGCGTAATACAATGTTCTGACTAATTTCCTCATCTGAGTATGATGAACTGCTAACATCCTGAAATGGTGGAAAACACTTCGACATACTTTTTTAGAAACACAAGGTAGAGAATGACCTTGTAAACCAGTATTTTCTCTCACTCTGCAAGGGTCTAATCCTTGTAACATCTTAATCTTTTGTTTAACACTTTTCTTGGTGTAATTACGTAAGAAATTGCGTAAAAAATCAATAGATTCTTGCCGGACACTGCAAATACTACTACAATTCCAAGTGTACACTGGAGCTTTAGGATGTCTCCCTAAAACTTCAGCAGCTAACACATCTTCTGCATTTCTAGGAACAATTTTCTCTTTCTCAATAGGACAACCATTTCTAACCTCATAAGCACGACCAGTGTCAACTGCATGCAACAAATCATTACTCTGAAGATAACTTTCTTCATTAAAAAAATGCTCAGAAGTTGAAGTATGTTTCCATTCACCCCAAAAAAACTCACAAAAATTACTTCTGTTAATTAGTCTTCTCCACCTACTTTTGCTTTTCATTAAATGGATTGGTTTATCTAGTGATCTAATTCTATTGATTACTAAAATAAACAGTTTTCTTTTCAATTCCAAAGCTTTCTCAACTACATTTTCCATAGCTTTCTTCTTCTTATAAAATACTGTTTTTTTCTTATATACCTTAATTTCTTTCATTAAATTTGATACCAATCTATTATAAAACATTTTTTTTCCTAATTTCTATGAATTGATTTTTCTCCTTGTACTATACACAGTTTTGTCTGCACTTGATTTTCCATTATGCCTTTGTTTATTAGTAGTTTCTTTTCGTTGCTGATACACTAAGGACATTTTTTTGTTTCTGAACACTATTCTTAGTCTTTAGTATATTCCTCAAAAAAGTGCTCCTGCTCTTACCCGGAATTTCTTTCTGTTTGTTAAGACATCTCTCTTCATGTCAATCTTCTTGGTGAGTTCTCTTGAAATACACACTTTTCTTTCGTTGCTTCGTCTGTTGGTACTTCGTTGGCATGATATACTACTTTTAGTATCGATAAACACAACCTATAATAAAAAATTACATGTAACATTACAAAAAAAATATATCAAATATTCTATTATATTACTTACAAGAAGAGAGGGAGGAGTATGAGGACAAAGCTCGGAGTATAAAAATAAGAGGACTTACAACAAAAGAACAAAGAGTATGAAGCAAGGAAAATGTAATAAAAAATGAGAGTGTAAATAGACAGTACAATATAACGGAATATAGAAACAGCCGCGGCCCGTGGAGGGAGTTGCAAGGGGGCAGGCAGGTGGGGCGGAGGTGGGGCAGGGTTAGGAGTGATAAACAATGGAATCTGGGGGCATATTACCAACAAGTAGCGATATTTATCGCTAAATAGGGTTAGCAATGATTTTTTTATCGCTGCCTATCGCTGGATATGTTAGCGGAGAAAACATGCTATTAGCAACGTTTTTCTCCATTGTGGTAAAATATCCAGCGATAGCGGTGAAATGCATGAATATCGTTGAGAATACAGCTATATTCACGCATTAGAGACGAAATGGTCTTAGCCATGTTATCCACTTGCCATTGGATAACATGGCTAAGAACTGGTCTGGGCAGGTCTTAGTATTTGGAGATAATCGCGGTTAGTGTGAATATTTCCAACGGTACGCCTGCCTTGCTAATAGGCAATAGCGACGTTAGCGACTGCTTTCAGTCGCTAACTGGTTGGGTATGCCCTCTTTTCACGTCATTAGCGATAAACATTGCTGACATGCAAAGCGGGCCCCAAACTGCTCACTATCGCGTAAAAGCTGTCGCTAAGATCAGTTAGCGACAGGTTGCTAATAGGACGATAGAATTGTCGCCGCTTAGCGGCCGAAAACGGATGGCAAATCGAAGATAATTGCCTATCGCCCCCCCTTGGTAATATGCAACCTCTATCATTGCAGGTAAGTAAACACTTAAATTAATAAAATGAATTTCGTGACATATTATCAACAAAAGGCGATAGATTATTGTCGTTTTTATCACAGGAAAAAGCCGATAAAGCAACGATAATGAGCTTGATAATATGCCCTTGAGAATTCTCATACCAGCCCAGGTTAACACTAGAACTTGGGCTTCTATAGCAATTTACAAGAAGCTATTATCAAGCCCATTTTCGCCGTTTTATTAGCAGTTTACTGTCCATAAAACGTCGAAAATTTTAACACTGGTTCTTAATAATATGCACAGCAGTGCCATATTATCAGTAAAGGGCGATACATTATCGCCGCTTTTACCGGCAGGAAACTGGCACTAAAGCGGCGATAATGGTCTCGATGGTATATCCTTGTGAATTTCCATAGAATCCCAGGTTAACACCATAACCTGGGTTTCTATGGGAATTCACAAGGATATATCATCAAGAGCATTATCACTGCTTTACCGGCAGTTTCCTGTCGATAAAAGCGGTGATAATGTATCGTCCTTTATTGATAATATGGCCCGGATTCCCTTAATGTACAGAGGCACAAAATGATATTAAAGGAAAAAACATGACAGCATGCATTATAGCAAAACACGTTTACTACTATAAAATGTTTAACAACGGACGAATATAGGAGCATATTATCAATGCAGGTGATAACATTATGAACACTTCATCGGCAGTTTCCTGCCGATAAAGTGACGCTAATTGTATCGCTGATGTATCGTTAATGTACAAAGATACACCACACAGACGCACTCCGATACAACTTTTCAACTCACCTTTTAAATTGAATTCTAGATTAACAGGAATACCACTCACACAGTAAACATTCTTCTGCAAAATCTCTGGAGTTCAGTGTTTGCAGCACAACCGTCAAATGGAACATATTCCCTCTCATTTTACGTACACATACAAATAAATAACCAATTAAAATTGTGTTCACATTAATTCAAAAGAAAAGACACATTTCGATCGGTTTATCATTCCAAAGCTTTCGAACTAATAGAACTTTCAACCCTTCCCCCATTCCACAATCTGCCAGTTACCATAGAAACACTTCAGGGAACACCTAACTCAGCACACAGGTGAAAAGTTCATTATACATTGTTGCAAATTAAAACAGCAAGTGTGCTTGACTGGAGAATATACCAGCTTATCTCATGTAACGTTCTTATCTATCACTTTTTCTAAACCAATAAAAATATGGCTTTTAAAAAAGAGGAACATGGAACCGAGTTTTCTGTAAAATGTTGTCAAACAACCATCCATGTCTTTTCTTTTTTCAAAGCTGTATGTTATCCACCATTTTAGAAAAATCTTACTTTTGAAACTAGCATTTCATTTACAGACACCATCAGAGTGCATCCAGACCTCTCACAAAATGCTTACAGTGTGGATTGTGGGACACAGCTATATTTTCTGGACTCAAAGGTACGCACAACAGAAAAGAATTCACAAGGACCTAGGTTTACGAAATGTAGACATTATATGGATTGGACAGAGAGGATTAAAGTTGTACCAATCGATGCCATTGGTGAAATCCTTTATGCATCTCCAACACCCTGACCTCATAACTGTGCACTGTGGTGGCAATGACCTAGGCACTTTGACTGGGGTAGCTCTGGAAATGCTCATGAAGGACACCTTTGCCCAATTGATGACACTGTTCCCGAAAACTGTCTTTGTGTATTCTAATATATGCCAAAGGCAGAGATGGAAGCGGTCCAACCACTATTGTCCACATGTGAATAAATCTGTTTCTGCCTTTCTCCGAGACTACCGAATGGGGTCCGTTTACAACAATAATCTGCGCTTCAATATGCATGGAGGAGAGATGGTGTACATTTTACAGATGAGGGGAACAGAGTGTTCCTCATAAACTTAAGACTCTGTATTGGTACTTACTTGTAGGTACTAAAATCTTGCAATAAACACAACGGCTCTTTTTAGAGCCACACAACACATAAACAAATACACTTCATAAATATCTAAAACTATTTTTAGTTTTCTTGGTTATGTATGCGTACGTGACAACTTTCAACATTACAGCTGTATGTCGTCCATACGTGGTTGGTACATGTACAATAAATCTACCACCCCCTGAGCAACACTATAGGGTGAGAATGCTTCTATCGTGCTCCCTTTCCTTATTTGTCAACTTTGTTTTACTGTTTCCTTGTGACTTGGCTGCCGTGACAAATAAGATGGCTTGCAACACTTCCTGGTTTGGAGTATTGACAGCCAATCAGCATGCAGCTCCTGCTCATCATTGTACATATTTCTGTACACGTACATTGCGATTTTTCAATAAAAAAAATAGAGTTAAACATGCATGTACGACCCCCTAACCACGCGTGATCGTCACCACAAAGCCATTAGCATGCATTTCAGGTTATATTATCAACAAAACGAGAAGGATTTTCGCCGCTTTATCAGCACTTTCCTGCTGATAAAAGCGGGGATAATGTGTCGTCTTTTGTTAATATTGTGTTTTGTTGATAATATGGCACAAAATTAGTTTTATTAATGTAATTGTTTATTTACCTGCAATCAGCCAGATTCCGTTGTTTATCACCCCTCACCCTGCCCCTCCCCCACCCACCCTGTGTGTCCCACTGCAACTCCCTCCACGGGCCGCGGCTGAAATACGTGGTAGCTATCTAGTCATTTACCACAGAGATGTGGGGAATCCTTGGCGAGGCGGGCGCTCACTAACGAGTGCGCACTTCACCAAGGACGTTCCGGAATTCAGACCCGTTTTCAATTGCTCCTTAGACATTCTTGAAGAGAAAGTGGAAATATTTCTGTGAGAGGTAAAGATCGTTGTTTGACAAGTTAGTGAGTAAGTAAACTTACCTGACATTATAGACAATATTGAATGTAGTCAGTCGATGTATTTTCTCTAATTTAAAAGAAGAATCGATAAAATTGGTGATAAGCAAGGTCTTAAGGGAAAAGAACACATTGAGTTAGGAATAGAAGAAAGACTTTTGAATTAAGAAGGAACATTAATGAAAAACACAAGATATTGAAGGATTGACACAATAGATAACAAGCAACTGCATAAAGAAAAGTTAGTAGAAGAACACAAGGACATTTATAATATAAAAATTAGACAAAAATAATAAAGGTTTGAGCACTATCTACTAATGTATTTTTTGTAGTAAAAGTGAAGCAGTTATAGATTCAGTTATATATTCTTTAAATGTTTGTATTGATTTAAAATATGCAAAGTGAGTTTGAGGGTATCGATTGCTTAAAATCTGTATGGAGTATAGATGTAGTCTTGTGTGCAGGTGCAAACTTGTGTGTTATGCCTTCAATTCCCCAGTCTGTATGCTTAGAGTTCCACCAAACACCCTGACACTTCTGTTTTAGTATTGTAGTGAGCCACTCAGCAGTATGTTCTATTTGATTGTACGGGGGTAAAACTGAAGCTGTAATAAATTTAGTGAGGGACTTTCTTTGCAGAAGTGTAATGATGCAGTCAGTATCTAGATACTCATGGATTAAAAGATGCCTTAGTGCATAGGTTGTTTCAAAGCTCTATCGACTGTGGATGCACTGTTCTATGTACCAGCAAACTTATGTTTTATACGTTCAATTCCACAATGTGTATCCTAATACTTCCAACAAACATTCTCACACTACTGTTTCAATATTGTAGTGAGCCATTCAGCAGTATGTGTTTATCTGTATACTGTGGTAAATCAGAGGTTGTTATAAATTCAATCAGGTTCTTTCCTTGCAGTTTTGTAATCATCTACTCACTGTCTAAGTACTCATGCTTTAAAATAGGCTTTACGGCATAGACTGCTTCAAACCCCTTATAGACGATGTATGTAGTCTTATATGTACTTGCAGATTTGTGTTTTATATGTTCAGTTTACTATTTTGTATTGTTACAGTTCCAGCAAACACTCTGTCACTGTTGTTTTGGTTTTGTAGTGACTCATTCATCGGTATGTAGTAATCCTATCACTACATTAAAACACTAATGGGCACATATACAATAACTGGCATATCCCCAGGAATATGTCAGTTATTGTGCTCCGTGACACCACCACCATGGATGCGCCGTATTTACAATGCGGTGTACCATGGGACAAAAATGGCACATATATGTTATGTATCTGTGCTGTAAAAGTGGTGCATTGTTTGAGATATATTGGAAGTGCAACGTATCTCCAGCAATGGTCTGGGGGCCCTATTCTCAGACTGCTGAGTCAATCTTAACGCCTGCTTCAAGGTAGTGCAGGATTTTGACACAGCATTAGTGCAAAAGTGACAAAGTGAAATTTTGCAGATTGTAGTCAGCCACTTTTAGGAGGTGTTTCAGCGCAGGAACGCCCCCCAATGTAGGAATGTGTGCTTCTGGTACAGAGATTTACAATGTGACGTACTTCCCAGATACGTCACATTGTAAATACCGCATATCGTGGTGCATCTTTTGCACCAGTGCTTCATCAGAAAACTGATGCAACGGTGGTGTGAAAGAGGCACAAGGGTGTTGTAAATCTGCCCCTAACAAACACTTACAAATTCACCAAGGCAGTTTCACTGGCAGTGCATTCTTTTTGAATTTACTTTTGTTATTATTTTACATTAAAAATATGAAATGTAACTTTAAAAATAAAATAAATATAAGTATTTCTAATAAAAATGTAGGAAATTACTATAAAAAGAAAGAAAAATAATAATTAGTATATTTCAAAATTATCATTTACGAAACCTTTAAAATTCACTGAAAAAACCATAGGTTTCACACACGTTATAGTTAGGAATTAGCACTTAAAAAACCTTAGAAATTCACTGAAAAAATCATAGGTTTCCCACACGTTATAGTTAGGAATTAACATTTAAAAAACCTTAGAAATTCACTGAAAAACCATAGGTTTCACCCATGTTATAGTTAGCTGGACATTTCTCTCATACAAAACCATTGAAATTCCCGCCTTATAGTTAGTTCAGCTAACTATAACTCACGCGCCTGCAATTCACTGCTGATGACGTCACATACTACATCACTCATGACACCCCTATAAACCCCACAACACGCACCCAAAATTTACCCCCAAAAATTTAAAATGCAATTAACTTTATAAAATCTCAATTAAGAAAATATTAATACATAAATATATTCTTTAATTTATTCTAATTAAATTACTTTCCACCCTATTCTCCAATAAGTCCATATCCCGTTACGGAACTAAAAATCACAAAATGTAATTAAAATAAAATTAATAACTACTAAAAATGTAACATATATATTAAAAAACATGAACAATACTTATACACAAAATACTTCACATGCATTTAAAATATGTACTAAAATACATAACACTAAGTAAAAAATCATTATTTCAAACAACTGTATTTTTGCAAACAATATTAATGATTCTAGCATGGGCTGTCTCAGCCCCAATGTTGCTCTAGACACATACGGGCTGCCTTACCTAGGCACAGAGGGACTTCTTCACGGGCCTTCCGAGGCCGCCAGACAGCTCCATCTTCCGGTGTCTCGGCATTGCTGGGATGGGACTTCATCCCCCAGCAGGCTCTGCGAGAGGTGAGGAAGGCGATGTCATCCTCCCTGTGCCTTAACTATGTGTCGGCACTCCCGCTGTGTGGAATTTGAGCACAGGCTGTCTCAGTCCCAACGTTGGGCAACACACAGGGCTGCCTTACGTAAGCGCAGAAGGACTTCTCTATGGGCCGTCTGAGGCCCCCATGTAGTTCCATAGTCCGGTGTTCAAGCATTGCTGAGGTGGGACTGAGTCCCCCAGTGGGCTCCAAGAGCAGCGCAGACAGTGACGTCATCCTCCCTGCGCCTTAACGATGTCCCTGCACTCCTGCAGTGTGGGACATGCGTGGGCATCCCCCAGGCCGTACCCGGGCGAAGGGTGGGCCAGTTTGCACCTGTCAGTGACAGGAAGAGACAGGCAGGGCCACCCACCTTTGTTCCGACTTTTCAATGCTGGCCTGCGGGTAAGACCTTGCTGTGTTAAATATTGGACGGATTTGTTAGCATGAGCTGAAAGCCATTTTGTATTTCTGTCAGCCATTTTGTTTGCCATGTACTCTGTCCTCCCTCAGTGTTAACTGCTCTTGAAGTCTGCCTAGAGACACAATATATTTAGCATCTTCCACCTTCGCACATGCCCAGAAGGGCCTAGCTAGTAGAATGCACCTGCTACTCTAGTATAAATGTCAGGCTATTTTTGCTGCTGCATGGAGAAGTAACTCTCCTCCCACTTTGTTGAGCAAGCAGATCTTGTATGCCCATCTTAGTCATTGTGCATGCTTACATGAGCCAGGACTGCCCCTTGCATTTATGCTTACTATGTAACTCTGGATTCAAGCAAACCTGATTGATGCTTGTTTCCGGTCCAGAAACAGCCTTGTGCCCAAATGAGGGATATCCAAGCTCCCAAAACCTATATTCTTGGTGGCACTCTTTATGAGTGTAAGGAAGGTAACAAGCTGAGGGTTTTATCCTGGAACATTGCTGGCTTAAGAAACAAGTTGTCCATGCTCCGTCCATCACCACCCCCTTTTGTACCGCTTTGTTCGCCATAAGTTGGCAGGGTATGCTCAGACGTGAGTCCCTTGCTCACTTTGCCACTTGATTCAAGCAAGCCTGACTGAAATGCCAGAAACTGGTCCTAAGATGCTTGTTTCCGGTCCAGGGAAGACATGGCTAGGCAGTTTGGGCTGGACTGTTCCCATGAGGCACAGGGTCAGACTGATTTGCATATAGCCATGTCTGAACTGGGGTGGCAGAGTGGGCTAAAGAACGGTGATGGGTCAAACCCAGATCTTTTGACTGGGTGTGAGTGTTTGATTGGTTCAGATGCTCTGTCCATCACCACCCCCTTTTGTACTACTATGTAACCCTAAGCATATATAAAGCCCCAGTTTTCTTTACTCCTCAGACTGCCTCATTCAGTTGCTAAGGCTTCTGTGTGATGTAGTCTCACTCATTTGAGAATAATAACGAGTCTCTTTTATATTTCAGCTTCTGTGCCAATTTCTTCTTTGTTGGTTTAAAAGGACCAAGTATCAATGGGACCCCTGTTTCAGGTTTCAATGTTCTTCAGCTGTTTAATCTTTTTTCGAGATACTCCCTGCTATCAGCCCTGGAATCGGCTCCTACCCAGGCACTCTGTCCAAATATATGTGGCCACGCTAATTATAATTAGCCTAATTGCATTTGGGATTAAAGTGGATTATAGGTAGGAGCATGTGTCTTGAAATCAGAAGAACTTTCCATTTTTTGATCTCATTAAACATTTCTCTCAATTGCTAGGAGAATGGAGAGTATCTGAGACATAGGCAAAAACTTCCTTTATACTTTGGAGAAAAAGTCTCTAATCCCATTAGGCTCCATCAAGAGAACCACCAGGGTTTGTGACAGGTGGTAAGTGCAGCAGAGGTCCCTGACCATATGCCAGAAACACAAACCTATAAGCCGAAAATGCTGCTTTTTGCCACTCACAATTTGTGCTTTTTGTTTGTATTTGGGTATCTCGCTTGTTTAGCTCTAATTTCATCCTAATTAACCTGAGCAGTTAGTGGGCTGAATCTAGTGGGGTGGTTGCATTGTATTCCTGTTAAGGTTTGGCAATGGTGAAACACACCTTCGTTGGTAAACAAAAAACACTGCCCTAAATAATATCTTCCTCTTCACTACCGCCAACCTCAATTGACAGAATGTTACAGAGGGCTATAGATGTGGTAACTACAGAAATAGAGCTCAGTGAGAGACATCTGTCACTAACTCCTGGTCTTTGTCGCTGTGTCTGATTCATCCATTTCCCAAGCTGCCACCCCAGTTACCACAGCTACGGTAACCGTGCATTTGCCATTCCCACATGTAGTATTTAATGAAGAAGAAGCCGCACCTAAAATATTAAAATCGAAGTGGAGAGTAGCTACCAGTATACATAAGAATGGAAAGCATAAACAAGTGAGTGGGGTTGGATCTAAAGAAATAAAACTAATGAGGGGTCATCAAAAAGTGTGAAGGAGCTGGATTACCCAGACCCAAATTTAGGATGTATCTCTAATATTCGATGAGACATGGTGTTGAACCTGATGACGGACTTGAAGAGAAAACTTAGATCTATTGTGAGGGAAGAACTTGCTCCCCAAGTTGATCGTATAGATACAATGGCAGCAATGTGGGATAGTAGGCAAGCAAACACTAGCACAAGCAGTACACAAGCCAAAGTGAGGGGCACGTACTTTAGCTGCCAGGCAGATAGATCAAGTTTGACTCCCCTAGATAGGCCTGGTGCGCTGCGAACCAAAGATCCTACCACCTTCTTGGGCCACAGGAGGACAAACAACCATAGTCACCAGGCAGGCAAACCAAGTCTGACACCTATAGAACGGCCAGGTGCACTGCTTGCTGAAGACCTCAGTGCCTTAAAGGCCCCGCGAGCTCTAATTGTGAGGCAAGGAATAACAACTCAGTACAATCCAAAAGGGGTATAAATTAAATTAGCCTTCCTGTTGGAAATGGGATCCCCGGCTGGCCAGGGCTTTCGCCAAAGTCAGTCAGAGACCACCACCCCCAAGTCAGGGCAAGGGAGTTACACGCCAAGATAACCCCTACTCACCCTCTAGGTAACGTGGCGCGAGCAGCAAGGCTAAACTTGGAGGCGATGTAAGTTAAGTATTTGCGCATGCACACCAGCAACAACAACCAAAGGCCCACCACAAAGGAAACTCCACACAAGGTTATATAAAAAATAGCCTTTGTATTACAACACAACACATTAGATAAAACACACACTTTACAATGTGCCAGAGGCACGGGCAGAATTTACAGGGGATTATTTACAAGACAGGGCCACCTGGACCACTGTCAGGAATCAGAAGTAGCACTTTCAGAAATAGCACTTTAAATGTAAAATTACTTTAGCACAAAATAGCACACAACCAGTAATCACTGGTAACCAGGACCTCACTAGCACCACCTGCACTAGGGAGGAAGCAACCACCTACACGTCACAATACCTGTGGGGGTGGAAGCACATAACACATGATGCAATGCATAACATTCATTCAGAGGTGTAAGGAGGAAAACACATGATGCATTAACAATACATTCAGAGGTGTAAAAACAATAATAATTGCGCCAATCTCACAAGTCACCACCTGTGACTGTCCATGTGTCCCAATGTCAGGGCCTAAACGGAGCAGCTGCCCACGAAGTGCTGGGCAGCTGTGTGAGACAATACTGGGGCCAACGTGGGAGCCTCACTGGGCTCTATGCCCCAGAACAAAGATGTGCCCCCTAGAGCCTCTCAGGGCTCTAGACACAACTGTGGCGCTTTTGAGCCTCCCTGGGCTCCAAGTAAATCAAAATGCCCTTCTTGAGCCTCTCTGGGCTCAAAACACAATTGTGGGGCTCACGAGCCTCTCTGGGCTCTTCAAAACAACTGGCTCCAAGGAAAATGCCCCTGAGCCTCGCAGGCTCCAACAACCAAATGGGGCCTAGGAGTCTTGGAGCTCCTAATCACTGATGCGGGCGGTGGAGTTCCTCTCGGGGAACTCTGGAACCAAGCAGGGGTCGCCTTGAGCCTCTCTCGGCTCCTCAACACATGGGGCACATGGAGCTCAGCACTTCAGCCCCACCGGGCTCTGAACTGGGCAGACGCCCCTTTAGCTGGAGTCCCTCGTGGACTCGGGGGCCGGCGGAGTCTCTCCCTGGGGGACTCGGACTCACAGAGGCCTCGCACTGGCCCCGACGCCCCTCTCCTCCCGGGAAACACTCACCGCGTCTCGTCGGCGGCTGCAGAGCTCTCTGCCTCTGACTCCTGGCGGCACTCCGGGGCTCTCCCTCGGTCCCGGGAGCCCCGTGAAGGCAGCAGCTTCCGGTTTCACTCTCTCCTGCCCCCGGCCTGCCTGACTTCCAGGTCGCGGCTGCGGGGCGGGACTTCCGGTCGGCCTGCTCCCTGATTGGCCGGCCGGCAGGAACACTTCCGGGTCGTCGCGGGCAGCGCGGCGGCCCGTGTCCAGCACTTCTAGGCGGGGGATGAATTTACCGGGGGGTCGGCACCCTCGAGGAAATTGCAAAAACGGGCGGCAAGGTCCCTGGCAGGGTGGGCACCTGCCAGGCGACACAACACTCGAAAATAAGCGAGGTGGCACTCGCTAGGCAGGCAAAGCGCTCCTCTGCGCTAAAAGGCAATTTACAGCGCTCCCTGCGCTAAATGCAAAATACAGCGCTCCCAAGCGCTAGAGGACCAAAATAGAGCGCTCCCAGGCGCTATAACTAAAATAAAGGTCCAGCAGAGTCCTTCAGCAAGGCAGGGGGGCAAGGCTGGGCCCAGAGCCAGCACACTGGGCCTCCAGGCAGGGAGACACCCCAAGTGGCGGTCCTCTGGCCCAGCAGCAGCAACAGCCCCCTCAGGATCCTGGAAGAGAACAACTTCTGTGGGGACACAGCCCCATTTTTATACAGTGCATTCCTTTGTTCAAGGGTGCAGAGTGGGTGCGGAACCAGTCGCAGCTGGTTCTTGAGTACTCTGTTTACCTCAACCACCCTCTCTATTCACTGGCAGGGCTTGGGTCATTAGACACACCACAGGGGGGCGGAGCCAGCATTGTGTGGGGAAAACCCAGCCCATCCAGGACACAGGTACACTCCTCCCACACATTACTCATGCAAATCTCCCACTCACCACCGGGCAGACCCATCCAGACTTCCTGGAGCCTGGCATGCCAGCCAGCTCCAGCCAATCACACGCCAGCACCCTCGCTGCACACGTACAGCCATGTCTAGGAATGATACTTCCCCACTAGACACATACATGCTGCATACACCATCTCGCAGCATTCACTCTCACGAGTTCACACATACCAGACTCAAGCCTGTACACCCCACGCATCAGGAACTACCAGGGACACATACATTCCCCATGCCTTCCTATGGGCGGGCAGGCCTAGCTCAGCACATGCACTCAGAGTGCGCACGCACTTTCCACTGGGACACAGTGAAAGTGCGCAAAATCCCAAAAATCACCATCACCAGGTCACCATTTCACGCAAAAAGTCTAGGGGTGAACCTTCCCTAAGGGCCAAAGTCCAACACAACCCCCTTCCAGCCAAAACGCAGGGTAGACCAATCACCACCGTGATGGACTTCCCTGCTTGGGGCGATAGAACACGGACGCAGGCCCGCAACTGCAGGGACACCCTCCTGTTCTACGCCACGGTGAACCCATGGGATTCCTTCTCAACACACTGTCTGGACCAACTGGGCTACCCCACTGGTACTCCCAAGTTGTCCGCGGCCAGGACCAGGCCCTGGGCCACCCAGGTGCCACTGGTCCATGCCAATTCGCAGAGCGGGGGGTAGTAACCCCTGGCACATAGGAGCCATTCTCCACTCTTCCTGTCTGCAAGACAGGACTAGACTGCCACTGGTACTCCAGCCTAGGGCCTACAACCTCAGGCGGACCAGGAGTCTCGGGGAAGGCTACCCCCTACCTCTTCTCCTAGGGTTCCTCCAACTCCGACGAGGGGTACACCTAGAACGCCATTCCAACCCAGGGCTTATCCACTCAGGTTGCACCGGGGTCAGAGGTGGGCTCTCCCACCCTCTGCACCCCCTTCCAGAGGTCTGCCCTCTCCCACCTGGAGAAGTTCCTCTGGAAGAAGAACCGGTCAGGACACTGGTTACAGTCATCCTACCCTTCAGGTCAGGCTGATCCTGAACCTGGCCTTCCAACCTCTGGTCTAAAACCTTCGGTGGAACAATTGCCTGGCACTCCAGGACTTCTGGGGATTCACACGCAATCCCCCTGAGGCTAACAAATGTCACATCTGTTGCGTGACTGTCTGTCTGGCGCAGATCTCCCACCCTCTGTCCACCTGACAGTGCGTGACGATCCCCCAGACCAGAAGTGGCGCCACCCGGGTCACTACACGGGAACCTAGCCCAACTGGGTAGTCCCTGACCCACTGGTCCTTCCACTGGGGAACTCCCCCAATCACTCCTCACTCTGGACTCCTGTACCCTCCCTACCGGAGCGGTACTGCCAGCCTCTCGAACCACAGGAGCTCTGGTTACAGACGCTCCAGGTCCTCTACTCATTGGGAGATCCTCCTCAAATGGACTAACAGGACAGCCTAGGTCCCCAACCTGGTGTTCCCTTAAGAAACCATCCAAGTCCTGAGGCAGGGCTTCGGGCGTCTGGGGAACCTCGGTCTCCCCCTCACTCCTGCTCCACTGAGCCAGGCAGTGAGCCCCTACACCCTCCTCGCTATCCTGGGACCTAGCTGGGCTACACTGAGCCTCTTCCACCACGCTGGGCTGGAAGATCCCTGAACCACTACTTTCGGAATCCCTCACCAATGATTCTGCAGAACCTCTGGCCCTTTCCCAGCAGTCTGCTTCCTCCGCCAGCTCATCAGGGTCAGCGCATTCCAAACTCAACAGGTGCTGGCGCAACTCTAGACAACAAACACCAAGGAACTGCTCTCTGAGAACCATGTCGAACAATATGTCCCAATCACATTTCGTGGGCTCCCGTACCCAATCACACAGGGCTACACAACAGTCATCCACAAAATCTTCCCAAGACTGATGAGACGGTTTCCTAAGGTTCCTAAACCTCAACCTATTCTCCTCCTCTGGGGAAACAGGAACCATACTCTGGGAACTGGGACTTTCTACACTGTGATTTAAATAGCTGCCATCACTGGACCTAACCCTCCCTGGGGGATCCAGACACTCAACACTGCGCGCAGGGGATAGTCTACCCTCCAGAGCTACTTTGCCTCTGGTCGCGGCCCTCTCAGCCTCCTCTATCCTTTCCTGCGCTAAGACCCTCTCGGTCTCCAGCTGTTGCTTCGTAACCTCCAGCTGTTGCTTTCTAACGCCCAGCTGTGCCATAGCCTGGGCATGCTCCAACTTGAGCTTTTCTAAAGCCAGCTGGTGCTCCCTTTCTCTCCTCCTATCTTCCAGCTCCTCTGGGGACAGGTAAAGGGATGAGGCGCTGCCTCCTACGCTGGACCCAGCAAGGGACTCCCTATCTATGGGGTCCTCACTATCTGCTGGCGTCCCTGTGCTATCATCTTCTTCCTCCTCTTCTGAATCTTCAGGGCTCCCCACAGACCCACCACCCTCCTGGTGTGAAGCCCGGGCCCTTTCCTCACTGTGCTCAAGATCCCACTGACCCTTTTGCCATAGGATCAGGCTGCTCCTAAGTTCGGACTGAGTGTCTAACTCATCCACCCCTATGTCTCTCTCTTCACAGAACCTTACCAACTCTCCCATACTGTATCTAAACAGAACACAGAAATCAAAAGCAGGCTCCATTCTGGCGGACGTTCTAAAAGAAGAGATCACACAGGGAACCTAGGGGTCTGAGCTAACACAGGAGTACACAATTCACCAGGTATCAGCAAGCTCTCTACCCCAGAGATTTCACACTCATTTGCCTAGTGCCACACACCATTCATCCACACACAACCCCCCCCTCGGACTAGTAAGGCAGTTTCTACCACCCCTGACTTCTCAACCTGACGACAAGTGACACAGGTACCAGACTCTGGGCGCGGGGTGGGGGACAAATGCACTGGACACAATTGCACAATGATACCTTCAGGAGAAGAAAATATGAAACTTCCAAAAAAACAATCCCCTTAAAATGTGGTCATCTAAAATGCAGAGTTTTGTGGTATGGCCAGTTGCCACTAAGGTACAAGGCAAACACAAATCCTTATCCTCACCGCTTGCCGCCAATGTTGGAAATGGGATCCCCGGCTGGCCAGGGCTTTCGCCAAAGTCAGTCAGAGACCACCACCCCCAAGTCAGGGCAAGGGAGTTACACGCCAAGATAACCCCTACTCACCCTCTAGGTAACGTGGCGCGAGCAGCAAGGCTAAACTTGGAGGCGATGTAAGTTAAGTATTTGCGCATGCACACCAGCAACAACAACCAAAGGCCCACCACAAAGGAAACTCCACACAAGGTTATATAAAAAATAGCCTTTGTATTACAACACAACACATTAGATAAAACACACACTTTACAATGTGCCAGAGGCACAGGCAGAATTTACAGGGGATTATTTACAAGACAGGGCCACCTGGACCACTGTCAGGAATCAGAAGTAGCACTTTCAGAAATAGCACTTTAAATGTAAAATTACTTTAGCACAAAATAGCACACAACCAGTAATCACTGGTAACCAGGACCTCACTAGCACCACCTGCACTAGGGAGGAAGCAACCACCTACACGTCACAATACCTGTGGGGGTGGAAGCACATAACACATGATGCAATGCATAACATTCATTCAGAGGTGTAAGGAGGAAAACACATGATGCATTAACAATACATTCAGAGGTGTAAAAACAATAATAATTGCGCCAATCTCACAAGTCACCACCTGTGACTGTCCATGTGTCCCAATGTCAGGGCCTAAACGGAGCAGCTGCCCACGAAGTGCTGGGCAGCTGTGTGAGACAATACTGGGGCCAACGTGGGAGCCTCACTGGGCTCTATGCCCCAGAACAAAGATGTGCCCCCTAGAGCCTCTCAGGGCTCTAGACACAACTGTGGCACTTTTGAGCCTCCCTGGGCTCCAAGTAAATCAAAATGCCCTTCTTGAGCCTCTCTGGGCTCAAAACACAATTGTGGGGCTCACGAGCCTCTCTGGGCTCTTCAAAACAACTGGTGCCCCCGGGGCACCTCGTGGCTCCAAGGAAAATGCCCCTGAGCCTCGCAGGCTCCAACAACCAAATGGGGCCTAGGAGTCTTGGAGCTCCTAATCACTGATGCGGGCGGTGGAGTTCCTCTCGGGGAACTCTGGAACCAAGCAGGGGTCGCCTTGAGCCTCTCTCGGCTCCTCAACACATGGGGCACATGGAGCTCAGCACTTCAGCCCCACCGGGCTCTGAACTGGGCAGACGCCCCTTTAGCTGGAGTCCCTCGTGGACTCGGGGGCCGGCGGAGTCTCTCCCTGGGGGAGTCGGACTCACAGAGGCCTCGCACTGGCCCCGACGCCCCTCTCCTCCCGGGAAACACTCACCGCGTCTCGTCGGCGGCTGCAGAGCTCTCTGCCTCTGACTCCTGGCGGCACTCCGGGGCTCTCCCTCGGTCCCGGGAGCCCCGTGAAGGCAGCAGCTTCCGGTTTCACTCTCTCCTGCCCCCGGCCTGCCTGACTTCCAGGTCGCGGCTGCGGGGCGGGACTTCCGGTCGGCCTGCTCCCTGATTGGCCGGCCGGCAGGAACACTTCCGGGTCGTCGCGGGCAGCGCGGCGGCCCGTGTCCAGCACTTCTAGGCGGGGGATGAATTTACCGGGGGGTCGGCACCCTCGAGGAAAATGCAAAAACGGGCGGCAAGGTCCCTGGCAGGGTGGGCACCTGCCAGGCGACACAACACTCGAAAATAAGCGAGGTGGCACTCGCTAGGCAGGCAAAGCGCTCCTCTGCGCTAAAAGGCAATTTACAGCGCTCCCTGCGCTAAATGCAAAATACAGCGCTCCCAAGCGCTAGAGGACCAAAATAGAGCGCTCCCAGGCGCTATAAGTAAAATAAAGGTCCAGCAGAGTCCTTCAGCAAGGCAGGGGGGCAAGGCTGGGCCCAGAGCCAGCACACTGGGCCTCCAGGCAGGGAGACACCCCAAGTGGCGGTCCTCTGGCCCAGCAGCAGCAACAGCCCCCTCAGGATCCTGGAAGAGAACAACTTCTGTGGGGACACAGCCCCATTTTTATACAGTGCATTCCTTTGTTCAAGGGTGCAGAGTGGGGGCGGAACCAGTCGCAGCTGGTTCTTGAGTACTCTGTTTACCTCAACCACCCTCTCTATTCACTGGCAGGGCTTGGGTCATTAGACACACCACAGGGGGGCGGAGCCAGCATTGTGTGGGGAAAACCCAGCCCATCCAGGACACAGGTACACTCCTCCCACACATTACTCATGCAAATCTCCCACTCACCACCGGGCAGACCCATCCAGACTTCCTGGAGCCTGGCATGCCAGCCAGCTCCAGCCAATCACACGCCAGCACCCTCACTGCACACGTACAGCCATGTCTAGGAATGATACTTCCCCACTAGACACATACATGCTGCATACACCATCTCGCAGCATTCACTCTCACGAGTTCACACATACCAGACTCAAGCCTGTACACCCCACGCATCAGGAACTACCAGGGACACATACATTCCCCATGCCTTCCTATGGGCGGGCAGGCCTAGCTCAGCACATGCACTCAGAGTGCGCACGCACTTTCCACTGGGACACAGTGAAAGTGCGCAAAATCCCAAAAATCACCATCACCAGGTCACCATTTCACGCAAAAAGTCTAGGGGTGAACCTGCCCTAAGGGCCAAAGTCCAACACTTCCTCCACATGGGTCTCTGGCGAGTAGAGAAGGGTTGGGGGTGAGGACGGTATAGCTTGCAGGGCTGAAATAGTGAGCCTACCCACTATAAATGTATACCCGCTTCATCTCCATATGTTATCATACTGACAGAAGTACCTGAAATCAAAAGTGGCCTGAGGGAAACACAACTTGACCTCAGGCATAAATGCCTGTTATGGTTGGAGAGGTATAGGCAGCTCGCCTATGACAGGGAAGGAAAAATCCTAGTGGTCCGCAGAGTTGGTTGGGTGGGAAACAGACAAAAAGATATGCAAGGTATGATATGCAAAAAGATATGCAAAGATATCCCCTGCCTGCCTGTCTGTTGCCTATTAAGTCAGAACCCTTGCCCCAGGAACTACTTACAGGGGTTAGGCCATTTGTACTGGATTATTTTTATACCACATGTCAAATGCCATTCAGGGCTTATACTAGCCCACAATTAGGCAGGTGGCCATTAAAACAACAAACCGTGGGCCACTGGCACCCAACTTCCAGACCCTTGCTTTTTAACATACCCAGTGTATTAGAAGTTCGAGGTCTTTCAGGGAAATAGAAGAGCATAGTGGTGGTCAGTATAGCTAGACTATTCGTCATGAGTTAAGGGCAGAATCAGAGGTGCATCAAACAGCAATTTATCAGATGACCAAGGTTATAGAAGGGGTATGGGAAAAGTCACCTTAAACATCAGCTGCCCAACCCCGTTCTACCAAGCTCCAGTATACTGTGGGAAGGTGGGAAGGTGTACCCATGAGACCAGCAGAGAAACAGCCTTGTGCCCAAATGAGGGATATCCAAGCTCCCAAAACCTATATTCTTGGTGGCACTCTTTATGAGTGTAAGGAAGGTAACAAGCTGAGGGTTTTATCCTGGAACATTGCTGGCTTAAGAAACAAGTTGTCCATGCTCCGTCCATCACCACCCCCTTTTGTACCGCTTTGTTCGCCATAAGTTGGCAGGGTATGCTCAGACGTGAGTCCCTTGCTCACTTTGCCACTTGATTCAAGCAAGCCTGACTGAAATGCCAGAAACTGGTCCTAAGATCTTGTTTCCGGTCCAGGGAAGACATGCCTTGGCAGTTCGGGCTGGACTGTTCCCATGAGGCACAGGGTCAGAATGATTTGCAAATGGCCATGTCTGAACTGGGGTGGCAGAGTGGGCTAAAGAACGGTGATGGATTAAACCCAGATCTGTTGACTGGGTGTGAGTGTTTGATTGGTTCAGATGCTCCGTCCATCACCACCCCCTTTTGTACCACTTGGTCCTGCCCTGACTGGCGGCTTTTTGTGGACCAATATGATGTATTCATGTTTCAGGAAACATGAGCATGGGAAGACTTATTGAGGGTGGTGTTTGCCTCATTCAATATCCCTGCCACATAGAGGGGAGGGGTAGGCCATCTCGGGGCCTATATATTTGGGTTGACTCACACCTGGGTTGTACAGTTGAACAGTTCTAACAATATTCAGTGAGTAACACTTCCCCAAAGTTAAAAATTGCTTTTATTAATGTTTATTCCTGGCCCGTAAGTCTTAGCCATGAATCCCCAACCTTTGACCAATTGGGTCTCTTCATTCCTACAGTCTATACAACTATGTGGTTGATTGTAGGGGGGATTTTACCTGTCAATTTGAGCCCCTCGCTGATCCTAGTGATACAACCCCCAGCGATGACGACATCTGCGATGGCTAATTCCAGATCAACAAATTTTGCCGATCAAGGCATGGTCGCTGTTGGCAATCCAGATCAATTCACTCACATTGAGCCACTCCCTAAGAGCATGTAATGGCCTCACAAAATTGGATACACCGGGGAAGTTAACATTTAACAGACTAAATCAATCCTCCCTGTTAGATTACATCTTAGTGGAGACCAGGCTATGGCAAAGGGCTGTTGATTTTTCCGTCCTGCTACGACATACTTTTACTTTACTTTTACTCATTTGTATGGCGCAGAGAATCATCCCCAGAGGGATCTCTCGCCGCCTGAGAGAAGGGACACCAACTAGGCAGTAAAGTCTAAAACAGCCAGGTTTTAAGTAGCTTCTTGAACTGTGCGATCACAATGGTTTGACTGGAGATGTCATACTCAGGGTACTCTCTGGCTCTCTGTACCTCTTCAGACAATAGATTAGTACTCTCTAATAATAGAAGAAGAATAAGGTGGGGGGTAATGCAACAGTCACCCGATAAGCTGGCCACATTATACTTAACAATCATTCTGACTGTGTTAGTAATGTGGAAGGTTACAACTATAGAGGGCACTTTATTAACTACTTATAAAGTAGCAGAGCTTCATGCAGAATTGACATCCAAAGTGGTTGATAAATTGTATCTAATGGACACACAGGTTCTGTTAGACACCATCAAAGCAAAGGATAGGGGCCAACTTAAGTAAAATTGGGCATTATATAGAGATAGCATTGAACAAGCAAAAGGGACCTGGGAACAGGATAGATGGGATGCTTTAAAAACTGCCCTATCCAACAAACATATGAAGTCATTTTGGACTATAGCCAGTACAGGCTGTAGTGAAGGGGCGCCAGCCATAGAGCCAAACATAGCAGCAGATGCATGGAAGACCCATTTCCAGGCTTTATATACTACAAAGGATGTAGATGGCCTAATCTACGATACATCCATAACCTCTTTAGGGACTATTCATGATGAGGCTCCTGGGATCACCTTGACTGAAGTAATATATGCAATATGTAAGCTTCCCTTTGGTACTGCACCGGACGGGATAAGTTACTAGGGGATCTCTTTCGGGCGGAACCAAAAATATGGAGACCCTACCTATGGGCATTATTTAACACTATTATGCAGGGCAGGGTCGGGGCAGAAATCATCCTAGTTTTAAAAAAAAGTTTTACCCCGTTCACCTACAAAGTAGAGGCTGATTAGTTTGATTGATGTCACCCAGAAATTGTTTTCACGGGTATTCTTAGATTGTTTACAGGCATGAATGGAAGATCATGAAATCTTGAGTCCATATCAAGTCGGATTAATGAAAAACGTATCCATCGTCAAGCAAATACATAGTCTCCGACTTTTATATTGGAAAACGGTGACAATAGAGGGTGGCAGTTTCTATTTATGATTTGTGTACCTGAAGACGGATTTTGATATGGTGCCCAGGAACAAATTATGAGGTATACTTAAAGATCAGGGGGTCCCCCTCTAACTTCTGTGCATTTTTATGAGATTGCATTAAGGCAACTTTGCCCAAGTGAGGTATGGAAAATGTGGCAAACTACCCTCCAGACTCCCAGTTAACAGAGGAGTAAGGCAGGGGTGCATACTCGCACCGTCCCTGTTCTGCCTATTCATTAATACACTGGTCGACCAACTTATTGAGGTAAAGGACAACGATGCCCCAAAGATAGCAAGCAGAAAAGTGCCAGCAATGATGTTTGATGACAACACTCTTCTACTTTCGAAGTCGCCCATGGGTATCCAGAGGATCCTCAATAGCTTTGTTGCCTTCTGTAAAAACAGGGTGCTGGAGATTAATACACAGAAGACTACATTTATGGTCTTCAACCCAGCTAACTCGTCCCGTTCTATCCCTTGTTTTAATGGCACCATTCTCAAGAGGGTGTAGGTATTTCATTACCTAGGTGTCACCCTGACAGAAAATCTGGAGTGGGGGTCGCAAATGGCCAATCAAGCCTTAAGTTATCCCGGAACACGGGGGACTCGCAAAATTGTATATAAACTCCTCCCATAAACCAGCTGGGCCAATTGCAGAGATCTACAAAGTGCAAGCAAGGGGTGCTACAATGTTGTGGGCTGAACTATTGGGTCATTACTCTTCTAACAGCTTGAGTAAGATGGAGAACAATTTCATGAGGCAGATGCTAGGTCTCCCCCTCAGCACTCCCCTCAACCCCCCATGCCAGAACCTAGGAATCAGACCAATTGGGGTTGGGATTGGGCTTAGACTCCGTACTTTCTGGGGCCGATTGTTGGTGTCCTCGGAATTGGCCGTTTATCGGTCAGAACTAAAGGAGGTACTGAGTCTCCGAGGCATAGTTAAAATAGCATGTTTTGTACATGTTAAGGATGTATGTCATACGCTGGGTAAATCAAGCCTTTGGAGTAATCCTGAAGAAAAGTGCTCTGTAGTTTCACGATCTGAACTTGTAAGATGCTATAGGATGTATAAACTCGCTAAAATCCAGGAAAGCTCGGCCACAGGACACTTAACTGCAGAGTTATTGAGAATTAAGGTATATAATAAAGTCTTTCTTGGATGACATCCAACCAACTCTGGCAAGGAAATTATATGTCCAGTTCAGATTTAGGACCTTATTGCTCTGCGCTTTTTCTAACAAATGGCTTAAATCTACACCTCTAGGGTGCCCCGCCTGCAATTGAGAGGAAGAGTCAGAGCTGCGTGTTTTTTTTTCTGCCCTGGCTATAAATCAGCTAAACAGCACTGCTTATACAACTGTGTAGGAACTTAGGGTTTGTGCATTGTGTGGATGTATTTAGAGTCCTGAAGTATGATACTCATGCCCATTGACTTTGCTGTATCTCAATAGTTAACCTTGATGTGGCGTAATTGCAGAATGTTTTTAAAAGTCACCACCGCGGTCTTAAAAGGGGAGAGGGGTTGGCCTAACGGCTAGGGCGCTCGACCTCGGACCTGGAGGAACTGGGTTCGAGTCTCGGTAACGACGCCAAAACCTCCTGTGATTCTGGGCAAATCACTTAATCTCCCCGTGCCTAAAATGAAAGTAACTGGAAAACTTAAAAATGTAACGTAACTGGAAAAATATGTAAAGCGCTCTGATACCTGATTCGGTTCGGGTCTAGTTCGCGCTATATAAAACTCTGCAAAAAAAAAAAAAAAAAAAATCAATATTGTTCTCATTCTCTTATCTCTTTCTCCCAATTTTTACTTCTTTTAATGTTTTTAAAGCTAATTTTTCTCATAAAATGAGTTTTAACTACTGGCAATATTGTATGTACAGCTGTTCATGTCCCATGGTGTTTTTATCAAGATGAAAATGACATGGCAGTTGGATGAGGGCCGGAAGCAGATATGAATCGCCCGGAGCTACCACGCTGTGAAAACTGTGATGCACTTTAACGCTTATATTTATAAATTGGGATAGCCATTCATGGGGTCAATTTTACAGTTCAAAGTTTGTATGTGTTTGTACATTTTTTTGTAGATATTTTCACCCATATGTCTGATGCCCCTAGCAAAGGAGTGGTTTAATTGCACATTTTGTTATGTTTACTCCACTACAATGAAAGGGAAAATAACAATTAACTACTACTCTAAGAAGGCAACTATTTAAAATCTCTATAAAAGGACATCAGGCAAGGAGTAAATAAACGTTTGCACTATGTTTGATTTTTCATTTTCTTTTTAAAATACATTTTTAAATCTCTCAATGGATGTTGAAATTGTACCGCGCACAATATAGGTATGCAGTTCACTTTCGCTATTGCACATAGGTAACTTTTGACATTATATGAACAACATTTATGAGGGTAACAGTCTTTTCACCACATAACCGACCAAATGAGGTGCAGCTAGGTAGTTCCTAGTACGTTACAACATTTCCACAGGGCTGCTTTAGGTCATTTAGGAAATTTCATGATAGTAAGTACCAAACTAGCTTTATTATAATTGGTATATTAAATCCATCCAGGGCAAGTTGTTGTGTTTATTGTAACTATTAATTTGATACTTTGAATGATATGACTAGCTAGCCCCAGTCCAAAGTTATACTTTATTAAATGTAATAAAACCTTCCCCTTGTCAAACTATGGGACTCAAAGCACTATGATAGGGAAAAACGACTTTGGCTGCTTTTCCTTACCAGGCATATAAAACATTGTTTATATTGCTCTCGATACAACTATGCAACCTACCCTTGAAAAGGTAGTTTTAGACTTTAGAAGTGGTTTTCTTTCTAAAGTCGAATTTGGACATTGTTTTATTTTAAAACCAGCCTGCAAGGCTGTCAGGCATTCACATTACATCAGCCACAACAGTAGTGCACACTTAAGTGATTAAATTCACTGGCGTCTTTATACGTACACACCCTACTATATACTAGGGACTTACAGGTAGGCTGTCCTTATCAATTAAAATTATACCAACCAGCAGATACTGTTAGAAGACAGAGCACGGGCACTTTCAGTGTTAGTAGCCTCCAGTATTAAAACAAAAATGAGGGTTGATAAGGGCATAAAGGATGACTGTTCTACAATTACAATTTCATAGATACCAAACATGAAATTCTAATTTGGTCCCAATCAAAGGTTACCACCTACTACGTGTAATAAGACAACCCAATATTATTCTATGGGACTGAAATGAAAACAACACTTATGAGTTTTCCATACCAAGTCATGTAAAAATAAAAAGAACATGTGCAACCATTTACTTACAATGCAACCTTTCCTATACACTGCCTAGGGCCTACCTTAGGGGAGTGACTTATATGAAATAAAAGGAGAGCTTCAGGCTTGGCAAGTGGGTGATATTGCCAAGTCAATTTGACCATTTAAAACTGCATTCTGTCTCCAATGACAGACCTGGGACAGGTTTTAAGGGTATACTGAAGAGGGTGCCACAATATGTGTGACAGGCCCACTATCATCATCATCATCATCAAGCATTATTCGGCCACAAAGACCATAAAAGCACAAAAAAATATTTTAAACCATCAGATTACAATAACATCATGCACATATCAACTGTCCCCACATTTAAAAGAAAAGAAAGAATAGTTAAAGACGTATTTTAAAATCCCTGTGAATGACAACATTTCCTGATAGCTTTTTGGGCTCACATATAAAAGTCATTGCAAACTCATAACCTTGAGCTACAGTGCATATCTTCTTCTCAGTATCAGTGGTTGGGAAATAAAATTTAAGATTGAGCAGTATATAGTTTTGGACTCCAAGCGCTGGGGGAAAACACAAATCCTCCTGGTAATTATTGAAAAAAGTCCCTCATAAAATTGGGCACAGAAACCATAACCTGAGAGAGGAATATAGCATGCAAAAGAGCATAAAGTGCTTCACTGATTCCATGTGATTTCTCATCACATGGACAGTAAGGTAGTGATGGATACCAGGTACCTGGCAATGGAAAAGCAACCAAAAAGTGAATCTTGTCCGGCGTATCCTAGTCTGTAATAACCTAAGCTCAGGTTCATTTACCCAGGTCAAATAGGCCTCCAGAACATTAGATTTTGAAAGTAGCACTTATGATTAAATCATGACTAGCTTTAGTACCTTCATGAGCTTAGCTTCCTCACTATATGCAAAAAGTTTCAACCATATTACTCTGTGTGTTCCAAATTTTGCATCATAATTGAATGGGGGCCTGTAACCGGGACCCCCATGTGCGCCCCGCTCTAGGGCGCGAACTGACCTTGTGTGCCCCCCCCTCCTCTCTCCACAACCCCCGCATTCAGCAACGTGGTCTGGTCCCGATAGATACAGTTGCGACGACGAAGATGACTGGCCCTTTAACTGGACCGCAGATATGCGAGAGGTGGAGCCGGATCCTCAGATAAAAGACGTCTCCGAACAGCCCCAGGGGTGGTATTACACCGGAGGAGTGGTCAGCGAGAAGGAGAGCGGAGTGGCGGGAAGCAGCGAGGGAGAGCGGAGAAGTGGAGGACGAGACGACGGGAGGAAGGCGTGGATCGACAGCGGAAGGTGGATCAGCGAATTGAGCCTAGCGGTGGAGGAGGAAACCCCGACCCAGGACCAGAGACGACATCGGACTGCCGGGAATACAGAAGACATCACGGAAGCGACGGGAGCGGATTGGAGAGCAGCGGAGCAGAAGGACCCGCCCGGAGACCACCACCACGATCCGCCCAGCCGTACGCCAGGAGGGGTACGGCTCACAGAGGTGCGTGACCGCTTCCTGGGTTGGTGTAAACGGAGAGCAAGGCGCCTCACTTAGTTTGGGTTAAGAACTATGGTACGAACCCGGGTCACCCTCACCTACACTTCCCTCCTTAGTTTGTTAAAGGTGTGTCCCTGACGGGGGTGGTAGCACTGGGTGATTCCTCCACGGCCCCTTCCCTGTGCATCTGTGAAAGCAAGTGGAATACTGATACCCGCCTCTCTTCTGTTTCCCCTTTTCGGTGTCGGCGAGGGTGGACAGCACGGAGCCTCCGGGATCCCGAAGGAGGAGGAGCCCCGCCCGGAGGAAGGAGGAGGGAAAACTCAGAAAGACCCGAGGAGAGCGGAGCCGTTCTCCCCGCAGAGTATCTACCAGAAAGACCTGTACCGATTCTTTGTATGAACTATTAAATACCGGTCTCACAAAAACACGACTCCTGCCTTTTCATACTCCCGCCGCTACAGGGCCATGCCTACCTTATCTTCCACAAAACCCACACACAGCTCCTTATAAAACTTGAGGTGGTTTTTGGAGTCACTAATAATCTATTAAAAAAATTATTTTATGCTCCTTGTAGAGCCTTAGGAATAGAATAGCCCCATACCCCTGCCCCGTATGTGCCAATACTAAGAGCTTTCCTGTTACAAAGCATAATCATTTTTGGACAGCCGTTTTTGTCCTAACTTCTCTGCAATACTAAAAATTGATTAAGAAGCGGCCTCCATCCCCTGTCTTCTCTGAATTCATAACTTTTTCCAGTTAATTAAACATCATACCAAGACAGCTAAACGCTTTTGTTTTTTTAATCTCTGTCCCCACAATATCATGTTTTTGGACTGGGTATTCTTTGGGTCATAAGTCATAACATGAGATTTCTTAAAATGTATTTAGCTTCAGATCATGCAAAATGATTACAACCATTTGAAAGTGATTGCAGACCATTTAAAGACAATTTGCTGCACGCACAATTATACCCGCGTTGTCCGTTTATAATAGTACCGGGACTAAGCGGGTACCAATTTTGGGGATGCCACAGGTGCACAAAGTTAATAAGATCCCCAAGGCATTTCTATATGTTACAAATAAAAAAAGGGCCAAAATACAGCCCTGTGCCACGTCACACTCGACTTGATTAGGGAACGTTTAGTCTCCTTGTTGCGAATAGCGGACCCTCTTATGGGTATCTTTGTCGCAATGTTTTTAAAACATGAACTAAGGCAGAGTCAATCCCTGCGTGGTCCAAGATTCCCAATAAAATGTCCCTATCCACCAATTCAAAGGTCCATGAAGGCCATGTGTATGGCCCCTCTCATGACCTTAGCATATTTAGCTAAGATCAAATTTAGGCTCATAGCTTGCTCGGTGGTTACCAAGCCCAGGTGAAAAACATGTTGCACATGGAAAAATAATTCTCTTTTATGCACTCCTTTAATTTTCCTAAAATCACCCTACAAAAATTTGGACCGAGGTTTCGAATAATGAGATGCATCATCTAGTTTGTAGGGGAGCTTCTATCGCCTTTCTTAAAAATAGGAATGGTGACAGATTCCTTTTAGTTCTCAATTGTGGTTCTGAAAATCTGGATTCATATAATAGTTCTGGACTCGAGAATTAAAACTTCGTCGAAACATGACGACTTTGGTATCAAAAGACCGACAATGACGAGTACATCATGTACATGTATTTTCAGCCTATTCGAGTGACGATTTCCCCTTGAAATCGTCATTTACATTCTGAACCCTTGACTCCCATTTTGTATGTTGCCCTTTAAATAGGCCTTAATCCAGTTGAATTTGATTCCACAAGGACACGTACTCCTTAATCGACTTTTCCCTGACCTCAGTACAAGTTGGAACCATTGCCCCAGGCCGATCTCGTTAGGTCAGTTCCCTTCCAGTGGCCGAACAAGATAGCATCTAGACTCAACGAACCATAAAACCATTTCAGCGCGCACACCTGCCATATCTCGCTCACATCTCTTTCCACTCTTTTCCTTCACGTACTTTATGGTGGGGAGGTGACCGTTTTTATTAGAGGTCCAGTGTTATCTGATGAAATGTTGGGCCTTGCCAAATGATTTGTTGTAGGCAGCACTAAGTGAAATATGGACATGTCATCATGACTCTGCTTTTCCTTTGAACCAGAATATGTTAACTATTTACTTTACAACCAAGAATGTTTTGCCCGAGGCCCAAACTTATGTATAAGAAGAGAAGCCTGACTTTTTAAAAGTGCGCAGTCTCCTGAGAACATACCCGTATTGTACTTCTAGGACACCTGTTACCTTGGTTGCAGCCAATAAACTAATCTTTGACTTCACCTAGAAGACTCCGAGTTTCTGTAGGTCTGTATCAGGAAGAACCCGAGGTCTCTGGGTGTTGATCCCATGACACCGCTGGGTTACCGGTTCTGTGCCGGTTCTTAAAAACCCAGTACCTCAGTTGGCGCCCAACGTTTGGGGTGATTCCAGTGGTACCAGTCAGCCTGAAGATCATGAGGAGCTTCGTGTGAAAATTCCGGAGGACGGCCAACCACCTCATCGACCCCTGCATGTCCACGTGGTCCGAAGGTCTTTGCTGCGAGGTTCCCCGCTTCCTGACGGCTACAAGGACTGCTGCCCTGGCTATCGCTCTGATGTGGACCCTTGAAGTTTTTGGTATAGCGAAACACTGAGACGAGTCTTCTGGTGACGTCATCGACATTTCAGTTAAGTATAAGTGGAGCGTCTCCCAGTCCTTAGGTGGACTTACTTTGTGGTATCTTTTGGATACAAGGTTTTGTATTGGTACTTGCAAGCACCATAACCGAAGGACTCGTGTATTCACGAGAAATATCATAATCGATAATCCTTTGAAGTTTGTAACTAGACTAGAGAGCGAGGATGCCTAGTCTTAGACTTGGGAATTTGTTTTGTCTTGGTAGTAATAACAGGGACTCCCGATTGGAGGACTCATGTCCGGTTCCTCCAGTTGGAACTCCGACTTACGAGCTATATGTTAAACATGGGGTAGGCCCCATCACCTACAACGAAGTATGGATTAAATACACTAGAAAAGATGGTGTTTTAAAATGGCCCCTATATGGTAGCTTTGATTCTGAAATCTTAGACAACCTTGAAGTTAAACTCTTCAAAAAGAAATCCCGGCCGGCGATGTTTGACTCTTTTCGCTTATGGCGTAAAGAAGCCAAACAAAAAGAAATTAAATTAGCTAAGAAAAATAAGAGAGAAGGGGGACTTTCAGTAATGCAAGCTGCTGTGCAGTTTAAAGATAATGAGGAATAGCAGATAAATGAGCAGTTGCACAGGCAACGTAAAATGGCAATAGATAAGTGTTATCCAGTTTTACCGTCTCTTCAGCAAGAGGCAGCAAAAGAGCATGAAAAAGACCCATTAATGTCGCATTTACTAAATTCACCACCCCCCTATGCGCAGAATGCCACAGCACCCCCGCAACCTTTAGTTGCGCAAAATATGCCTCCTACTCTTCAACAGCACCCACCAGCTGTTCTTCAGCTGGCTCCTACTTCTTCGGTGCAGCCTCCTCCAGGCCCACCGACCACTTCTGTTTCACCTGTGTTTTCTACGATTTTGCCTACCGTACCTTTTACGTCTTCTAATACTCCCTCTACGATTTCGCCTAGTGCCCCCTCTATTTCCTCTGATACCTCTTCTGCTATCTCTACCCCTACCTTATCTCACCCCGTTTTTCCATCTGTTTGTCCTTCAGTTTCACCTTCTATTCGGCAGAAAATGGCCAGCACTGTTACTAACTTTCTTTTACCTCTTTTTGGGTCGCCTACTACGACCCCTAACATGGGAAGAAGACAGTTGCGAAGTCGACTGCCTGACTATCAAGAGAGAGATTCATTTAATGGTTTAGCTCGGAAATGGGTCACGGACACTGTAAGATACGATTTACAGTCTGTCATGGAAGTCTTCCATCAATGGGAAGCAGCGACACAGAGATATGTTTTAGAACAAATGTGTGTTTTCCTTTGCGAGGATCTAGAAGACAATGATCAGGAATGCATCCCGCAAGAGATGTGTCGTGTACGGTTTATATTTGGAGAGGGTATGATTGTAGGTCCCGATGTGGACAAAGCAGTTGAAATGTTGTTATCATATCGAAGTAAGGGAAACGGTTCTGGGTCACCATCTGAATCTAGTACATTTAGTAGGAAAAAGGCGCGACAATACCCTATGAGAGAAGTTCCCCCACAATGGAGAGAGGGTGACACAACCGCTAACCCACCTATTCCGCCACACTTCCATCGAGTATGGGTACATGTCCCATGGAAGCGAGCTGAAGTTCTAGCACTCAAACAAACGTTACCCGATCCGCGTAAAAATCCTGCAGGGTACTATAAAGAACTGTCACAAACTGCTGGGTCATGTATAATGAATTTAGCAGATATCGATATGTTATTTGGGAATGTTGTTCCACAGCCTTTATGGGGTAAAATTCGTCATGTAGATCATGACCAGGAATTGGGTGACACGTGGGCTAATATTACTACTGCAGATGCCCGACAAGTTGGTGGTGCTAAGCCTGAGCCTTTGATAGCGGAACTCCCTGGTAAAATAGTAGATTACATGAAAACGATAATGCCTGCAATACGGGTAAATTGGGATAAGTTGTCTGCATGCAAGCAAAAGAAAGAAGAAACTGTTTCAGATTTCTTCACCAGATTTGAAGAAACATTCGTTGACCACAGCGGTCAAGATATGACCACAGAAGGTGGTCAGAGATTGTTTGTCGATAAATTCGTGCACAATCTGCTTCCAGAATTGTGCAAGAAATTAAAAGATTCGGAAAGTTCTTGGGCAGTCTCATCTTCAGCCCAGATGTTGGCTACTGCACAATATTACGAAAATAGAGACAAAGATGAGAAAGATAAAGTAGAAAAGAAAACTAGAGAACTAAAAACGAAGGTTTTGCTACAGCAAGCCTATCCGCCACGTGGTGGTGGTAATCAAAATAATAATGGTCAGAATCACTACCAAAATACTTTTCAGCAACCTCAACAGTATCAGAGAAACTCGCAAAGATTCAAGTATAATCAACCCCGTGTACTTGTAGGCCCCAACCAGTGTTTATATTGCAATCAAGAGGGTCATTACAAGTATAATTGTCCTGCCCTATCACAACGTACAAATGGAGTTTCTAGTGTTAGAGGTCGTGGCAGTCAGCAAGCACCTAGAGGTAGAGGGCGTGGAAACGCCCCACAGGACGCACGTCCCCCTCCACCACAAAACTCTATGAACAGGTTTGATCAGCAAAATAACGTATCTGACAGGACAGCTCAGTACTGTGTTGATGATTATTACACAGAAAATGAGCAGTGGGAGAATGATGATTGCTAGGACAGCCATAGACAAAGAGAGGGAGTTGTTTCAGTTCCGGTAGATCAGAGTGGACCTTACGTTGAGGTGATTACATCAGGTGTGTCAGAACCTTTTCTGTTGGATACTGGTGCTACAAAGAGTTCTATTATGCACTCCAAACTCCCTGGCGCACCTTTGTCTGGCGAAATGAACATTTCTGTAGGTTTTTCTGGCGCCCCAGTTAGAAATCCAATTTCTGACCCTTTATCTCTTTCTGTTGGTCCTTGTGAATTCGAAGCACCCCTTATCCTGACAACAGGTTGTGGTGAAAATTTGCTAGGATTAGATTTACTAAAAAGATTGTATGCGACTTTGTACTGTTCTCCTTCAGGAGTACAACTTACTTTAGGTAAGAAAGTGGTTTCTCCCATTTATTTGTCGAGAGATGCACTTCCAGCAGAATTGTCGCCTCTCCCAGATATTCTTTGGGCTACTGGTCCTAATGATGTCGGTCTTTTAGAGATTCCACCATATGTTGTAACATTGAAATCTAATGTCAAAATGCCACGAATTCCCCAATACAAAATATCTAATGAGGGTGAAAAAGCTTTGCTAGTGATTGTTTACGAGTTAATTGAAAAAGATGTGATTGAGGAAACACTAGGAAATATTTGCAATAGTCCTGTTCTGCCTGTTTTAAAACGGACTGACCCTTCTCAACCACCTGTGTACAGATTCGTGATTGATCTTCGAGAAGTAAATAAAATAGTTGTGCCACAATTTCCAGTTGTCCCCGACATTACCACCTTATTGACCATGATTCCAGCTTCTGCTTCGTGGTTTTCGGTGATCGACCTAAAGAATTCTTTCTTCAGCATTCCAATTGCTGAGGAGAGCAGGGATATTTTTTCCTTCAGTTTAGGAGGTCGAAGCTTCCGCTTTAAACGCGCTCCTCAAGGCTACTGTGAAAGCCCCTCAATATACAGTCAAGCCCTGAAAACACAGCTTGACACGATTGTTTTACCAAAAGGTGCTATTCTTGTACAGTATGTGGACGATTTGCTCATTGCTGCAGATACTGAGAACATTTGTAAAAAGGCCACGTTGACATTATTGCGTCATCTATGTGATCTGCATCACAAGGTGTCACTTTCCAAGCTTCAATATAGCTGACAAGAAGTGACCTACTTAGGTCACCTCTTATCGAAGGAGGGAAGGAAACTGACCCCAGAAAGAATTCAGGCCATAGCGAAATTGAGTGTGCCAAGAACACAGAGAGAAGTGCGTGCTTTCTTGGGCATTACATCGTACTGTAGACCGTGGATTCCAAATTTTTCGTTATTGGCCAAACCCTTGGTGGCATTAACGTGTAAAAATACACCCAATCCCATTCCTTGGTCTGAAGAGTGTCAGAAAAGTTTTCTCGAATTACGCACAGCATTATGTTCGGCCCCGGTGTTAGGTACCCCCAACTACAGTAAGCCTTTCACATTGTATGTCCACGAGAAGGAAGGCTGTGCATTGTCTGTGTTGACTCAGTTATTCGGAGATAGACAACGGCCATGCGCCTACTTTTCGTCAACTTTGGATCCTGTAGCTAAAGCTTTGCCAAGTTGTTTAAGGCCACAGCAGCAGCAGCTGTTTCTATTCGACAGTCTGCAGGTCTAGTAATGAATAATACACTAATCGTGATGGTCCCGCACACAGTAGACACATTGTTAAATAGGACCAAGACACAGCACTTAACTAGTGCTCGACTGTCCAGTTACGAATTAACGCTACTAGCGAGCCATGTGCACATAAAAAGGTGCAGTACCTTGAATCTAGCCACATTGTTACCAATTGCAGAGGAGTCAGATGCTTCAGAACACCACAATTGTTTCCTCACAACAGAGGAAGAGACAAAAGGGAGAGTAGATTTATTTGACACTCCTCTCGCTAAATGTGATGGTACGTTATGGGTAGATGGTTCATGCTTTAAACTCCCAAATGGGAACGTGACTACAGCATATGCTGTCACAACTTTGCACACAGTCGTTGAAACTGCACGAATACCACATGGTTTAGCTCAAGCCGCAGAACTAGTCGCCCTGACGAGAGCATGTGTATTGTCTAAAGGAATGAGAGTGACTGTCTACACTGATAGTCAGTATGCGTTTGGAGTGGCTCACAGTTTTGGACGATTGTGGAGAGAACGTGGATTCTTGACTTCGCATGGAGCTAAGATTCAGCATGGTCAGTTGGTGAATGAGCTTCTTGAATCACTGACCTTGCCCTTGCAAATAGCGATTGTGAAATGTAGTGCTCACAAGAAGGTGACTGATGATGTTGGTCGTGGAAATGCATTTGCTGATGAGACCGCTAAGGAAACTGCAAAGAATGTGATGAGCCGAATGTATGTTGCAAGCCCTGAAAGATGGACTGGTGAAGTTGGAATATGTGAGGACACGATAGAGAGTGTGAAGTCCATCCAAGCTGAGGCCACAGAGAAAGAGTTGAGCACGTGGAGAGAGAGTACAGGAAGAATGGATGCAAATGGTTGTTGGATCAAATTGACAGAGCATCAGAGATGGTTGTTACCCGATGCATATGTACTTGCAGTGTTTACAATGGCCCATGGAATGGCTCATATCAGCGCGAAAGGGATTTGCGAGTTGTTGGCCCCAGTATGGAAGAATTCAGGGATTCCCAAGGGTGCAGAGAATGTTGTCAAGAATTGCATGGTACAGAATGGTACAGAATGCGGCCGCAAGAGCTATTTTTGGCTTAAATAGGCGGGCTAGTGCAAGGGAGTTGTTGAAGACATTGCACTGGCTTCCAGTCCGGAAACGGATTGCCTTTAAGGCTCTGACCTTGGCTTACAAGGCCCTTCATGCGATGGGAGCAAAATATCTGCAAAAGAGAATGACTTTTTATCAGCCAACTCGCTCCTTGAGGTCTGAGTCTCTGCTCCTGGCGGTTGTCCCGCGAGTGAAGAAAGCCCGCTCGGGTGGCCGCTCCTTCGGTTTACTTGCACCACAGCTGTGGAACTCCTTGCCGCTTTCGCTGCGGGGAGCAACCAGCTTACTGGCTTTTAGAAAGGATCTTAAGACGTGGCTTTTTACTCAGTAGACGTTATTTGGTCTGCTTTTTAGGTTTTCACTGTTCTGTCCCCTTTTAAACGTGTTATGTTATTATGATGCAGCACTCCTTTACCAAAAAGCGCCGGGATACTCTTTTCTGAGTCGCCGTGCGCTATACAAAAGATTAAATAACATAACATAACATAACATAACATGGTATGTCTGAAACACAATCCTGGTAGGGGAACCCCAACTCCAGCTGGTCATTTTTCACCTCCTACATATCCGTTCGAGGTTTTGCAGCTAGATTTCATACACATGGAGAGGTGCAACAACTTAAAATACGTGCTCGTTGTTGTTTGTGCTTTCTCAAGATGGGTAGAAGCTTATCCCCTAAAAGACAATACTGCCTTGTCCACAGCAAAAGCCCTTGTAAAAGAGTACTTCCCCAGGTTTGGAATGCCTAGAATGGTCTGGTCTGACAACGGAAGTGAATTTGTGGGTCGTATGATGAAAAGAGTGTGTGAAGGACTAGGCATTAGGCAGAAGTTCCACGCTGCAAATCACCCCCAATCAGCTGGATTAGTAGAATGTTACAATGGCACGCTAAAACTTAAATTGGCCAAAATCCAAGCGAGCACAGGTCTTAAATGGCCTGACGCTCTACCCTTAGCACTCCTATCCACCAGAATGACTGTGCATTCGCGAGTGAAACTCAGCCCCTATGAGATTGTCTTTGGCCGGCCAGCAAACATATGGGGAGTGCCTAGGCCCACAAAGTTCAGCGAGCTGCAACACCCTATTTTGCTTGATTACTTGTATGAATTGGCGGCTAAATTGCGTGTTTTGCATCAACAGGTCCACAACACCCTGCCTCCGGTCTCTGAGACTCCGGGTCACTCCATTGACCCCGGTTCCTGGGTTCTCGTCCGCAACTTTCAAAGAACAAGAAACGACCAGCCCTGGTGGACTGGGCCTCACCTCGTCCTTCTGTCCACGAGGTCAGCCGTCCGGGTGGAGGGGAAGGCCAACTGGGTCCACGGGATCCACTGTAAAAAAGTACCCTTCCCTCTGTCCTATGACCAGTGGATCCAGAAGGGTGTCACTGACTCAGAGCTCACAGCTGTGCCACGTATCATACCTGTCAGCGATGACCGTGTGAAAGAAACTAACCATGAATGTGAAAGCGAGAACATTTTCCAAGAAACTGTGCCACCACCAGAACAATTGAACTCTTTGGAACCTGAACTCCTGTTTCAGGATCAGACAGTACCAGGAAAGAAACGTTACAATCTGAGACCGAGAAAAACGAACTGATAAGAGTGATTCCTTTTTATGATGTTGAGACCAAGACCTATGGACTAATAAATTCTTTTTTTCCTCCCAAATACTTTTTGTGCAGCTCTCCCATTTAGGAAACTTGCTTATTTTTGTTTTTCGAACCGCCATCCGGGTTCCGCTGCTAGGGCCGCGATTGGTTAAAGTCTTCGGAAGTGCAGCCAACGACGTTAGGTCGGTGGTTCTGGTCGGTCCAAGGGAGTTGCCCTAGACTGACAGAAGCACTCCTTAGCAGAATCAACCTCCTCGTCGGGGGCAGCACCTTAGAGAGGATGGAGTTTCCTGATGTGGAGAGACCTGCCAAACAAATGAACTTTAAGCAGAGACTATGTAACACGATGGCGAAGAAAAGTTTTATAATATTGTGTATTTTTATGCTATCCAGCGTATTGATCTTTTTGATAAGTTATGTTTTATTCTCTTTCCATGTAACATTTGCGCCTACTACATCACCCATACCTCCTCCTACTGTTTCCTCTCATTCTTTCCACCCTCTGCCTGACCACGAATCCAATAGAAGGTTAGAATGCATTAATAACTCCTTCGTTCAGTTATTACACCAACACCAACTTGTAATGAACACAACTAACTGTTGGGTGTGCGGCCTCATGCCTCACACAACGGATAAAGGTATCCCCTATTTGGTCCTGCCATTTAGTCACAATGGTTCAGTATGGGCATATAGGACAATGTTCATATATGCACGAGAAATCCAACCCCTACATTCAGTAAAAGACAACCTCAAGACCAGCGCCCTAGTCAAAGGTATAGTTGACATGATCAGGGAAGTGACTTCTTATGAAGATACTCCGGATGATGAGATACTTGCATATGTAGGTTGGAACGTGACCGGATATGGCACTACGTTGAGTGAGAAACAGCAAGCCAAAAGATCCTCCCCCATCTGGATCGTACCCCATCAAGGTCACCTATGTCTGCAAGGCATTGGCAGGAATCCCAGAGCTCAGCTAGGGAAGAGTGTCTGTACGGAAACATATGTTTTTGGATCCCAGACATCCCCTGCGTTTTTAGCCGCTAAGGGTACTTATTTCATCTGCCATGATAGAGCCTATACATGGTTGCCCCCTGACTTCTCGGGCTCATGTTTTGTTTCATTCCTGTTGCCTCCCACCTACACAGCAGCGGCGGATTACCACCGGACAAGGGTAGTTAGAGGTGTCTTGAGTAAAGAAGACACTGCAGGTCAAGCATTTGGGGACTTTGCAAAGGGTTTTCTGCCGTTCTGGGGATCCATGGCTAACAGTAGAAACATAAGGCAATTAACAAGGGTAGTTGAATCCACCGTGACTGAAACTGCTGGTGCCCTTAGTAACCTGACTGCTGAGCTCCAATCGGATCGACTTATGACCCTTCGGAACCGGGTCGCTTTGGATGTTATACTTGCAGACCGAGGTGGAGTATGCACATTGATCCAATCTAGTTGTTGCATTTTCATCCCAGATAATGCTCCAACCGTGTACAGGGCCATCTCCAAACTACATAAGATTTCTGAATCTATCCATGTGGATAAAGGAGTTTGGTCATTAATGGGATGGTTCTGGGAACTGATATCTGCCTGGGGATGGAAAATTCTGATGGTCATTGGGATGGTCTTAGCCATTCTTTTCCTGTTCTGTCTGTGCATACAGTGTGCTCCTGCAATATGTGGCCTCTGCGTTACATCATGTGTAAGGAAGCCTGTGTCAAGAGATGAACTAAGCACTAGAATGATGTTACAGCAACATCTCAATGACTTTAGGAATATAGATCTGGACTCAGACTAACATGAGGATAGATTAATTGCCTATGTAAGGGCCAAAGGAGGGTTTGTGGTTCTGAAAATCTGGATTCATATAATAGTTCTGGACTCGAGAATTAAAACTTCGTCGAAACATGACGACTTTGGTATCAAAAGACCGAGAATGACGAGTACATCATGTACATGTATTTTCAGCCTATTCGAGTAACGATTTCACCTCGAATTCGTAATTTACATTCTGAACCCTTGACTCCCATTTTGTATGTTGCCCTTTACATAGGCCTTAATCCAGTTGAATTTGATTCCACAAGGACACATACTCCTTAATCGACTTTTCCCTGACCTCAGTACAAGTTGGAACCATTGCCCCAGGCCGATCTTGTTAGGTCAGTTCCCTTCCAGTGGCCGAACAAGATAGCATCTAGACTCAACGAACCATAAAACCATTTCAGCGCGCACACCTGCCATATCTCGCTCACATCTCTTCCACTCTTTTCCTTCACGTACTTTATGGTGGGGAGGTGACCGTTTTTATTAGAGGTCCAGTGTTATCTGATGAAATGTTGGGCCTTGCCAAATGATTTGTTGTAGGCAGCACTAAGTGAAATATGGACATGTCATCATGACTCTGCTTTTCCTTTGAACCAGAATATGTTAACTATTTACTTTACAACCAAGAATGTTTTGCCCGAGGCCCAAACTTATGTATAAGAAGAGAAGCCTGACTTTGTAAAAGTGCGCAGTCTCCTGAGAACATACCCGTATTGTACTTCTAGGACACCTGTTACCTTGGTTGCAGCCAATAAACTAATCTTTGACTTCACCTAGAAGACTCCGAGTTTTTGTAGGTCTGTATCAGGAAGAACCCGAGGTCTCTGGGTGTTGATCCCCTGGCACCGCTGGGTTACCGGTTCTGTGCCGGTTCCTAAAAACCCAGTACCTCACAATAGCTCCCTTTCTACCAACTGTTCCAAAAACTTTTGTTAGCTACGGGACCCCAGATGTCAGCCGGGCCTGGTGACTTCCCAGTTGCAGAACATAACATTGCTTTGCGAACTTCACCTATCAAAATGGTCTCACAAACTTTTAGAAGTTCTGGGAGTGAAACATAGGGTTCAATAGCAGCTAATGAATTGATGTCCTCATTTCTTGGCTAAAAATACACAGGAAATGTTTTACCCATTCTTTCTCTAATATGTAGCATTCAGTGCCTGTGGGCGGCCTTCCAGAAAGCAAACAGCAAGCTTAAAATCTCCCAGAAAGCCCTATTATCTCCATGGTGGGCTGCCCTTTCAAATCCTCCCAGACTCTATTCCTCCACTCAGCTTTCCTCTTTTCTATCACTTGTTTGTAAGTTTCTCTGTTCTGGTTAACCACAGTCCGAGCCAGTGGGACTTTATAAGTAACTCACTTTTGTGCTTGTGCATTTATGGTTAAACCAAGATTGCGCCCGGGGTTCGATGGAGGTTTAGCATTGGTAAGGGCTTCCACAACTCATCTGCATATCCTACTAGAACTATTTTGTATTCATGCTAGATAAGCGTCACCTGCAAGGCAACACAGAATCTCTGCCTAGTGGTTAATATAATAATCCTTAAATACTACAACAGGATTAACATGATTCCACTTAATTCATATCCCCTTATTTGGTGCATTAATTAGTAAGGTTTTCAACTTAATAGGTAGGGGATAGAAACCTATATGTTAGGATTAAGCCTGTCAAGGCTTCACAGTGGGCTGGATGCTGAAAGTGCCCAGTGTGCTCTCCCTTTCATCCATAATCCCTCAAATACTTGACCCATGTGGGCATTTTACAATCTTAATATCACCCACCCAAATAATAAAAGCTTTCACAGGAGCCCTGGAAATATTTCTATGAGAATGTATTCCAAATCCTCTATAATCCCCACTGGTTTCATTACAAAATAAATTGTCATAACAATTTATTCAGATAATGTTGATGTTTGTCCTAGTTAGGGTCAGCACCAAAATCAAAAAACAAGAGCTAGATATCAACATTTGGCAGCAAAGTTTCTTAGTGAGGTGGTTATCAGGACTAATAGGCCCCTCTTCCCCCTCCATGAATTTGATGGAATCGCCGGGGAGATGGAATCATGAAACCCATCAAGCACAATACTGTATATGTCTAAGTCTCCTGGCAACAATTAAGGTCGAATTTGCCCATGAAAGACAGCCAGCCATTATTGTTCAGCTTTGAGGATATCCCTTCTATGTTCCAAAATAAACATTGTAAATCCCAATGTCGTCCCACTAATAAATTTTGCGTATTAGACCCCGGGCATCCTGGGCCAGAATGACCCCCCTTTCTGAATTAGTGCACAGAAAGCTTCTTTCTGAAACAAGGTGTATACATGGGTCTTCTCGTGGGGGGGGGGCAATTTACACTTAGGAAGGTCGACCCACTGAGTTGTCTTTGAGGTCGTCTATTTTCACGGGTCCGTGCATTGATTATACGCGCATACCACTCCTACCTGCTGAGAGTTGGGCCATATCAATTTGGGATCAGAAAAGACTGACCCCCTATGTTAACTCTTCATCCTTCTTGTTTAGTGTCCTTTCGGCTTGTATCATAAAGCTACATATAGCCCTTGATGGTATAGTAGCATTTATATTACAGGACATGGGTATATGACACACCATGCTATAAGGGACTTATAAGTAAATTAAACATGACAATCAGGTGAAAACAAATGTTACCATGTTAAAAGAAGAGAGCACAGGCACTTTAGCACTGGTTAGCAGTCGGACAGTGCCACGATAATGCAGTATTCGTTGGCATCCCAGCCCATCTTCTTCATAGACTTTAAACCATCCAAAACGCCACCACCAGACTTGTCCTTGACCTGCAGGACTGAACCCACAAATCACCACTCCTCAGAGAGCTCCACAGGCTCCCCATTCAGGAGTGCTGCCAGTCCAAACTTCTCACACATGCATTCAAGTCACTGCACAATAATGGACCCACAAAACTCAATCACCGGCTTAACTTCCACCAGCCCACCAGACAACTTCCCTCCAGCATCACTCGCGCACACACACAGGAGGGCATTGCACAGGTGGGCATGGGCGTTCCCATGCAAATACCCATGTGTTTCGACATAAACTTCTACCTACAAAGTACTGTATGGTTTCCACCAAAATCCTATGCCTCCTGGAGGCAGGCCCAATGATGATAAATCCTTTCAGATCTTCTGATTTGTCTCACTTAGCATGTGTGCTGCATTGTACAGCACACATACAGAGCGGTAAGAGCCTAAAGCATTGGTTTGGTACTGGAAGGGATGCCTTTAAGTGCTAAACCTATGCCTTGTTGTCATGTCATCATGTTTTCCAAGACAGGGACAGTTTTGCTTAGATTTGAAGATGTGTGTTATTGATTACCCAATGTGAATAATCAAATTCACATTTCTAGCATTTGTTATTCTTCTGTCTTCAAATGTGTCCTGAATTGATGAAAACCCAGATTATGAAAAATACATTCACAATAGTTAAATATCTGCAGGATTTTTTAGATTAGAAATTTCAAGATGTAGCTGCAAAAAACCTTGGATGTGCTTTGGTTATAGTCATACCAGGGATGTCATAAACACTTTGACCATTCCTATTCAAACTCTATTATTGCCATCATTGTTCTGCCAAAAAAATGGTTTCTCATCACTTTTCAGACTTTTCTATCTTTTAAGAAAGTGTGAAGTTTTTAGACAGCAATATTGCAGGAATATTGTCATCTGGTTTGCTTACAATTTAGGCTAATCGATTATATTTGTTCATCCTTTAAGTTTTAGGCATGTGCAAAAATGTTAGACTATGTCTCAGTGCTAATAGTCCTTGATAAGTTTTCAAAACATAAAATAAAATGGATACTCAAATCTTATAAAAACCATGGCTACTGGCTACAGGTAATGGAGGACCTAATGCAGCCGATTGAGATAAGGATGGGCGTGGCACTCATTCAACCTTATCCAGAAGAGGATGCCCTGGTAAAACTCTCTGAGGCTCTGACTAAGCTCTTACCCTTCAATGACTGGTGCCAGGAAGTGTTCATCCTGAAACAGAGACATTTGTACCTGCCCTTACACCTGAAATTGCAGGCACGCTGCTCCAGACAGAACAACAGACTTTGTTGACCCTAACCACCTCAGAAACCTGAAGAATACGCTTATTATTAACTGATTCTGCTAGAAAAAGAGGACCACCTAAAGATGGCACAGTGAGGGAGTTAGATCTACAAACATTCAATGACCATTTTGCAATCGTTTCCTGCTGCTTTTACTATTCATGAAATGCTTCACAGATTTAGTTTTTATCTTCTCTGATGTCACCAGTCATATTGTGTGCACTGTGTTAAGAATTATAAAATAAATATTTTAAAATGCATATCGTATTTTTAAGAATCTTCGAGTATGTTATTAATTCACAAAAGTGTACTTGAAGTTCACTGGGTCCCCAAACTAAACTTATGGAACTGATCATTGGGAAGCAACACTTTTACACATTATTGCTCAGTGGGTTATGTCTGTGTTGCAGTTTAATTGGATTTCAAATTCGTATTGACTGAGGCCTTGCATCATGTGGTTAGAAATGCTACTTCTGTATTTCTAGGGCTGGGCCCCAAATTATATCTGGTTCAGACAGTGCAGAAACGCTGCAAAATGGAATCTGCAATGGTACATGGTCGCCTAAAGTGCATCAGCGAAGAAATAAAGCAGAAGAGAGCAACATCTCAGTAGATATAGTGCTGCTCAATCAATCAATCAATCAATCAGAGTACTTATAGAGCACGCTACTTACCCGTGAGGGTCTCAAGGCACTGAGGGGAGGGGGGGGTGCTGCTACTGCTCGAAGAGCCAGGTCTTGAGGAGTCTTCTGAAGGCGAGTAGGTCTTGGGTCTGCCGTATGTGGGTAGGGAGGGTGTTCCAGGTCTAGGCGGCGAGGTAGGAGAAGGATCTGCTGCCGGAGGTCATTCGTTGCATGTGGGGGACAGAGGCGAGGCTGGCAGAGTGGAGCTGGCGGGTGGGGGGGTTGAAGCTGAGTCTGCTGTTCAGGTAGGCTGGTCCGGCTTTGTGGAGTGCTTTGTGTGCATGGGTGGGGAGCTTGAACGTGATCCTCTTGTCAATGGGGAGCCAGTGTAGGTCACTAAGGTGGGGGGTGATGTGGCTGCAGCGGGGGACGATGACGATCAGTCAGGCGGAGGTGTCTTGGATGCGTTGTAGTCGTCGCAGGTGTTTGGCTGGGATTTCTGTGTAGAGTGCGTTGCCGTAGTCCAGTCTGATGCTGACGAGGGCATGTGTCACTGTTTTTCTTGTTTTGGTCGTGATCCACTTGTAGATCTTGCTGAGCATGAGGAGGGTGTTGTAGCAGGAGGAGGAGACGGCGCTGACCTGCTTAGACATGGAGAGGGAGGAGTCGAGGATGAATCCTAGGTTGTGTGCATGGTCGGTGGTTGTTGGTGCTGTTTCCAGTGTGGTCGGCCACCAGGAGTCGTCTCAGGCTGAGGGGGTGGGTCCGAGGATGACTACCTCCGTCTTGTCCGAGTTCAGCTTCAGACGGCTGCTCCTCATCCAGTCGGCGACGGCCTGAATTCCCTCATTGAGGTTGGTTTTTGTGGTTTGTGGGTCCTTGGTGAGGGAGAGGATGAGCTGGGTGTTGTTGGAGTAGGAGATGATGTTGAGGTTATGATGGCGGGTCACTTGTGCGAGGGGGGCCATGTAGATGTTGAACAGTGTTGGGCTGAGGGATGAGCCCTGGGGGACGCCGCAGATGATGTCGGTGGCTTCAGATTGGAAGGGTGGAAAGCTGACGCTCTGGGTTCTGCCAGACAGAAAGGACGTTGTCCAGTCAAGGGCCTTCTCTTGTATTATGGCTTCTAGGAGGCGTGTTTTTAGAGTGCGATAGCAGACCATGTCGAAGGTGGCAGACAGGTCCAGGAGGATTAGGGCTGATGCTTCGCTGTTGTCTAGTTGGCACCTGATGTCGTCTGTGGTGGCAATGAGGGCTGTCTTGGTGCAGTGGTTTCGACTGAATCTGGTCTGGGATGGGTCCAAGATGTTGTTGTCTTCCAAGTGGCGGGCCAATTGCTTGTTGATGATTTTTTCGATGACCTTTGCCAGGAACAGGAGCAGGGAGATGGGCCGGAAGTTCTTGAGGTCCTTGGGGTCCGCCTTGGGCTTCTTGAGGAGGGCGTTCCGGGAATGTTGCTGTTTCGAAGGAGATGTTGATGACCTTCCGTAGTTGGGGTGCGATGGCTGCATCTGCTTTGTTGAATACGTGGTGAAGGCACGGGTCTGATGGAGACTCTGAGTGGATGGAGATCATGACCTCATGTGTCTCGTCGTCGTTAATGTTGGACCAGGAGGTCAGGCGGATGGCGCTGGTGGTGTTCACAGGGGAGGTCAAGTCTGGCGTAGTCGGGGCGGTCATGGTGTTGGAGCTGTCATGGATGTCAGTGATCTTGCGGTGGAAGAAGATGGTTAGTGAGTCGCACAGTTCTTGTGAGGGTGTGATGTTGTTGGCATTGGCGCTGGGGTTGGAGGGTTCTTTTACGATGCTGAAGAGCTCTTTGCTGTCGTGTGCATTGTTATCCAAGCAGTCTTTGAAGGAGGATCCCTTGGCTAATCTGATGAGGTGGTGATGTCTGGGGGTGGCATCTTTGTGGGCTGCGTGGTAGTCTGGTGCGCGTTCGTGGAGCCATATTTTCTCCACTTTCCGGCATGCGTGTTTGGAGGTCTGGAGTTCATCGGTGAACTAGGTGCCTCTCTTGCTGGCGTGGCTGTTGGATGGTTTCTTGAGCGGGGTGAGGGTGTTGGCGCAGTCGTTGATCCACTGTCTGGGGTTGCGGGCTGTGGTGTCTGGGTTGGTTGGGTCGGTGGGTGGGTTCTGGACGAGGGTGGTGATCAGCTGGTCTTCGGTGACTTTGCTCCAGCAGCGGCGAGGCATCTGTTGGGTGCTCGGGTGCGTGGTTGGTTTCTTGAAGGTGAAATGGATACAGCGGTGGTCGGTTCAGTGGAGTTTGGTGGTGTGGTCGAAGACGACGTGGGTGCTTGTGGAGAGTCTGGCAGGCGGCTTGGGTGGGTGCGGTGACACGTTGTCTGAGGCCGAGGTTGGCGAGGTTGCTGATCAGGGTGGCGGAGTTGGCGTCATTGTTGTTCTCGAGGTGGAAGTTCAGGTCCCCGGGGAGGATGTAGTCCGTGGAGGCGAGTGCGAGGGTGCTGGCGAGGTCGGCGATGGAGTCGCTGAACTGAGCCCGGGGTCCGGGGGGTCCGTAGATGAGTGTTCCTCTGAGAGTGGTGTTGGGGGCGGTGTGGATCAGGAAGTGCAGGTGTTCGGCATTGTTGAGGGTGTCATCTGCGTGGGTGTCGACCTTGAGGGTGGACTTGTGGACGATGGCTATTCCTCCTCCGGTTCCGTTTGCGCGATCACTTTGGGTGATCTTGTAGCACCGGGATGGCTATGGCTATGTCGGGCGCCGAGGAGTCATTCCACCAGGTCTCGGTCAGGAAGGCCACGTCTGGGGTGGAGGTGTCGAGAAGATCCCAGAGCTCAACGGCGTGTTTGCGTGCAGAGCGGGTGTTGAGGAGTATGTAGCGGAGGTGGATGGATCCAGTCCTTGGAGGTTAGATGGTTCTGTCGCAGGTGAAGCTGCAGGTATGGCAGAAGAAGGGCCCATGAGTCCGTTTCGAGGTGGCCTGGAAGCAGGTGTGGTTTCGGCCGGCGTTAAGTGCATAGAGGCTGCTGGCATGGTCGTGGAGTCTGGTGTCGTGGCGTTCGTGGAGTTAAGGGGTTCTGGCGCTGAGCGCGGTGGAGGCGCGGAAGGGCGAAGACCAGCTTGCCTTAGGCCTGCCGCCATTTTAAGGGGAGCTGGGAGGGAGAAGCAGTGGAAGGCGGGAGGCAGGGTTTAGCGAATGGACGCAGGGGTGGCTGGGCCACAGGGGCAGCAGCGGCGGGAATGGCAAGCAGGGGCACGGGGGGCAAGGAAGACAGCGCCCAGGAATATGCAGCCAAGACTGAGGGTGAAGGCTCTGGTGGACCTGCAGCGGGGGGAGCGACCTACCTGACAAGGTATGGGGTTGCTCTCCTCACCGCGCGTTGCTGCCAATTTTAAGGGAAGCTGGGAGGGAGGAGCAACTGAGAGGCAGGAGGCAGGGTTTAGCGAATGGGCGCGGGGGTGGGGCCGCAGGCGCAGCTGCGGCGGGAACGGCGAGGAGGGGCACTTGGGGGCGAGGAAGACAGCTCCCAGGAATGGGCTGCCGAGACCAAGGGTGCAAGGGCACTGGCTCTGGTGGACCTGCAGCAGGGGGCGCAGCCTACCTGGCAAGGTCAGGGGTCGCTCTCCTCACCGAGCGCTGCCGCATATTTTAAGGGGAGCTGGGAGGGAGAAGCGGCTGGGAGGCGGGAGGCAGGGTTTAGCGAATGGGCGTGCAAGGGCACAGGCTCTGGTGGAGCTGCAGCGGGGGGAGGGACCTACCTGGCAAGGTCCTACTCCTACTCTTTCCTTTTCACACAGTGCAGCAAAAGACATTCACGTGCCTCTCCTACGTTGTGTGACTTCTTCATAGGTGGGTCCAAAATGGGGGTCTCGTAGTGAGCAAAAGAACAATGGATTTAACCCAGATCCCTTGACGGGTGAATGTTTAATTAATTCAGCATCCCGTCCATCATTTGCTGCCGCAGCACTTTTAATACTGAGTGGGACGGGTATGCCCAGAAGTGTGTCCCTTGCTCATTTTACCCCTGGTTTCAAGCTAGCCTGGCTTGTGAGGCGTGTTACACCATAACCTGTTCCAGGATGATTATTTCCAGTCCAGGAAGGACCCAGCTTGAAAGTTTTGACTGGACTGGCTTGGTCAAAATAGGAATGGTGTACAGTTATGGATGTAACCCTGGTCTCTTGACTGGGGGTTAATGTTTGATTAATTCAGCATTCCGTCAGCTGCTCCAGCAAAGGACGCTCCTTTGCTGGAGCAGCTGTGCGCAAAATAAATACCTATAACATAACATAACATAACATTTGTTGCCGAAGCACATTCTTCATAAATTAGGGCTGACATATTATTTTCATCTGATCTGGTATATCTCAGTATCAGACCCTCAGCTGTGGCAGTGGCTCTGTTGGTGGTTGTTGTTCTTCTCTGCTGTAACAGAAGGTCAAAGAGCAGGAGCAGGTATATTTAGCAGTTGAAATCATGAGGTGGAACAGATCAGGGAGGCCCTGACCCTCCAACATGGATCATGAACTGCAGCCAGACATCTAACCATATCATGTGGAGACTGCAGCCAGACATATAGCCATGGCCTGTGGCGACTGCAACCAGCTGCTACTCTGGAGAGATGTAACAGTGATCTGACTTTCTATAATTTAGCACCGTGATGAGTCGATTCAGACAATAATCCTGTGTCAGCCTCCCACACTGAACTAAAGCTCTAGTCAGCTAGCCATGTTCTGATTGGTGAATTCCAGGACACACAAAGTCACAACACCAGGAGATGAGCTGAACTCGTTTCCCCATTCTTGAAAGTCCAGTCGCATTTGGTCATCGAGTTGTTTAGATTAAACATTGCCCACCTGTGCACTACAATCACAGCTCCACTTCCCATGGATCAAATGTTAATGACAAACTTTGCATTGCTGGCCAGTGGAAACTTTGGACTTGGTGCCAGCTACAAATGGCACCAAAGATAGGTCGGTTCACCTTGCACACATTACAACTGCTTTGAAGTACCATTGACCCAGGCATAGACTCATCTCCATAGCTAGATATACCCAGAGTACAAGGTTCAAATAAAACATCATTCAATGTCTGTGATCTTTACTTATAGTTTGTTTGCTTGGAGTTTATAGTCTGAATATTTACAAGTCTCCTCGGATGGTCCTTTTTTCTGACTTTTATCCTAGATCACTCCATGTCTAATGGCAGTGGGGTTCATGAGGATGCTTGTTCCCAACATCCTTGTGACGCAAGAGATGAAGATGAACCTCCCTCCTTGAAGACTCAGTCTTATGCAGAGGGTGGATCCAAGCATAGGGGCAGGACTATAGGGTCTACCCTCCAACCTAGGTATCCCCCTGTATCTGAGCCTGTGGCATCTTGCATATTGCCAGCCTAAAGCCAAATGATACAATAATAATATTTAGATCATTTAGCAGTTTAGCTCGCTGCATTAAGCTTTACATTGAATCAGCGTGCATCTCGTTGGAACATTTACAGTAATATACACATGTCCCATGCGAGGTATTGTTTACCTTTCCCACCTATGCTTATACATAAAGCTGTGTAAGTTGTTCACAGAATTCATTACTTAGGTATCCAGCACACACAGCATTTAATCCATTTGTGTGAATGAAACAAAGGTGCATTTATTCAAGTTCAAGTTCAAGTTCAAGGATTTATATAGCGCACTACTCACCCAGAGGGTCTCAAGGCGCTTGGGGAGGGGGATTTATTATTTATCGAATAGCCAGGTTTTGAGTTCTTTTCTGAAGGGGTTGTGGTTCTGTGTGAGGCGAAGGTGAGTGGGGAGTGAGTTCCAGGTCTTGGCCGCCAAGTAGGAGAAGGATCTACCTCCCATGGTGGATCTTTGGATGCGCGGAACTACGGCGAGGCCTTGATTGGAGGATCTTAGTTGGCGGGTGGGTGTGTAGAAGGATAGTCGAGTGTTGAGGCATTCGGGTCCTAGTTTGTAGAGGGCCTTGTGTGCATGGGTGAGGAGACGGAATGTTATTCTCTTGTTGACGGGAAGCCAGTGGAGGTCTTTCAGGTGGCCGGTGATGTGATCTTGGCGAGGGATGTCCAGAATGAGTCTCGCTGATGCGTTTTGGATGCGTTGGAGTTTTTTCTGTAATTTGGCTGTAATTCCGGCATAGAGGGTGTTTCCGTAGTCTAGTCGACTCGTAACCAGTGCGTGGGTGACAGTTTTTCTTGTTTCGGTGGGGATCCAATGGAAGATTTTTTTGAGCATACGAAGTACGTTGAAGCAGGAGGATGAGACGGCGTTGACTTGTTTGGTCATCGAGAGTGAGGAGTCTAGGATGAAGCCACGGTTACGTGCGTGGTCTGTGGGTATGGGTGCTGAGCCCAGATCCGCAGGCCACCATGAGTCGTCCCAGGCAGAGGGGGATGATCCTAGGATGAGCACTTCCGTTTTGTCAGAGTTGAGTTTTAGGCGGCTGTTTTTCATCCAGACGTCTACTTCTTTCATGCCATCGTGAAGATTGGTTTTGGCGGTGTTGGGGTCTTTGGTGAGGGAAAGGATCAGCTGGGTGTCGTCGGCGTAGGAGATGATGTTAAGGTTGTGTTGACGCGCGATGGAAGCGAGTGGACTCATGTAAACATTGAAGAGGGTGGGACTGAGTGATGATCCTTGTGGTACACCGCAGATGACTTCTGTTGCCTCTGATCTGAACGGGGGAAGTCGGACTTTCTGAGTTCTCCCAGCTAGGAACGAGGTGATCCAGTCCAAGGCTTTTCCTTGTATGCCGATGTTGTTGAGACGTTGTATGAGGGTGCTGTGGCATACCGTGTCGAAGGCGGCGGAGAGGTCGAGTAGAATGAGGGCCACTGTTTCTCCGTTGTCCAGTAGTGTTTGGATGTTGTCTGTTGCAGCGATGAGGGCGGTTTCGGTGCTGTGTTTGGCTCGAAAGCTGGGTTGTGAGGGATCGAGGGAGTTGTTGGATTCGAGGAAGGCGGCGAGTTGGCTATTGGCGGATTTCTCAATGACTTTGGCCGGGAAAGGGAGGAGTGATATGGGGCGGTAATTTTTAAGTTCGGAGGGGTCTGCAGTTGGTTTCTTCAGGAGGGCGCTGACTTCGGCATGTTTCCAGCTTTCTGGGAAGGTAGCAGTGTTGAAGGAGCAGTTGATGACATCACGGAGATGGGGTGCGATGATGGAGTCAGCTTTGTTGAAGATGTGGTGGGGGCATGGGTCGGTTGGCGAGCCAGAATGGATGGAGTTCATCAGGCGGATGGTGTCTTCACTGGAAATTGGGTTCCAGGTGCTGAGGTTGTTAGATGGCTGTTTAGGTTCAGAGGGGGGTGGAGAGGATTGTTCGTTGGAGTTGATTCCGAAACTTTTAAATATGTCTGCAATTTTGTTGTAGAAGAAGGAGGATAGCGAGTCGCAGAGGTTTTGGGAGGGAGTGATGTCGTTTGAGGCTGCGGTGGGGTTGGTGAATTCTTTGACAATAGTTCCTTGCTGTTATGGGCGTTGTTGTCAAGTCGATTCTTGAATGCAGATTTCTTGGTGGATCGAATCAGCTGGTGGTGCTTGCGGGTGGCTGCCTTTAGGGTGGACATGTTGCTGGTGGTTGGGTTTTTTCTCCATGTTTTCTCGAGAGAACGGCATAGCTTCTTGGATTTCTTAAGGTCATCATTGAACCAGGGGGCCTTTTTGCTGTCTTGTTTGGTGCAATGGTATTTCAGGGGAGCTAATTCGTCAGCGCTGTGAGAGATCCATTGTTTGAGATTGATGGCAGCTTCGTTTGGGTCCGATGAGAGGGTGGGTGGGTTTTGGTTGAGCGATGTGAGGAGTTGGTCGGTGGTGATTTTGTTCCATTTTCTTCGGGGAATATGTTGTGGGGGGTTGTGGATCGAGGTGGTTTTGTAGCTGAAGTGAACACAACTGTGGTCCGTCCAATGGAGGGCTGTGGTGTGATCAAAGGAGATATGTTTGCTGGAGGTGAAGATTGGGTCGAGCGTATGTCCGGCTACATGGGTGGGGGTGTCGACAAGTTGTTTGAGGCCGAGATTGGCCATGTTGTCAAGAAGGGTGATGGTGTTGCTGTCATAATTCTATTCCAGGTGAAAGTTGAGGTCTCCTAGTAGAATGTAGTTTTCGGATGCGAGGGCATGTGGACTGATGAAGTCAGTGATGTCTTCGCTGAATTGTTTACGGGTTCCTGGAGGTCTGTAGATGAGGGTGCCTCTAAGTGTGGACCTAGGGTCGGTGTGGATCTGGAAGTGGAGGTGTTCGGCGGTTGTGAGGGTATCGTCGGAGTTGGTCGTCATTTTGATGGTGTTCTTATGGACGATGGCGATGCCTCCTCCTGTTTGGATAGTGCGGTCTTTTCGGATGATTTTGTAGTTGTCCGGGATGGCTATGGCGATGTCGGGTGTTGATGACGCGTTCATCCATGTTTCAGTAAGGAAGGCGATGTCCGGTGATATAGTGTCCAGTAGGTCCCAGAGTTCAGTGGCGTGTCTGTGGATCGAGCGGGTGTTTAGCAGGATGCACTTTAGGTGATAAGAGGAGTTGGGGCTGAGTGTGGGGTTAGTGGATGTGGTGTGGGTCTTGATGCTGGTATATTTGCAGGAGTGGCAAGTGAATGGACCGTGGGTACGTCCCGGGCCAGCTTCGTAGCATTGCGGTGTGCGTCCGGTGTTAAGGGCTAGGAGGGTGGCGGCGGCATACGTTATGCGGGTGGGGTGGGGTTTGCGAGGACCAGGGGGTCTGGCGCTGGGCGCGGTCCAGGTGCGGACGGGCGTAGACGGGCTTACCTTTGGCGCACCTTCGGCGCGCATGGGGCGCGACCGCTGCGCGTGACCGTTGCGTGTAGGCTGTTCAGGTATAAGTGGATAGTGGGGGGGCGGAGCGAGGGAGGAGCAGCTGGGAGGCGGGTGCGGGCGGAGAGGCTGGCTTCAGAGAACAACAAACAAAATGGCAGCAGAGGGGAATTGAAACTGGGCGAGATTTGGGGAACAATACTGAATTACGCTATGGCCAGTGGCGCCGGTACAATCAGGCAATGATTACAGGTTCAATGCGAGCGCTATGCTAATTGCAAATAAACAAATATGAGCAGTAAATACGGACAAGTGCAGAAAAATACAAAGCGAGCAAGCGCTGCGATGCGATCAGTGAAAGCACTTGAAATGCAATGCGACTAGTACAATGCGCTACGATACGAGGTGGCAAGATTCGATATGGGAGCAGACAGAGCCAAGCGCTGAGGATCTCTGGCAGGGAGCGTGGGGAGCGACCGCTTCTTACAGCGTGAGAGTGGTCACAGCGTTTCTGGATGCGGGGCAAGCCTAATTAGTCCTTGGGAGGGAGGAGCAGCTGGGAGGCGGGTGCGGGCGGAGAGGCTGGCTTCAGAGAACAACAAACAAAATGGCAGCAGAGGGGAATTGAAACTGGGCGAGATTTGGGGAACAATACTGAATTACGCTATGGCCAGTGGCGCCGGTACAATCAGGCAATTGAACTTGAACTTGAACATCAACATTCAGAAGATAAAGGAATATCCCTTTCCAGCTGAAGCAACCAATACATTTCAATTTGGCACACACAGCATTGTGTTAGCTTGTACAAATTATTGAGGGTGAAACTCCAGTTCCATCATGTGGTGCTAAGAGAACCATTTACTCAGTTCCATCCAATACACACACATGAACCTTGTTAGCTTACTTCGAGGCCTGTAATGTACACCAACATGAAGAAAAGTGTGCTTCCACAACACATAATGGCACAGTGATGTGCATTGGTGGCTCCATACAGTAATGAGTGTGAAGTATCTTACAGAGCACCTCATCAATGGTATCACATTAGCTTGACTGGACAGGTGCACACAGAACAGCTTGCATTGTGTAAAGCCTCAATGTTGGTATGTGTCACTCAAAAGCTCTCCTCAATAGGCATTTATCCCTGACAAAATGCTTAATCTCCAGTTAAGGGCAAATATTTTTTTTAAATGCTCCATTCAGCAGAGTGATTAAATCCTACAGGTAGCAGGTACATGTTTTTGCAAATGTAACATTTTTGCCTGAAGCATGCATCCTTATTAATACTACTTAAATGATTTTCAGTGAAACACCTACAACGTAACTTCTTAATCAGCAATTTCCTTTAAAATCATTTTTTGTACGCCTCATGAATTTAGATTTAAAGGATTGAAGCACAAGTCACAACAAACACTATAAATATGCTACAAAATAGGAATCCAGTGAATTCAGTGTTGGGGAGCAGTGTCAAATTTGCTGCAATGATTCTTGCCCTGGTAAAGCATTGCTAGGGCTTTATCAGTGGAAGGGGGAAGGTGAGAGCTGCATGCAGGGGGCAAAAGAAACAGGTGTGAATAAGGGTTACAGACTGCATGACTAATCTTGGGAAAAATCACTACATTTGCTGGCAAAGAGGGAAAGCACAAGATGAAGAAGTACTGAGCCCTGCACCTGATGATTGCTCATAGTTTGAAGTACAGGATCTGGGCACAGTGTCTAGTCTGTGGAGCACATGCTGTTGTAAACCTGCATGCCAGTGAACAGTGCCTAGAGGTAAGTTGGTCAGTTGTGCTGGTAGGTTCTTTCTGGTACTCCACCTTTCATCTGGGCTTTTGTGAGTGTGTGGTTCTGTTGGCTGCTTCCACTCTTGGGACATTATGGTAATGTCTCAAGGTGTCAGGTCAGTAAAGGCATTCTACTGGCTGGGTGGCATGACAAGCTGACCACCTGCATTGCATGAGGAGTTTTGAAATGCCTGGGCAATGTTAAAATGACACTTCCTGAGCCTGCAATCCTATGGTGTTTGTCTGAGGCAGTGAAACATATAATGCTTTGCTCTGGTCTCCATGACAGCAGTTTAGAAGGAGTCTGCAGACACCACAGCAAGGAAGAAATATTCTTCTTTAAAGAAAGGCAACATTCATAAGAACCTATCACCTTACAAGTGAAACATCTGACAGCACAAATTCTTTGGATTGGATTTGTTATTAAAATGGGCCTGGAAATGCAGCAAGGGAACAGATTGTTGCATGCCAGTGGTCCCTCTCTTGGGGCAGGGTGTACATAGGGGTCGGTGAGTGCCAGTAGGAGCTCATTTTGTGTAGGTCGCACTGAGAGGAGGAGGCACAGGTGAATGACAACTTTGGATGTGCCCTGGGGCCTCTCTCGGTGCTCTTCTAGCTCTCAGCTGGGCTACTCTGAAGTTCTTGCTCTGCTGGCAGTTTCCCGTCAAAATACTTTTTTTCGGAAGCTGCATTTTTAGTGAATGGTTTCTCTTTGCATACAATTCCATCTAAGGAATGTTTCCCTACCTCATGCATGGTAATGGTTTCTTGTTTTAAGTATCAGCCGAGGTCAGCTGATTGGTTTGCCAGGAGTCATCCATATTGTATACCTTCAGTAACACTTAGGCATTCCTGTTGTCAGTTTCAATTTTTGGTCTTGTGATTTTTTTAAGTGTTTTCCAGTGATTTCAATACCTTAACAAAACTATTATAAGTGGTTACACCTTTTTGTACCACTAAAAGCAACAGAAACAGTGTTTTTCGGTGTTTATCAACTGTTTTCCTTTCATTATTGCTTGCTTTCTGCTCTGATGGCATAAGGAGAGTGTACATAAAGTGTATAAGAGGGCCAAATACATTTCTACAAAACAAATGAGTTGTAGTACACCATACAATACTTCTTCAGTGAGTCTTTGGTCATGCACGCTCGCACTTTCTTTCCCATGTAAACATTTATCTGTGAAAAGGTCCTCTCAACATTGGCACGTGAGACGGGCAACGCCAAAACAGGCAGTACACAATTTTCTAACTCTGGCCACTGACATAGCTTTCCAGGCCAATAGTGGTCCATCTTTAGATTGCGATTCTCTGGGACAGATTCTGCAAAATACACGTGGAACTAGGTGCATATGCCCTCAGACCTATTGAGCAGTCAAAAAAGAAGCAGTACTTTTCAAAGTCCTGAGAAAATTCCCCTTTACGGAAGGGAGCTAGAACTTGTGCGGAGTACCACAGTGAGGCAACATTGACCTCAAATAGCATGGTTCTTGACTTGACATTTCTCTGCATCATTGCAAGCCATTTTTCATGCATTGTAAAAGGAAATGTCCTGAATTGCTTCACAACATTTCTTTGCTTACCAAATGGCAGGCATTCTAACATGGAACATGTAGCAGTGCCAATTTCACTAACAAGTGTTGCCCAGTCTACTCTCAAGGAGATGTTTCACATCGATACCAAGTACAGTGAACACTTGGTAGACAAGGTTGTTTTCAGACCCAAATTTTTTTATTATGTCCACTACAGTAGTCTGGATTTCCTGTAAAATTCTAAGCATGCAGTAGAGAGAACTTTTGTCGTATCACTATTAATATGTGACCAACGATCCTCACATTTCTTGCCTTTGGCATCACCACTAAGTTGAAATTCTGTAAACGGTGCTGCATGGATAATTTAGCATTCACGGCCTCTAGGACAGAGAAACACCGGCTAAATGACACAGTTGGGATGACTCTTTCTTAGATGCCACACAAAGCACAAAATAAGAAACATTTGCATTTTAGTTCTTACACACAACACAACTGTGCACCAGAATGGACTACAAAGCCTATAGCATTCTTCATTAACTCTGAAGATTGCAAAGATGCTTTCAGCATACCATCTAGCAAGTGGCAAAGATTTCTTACAGGGAAGCACTTGAGCTCAGGTATCTACTTTGACAGGTCATCAAAAAACGTTTTCATATACGTACCTGAGTCACTGCAAATACAAACAATATCACTCCAATCTTTGTTGAACTTGGTAAGAACTTTTGGCAGCTGCATTCCAAGTGACACTGCTTTCCATGGTTTTCAAAAGTCTAGTGTCATGTTTTCAACACTATTCCATATGCTTGGTGACAGCACTCTTTTCATCAATACCTGGCTCTTGCATTAAATGTGTATTGCCTGTTTGGTAATTCACCTACTATAAATACTGACTCATTAGAAAAGGGGGCTGAAGTATCAAAGGGTTTCACCCATTCTATCTGTGAGTAAATGTGATGGTACATACTGGGAAAGATTCATATAGAACTAGACATTTTACCTATCAGTGAAAGAATCAAATGTAGCCAAAATATAAAATATGATTTTAATATTTTCTGATTCTCCTCAGTTTAAAAAATCATTAAAAAAGACCTAAAACATACTTCTAAATCCTGCATCTTTACACCAAAGACCACAAAACTCAAAAAAGCAAAAGGAAGAAGAATCAATACTTTAGTGACATCCATAAACAACAAAAATCAAGCAGAATAATGTTAGCCCAGTCTTTCTTGCTGTTACCTTGTAAATCAAAGGGAAATGTATTGGACAATTAATATCATGTAAACTAGTTAGAATATAAATCCAACTTTACAACGGTATCTCAATGTCCCTGACCTAAGAATAAAAAATAAATTACACCCTATCAACTCACACTTTAGAAATCAGAGAAGAAAGCAAAGTTCTAAAGAAGATATCAACCTCAATGCATCTAAATCATGCAAGTTCCATCAATGATTTTAAATCTGCTTAACAATGTAGCTACATTTACAGAAGATGAAATCTCAAAGTGTTCACTAGAGGCAAGCCAGGCAACTTAGAGGCTTATTGAAAGTTTCATTGGGTGGGAGGGACACTGTTAAATGGTGGATCTACCACCCCACTAAACCCATAGTTTTCTCTCTTCTATAGAGTAGGAGAAACGACTAGGGAAATCCTGGTACAGCATTCGCTCACTCCTCCAGTAGAAAGTGTTTGACTGCACATTTTGTCTGCCGCAGTTCTGCTTTGTCACAGTGACAGTCATTTTGCCCTATTGAGGGCATTCTCTCACTCATATTCCCTGCCCATTTTGTCATGGCAGACATGGCAGAAACAGCAGCAGAATGCTAAGTGTCTCCCACACGTAGGGAAAAGCTCCTTGTGCACTGGGTTAATTATTTTTGATAAAAACCCTCTCATTTTAAGAGTTTGGTTTCTCTGAATAAGATAATCAATGATTTCTGAGCAGATGCTTTAAACATGACACTCACCCAGCAAACAACACTGCAAAGAGGAGAGCCAATGAGGTGGAAGCTACATTCACAGCAATGAAAGCCACACTAGCCAGGCATGGACCTCTAAATAAGGCCGTTGCCCAGCTAGGGTGGGGCAAGTGTCATAACTTCCTCCCCATTGGTCTGATGGGGGAAGCCGGGAAAGGGCAAAATACAGCCCTGAGTCAGGACAGTTATAGTTTAAAAAAGGGAGGGAAAACTCCATTGTGTCCAGATTCAGTTTGGGGTGGCACTGTGCCACTACTTCGTTGTGTGTTGTTTATTCCTCAAATACGGCATGTAAAGCTGTAGCTCATCCGCATATTGTTGGTATTATTTTTAGTTCTCAGAGGGCCAGTGGTGGCTGGCATGGTGTGCGAGTGGGGGAGCGGGTGAGGGGGTTTGCTGCGGTGGTGGTGCGGGGTTGCAATTGTGGGAGGGAGAATTCAAAATAAAAAAATAGCTTACCTTGCCACGGGTTTCAAATCTCTGCTCCTGCTCTCCTGCCTCTGACTTCAGGAACAGGAAGCCAGGCTCCCTCCCCTAAGCCAGTCACAATGCTGCAAGGCAGCGTTGTGATTGGTCTGCGCGCCATAACACGGTGGTCAGTCATGGGATGGAGAGGTGGGCATGTTCTCCATGAGGGATGTAATGCAGCCTGCATGGCGAATGGGGAAAGTGTGCATGATTAGTTTGGGTGGCCTGAGAGGGCCAACCAAACAGTCGTCGCATACTTAGCAGTGGGCAAACCACTTCTCCACAGCCCTGCTCCGAGAGCAGAGCAGCCTCACCTGCCCGCAAAGCAGCACAAACATAAAATGATAACTGAGAGTTATTATCACGTTATGTTTTTGCTTCTCGCATTAATTGAAAGCAGTGGGGCCACTCTCCTCTGCCATAGCGGAGGAGCCGGCACTGCAGAGAGCTATCTGTGTAGCTTGTAAAATAAAAGGGCAAGACTGGAACTCAATTAAGCAGATCTAAGGATACAGAATTGGTGACACTTTTCTCTATGTCCACGTATGTCCTTCAAGGAATTTGTGATCAAGAGAAGGATGTCATAATTTCCATTATTAAATGTCCTTGTAAGATTAAGGGGCATTAGCAGACAAGAGCTGCTGTCATACATGAACACCTTTAGTGTGCCATGTACCAAACTGTGCCAATATGAATGCCAAGTGTATGTCTGAGTGATTGCGTATGTCTTTCACCAGTGTGTTTTTAAAAAACTTTTTTAGTAATATTAAAAGATGAAAAAGAATAAACAGTGACACAGTGTGCCACAAACATTCTACAAGTACATTATAATTTTTTCACCAAAGTGCCCAAAGCAACGAGAATGCACTCGACATTAGAAGAACCTCACGGTTTATTGACAAGGAAAGCAAACTCCAGTGTCTGTGTCAAAGTTCTCATCCGATGCGTTTCGAGGCTGTGTGCCTCTTAGTCATGGATTCGCCCTGTTTCGGCTCCAATAACAGCCTGCTCATTTACATAGCCCTCGTGGGTCTCACGTGATTTCCTCAATGCAGGCTGGGACTTGTGGTTCCAATCGGAGTTACATTTTTCACCCTCCAGTGGGCTCTGCTGCCTGTAGAAATATTAAAAGAACAAAATGTAAACAACAAAACAAGACCCACTGGAGGGTGTGAATCAAGCCTGGGAACACCATGTTCCATAATGCAACAAATTCGAACTTACCTGAGTAATCCAATCAAAAAGCAGGACACTATTTAAATGCACGGAAAAGTCTGGATTGTTTTGCTGTGAATCAATCCTGTGAACAAGTGCAATGTAGCACGAAACGCATCAGGTGAAAGTGATTTATTTCTGGATGTTAAAATGCTGGTGTTTTGCAATTAAATGACCTTTGAAAAGTTTGTCTGCTATTGTGTGCATTTCCGAAGCTTTTGGGCACCTTGTAATACAAGTACATTATCATCTCTAATATCATAAATATTTATAGTATGACAAATCAAAATGGACACTTATCTTATAGCCAGACATCATTTAAAACTTGGAGACAGTTCATATAAGATATAATTTCACAGCAAAGGCCATTGTCCTAGAATTCTCAAACAGTATTGGAAAAAATTGTGCAGTTGATCGTTTCTTGTAGCATATATTGAACCATTCTAACCCCTTGAATTTTGTACTGCCATTGTATTAAAAATGGGCTATCAGCCAATGCTGCAAGATCAGAGCATGTGCAACAAATATAAATACATTTTCGTTCTAACTTGAACAGAGCGCTATTAATTATATATTGAATTATAGGTCTGGGATTACACTTTTAGGAAGCTGATGACTAATATAATCACACATTTGAATCCAGAGGTGCTCAAAACAGAGTACTATGATTGGTTCTATATACTTGTATTGAAGTAAAATCTTTAAACTTTTCTAAAACTCTCTGAACATTAGCTTTTTTTCCACTGATCAAGGAAGAATGATATCATCAGTAAATAATTTTAATTTTGGGTCACAATTGTTTCATCATTACCAAGTAAATATGCTTAGGGTTCAATAAAAATTGTAACAACAAAAAGGACAGAAGATGCCCCTCCGAGTTGTCCAAGATAGTGTAATTTGACCAACCTCACTGGAGTTTATTATGATTTTAATTGAAGCAGGCAAATTTATATTCTTTAAAATGTGAATAAATTGCCCAGGAAAGTGAAAAGTACTGATAATCAGTAACAAAGCTGTCCAGTTAGTTTGATTTAATTTGATTGAACTTTATTCGGCATATTACAAAACAGCCATACAACTACATACAGTACATTGAACTATTATAAAACTGTATTACTTAAAAAACATGTAAAAAAGCAAACCCACATCCTCCCGTTATCATCTCTAATACATAATACTAGATTCTATAGCCCCCCCTTATAAAAAAGAAAAAAAGAGCAACATTAATGGATACAAGGGGATCTCCCAGTGCAGACTAATAGGTCAGTGCAAATTTATGATCTCTAATATTTTGTGCGAGAAGATTTGGTTTGAGGTACTAACTCCTAAAAATCTTACAGTTTTATATGGCTATTAGGGTCATTCTCAACATTGCTAAGTTAGCATGAGCTCTGCTGCCATGATGCTGCTTTTGCGCACGTTACTACATAACTTTATTTTGCAAGACTCTGCTTGTGACTTTTACATCAGAACTGTCTGCTTTCTGCTTTCTCTGCTATTTCTCGAGTTTAGTCTGAACACAATGTGCAAGGTCGACAAACAGTCCCCTTGTTATTCTGTTCTGGTCAGTCCCTAGCACATAGACAAAGCTTGCTACAGAGCTGCACTGCTGAAAACATTTGCTTTGATAATACGGGGATGCATGTTGTACACACACGCTTGGAGGGAAGCCTTTCCTTGGAGAAGAGCTATGCTGTTCCTATGATATAAAGCTTTCATCTAGGTTCTAAGGTATAAGGTCTGATGACAAAGTCCAGAGATCTTCCTTTTTATAGTAAACCTTAATTTACCTAGGGGAGGGTGGTTAGGCCGTATAGTCCTTTTTCCACTGTCTGTAAATGATGACATCCCCCTTCATATTCTATGGTATAGCAACAATGCTAACTCTTTTAAGTTGATGGATTTTACTGCTGGTAGAGGCTCGTATACTGCAATATAGAGCACAATAGTTAAAAAAGACATTTTGAACTATACAGTGACTCAGACAATCCTTATTGTGGACAAGTACGAGTGAGTGAGCGAAAGGGTATGTCTTGCTACTGCGATTCCTAAGAGAGATGGGAGGGTTGTGTTCTGGGTTGTCTAATCATTTGTAGTGTTGTGATTTTGTCGGAGAACGAATGAGACACTATAGCTAGTCGCTTTTGGGATTTTGGGCACTAATGTCATAGGAAGGTACAACCCCTATACACTGAGGTCCTATTTTCCTGTGCATTGTTTTGAGTATATGCAGAATCCCCGTAACAATAGAAGGCACAGAACAACATTTAGTGTTGTGTGTTTTTCTTGGACACACCGTCACAAGGGCATGCTATGATTTCTGTCAGTGTGTCTTCATCCCAGGAAAGGCAACTAAATGATGAACTGAGCCAGCTCACAGTCTACGCAGAACATAGCGACGCTGAGTAATAGTTACACAAGGCAGATAAAATTGACAGCCTTCCCGTCGATTAAGTGACAGGTAAAAAGCAACAGTCGATTTTTTCCAACTCATCATGCAGTCTACGATCACATCTATTCTTAAGAACAGTAGCCTCTATATGACTCTAGTTAAGGGATAACATTATTAATGGATCTTGCAGTACAAGCATATTAAACAAAATGCTAAAAAAGTATTAATATAGGTAAGCCAGAAAATATTTAAAGCATTATCCAGGGTAAAACAATCTTTAATAATCAGTTTCATAAGACTTGTTCCCTCTTTAGACCGAATTGAAAACCAAAGTAATAGGGGTCTCAAAAAAAGCAGGTGCTCTAGGTATTGCAAATCAACTTCCTTATGAACAATCAAAGATGTGACTGAGACAGGTAGACATAATAGACGTTTAAGGAATGTGTTTTCTTCTATCTGAAGGCAGTTACTAGGGGTATAACCCCACAGTCCTGCCCCAAAGGTGGCAGAGGACACCCATCTGGCCCTATACATGTCTACCATCTCCTTAACAGGTCGACAACTCAATTTTTGGAACAATCTATAGGTCTCAAGGTAGATTCTAGTTGTCTTTTATTTAACATTTCTGTGTGAATAAAATCCATAAATAACAGAAAGAATTACCCTGATTATTGGGGAACCCCCAATAAAAAAGCACCTACCCTTTTGCACATTTGTCCCACATACCATTGTTTATGTTTTGATTTTATTAATTACCACCTTCTTTGAGTCCATAAAATCCCCAAAAGTATACATCAGCTTCTGCAGGCCAATGGGGGTCCTAATAAAACTGTGTCTTTGGCATATAACAGCACAGGGACAGAAAGGCCCACAACGCTAGGTGCATCGGCCTGCAGAGCCTGTAGGGTACTATCAATCCTATTGTTAAAAAGCAAAAATTGAAAAGGGGCCATTACAAAACCCTGTCTTACTACCCTTTTAAACTTAAACAGAGGTGAGGGGTAACCCTGGGTGCGATATCGAACCGTTGATGATCAATTCCCATACAGACGTGCTAAAAAACAAGGCATATCAGGTTGACCAAAGGGTGAAGTGGTCATCCAGGTCAAACACACTAAACAAAATGATAGAGGGGTCCTGGCTTAGCCCTAGTGTATTTTCCAAATAACAATTCCAAATTCCAACATTGTTCAACTGTCCCAGGCCCTTCCTTAAGCCAAATTATGTTTCTGATGAAAATAGAATTGTCCTATGATAATTCCTCTAGTCTCTTTCATAAAACCTTACTCATTGATTTAACTGATGAATCTAAAAGAGAAATAAGGCAATAGTAGCTGGGATCTGAATTATCACTCTTCTTAAAAATACGTATGATTGTTGATAGAGCCCAGGAATAAGGGATCATACATTCCACAGCTGCATTACATATCCGAGTCAAAATAGAGCCCGGTAATCCACAACTGATTTAAATTTATCAACTGGTACCACAGCAGGGTCTGATGATTTCCCAGCTGCACTCTGATGTAAGGCAAGATGAACCTCCTTGAGCATAACGTTTAAAGGGTGGGGATTCTAACTTAAACCCTGTTCACACATGGTTCTGCTGCACTCACTAAATTAGAATTAAAAACTGCTGAAAAATGGGTCACCCATGATACACAAAAAACAAAAGAGTTGACTTCCGGGTCTGAATAATTTTTTTAAAACGGGGCATTAACCATGTCCCAAAAAAGCTTGGTGTCCCTTATTTCAGAAGCTATAATCAATATGGAAAAAGCCTCATCCTGTAATAATTTCTTCCTAATTGCTTTAGCCAAATTATAATTTTTCCATAAGAGCTTAATAGCCATAGGGTCCCTAGGGGAACAATGCAAGGCTGATTTCAAATTCTGTAGATCCACAGTATATGAGCTACCAATCCATCCGTTATTACAAGATTTGAAGATCTCTGGCATGATGTGAGAAGTGAGGTTATAGTAAGACTAATCTGGTTAAAACTAAACAATCATTTTTCATGATAGACTTCCTCCCCCAGACAATACTCAACTAGGTTCTTGTTTTCTAACTCTCTGTGAGCTCTGGGAGTCTAACAGAATCAGATCCTTCCTACTTGATACGCACCCCATTAGTCCTTACTGGGGCAATATTACCTACACATAAGGATTCTTCAGTATTGATATCCCAAAAGAAAAAAAAGAAAAAACTCCTGGATTATGGTCACTAATAGCAGTTGGAATAATGTTAGGACTACAGACTAAATCACAAGCTAAATTAGAGATCAGGACATTATCAATAGTAGTGCGAGCATTTATGCCAATGTGATTAAAATCAGACAGTAAAAGGTCATATTTAAAACATCATTTTTTTCAAGCATTCCCATAATTGTTATTGGGGAAATGTGAACTGCCATATCCATCAGTAGTAAAAAGTTCACATATCTGTTTTGCAGTTAGTTAAATCAAATACATTTCCTGCATCAATACTTATAGCTGCAGCTATAATCTTAATGATTGTATAGTAATGAATTGCCAGAAGTAAATAATTACTGCTTCTCATTATTGATTAAAGAGGCACAAAAATATATTTTGATCCATATTAAATAGTTTTGGGAACTAAGGGTAATCTGATTTGCTAAGCATTTAGTAAATAATGTATAATCAGCATTAAGCAGACTGATAAGCGTACATTCATTAGAATTATTTGGGGGTTATTTTTTTGAGGAAGCTTAGCACCATTGATTCAGTAACTGATATTGGAATTGAAGTACCTGATTTAATTTGGCTAGACAGATTGATAAAAAAATCCTGAAGTTGCTGGAAAACCACTTTCTACACTTTGATAGGGATACCATCACTTTCATTTGCTCCCAGCAGTGTGTTACAAGGCGCAGTTTTCCAGTGTACTGGTAGGAAAGGTGAGCTCACAGATGGAACAGTATTTGTCCAACCAAGCTTTGCTTCCCAGACACAGTAGTCCAGATTTCCAATATCTTTTTACAAAAATATACAGTAGATTATTGATGTGGAAGTTATTCTCTGGATTCACAAGTACACGTTGGTTACTGAGGCACAATACATGGCCAATGGAAAGACAGTATTGCGTCAACCATCACAAACTGGAGTGATATTGGAGGTACATCATATAAAGTATTCCGGTTGTTTTTTTATGATTAAGAAAATATTCTAATTCTGTACAGAGTCTCCAATGCGATACGTACCATAATCAAAACACACGGGGAATTAACTGGCAGTTTAAATACAAAGATGTCAACCGTCATGAAGCCAGTCACTCCAGCTTGGAGCTTGGCTCCCAATGACAAAAATTAGAGATTCCACAAATTGTTTCTATTAACAATTTATTATTTGTAAGTCATCAGAAAAAGAAGGATTAATAGTCTATGATGAGAACAGGTGTAAATGAAGCCTAATATTGGTTATATAGTGTCACAGTTGATGGGCATCTTAAGCTCTGGATGGTGACAGCTACTTCTCTGAAACACCAATGAAACTGGAGGCCAAATCTGTAATACAATCACATGAAATTGTCAGAGACTGTGAAGAAGGTGGTGTAAAGAATCAGACGTGTTGTCAAGAACTAAGATTCACTAACATCCTTAGATGGCAGCTGACCCCGTACACCGCAAGACAAAACATTGCTTAAACTACAAAGAATTGTGGTCGTATCTGAAAATCTACCTAAAGAAGCTGGCCACTGACATACTGCCTTGACCAGTGAGGGTTCCTCTACTGCAACAAGTATTTTTTGTCCTCCAACTTCACCAGATCCTGCCTTGAGGAAACTGCTGCACCAAATATTGGAACTCCAAGAAAGAATTGTATATAGGATGAAGAGACACTATAGCACAGAAAATATAATTAAGGCAGATACAGCAAAAACCTTTACTCTTCAGTCGTTGGATTGTGTGACACTTTATAGATGCCAGAACTGAGAACCAAAATCTGTGGTTCCATGTACAGAGCCAAATGAAATCCCACTTGTTCATGACTTTGTACAAAAGAGTGAGTATTTGTAACTTAGATTGATGTTTGGAGAGTAGGGGAGTGCACCAACCAAGCATGCAATACATTAAGAGTGAAATAGCAGTATACTGTCAGCAGAATATCATGTTACTGAAACTTTTTTGCCAGGGCAAAGATATCAGGATGCAGAACTTGGGGTTTTTAAGGGCTAGGATTAGGTCTGAGGCCAAGGGTAGCATTAGCGAAGGCTATGTTAGGGGTAGTTGAGCTTTCACATTTTAATATGTGGTATATAGTTAACAATTCCAGTGTCTTCTATGGTATGTATATGCCAAAAACAGTATGACATTATTGTATACCATATTGCAATAAACTACATATGCCCTACAAGAACCTATATATTTGTGTGATATTTTTAGAACAACATATAAGTGTAACAAAGTTGTGGTTGCCAATATTTTGCAATACAGACAATATAACATGTGAGCAGCCGCGGGCCGTGGAGGGAGTTACGGTGGGGCAGGGAGGCGGGGAGAGGCAGGGGCAGGGTGGAGAGGTATTACAGGTAAGTAAACAATTTAAATAATAAAACGAATTTCGTAGCGCGCACTGCATCGCAAAATGCGATGCAGTGCGCACTACGAAATTAGTTTTATTAATCAAATTGTTTACTTACCTGTAATTATCCAGGTGCCGGTTTTTAGCCCTCTCCACCCTGCCCCTCCCTCTCCCCGCCTCCCTGCCCCACCGTAACTCCCTCCACGGCCCGCGGCTGCATGTGAGTACTCTGTCAGAGATACTGAAAGCATAATTTTGGGACAGTATTTGAAGGATACCTCCTTAAAGACAACCAAATATAAACCCTATAACCATAGTAGATGCCCTAACATTGACTAGGTGATTAGAGTCATCTTACTATTATTGTTTGTGTTTGAGTATTTTGGAACTGGCTAACACAGACCACACTGTAAGGAGGAGGTCTGAGAGTAATGCCACAGCAGATTGGAGCCAGAAGCCTGGAGTACAATGACAGAGTAGATTGTACCAGAGAATCTGGTGAGTAATGACAGAGTAGACTGTAATAAGTAGTCCAGGTGATTAATGTTGCTGTAAATAAAGTAACTGTATCCTTCCATATATGAACATATTCCTTAACACAGTCCTTGCCTTGATATGAGGACTGTATAACATTGATATTTAGAGGACTTCAAGCAAGAGAGGCAGAAAAGAAAGGTGCATTCTGGTACTGGCATATGTGATCCCAGTTCAACTTATCCTTAGGACTAATTTACCACAAGCGTAGGTTAACACAATAAATGTTTGCAAAGAAGTCCAGGCTCAACCTCCTCCCTGGCATTAAATATGGCAACAGCCTTCTTCCTCTTTGACAAAAACGCATCTTCTCATTATACATTTACACCTATGAATTACTGAATCCTTGGCAGACACTAAGTGCAGAGATCTGGCATTATACTATGTCTTGCTGACAAATCCTGTAAGTTCTCTCACCTGCAACTGTATTTCTTGTACTACTCTTTGCCAATTCCAGCTCTTGGTAGACACGAGGCTTGGATTTACAAATGATTTGCATCAGGTTTGCTCTACTTTTCTAACCCAAAATCAATGCAAAATATTCAGGGGTGATTTAATATTCAACGAAAATCGTGGTTTGTTTTGGATCGTAACCCACAGTAACGCATATTTGCACAATGCACTTCCTTGTGTTACCCTTGCATAAAGGGGGCGTTGCATGGGTGGTGCATGGGCTTTCCCCATGTAAACACCCATTAGTTTGGACACAACTTCCTAACCACAAAGAACTATAGGTATGCACCAAATCGTATGTTTTTAATAACAATAAATTCGTTCATTTCACCTACTTTTTCTCACTTTGCATGTCTGCTGCATTGTACAGCACAAATACAAAGAGGTAATTGCCTTAAACCATAGGGATGCCTTCAAGTGCAAAATCTATGCCTTCTTATGATCAGCAGGTTTTTTAAGGCACAGGCTGTTCCATTTTGATATGAAGATGGGTGATATATTATGCAATGTGAATAACTGTGATTGAATCAAGTGCATATTTCTAGCATTTTGTTATTCTTCGAGCTACAAATGTGTCCTGAATTGGTGATAAACCAGTTTATGAAAAACACGTTCTCAATAGTTAAATACCTGCATGATTGTTTAGTTTAGAAATGTTCAACATGTAGCTGCCAGAAACCTCGGATGTGCTATGATTATTGCTATACCGGTAATGTCATAAACACTATGACCACGCCCTTTCAAATTCTTTTATCTCCATCATATTTCTCCCAAACTCTCTATTTCTAATCACTTGTATTTTCGGACTTTTCTATATTTTTAGAAAGCATGAAGTTTTCAGACACCCAAAGAAATATTGGTAACATGTCTGCTTACCATTAAGGCTGACCAATATAATTATTTTCAGTTATGGACGCTACCATAGCATCATGGACGCTCACCATTTAAGATCACATTTTTTTTTTATTCTGGAAGGTTTACATGAGTAGAAATGCTAGAAATATCTGCTCTATATGCATGTCACAATGCTCCTTGTTCCAGATTTGTTAAAATAAGATCGATACTTCTCAGTGCGCACTCCTTGCAACATACTGGATGCGTCATATTTAATGTATGACGCATCATGTCGCAATGAGTTACAGGTACGTCAGTTTTTCTGACGTATATGTAAGCGCAAAATTGACACATTGCTGGAGTGTGTCCCAAAAGTGACGCAACTCCAGCAATGTGTCCTTTCCAATGTGAAAGGGCCTGCGCCGGTCTTACGCCTCCTGTGAGGCAGGCGCAAGATATTGACACAATGGCGTCCTAGAAGTGACGCAGTGAAATCTCATAGATTTCACTGCGTCACTTCTATGAGGCTTTTTGCGGGGGAACGCCCCCCCCGCTTAAATTATACCTGACGCAGATATAATGTAGCGCAGGAGTTTACAAAGTGACGCATCTGCTTAGATGCGTCACTTTGTAAATAGTGCGCAACAGGAGGCATGTTTTATGCCGCTGATACGTCACACAAAGTGACGGAACGGAAGCGCAAAAGTCACGCAAGGCCTCATAAATGAGGCGGATGGGTTTTGTGCTACAGGTGATAGTGGACTTCACTTGTGCGATTGAGATCAGGTGGGCATGGATCCCACTTCAACCACAGTAACACAGTAACTCTGCGACACTCTATCTAAGCTCTTAGACATCACTGATCAGTACCAGGATATGTTTGTCCTTAAAACTGAGACATTTGTCCTTGGTGTATGCCTGAAAGTGCAGGCACTCTGTTCCAGACAGAACAACAGACCTTGTTGATCCAAGCCTCCATAATATCTACTGATTCTGCTAGGAATAGAGGGGTGCCTAGAGATAGCACAGCGAGGGTGTTAGTGCTATAAACATTCAATGACCATGTTTCAATCTTGTCCTGTTCTTTCAACTATCAATGTAATGCTTCACTGCTTTATTTTTTATCTTCTCGGACATTACCATTCATATTATGTGCACTAGATTAGGATATATAAAAACACATTTTTAAAATACATATTCAAGTTTTGTAGAGACCCTTCAGTGTGTTATTCATTCACAAAAGAAGATTTGGAGTCCACTGTGTCTCCAAAACGATCTTATGGGAATGATCATTGCCAGGCAATGCTTTCTACACAATATAGCTCAGTGGGTTCTGTCTGGATTGTAGTTCAATGTAATTTGTAATTTATATTGGTACATTGATAGGGGCCTTGCACCATGTGGTTAGAAGTCACAAACCTGTGGCTCTAGGGCTAGGCACCAAATTACATCAGCTTCAGATTTCGAAGAAACCCTTGCACTATGGCACAAGCATATATGCAATGGCGCGTGGCTGCCTAAAGTGCATCAGCGCAGGAAGAAAGCAGAACATCGCAACATCCCAGTTGATATAGTGCTGTTCTGCTCTCTCCCTTTCATGCAGAGCAGCACATTTACTTGCTTCCCCTATGTTGCGTGACTTCTTGATAAATCAGGGCTGAAGTATTCCTTCAGTCTGGCATGTTATATCCCAGTGTCAGATCCTCAGTTGTGGCACTGGCTCTATTATTGGATGTTGTTCCCCAATGCTGTAAGGGTGGTCGAACGGCAGAAGCAGGTACGGTTAGGGGTGAAATCAGATGAAGGGGAGGGCCTGGCCCTCCAACATGGTTCATAGACTAGGATCCATACTAGGACAGACTCATGCAGCCAGACATCTAACCATGGCAGGTGGTGAATGCAGCCAGACATCTATCCATGGCATGTGTTGACTGCAGCCAGACGTCTAACCATGGCATGTGGTGACTGCAGCCAGACATCTAAAAATGGCGGGTGATGATAGAGAAACCAGTTAGACTTAATGATTATTTTTTGTATTCGTAAATTGTACAAGGCATAAGCTTATGTTTTTTTTTTTTTTAGATAGGGAGATGACTTTTACAAAGTGGAGTCACTGTCACAAGTTGGTTTTTTAAGAAGTTTATTCAAGAGAAAAACCCCCGAGATGCAGCTGCATGTAACTGCCCGCTCCAACTGCAGACAGCAACTCTTCACATTCCACAGATAGAAATATAAACATTCTAAAATAATTAAAGGCACATCCTTAATAACATACATGGATGTAACAATGACTGCAGCCAGACATCCAACCACGGCAGGTGGTGACTGCAGCCGGACATCTAACCATGGCAGGTGGTGACTGCGCCAGACATCTTAACATGGCAGGTGGTCATTATAGCCAGACATCTAACCGTGGCAGGTGGTGACTGCAGAGCGATACAAAAGGGGATGATAGACGGAGCGTTTGAGTGAATCAAACACTCACCCCCAGTCAACTGATCTGGGTTTAATCCATCACCATTCTTTAGTTCACTCAGCCACCCCAGTTCAGACATGGCTATATGCAAATCAGTCTGACCCTGAGCCTCATAGGAACAGTGCAGCCCGAACTGCCAAGCCATGTCTTCCCTGGACCGGAAACAAGCATCCTGGGACCGGTTTCGGATTCATAATCCTCATCAGCCAGGCTATCTTGAATCCAGTGGCCAAGTGAACAAGGGACTCACGTCTGAGCATACCCTGCCAACTTAGGGCGAACAAAGCGATACAAAAGGGGATGATAGACGGAGCGTTTGAGTGAATCAAACACTCACCCCCAGTCAACTGATCTGGGTTTAATCCATCACCATTCTTTAGTTCACTCAGCCACCCCAGTTCAGACATGGCTATATGCAAATCAGTCTGACCCTGAGCCTCATAGGAACAGTGCAGCCCGAACTGCCAAGCCATGTCTTCCCTGGACCGGAAACAAGCATCCTGGGACCGGTTTCGGATTCATAATCCTCATCAGCCAGGCTATCTTGAATCCAGTGGCCAAGTGAACAAGGGACTCACGTCTGAGCATACCCTGCCAACTTAGGGCGAACAAAGCGATACAAAAGGGGATGATAGACGGAGCGTTTGAGTGAATCAAACACTCACCCCCAGTCAACTGATCTGGGTTTAATCCATCACCATTCTTTAGTTCACTCAGCCACCCCAGTTCAGACATGGCTATATGCAAATCAGTCTGACCCTGAGCCTCATAGGAACAGTGCAGCCCGAACTGCCAAGCCATGGGGCACAGGGTCAGCGCTGATTTGCATATCGCCATTGTCTAACCCAGGGTGGTGTGGAGTGGAAAAACGATGGATTTGGGCCCAGATCTTTGGACTGGGGTGAATGTGTGACATTGATCCACATTCTGTCCATCATTGTTGTGTTTGCAATTACCGCTCTAAGTGTACTGGGGATGCTCAGACGTGAGTCCCAGGCACTCCACACCACTGGAGTCAAGCTAGCCGGGCTGATGAGAGGTGTTACCTCGAAACCGGGCCGGTCCTCGGATGCTTGATTCCGTTCTGGGAAGGACATGGCTTCTGTAGTTCGGACTGGACTGTTCCCATGGGGCACAGGGTCAGCGCTGATTTGCATATCGCCATTGTCTAACCCAGGGTGGTGTGGAGTGGAAAAACGATGGATTTGGGCCCAGATCTTTGGACTGGGGTGAATGTGTGACATTGATCCACATTCTGTCCATCATTGTTGTGTTTGCAATTACCGCTCTAAGTGTACTGGGGATGCTCAGACGTGAGTCCCAGGCACTCCACACCACTGGAGTCAAGCTAGCCGGGCTGATGAGAGGTGTTACCTCGAAACCGGGCCGGTCCTCGGATGCTTGATTCCGTTCTGGGAAGGACATGGCTTCTGTAGTTCGGACTGGACTGTTCCCATGGGGCACAGGGTCAGCGCTGATTTGCATATCGCCATTGTCTAACCCAGGGTGGTGTGGAGTGGAAAAACGATGGATTTGGGCCCAGATCTTTGGACTGGGGTGAATGTGTGACATTGATCCACATTCTGTCCATCATTGTTGTGTTTGCAATTACCGCTCTAAGTGTACTGGGGATGCTCAGACGTGAGTCCCAGGCACTCCACACCACTGGAGTCAAGCTAGCCGGGCTGATGAGAGGTGTTACCTCGAAACCGGGCCGGTCCTCGGATGCTTGATTCCGTTCTGGGAAGGACATGGCTTCTGTAGTTCGGACTGGACTGTTCCCATGGGGCACAGGGTCAGCGCTGATTTGCATATCGCCATTGTCTAACCCAGGGTGGTGTGGAGTGGAAAAACGATGGATTTGGGCCCAGATCTTTGGACTGGGGTGAATGTGTGACATTGATCCACATTCTGTCCATCATTGTTGTGTTTGCAATTACCGCTCTAAGTGTACTGGGGATGCTCAGACGTGAGTCCCAGGCACTCCACACCACTGGAGTCAAGCTAGCCGGGCTGATGAGAGGTGTTACCTCGAAACCGGGCCGGTCCTCGGATGCTTGATTCCGTTCTGGGAAGGACATGGCTTCTGTAGTTCGGACTGGACTGTTCCCATGGGGCACAGGGTCAGCGCTGATTTGCATATCGCCATTGTCTAACCCAGGGTGGTGTGGAGTGGAAAAACGATGGATTTGGGCCCAGATCTTTGGACTGGGGTGAATGTGTGACATTGATCCACATTCTGTCCATCATTGTTGTGTTTGCAATTACCGCTCTAAGTGTACTGGGGATGCTCAGACGTGAGTCCCAGGCACTCCACACCACTGGAGTCAAGCTAGCCGGGCTGATGAGAGGTGTTACCTCGAAACCGGGCCGGTCCTCGGATGCTTGATTCCGTTCTGGGAAGGACATGGCTTCTGTAGTTCGGACTGGACTGTTCCCATGGGGCACAGGGTCAGCGCTGATTTGCATATCGCCATTGTCTAACCCAGGGTGGTGTGGAGTGGAAAAACGATGGATTTGGGCCCAGATCTTTGGACTGGGGTGAATGTGTGACATTGATCCACATTCTGTCCATCATTGTTGTGTTTGCAATTACCGCTCTAAGTGTACTGGGGATGCTCAGACGTGAGTCCCAGGCACTCCACACCACTGGAGTCAAGCTAGCCGGGCTGATGAGAGGTGTTACCTCGAAACCGGGCCGGTCCTCGGATGCTTGATTCCGTTCTGGGAAGGACATGGCTTCTGTAGTTCGGACTGGACTGTTCCCATGGGGCACAGGGTCAGCGCTGATTTGCATATCGCCATTGTCTAACCCAGGGTGGTGTGGAGTGGAAAAACGATGGATTTGGGCCCAGATCTTTGGACTGGGGTGAATGTGTGACATTGATCCACATTCTGTCCATCATTGTTGTGTTTGCAATTACCGCTCTAAGTGTACTGGGGATGCTCAGACGTGAGTCCCAGGCACTCCACACCACTGGAGTCAAGCTAGCCGGGCTGATGAGAGGTGTTACCTCGAAACCGGGCCGGTCCTCGGATGCTTGATTCCGTTCTGGGAAGGACATGGCTTCTGTAGTTCGGACTGGACTGTTCCCATGGGGCACAGGGTCAGCGCTGATTTGCATATCGCCATTGTCTAACCCAGGGTGGTGTGGAGTGGAAAAACGATGGATTTGGGCCCAGATCTTTGGACTGGGGTGAATGTGTGACATTGATCCACATTCTGTCCATCATTGTTGTGTTTGCAATTACCGCTCTAAGTGTACTGGGGATGCTCAGACGTGAGTCCCAGGCACTCCACACCACTGGAGTCAAGCTAGCCGGGCTGATGAGAGGTGTTACCTCGAAACCGGGCCGGTCCTCGGATGCTTGATTCCGTTCTGGGAAGGACATGGCTTCTGTAGTTCGGACTGGACTGTTCCCATGGGGCACAGGGTCAGCGCTGATTTGCATATCGCCATTGTCTAACCCAGGGTGGTGTGGAGTGGAAAAACGATGGATTTGGGCCCAGATCTTTGGACTGGGGTGAATGTGTGACATTGATCCACATTCTGTCCATCATTGTTGTGTTTGCAATTACCGCTCTAAGTGTACTGGGGATGCTCAGACGTGAGTCCCAGGCACTCCACACCACTGGAGTCAAGCTAGCCGGGCTGATGAGAGGTGTTACCTCGAAACCGGGCCGGTCCTCGGATGCTTGATTCCGTTCTGGGAAGGACATGGCTTCTGTAGTTCGGACTGGACTGTTCCCATGGGGCACAGGGTCAGCGCTGATTTGCATATCGCCATTGTCTAACCCAGGGTGGTGTGGAGTGGAAAAACGATGGATTTGGGCCCAGATCTTTGGACTGGGGTGAATGTGTGACATTGATCCACATTCTGTCCATCATTGTTGTGTTTGCAATTACCGCTCTAAGTGTACTGGGGATGCTCAGACGTGAGTCCCAGGCACTCCACACCACTGGAGTCAAGCTAGCCGGGCTGATGAGAGGTGTTACCTCGAAACCGGGCCGGTCCTCGGATGCTTGATTCCGTTCTGGGAAGGACATGGCTTCTGTAGTTCGGACTGGACTGTTCCCATGGGGCACAGGGTCAGCGCTGATTTGCATATCGCCATTGTCTAACCCAGGGTGGTGTGGAGTGGAAAAACGATGGATTTGGGCCCAGATCTTTGGACTGGGGTGAATGTGTGACATTGATCCACATTCTGTCCATCATTGTTGTGTTTGCAATTACCGCTCTAAGTGTACTGGGGATGCTCAGACGTGAGTCCCAGGCACTCCACACCACTGGAGTCAAGCTAGCCGGGCTGATGAGAGGTGTTACCTCGAAACCGGGCCGGTCCTCGGATGCTTGATTCCGTTCTGGGAAGGACATGGCTTCTGTAGTTCGGACTGGACTGTTCCCATGGGGCACAGGGTCAGCGCTGATTTGCATATCGCCATTGTCTAACCCAGGGTGGTGTGGAGTGGAAAAACGATGGATTTGGGCCCAGATCTTTGGACTGGGGTGAATGTGTGACATTGATCCACATTCTGTCCATCATTGTTGTGTTTGCAATTACCGCTCTAAGTGTACTGGGGATGCTCAGACGTGAGTCCCAGGCACTCCACACCACTGGAGTCAAGCTAGCCGGGCTGATGAGAGGTGTTACCTCGAAACCGGGCCGGTCCTCGGATGCTTGATTCCGTTCTGGGAAGGACATGGCTTCTGTAGTTCGGACTGGACTGTTCCCATGGGGCACAGGGTCAGCGCTGATTTGCATATCGCCATTGTCTAACCCAGGGTGGTGTGGAGTGGAAAAACGATGGATTTGGGCCCAGATCTTTGCACTGGGGTGAATGTGTGACATTGATCCACATTCTGTCCATCATTGTTGTGTTTGCAATTACCGCTCTAAGTGTACTGGGGATGCTCAGACGTGAGTCCCAGGCACTCCACACCACTGGAGTCAAGCTAGCCGGGCTGATGAGAGGTGTTACCTCGAAACCGGGCCGGTCCTCGGATGCTTGATTCCGTTCTGGGAAGGACATGGCTTCTGTAGTTCGGACTGGACTGTTCCCATGGGGCACAGGGTCAGCGCTGATTTGCATATCGCCATTGTCTAACCCAGGGTGGTGTGGAGTGGAAAAACGATGGATTTGGGCCCAGATCTTTGGACTGGGGTGAATGTGTGACATTGATCCACATTCTGTCCATCATTGTTGTGTTTGCAATTACCGCTCTAGGTGGTGACTGCAGCCAGACATCTAACCATGGCATATGGTGAATGCAGCCAGACATCAAACCATGGCATGGGGAGACTGCGGCCATACATCTTACAATGGCAGGCGGTGACTGCAGCCAGACATCTAACTACAGCATGTCACTGCAGCCAGACATCTAACCACGGCATGTGGTGACTGCAGCCAGACATCAAACCATGGCATGTGGTGACTGCAGCCAGACATCTTAACATGGCAGGTGGTGATTATAGCCAGACATCTAACCGTGGCAGGTGGTGACTGCAGCCAGACATCTAACCATGGCATGTGGTGAATGCAGCCAGACATCTAACAATGGCAGGCGGTGACTGCAGCCAGACATCTAACTACAGCATGTCACTGCAGCCAGACATCTAACCACGGCATGTGGTGACTGCAGCCAGACATCTAACCATGGCTGGTAGTGACTGCAGACAGATATCTAACCATGGCATGTGTTGACTGCAGCCAGACATCTACCCATGGCATGTGATGACTGCAGCCAGATATCTAACCATGACCGGTGGTGACTGCAGCCAGACATCTAAACATGGCATGTGGTGACTGCGGCCAGACATCTAACTATGGCATGTGGTGACTGCAACCAGACATCTAACTACAGCATGTCACTGCAGCCAGACATCTAATCTCGGCATGTGGTGACTGCAGCCAGACATCAAACCATGGCATGGGGAGACTGCGGCCAGACATCTTACAATGGCAGGCGGTGACTGCAGCCAGACATCTAACCATGGCAGGTGGTGACTGCAGCCAGACATCTTAACATGGCAGGTGGTGATTACAGCCAGACATCTAACCGTGGCAGGTGGTGACTGCAGCCAGACATCTAACCATGGCATGTGGTGACTGCAGCCAGACATCTAACCATGGCAGGTGGTGACTGCAGCCAGACATCTTAACATGGCAGGTGGTGATTATAGCCAGACATCTAACCGTGGCAGGTGGTGACTGCAGCCAGACATCTAACCATGGCATGTGGTGACTGCAGCCAGACATCTAACCATGGCATATAGTGACTGCAGCCAGACATCTAACCACGGCATGTGGTGACTGCAGCCAGACATCAAACCATGGCATGGGGAGACTGCGGCCAGACATCTTACAATGGCAGGCGGTGACTGCAGCCAGACATCTAACTACAGCATGTCACTGCAGCCAGACATCTAACCACGGCAGGTGGTGACTGCAGCCAGACATCTAACCATGGCAGGTGGTGACTGCAGCCAGACATCTAACCATGGCAGGTGGTGACTGCAGCCAGACATCTTAACATGGCAGGTGGTGATTATAGCCAGACATCTAACCGTGGCAGGTGGTGACTGCAGCCAGACATCTAACCATGGCATGTGGTGACTGCAGCCAGACATCTAACCATGGCATATAGTGACTGCAGCCAGACATCTAACCACGGCATGTGGTGACTGCAGCCAGACATCAAACCATGGCATGGGGAGACTGCGGCCAGACATCTTACAATGGCAGGCGGTGACTGCAGCCAGACATCTAACTACAGCATGTCACTGCAGCCAGACATCTAACCACGGCAGGTGGTGACTGCAGCCAGACATCTAACCATGGCAGGTGGTGACTGCAGCCAGACATCTAACCATGGCAGGTGGTGACTGCAGCCAGACATCTTAACATGGCAGGTGGTGATTATAGCCAGACATCTAACCGTGGCAGGTGGTGACTGCAGCCAGACATCTAACCATGGTATGTGATGACTGCAGCCAGACATCTAACCATGGCATGTGATGACTGCAGCCAGACATCTAACCATGGCATGTGATGACTGCAGCCAGACATCTAACCATGGCATGTGGTGACTGCAGCCAGACATCTAACCATGACCGCTGGTGACTGCAGCCATCTGCAGCTCCGGAGGCATGTAACAATGAGCTGACTTTCTGTGAGTTAGCACCGTGATCAGCAGATTCAGACAATAATCCTGTGTCAGCCTCCCACACTGAACTAATTGAATGTGCTGAAGCTCCAGCCAGCGAGCCACGTTTTGATTGGTGGATTCCATGTAGCACAAGGGCACAGTGCCAGAAGATGAGCGGAGCGGGCTTCCTCATTCTTGAAAGTCTAGTGGCATTTGGTCATCAGGTTGTTTAGATTAACCCTTTCCCAACTGTGCGCTACCATAAACCCTCTACTGCCCATCGACCTAATGTTAATGATACACTTTGCATTGCTTGTCAGTGGGGTCTCTGGACTGGGTGCAAGTTACAAACAGCACCAGAGATAAGTCTGGTCACATCACTCATGTTACGGCCACATTGAAGTATCATTGACTCAGACACAGACTCATCTGCAGACAGCGGTGCAAGTACCACCGGCTGCGCAAGAACTGGAGAAAGATCAAACCTAACAACATACCCTGTGCCTTGACCTTCACTTCTGCAAAACTTTGGATTAGGGACTGTTGAAGAAAGTTTTAGTCAACAATTGTATTTTGATAATAAACTGTTAATGAACAACTATCTTTAAATTACATGGGATCAGCAGCTGCACAATTACTATTCTGTGTCCATCTTCAGGGATCCTGTCTCCAGGGTCAATGAGGTGATGAAAAGCCGGCTTATAAGAGAGCACAAGCTGAGAGGATCACTGAGGCCAATTCCTCTATGGTGTCTTGTTCACACGAGGCTGTTTTATTTATGTCATGCACATCTACCTGTGACTGTGTGCACTTCACTGAACTTCTGTATCCACATCCCGGCGGCACCACTGAAATCTCCCAGACGACTTGAGGACAGGACAGGAAACCAAAATCAACCCTAGCAAAACATGTTCAGAGCAGCCCACACTGCATCTGAGGGGTCATGGAAGCCCACCCCGCTGTGAAAGCAGCCGTGTGGCACGCAGCCAACCAGGGAAATGCCAGAGTGACAGAGTGGCCGGTCCAGTCCTGGACTTCTTTGCAATCTCCTTACGAGAAGTGTGACTTGTGTCTGTAATATTGTTCTGCAGTTGTCGTTTCTCACAGGTAAGTGGAATAGTGTCATTGTGCATGAACTAGGAAGTCCAATAGGACAGATGTTCAGGATCGACTCATACGATAAATCCAGGTCAATAAACCTACTGCGTGCTAATGCACATGATCACCAGTTATCCCAATCCATGCCCAGATGTTATGGATCTGTCTTTCCTGAACCTCTGTTGGACACCCAGTATACAGACCTCACTGCTCATACTCTGATGGTGGGCAGGAGTCCTCCCAATGTATCCCATTTCAATTGTACTAGAATCTTCAGAATTGTCATCCAGATCTCGCCGCAGAGCGGGGTTTGTTTAATTTACTTGTTCTAATTCTGCGCTGGTGAGGAGAACTTCAAATCCTCCAGATGTATCACACGTCCATGTTCAGTATTATACTTCTTGTGGCCAGAGAGCTAGGACAGGCCTTTGGTCCAATGGTGTCAAGAGAAGAACAACCACTGGTGCCCCCATGAACCCAGATACTAACCTCTCCCAAGCTTCATCACTTCCAAACCTAACGGTCTTGATAAGAAAAGATAAGATAAGATGAAAGAAGATAACACAACAGTGAACAACATCACACAACATAGCATAGCATAGTATAACATAACGTAGAGTAGCATAACATAACATGCATATCTGGAGAGCACTGCAGTGATAAAAGGATCTGTGATCTGACTGATAACTGCTGTCTGAGCTCTGCACCTGTGAGATAATATGCAAGACCTTTTGTGTTCAATACTGGACTGTGATTCCGCCTGCTGATACCGTAGGTTGATTGCACCATCACTCTTCTTTACACCCTGCTAATTGGTTCCTAACCCGGAACGTCACTTCCGTTTACTTGGTCAGGAGCACCACTGAACTACACTTTCCTTTCCATTTATTAGTTGGAGTCTGCTTTCATAAGGTACTATTTCTTCACCCCCCCCAACCCATTCCCACTACTCTCCATTTTAATTATTTGTTTTTTGTTTCATTCTAGAGGCACGCACTTTTAAGGCCACGTTCATATTTACAACTCAGGCACCGTGCTTTATGTTTGACAACGGTGCCCACTTTCATGTTTTTATATACCATGGCAGCCCCTTCACTGGCCTCCAGACGCATAATTTTAGGTGCATGGTATGTGGACAGGTGTGGTGGTTTATGCGTGAGCACAGCTCCTGCTTTAATTTCTTTTGGTTTTGCCAATCTCTTACAGCATGCCCAGTTTGCCTACTCTGTGCCCTCATCCACTTATTTTACAGGGCCCTCTTTTCCTCCTTTGTCCTTCTGCCCCTCCTTCCAGTCCCAGCCCGCCTCCATTTTCATTATTTGTTTCCCAAATCGTGGCACTCACTTCTAGCGCGGCACACCATTTTGGGGCCACTTTCATATTTACAACTGAGTCGCTGTGCTTTGTGTGTGAGCACGGTGACCGCTTTATTGCCGGACCGCGTATTTAATGCCTTCTCAGAGCAGGTGTCAAATGTGTGCGTGCTTCCTGCCAAAACACGCAACACCATACAGAATTCTGCTAGGTAAAAAAAACTGGGGGGCAGATTTACAAGCCCCTTACGCCGCTTTTATGCCGCTGTTGTGTCACTTTTGTGACGCAGCGGCGGCGCAAAAGATGCGCCATGGTACGGGGTATTTACAACGTGACGCATCTGGGAGATGCGTCACGTTGTAAAGCCCTGCACCGGGACACCCCCGTTGTGGGTAGCCGTGCGCTCTATAATTGATAATAATAATAAGAAGAAGAAGAATAATAAGGAGGCATTCCGGCTGAGTGAAATCTACAAGATTTCACTCAGTCACTTTTAGGCCAATGCTGCGTCAAAACCCTGTGCCTGCTTGAAGCAGGCGTAAGGATTGACGCAGCATGGAAGAATAGGGCACCCCCGAGCATTACTGGAGCTGCGTCGCGCTTGCGATGCAACTCCAGCAATGCGCCACTTTTACAGCACAGATGCGTGACGCATCTGTGCCGTTTTTGGCCCATGGTGCGCAGCATTGTAAATGTGGCGCATCCATGGTGACAGAGCCGCGGCGCACAATAACTGCTGCATCCCTGCTGATATGCCCCTTAGTCTGCACACTTATGCCCCAATCTATTCAAATTTAAGTCATAACATTAATTATGTTTTCGGAGTTTACACCCTAAAGCTGTGCAACTGAATGAGGGCCAAAAGATGGAAGCAAATAGATTTAAAATGGGAAAATAAAACTTTTTTGTTTATTAAAAGGAAGAAAAATTGTTAGTCTGTCATACAGACAGCAGAGTTTCTGCCTTTTTTTTTTTTACTGCTTGCCATGGAAATCAGACAGCTGCAGGAGAGCGCCAGGTGTCAAGGACATAGAGGTTGAATCTTGAGCAGTTGGTGAGATGGGAAGGAGACACCGGTAGACGAATTCCAGTGCCCTTCCCTAGATCTATATCATAGAACTAAAATGTTGCATGGATAGGGAATGGAGGCATTTGAATAAATGTAACTCTGGGTAAAGATGATATGATCCATGGTGTGGAACAAGGGCATTGCAGGTGTGCTGGTCATCCTAAACTGCTTACGAATTCAGACAGCTGCCCTTTAAACTGCTTCTAGCTGATTAAAGAGCTTGTCTTGACCTTGATTAAAGAGCTTGTCTTGACCTTGATTAAAGAGCCTGTCTTGACCTTGATTAAAGAGCTTGTCTTGACCTTGATTAAAGAGATTGTCTTGACCTTGATTAAAGAGCTTGTCTTGACCTTGATTAAAGAGCTTGTCTTGACCTTGATTAAAGAGATTGTCTTGACCTTGATTAAAGAGATTGTCTTGACCTTGATTAAAGAGCTTGTCTTGACTTTGATTAAAGAGCTTGTCTTGACCTTGATTAAAGAGCTTTTCTTGACCTTGATTAAAGAGCGTGTCTTGACCTTGATTAAAGAGCTTGTCTTGACCTTGATTAAAGAGCTTGTCTTGACCTTGATTAAAGAGATTGTCTTGACCTTGATTAAAGAGATTGTCTTGACCTTGATTAAAGAGCTTGTCTTGACCTTCATTAAAGAGCTTGTCTTGACCTTGATTAAAGAGCTTGTCTTGACCTTGATTAAAGAGCGTGTCTTGACCTTGATTAAAGAGCTTGTCTCGACCTTGATTAAAGAGCTTATCTCGACCTTGATTGAAGAGCTTGTCTCGACCTTGATTAAAGAGCTTTTCTCGACCTTGATTAAAGAGATTGTCTCGACCTTGATTAAAAAGCTTGTCTCGACCTTGATTAAAGAGTTTGTCTTGACCTGAGTAAAGAGATTGTCTTGACCTTGATTAAAGAGCTTGTCTTGACCTTGATTAAAGAGCTTGTCTTCACCTTGATTAAAGAGCTTGTCTTGACCTTAATTAAAGAGCTTGTCGCTTGTCTTGACCTTGATTAAAGAGATTGTCTTGACCTTGATTAAAGAGATTGTCTTGACCTTGATTAAAGAGCTTGTCTTGACCTTGATTAAAGAGCTTGTCTCGACCTTGATTAAAGAGCTTGTCTCTACCTTGAATAAAGAGCTTGTCTCGACCTTGATTAAAGAGCTTGTCTCGACCTTGATTAAAGAGCTTGTCTTGACCTTGATTAAAGAGATTGTCTTGACCTTGATTAAGGAGATTGTCTTGACCTTGATTAAAGAGCTTGTCTTGACCTTGATTAAAAGAGCTTGTCTTGACCTTGATTAAAAGAGCTTGTCTTGACCTTGATTAAAGAGCTTGTCTTGACCTTGATTAAAGAGATTGTCTTGACCTTGATTAAAGAGATTGTCTTGACCTTGATTAAAGAGCTTGTCTTGACCTTGATTAAAGAGCTTGTCTGGACCTTGATTAAAGAGCTTGTCGCTTGTCTTGACCTTGATTAAAGAGATTGTCTTGACCTTGATTAAAGAGATTGTCTTGACCTTAATTAAAGAGCTTGTCTTGACCTTGATTAAAGAGCTTGTCTTGACCTTGATTAAAGAGCGTGTCTTGACCTTGATTAAAGAGCTTGTCTCGACCTTGATTAAAGAGCTTATCTCAACCTTGATTAAATAGCTTGTCTCGACCTTGATTAAAGAGCTTGTCTCGACCTTGATTAAAGAGATTGTCTCGACCTTGATTAAAGAGCTTGTCTCGACCTTGATTAAAGAGCTTGTCTTGACCTTGATTAAAGAGATTGTCATGACCTTGATTAAAGAGCTTGTCTTGACCTTGATTAAAGAGATTGTCTTGACCTTGATTAAAGGGCTTGTCGTGACCTTGATTAAAGAGCTTGTCTTGACCTTGATTAAAGAGCTTGTCTCGACCTTGATTAAAGAGCTTGTCTCGACCTTGATTAAAGAGCTTGTTTTGACCTTGATTAAAGAGCTTGTCTCGACCTTGATTAAAGAGCTTGTCTCGACCTTGATTAAAGAGCTTCTCGACCTTGATTAAAGAGCTTGTCTCGACCTTGATTAAAGAGCTTGTCTCGACCTTGATTAAAGAGCTTGTCTCGACCTTGATTAAAGAGATTGTCTCGACCTTGATTAAAGAGCTTGTCTTGACCTTGATTAAAGAGATTGTCTTGACCTTGATTAAAGAGCTTGTCTTGACCTTGACTACAGAGCTTGTCTTGACTTGACCTTGATTAAAGAGATTGTCTTGGCCTTGATTAAAGAGATTGTCTTGACCTTGATTAAAGAGCTTGTCTTGACCTTGATTAAAGAGCTTGTCTTGACCTTGATTAAAGAGCTTGTCTTGACCTTGATTAGAGAGCTTGTCTTGACCTTGATTAAAGAGCTTGTCTTGACCTTGATTAAAGAGCTTGTCTTGACCTTAAATAAAGAGCTTGTCTTGACCTTGAACAAAGAGCTTGTCTTGACCTTGATTAAAGATCTTGCACAATAGGCACTGCAGTATCCAGGGACGCTGGACTTATGCGATTTTTGAGTCACAGCAGGTTTCGTTTATTAATGGGTTTAATGCATTCACCACATAATCCATCATCTGCAGGGTAATTTGCACACTTTAATTTAAAAACAAAAATTGCGCTCAGGTGGATGAAAAGTTACCAAACATGCAGCATCGCATATTGTTTTGCAGCAGAAGGCAGTTTGTAAAAGTTGTCTTTTCACCCTACAGTTGAATATTGCTATATTTGTGTGGTAAACTATTACTAATAGAGAAAAACCTTTGTCCAGACAATGTTTACGTGTACAAATGACAAAAGAAAGTATTAATATTACCACAAAATGTGAGAAATTGTGCAGCATCATTTGCATTTTCTCGCAGCATAATTTAGTGAACCCTGCCACATAATTTGCTCCTCCCTTGCCTCATAATTCCACTGCCGCTTGTTATAGCCTTCGAGCTCTCAGATTATGGTGAAAAAACAAACAAGATGCCATTAACTATGGAAAAAACATACAAAGTTTCAGAAATAGCATATTACAAGCACATTGAGAGATCATTTATCTGTGTAGTGGGTCATAATTAAATGAATTGAAGACTCAGCAGGCGACTTTGAAGGCCCTTGGGCACATAGATTGATTGCATTCACATACAACATTGAAAATGATATTGATGAGTTTCCAAGACCCAGCTAGCTAATACCAAACAACACATGCCTACCGTGTAAACCGTGTCAAAGCCTAGACATGGAATCCTGAAGGCAAATCCTACACCCATACCAAAGTTGGCAAAATTGGAAGCCGCACACCATGTACCACTGTAGGCTCTGCCAGATGTGCTCTCTCAGTCAAGATGCCAGGCTCGGATATGCTTACAAACAGGTGGTTTGCTTCACAACCTTTCCACTTTTAAACACCTGCATAATTTACGCGAAAACCAATAACTGATCGATCAGTCAAAGAGTGAACATGAACATCGCCCTAAGAATGCTGGATTTATTTTGATTTCCGATCTATGCCACCTTGGCCATACCTCTCTAGACTACTTCAACAGCTGAGGGGCGAGCCTTTGGTGTAGTGCTTTTGGAGGCGGAAGTTCTCTACTACCCAGTAAATGTATTTCCATCGAGATGGTCCGATGCCTTGGACAATATGGCTTATGCTCCTGTTTAAGCGTTGTCAGGCGGAGCTATGACTCGGTCACATCAACCCAAGGAGTCTTGACCAACTCTGCAAAAACGAAGGCCCTTCGTGAACAACTGCATTTCACTTTCTGCCAACTCGACTTTTTCAGACATGCCACAAATAATGTTCTTCGGTGACATGCTTGGAGTGGAAACACTTTACAAAGGGACACGTCTTAGCAGGTTGACAGATATGCTCGAACATGTTAACTCCCTTCCAGCAGTGGTGTAATTTTGTAGTTGGAAGTAATGCTTTACTTTTTATTTTTGTGATCTTTGATAATGCTGGTAGCATGTTGTAATCATTTTTTTCCGAATTTCTTTGCTACAAAAATAAAGTCAAACCTTGTCTTACTCTCCTCTCAAACTTAAACAGAGGTGAGCAGTAACCCTGGGTGCGATGAAGAATCGTTGATGATCAATTCCCAAACAGATGTGCTAAAAAACAAGGCATATCAGGTTGACCAAAGGATGGAGTGGTCATCCAGGTCAAACACACTAAACGAAATGATAGAGGGGTCCTGGCTTAGCCCTAGTGTATTTTCCAAATAATAATTCCAAATTCAAACATTGTTCAACTGTCCCAGGCCCTTCCTAAAGCCAAATTGTGTTTCTGATAAAAATAGAATTGTCCTGTGCCCATTCCTTTAGTATCTTTGATAAAACCTTACTCTTTAATTTAACTGATGAGTCTAAAAGAGAAATAGGGCAATAGCAGCTGGGATCTGACTTATCACTCTTCTTAAAAATAGGTATGATTGGTGATACGGCCCAGGAATAAGGGATCATACATTCCACAGCTGCATTACACATCCGAGTTAAGCTAGGGCCCTATAATCCACAGCTGATTTAAATGCATCAACTGGTGCCACAGCAGGGTCTGGTAATTTCCCAGCTGTGCTTTGATGTAAGGCAAGATGAACCTCCTTGCGGGTAACATTGAAACAAATGGGATTCCAACCTAAATCCTGTTCACGCTTGGTACTGCCGCTACTCACTAAATTAGAATAATAAATTGCTTAAAAATGGGTCACCCATGATTCACAAAAAACAAAAGAGTTGAGTTTCAGGGACTGAATAATTTTTAAAAAAATGGGCATTAACCATGTCCCAAAAAAGCTTGGTGTCCCTCATTTCAGAAGCTATAATCAATTTGGACAAAGCCACACCCTGTAATAATTTCTTCCTAATTGCTTTAGCCAATTTATCATTTTTCCGTAGGAGCTTAAAAGCCATAGTAACCCTAGGGGAACAATGCAAGGCTGATTTCAAATTCTGTAGATCCAGGGTATATGCGCAATCAATCCATCCATTATTACAAGATTTTGTAGATCTCAGGCATGATCTGAGAAGTGAGTTTATGGTAAAAATAATCTGGTTAAAGCTAAACAATAATTTTTCATGACCGACTTCCTCCCCCAGACAATACTCAACTAGGTTCTTGTTTACTAACTCTCTGTGAGCTCTGGGACTCAAACGGGAACCGATCCTTCCCCATTAGTCCTTACTGGGGCAATATTAACTACACATAAGGATTCTCCAGTATTGATATCCCAAAACAAAAAAAAGTAAATCTACTGGATTATGGTCACTAATAGCAGTTGGAATAATGTTAAGAGTACAGACTAAATCACGAGCTAAATTAGAGATCAGGACATTATCAGTAGTTGTGCGAGCCTTTATGCTAATGCAGGAAGGTATCTGCTCCCCATCAGTTATGTGATTAAAATCTGACAGATTAAGGTCATATTTAAAAATTCATTTTTTAAAGCATTCCCATAATCGTTATTGGGGAAATGTGAAATGCCATATCCATCAGTCGTACAAAGTTCACATATCTGTTTTGCAGTGTTAAATCAAATACATTCCCTGCATCAAAATTTATATCTGCAGCTATAATCCTAATGATTGTATAGTAATGAATGGCCTGAATTAAATATTTACTGCTTCTCATGATTGATTAATGAGGCACAAATCCTATTTTGATCCATATTAATAAGTTTGGGAACTAAGGGTAATCTGATTTGCTAAGATTTTAGTAAATAATTTATAATCAGCATTAAGCAGACTGATAAGCGTATAAGCATTATAATTATTTGGGGGTTATCTTTTTGAGGAAGCTTAGCGCCATTAATTCAGTACATTATACTGGAATTGAAGTACTTGATTTAATCTGGCTAGACGGGTTGATAAAAAAATCCTGAAGTTGATGGAAAACCGCATTATACACTTCGATAGGGATACCATCACTTTCATTTGCTCCCATCAGTGTGTTACAAGGCACAGTTTCCCAGGGTACTGGTAGGAAAGGTGAGCTCACAAATGGAATGGTATTTGTCCAACTTATCTTTGCTTGCCAGACACAGTTGTCCAGGTTTCCAATATCTTTGTAGAACAATATAGCGTAGAATATTGATGTGGAAGCTGTTCTCTAGATTCCCAAGAACAAGATGGTTACTGATGAACAGTAAATGGCCAATGGAAAGGCAGCATTGTCTCAACCATCAAAAACCGGAGTGATATTAGAGTTACATCATATAAAGTATTCTGGTTGTTTTTTTATGCTAAAGAAAATATTCTAATTCTGTACAGAGTCTCCACTGCATTACGTACAATAAGCAAAACACATGGGAAGCTTAACTGGCAGTTTAAATTCAAAGATGTTTACAGTCATGACGCCAGTCTCCCCAGATTGGAGCTATGCTCCCAATGACAAAAATGAGAGATTCCACAAATTGCATCCATAAAAAATGTATTATTTGTAAGTCATCACAAAAAGAAGAATTAAGAGCCTATGATGAGAACAGGTATAAATGAAGCTTAATATTGGTTATATAGTGTCACGGTTGATGGGCATATTAAGCTCTGGATGGTGACAGCTACTTCTCTGTAACACCTATGACACTGGAGGCCAAATCTGTCATCCTTAAGACCATAACATTGCCTTTGGGGGTTGTATGTCACGGATCCTCTGGTCTGTTCTCACGTTTTTATCATTTTTAACATAGCTGATTTGCGATTATTAACTGTTTCGTTTTTAAAAGTGGTCAGGCTTACTTTCACTCAGTTGAAATCTGTACCTTGAATCGGGAATTGTTTACAGCTGCTTGCTCTCACCTGCACACTGCACTTTATTCCCTTCTTGTTACTTTCTGTGGTGGGCAACTAGAGATGCCATTTTAGCTCAGGCACAGTCTAGTTGTTATAGGGGGTTACCCATTGATATACACGCTGCTGGCCCCGAAGACGCGCCTAAGTCAAGCCCATCTGCGCCTGTCAGAATCCCATAAGCAGTCAACGCCAGCCATGCTGCCTGTGACGCCCACCAATGTGTGAACAGGTTGTGCTATACCAGCGATCAACTGCAGATACTCCGCTCCACAGATTGAGAAAGCTAGAAAAATGTCAATAAAGCTGTTTCTGCTTACCTTAGAGACCATAACATGGGCTCTATATATAACAATCTACATTTTGATATGGATGGCATCTACACGAGCAATGGAGTACATTTCACAGATCAGGGAAACAGTCTTTCTCAACAAACTAAAGCTCTGCATTAGCACTTACATGTAGCTACATCAAAGTCACAATGAAAACAATGGATCTTTCTAGAGGCATTCTATGACATAATACAGATTATAATTATTTTTGTTTACACATACTTTTTGGGGGGGGATTTGCGCACACAGCACGGATTCACAAAACAAAAGCACAAACTTAATTTACTACAACACAGCCCACTTTTCAACTTCAAATATATACATATAAAATGTTATATATTTTTAACAAGTTTAATAATTGTAATCTTGTCACTACCATCAAGCACAATCCCTCATTCAAACAACTTCACAAACACAATACTACCTTCTATATTATATTCTACTTAAATATTTATTTAAGGTGAATTCATAACTCCAGCGCGACACTACACAGGGGGGCCGCGCTGAGTGCCACGCTAGAGTCGCGAGTCCAAACTTGATCGGAAAAAAAATTATCCACTTCTATTTCGCATTCGGGCAGGGGACCCCATTCCCCATGACATGGCCTATTATTTATATAAAAAAACAAATAGGGGAGGGGGATGCGCATCCACCCCCTCTAGGTTGAATTTGGCCCCAGGGACCCAACCCCTGGGCCTGGCCATTTTGTTTTCAAATAAAGAGGAGGGGGACCCAGTGGCCCCCGTCCCAGGCAACTTCTGACCCCGGGGACCCCATCCCCCGGCCGGCCTTTACCTGTTTTTTTTTATTAGAGAGGAGGGGGGCCACTTGGCCCACCTCCCCTGGCCTCTTCGTTGGGGACCGTGGGGTAGTCCCAATGCCCCCAGGGTCCCACCAGCTCCCTGCCTATAGCGGGAGCCGGCATTACTTTTGACCAAGGGGAGCTGCTGACATGCAGCTCCTCTTGACTCAAAAGCAATTCTGCTTTGCTTGATTGAAGCAGGTTTTCCTGCTCTTGCTTCAATCAAGCAAACCACAGTCTGATATGACCGGATGGGAACCGTGCTCCTGTCCTGCCATAGAAAACAGCAATGTCCCGTGGTGAGCACCCCAAGACTTTGCAGGAGCCAGCCCAGAGGGGTGCTGGTCCCCAGGGCCATCAGGGGCTCCAGGAGGGGAGCCGTGCGGCCCTTCTCCTTGTATTTAAAGCCCCAGGGATGTGGTGGTCCCAGTGGTCCTTAAAGGACCCCAGAATTTGAATATTTGGTGCCCCATGGAGGTGGTGGTCCCCGGGGCAGTGTGGGGGAGCTCGAGCAACCCCCCACAAATGATTATTTATAGCCCCGGGGAGGTGGCAGTCCCCGGGGGTTGGGTGGACCCACGAGGCCCCCCAACCTAATTTAATGGAAGCCCCGGGGAGGTGGTGGTCACTGAGCTTGGGGGGCTTGCAAGGCCCCCCACCCTTATTTTAATTATGAACCTGGGAGGGGTGGTTGGGGGCCACTTGCCCCCATGCATAAATCATAAAGCCCCAGTGAGGTGGCGGTCCCCGGGGCTGTGGTGGCCTCCAAGGGCCCTAACACCATATTGCCCCTGGGACCTGGCCCACACAGGGCTTTTTAACAAAAGAAGCACGGGAGACCGTGCTTTGTTTTTCTTAAATAATTTCATCTGCATTCCCGCACCCAGCGCAAATTCGGACAAAATTATCTTTTTTTAAACAATTGATTTGACAACTTCCATTTCTGTCTTTGGCATATCTTATTTTAGCAGGTGGGATTTGCGTGTGTGTCATGACTCCATTCATTTGACCTGTGGCTTTGGGTTTGGAGCTGGCATTGCCGACTCAGCTTGTCCCAGCGTCCCTTCCAGTAAGGGCAAGCTGAGGCCTTTAATTAACGCTGCCTTGATTAACACTCGCTTACTGAGGAAGCACCCTCAAGATGTCTTTGACCTCCTCATGGACAAGCCACTTGATCTCCTGTTTATCACTGAGACTTGGCTAGATGAATTTTCCAATCCCACTCTCACGATGGCTATCCCTGACAGTTACAGGGTCTCTAGAGCGGACCACTCAGGGGGGAGAGGGGAGGGGTGGCTATTATATACAGGGAAAACTGGGTCCTCCAGTAGGGTGAGGCTATGTTGTGGGGGGAATGCAAAGTCTTGGATTTTAGCATCAGCTTCTCAGCACAATTTATCCTGGGAGGCTCTTTTATTTATAGGCCCCCAGGTCCAGCAGTGGCCTTTCTTAAGACACTGGGAGATATAATTGTCCCCCGGGCACTTCGCTTTACCCATTATATTGTTCTTGGGGATTTGAATATACACCCTGACCAGGTAGCTGCTGGTGATACTCTAGAATTCCTAGATACAATGAATCTTGCCCAACTCACCCAAGGGGTCAGCCTTACGATGCATCTTGGGGGCTACATCCTTGACCCAATTTGCTCAAATTTTTCCATCTTGGTTAAAGATCCCCTCCTGGTATCTTGGTCTGACCACTTCTTGACCTACTTTTCTTGGGCCACAGCTGGCATCAATGCCCCGCCACTGACTAGCTGTGAGCCTGCCTTCACCAAAATTGACCCGCTCACATTCAGCCAGGCTCCGGTGGCCTCTAGACCCGATCCCGCCAATGCCCTTGAAGGGGGGCTCGCCCGCTTTACAAGCCGGATCTCTAAAACAGTGGATCTCCTATCCTCTGCCACCCACCATAAACATTCCAGGGTCTCTCCTTCTAAACCATGGTTCACGCCTAACTTGAGGGACTTAAAACAGGAGTGCAAGAAATTAGAGCGTGGTTGGCGGAAGGAATTTTCCACTTTGGTAAAGGTCATGCTTAGGGCAAAACAAAAAAGATATTACACTGCCATAGCCCATTCAAAAAGTCTATACTACTAGCCAGGAACAACACCAATGAACTTTTTTTGCATCGTTCAGAGATTTATGGCGCCCAAAGCCCAATTGTGTTCGCTTCCACCTTCGAACGCCTGGTGTGATAACCTTTCCAGATTTTTATGGATAAAATTCGCACAATGCAGGCATCATTCAGTTGCTGCAGAGGGGACACTGATACGCCCTTGACATCAGGGACTCTACCTCTTTCTCCCTCTCAATCCTTGTCTACCTTTGGTTTTATTGACCTGCCTGGTTCACTAAGAATGCTTAAGAGCCTGAAATTGGGCTCTCCCTCAGATCCCTGTCCTGCCAGACTTTTGTTCGACATGGCAGAGATGTTTAACCCGGTAGGTAACAGACTCGTTAACATGTCCCTTCAGGAGGCTTTATGTTCCGGCAGCCTGGAAGCAGGCCACAATTCTACCTCTATTAAAAAAGCCATTGCTTGACCCTCTAAGCCCAGGAAGCCATCGCCCCATGTCCCTTTAGCACCAGCATGGCAAAAGTATGTGAAAAAGTAGTCACTAATCAGCTGACTGAGTTCATTGAAAGTGGGGGCCTACTACATCCGGCCCAGTCAGGGTTCAGGCCCTCGTATAGCACAGAAGCACCATTAGTGGAAGTTTCTGAGGCCATCCGAGACTGTTTCAATGCTGGTGAGAGGGTAGCCTTGATTTTACTTGACCTCTCAGCGGCATTCAACACTGTCCCAAATTCACTGCTGCTTACGTGACAGGCCGAGATTGGGATATCTGGCACTGCTTGGGGTTGAGTCCATTTCTTTTTGGAGGACAGGATGCAACAGGTATGGCTCCCCCCTCATCATCTTCACCACAGAGTGTGTCTACGGGTGTCCCACAGGGGTCCCCCTTAAGCCCCCTCCTTTTTAACATTTATGTCACTCCCTTGGTCGAATTGGCGGAGGATTTGGGGGCCAAAATCATTGCCTATGCTGATGGCACCCAGCTTCTGTTCACATGGTGGAAAAATGAGTGCTCCACTTCCTCCGTTAAAAACTGTTTGACGTAGGTCTTTCAGTGGCTAGCCTCTGCACAAATAAAATGTAATGAGGAGGAATCCGAAATCCTCCAGTATGGAGAGTTTTCATCTCAGTTTAGAGATACACTTTGGCCGTCCGACTTGGCTATGCCAGCCTCAAAGGGGCAACCCGCCAAGAATCTTGGGGTTTGGTTTGAGGAGAATCTCACATTCGCGACCCAGATCAAGTAGTTAGCTTTGAAGGGTTTTGAGCTATTTAGAAGCATTCGGAAATTCCTTCCACTTCTTTCTAGGGCCGCTGAAAAAAACGGTCACCTGAACCCTGATATTATCCTGGTTCGATTACGCCAATGTCCTATATGTTGGTATCCTTGCTTAATAAACTACAGGTAGTGCAGGATGCGGCAACTAGGCTTCTTCTCAATGTCCCCACCAGAAGTAGCGTGAGAAAACATCTACGCGCCCTTCACTGGCTTGCCGTAGCCGAACAGGTGAAATTCAAATCCTTACTTATAGCCCACCATGCTTTTCATGCCTCAGGCCCTATCTACCTACAAAAGCGCTTATCTTTCTATACACCTGCGAGACATCTGTGCTCTTCCACACAACTCTTGGCTCATGTTCGGCGTTTCCGGCTGCAAAGGATGGGGGGCTGTTCCCTTCCCTTGCCTTGAAAGCCGCTTTAGCCTGGAACTAATTGCCGCTCACTCTCCCGAGCATTCAGGACCGCATTCTGTTTAAAAAACAAACTGAAAACATTTCTCTTTGTTTAATTTGATCCTTGCATTCCTCAAGGCTCATGCGGGGACACTCCTCGGAGTATCCCTGAGCGTTACAAATATAAATAACATAATATAATTGTCAGAGATCGTGAAGAAGGTGGTGTAAGGAATCAGACGTGTTGTCAAGAACTCAGATTCACCAACATCCTTAGATGGTAGCTGTCCCAGTACACCACAAGACAAAACATTGCTTAAACTGCAAATAATTGTTCTTGTGTATGAAAAGTTACATAAAGAAGCTGGCCACTCACTTACTGCATTGTCCAGTAAGGGCTCCTCTACTGCAACAAGTATTTCAGTCCTCCCTGCTGCATAGCAAATTCACCAAATCCTGCCTTGGGGCTACTGTTGCACCAAATATTGGAACTCCAAGAAAGAATTGTACTGGACTATCAACAGGTGTTGGATTGTGTGACACTTTATAGATGCCAGAACTGAGGATCACAATCTGTGATTTCCATGTACAGAGCCAAATGATATCCCAAATGTCCATGACTTTGTGCAAACAAGTGAGTATTTCTAACTTAGATTGATGTTTGGAGAGTAGGGGAGTGCACCAACCAAGCGTGCAATACATTGTGTGGAACAATATGCAAAGAACAGTGAAATAGCAGTATACTGTCTGCAGAATATCATGTTACTAAATTTTTATTGCCGGGGCAAAGATATCAGGATGCAGAACTTGGGGATTTTAAGGGCCAGGATTAGATCAGAGGCAAAGGTTAGCATTAACAAAGGCTATGTTAGAGGTAGTGGGGCTCTCACATTTTAATATGTGGTATATGGCTAACAATTCCAGCATCTTCTATGGTATGTATATGCTAAAAGCAGTATGACATTAGTGTATACCATATTACAATAAACTACATATGCCACACAAAAACCTATAAATTTGTATGGTATTTTGCAAACAACATATAAGTGTAACAAAATTGTGGTACTCAATATTTTGCAATACAGACAATTTAACCTGTAAGTTCTTTGTCAACGATACTGAAAGCATAATTTTGAGACAGTATTTGAAGGATACCTCCTTAAAGACAACCAAATATAGATGCTTTAACCATAGTAGATGTCCTACAATTGACTAGGTGATCAGAGAAATCTTACTAATATTGTTTGTGTTTGAGTATTTTGGAACTGGGTAACACAGACCACACTGAAAAGAGGAGGGCTGAGAGTAATGCCACAGCAGAATGGAGCCGGAAACCTGGAGTACAATGACAGAGTAGATTGTACCAGAGAATCTGGTGAGTAATTACAGAGTAGACTGTAATAAGTAGTCCAGGTGATTAATGTTGCTGTAAATAAAGTAACTGTATCCTTCTGTATATGGACATATTCCTTAACACAGTCCTTGCCTTGATATGAGGACTGTATAACATTGATATTTAGAGGACTTCAAGCAAGAGAGGCAGAAAAATAAGGTGCATTCTGGTACTCGCATATGTGATCCCAGTTCAAGTTATCCTTAGGACTAATTTACCACAACCATAGGTTAACACAATACATTTTTGCAAAGATGTCCAGGCTCAACATCCTCCCTGAGCATCAAATATCGTATCATCCATCTTCCTCTTTGACAAAAACACATCTTCTCATTATACATTTACACCTATGAATGACTGAGTCCTTGGCAGACACTGAGGGGCCGATTATGATGGCGGATGGACCTGAGTCCGTCCGCCACCATAGAGTAGGAGGGAACCTCTGCATTGCCTGCGGAGTACCCTCCTGTGCAATTAGGATGTGACCGCCACCCTGGTGGTCACATCCTCTATTTTTACCATTGCGGCGGGTGCGGCTTCAAGCTGCACCCGCCGCAATGGTAAAAAATGCATACAAATGCAGGGGGGTGCCATCGGTACCCTCCATGTGCACCCCCGACCCCCCATCACCAAGGGGGCCAGCAAAGGGCCCCTGAAGTCAATGTTAGTATGCTTTTGCACGGCGGAAAAGCCGCCGTGGAAAAGCATATGATTTCCGTCATCCTAATATGGCTGGCGGTGTCTGATAGACACCGCCAGCCATGTTAGAGCTTTTCCGCCGAGGTCGGAAGGCGACCGCGGCGGAAATGCTGCGGACAGATTTTGAGACCCACCGCCATCCTAATTTGGCGGTGGGTCTTTTATGCCTCCGCAGCGGTTTTCCCGCATCCTCCGGGCCGGCGGTGGCTTCCGCCGGCCCGGAGGATGCGGGAAAAACGCGATCCTAATCGAGCCCTGAGTGCAGAGATCTGGCATTATACTATGTCTTTACTGACACATCTTTCAAGTTTTCCCACCGGCAACTGTATTTTTTGTACTACTCTTTACCAATTCCAGGTCCTGGTGGACACAAGGCTTAAATTTACAAATGCTTTGCATCAGGTTTGCTCCACTTTTCTAACGCAAACACAATGCAAAATTTTGAAGAGTGATTTACTATCCAACAAAATTGTTTTTTTTTTTATAGTAACCCAAAGTAACGCATAGTTGCACAATGCACTTTCTTGTGTTACCCTTGCATCAAGGGGACGTTGCATGAGTGGTGCATGGGCATTCCCCATGTAAACATCCATAAGTTTGGACACAACTTCCTACCCACAGAGAACTATAGGTATGCACCAAATCGTATGTTTTTAATAACAATAAATTCGTTCATTTCTCCTACTATTTCTCATTTTGCATGTCTGCTGCATTGTACAGCACAAATACAAAGAGGTGATAGCCTGAAATATTAGGTTTTGTACTGGTAGGGATGCCTTCAAGTGCAAAACCTATGCCTTCTTATGATCGTCATGTTTTTCAAGGCACAGGCCGTTTCATTGTGATATGAAGATGTGGAATTGATTATGCAATGTGAATAAATGATTGAATCAAGTGCATATTTCTACCATTTTTGTATTCTTTGGGCTTTGAATGTATCATGAATTGATAATAACCCAGTTTATGAAAAACACATTCACAATAGTTACATTTCTGCTTGATCGTTTAGTTTAGAAATGTTCAACATGTAGCTGCCAGAAACCTTGGATGTGCTACTCCCTTTCAAACTCTATTATCTCCATCATATTTCTCCCAACTTCTCTATTTCTTACCACTTGCATTTTCAGACTTTTCTATATTATTAGAAAGTGTGAAGTTTTCAGACACCTGAAGAAATATTGTTAACATGTCTGCTTACTATTTAGGCAGACCACTTTCATTGTTCTCAGTTCAGGAAGCTACTATAGCATCATGGATGCTCACCCTTTAGGATCACATGTTTTTTTTTATTCTGGAAGGTTTAGATGAGTAAAAATGCTAGAAATATTTGCCCCCAATGCATGTCACAATGTTCCTAGTCCCAGATTTGTTTTCAACACAGAATATAGGATCGAGACTCAGATCTTTTAGGTAAAAGAGGACTTCAGGTGGGTGATTGAGATCAGGATGGGCATATATCCCACTTCAATCTTAACCAGAGGAGGCCCTGGTAAGACTCTGCGAAACTCTATCTCAGCCCTTAGCCTTCACTGATCAGTGTGAGGATATGTTTGTCTGGAACAGAGACATTTGTCCTTGCTTTATACCTGAAATTAAACCTGAAATTGGAGGCTCGCTGTCCAGACAGAACAACAGACCTTGATGACCCAAACCACCCTGTTTTTTACTGATTCTGCTAGAAATAGAGGGGCGCATAGAGATAGCAGAGTGAGGGTGTTAGGGCTATAAATGTTCAATGACCATGTTACAATCTTTTCCTGTTGTTTCTACTATTAATGAAATGCTTCACAGCTTTATTTTTATCTTCCCTGACATCACCATTCATATTGTGTGCACTAGATCAGAAATTATAAAAACAAATATTTTAAAATGCATATTCAAGTATTTTAGAGACCCTTCAGTGTGTAATTTATTCAAAATGAGGATTTAAAGTCCACTGTGTCCTTGAACCGATATAGCTCAGTGGATTCTGTCAGTGTCGCAGTCCAATTCGATTTCGAATTCGTATTGGTACATTGACTGAGGCCTTGCACCATGTGGTTAGAAATCACAAACTTACGGCTCTAGGACTAGGCACCAAACTATATCAGCTTCAGACATCGAAGACACCCTTGCACTATGACTCTGCGATGGCGGACGAATGTGAATTTTGTAATGACTGCAAAGAATTTATCTTCAAAGATGTGAAAAATTAGTTAAAGACTTTCACGAACTGTAACAGTTGCAATCTCGTCTACCCTATCATGTGTCCCTGCAACAAGATCTATGTGGGACAAACGAAACAAAAAATAAAACTACGGATTTCACAACACCGCAGTAGGATCAGATGTAGAACAGCAAACGCTCCATTGGTTGAACATTTCATTGACAAAGGACATAGTGAGAATGATGTTCGTTAGAATGTTATCAACCGAGTGATCCTCCCCCCTAGAGGCGGTGATCTCTTAGCAGAGAAGAATTGAAATGGATCTTAAAAACGGACAGTCTTAACTCTGGACTGAATCTTCAGGAGGACTGGACCAATTTGGTATAAGGGATGTTTATCTGTTTATTAATAGTACCCTTGTTCTTTCTAGACAATTCTGTGCATATCCTGATTGCGTCTGTTTGTTTTTACTAATTTTTTCACTTTTATTGGTTACTATGTTCTCCTCTCTCTATTCACAACCTTTATCACATATCACACCCACTTGCCCTACCCAATAAGGCCACCGTAATCCCTGTGCTTTCTATGCACCTTTGTCCGACTAATCAGGAAACTTGCCTCACGCTCTAGGAAGCATAGCTAATCCCAACATGGCCGCAGCATTTTCCATCTTCTATTTCCATGCCCTTATCCCCGACCGATCAGGAGCAAATCCCAATATGGCCGCCGCTTTCCCCATTTTCTATTTCTATGCCCTTATCCCCGACCAATCAGGAACCTTTTTAAACGTTAAGGAAGCATAGCTGATCTTGGCTAGCTGTCGCATTGCCATGAGGGAGTGTAAACCGACTGAACCGGTAAGTCGCAAAGTCCACTTACGTTCATTTTTCCTGGCCATCCTATGTATTCGCCTGTAACCTTCATCCCCGTTCCCTCCCGGTTTCCCCCCTGTACCCAACACGCTCCGAATAATTGACGCAACTCTGTGGCTCTTTAATCTGGTAAGCCCCCTCGATTCAACCACCCGAGCGCGCACAGATTACTCTGTTCGCTCCGTCTAATCCTAATCACTTTTTCCCGTAATTCCTCTTAGGGAGCCCCAGGCACGAACCATCCCTTCCATGTGCTCTAGATACTCCTAGGTAAGCCCTCCTCTACCATGACCCTCACTGCGCCGGTTTTCCACCTCGGTTTTATCATTCACCTGGACCACGCGTTCGTATGTCACATACCCCCTGTGGCTCTCCTCTGCTACCTCCTTCGGCATGACTTATTTTAATTCTGCGACGATGTAATTCGAATTTTTCACGTAGCCTGCCTGCACTCCCCTAATAGGCTTGTCTAACGTGACTTGGTCACCACTGCTGCAGCTTCCCGCTCAAGGGGGACTGTATTGATTCACTTAGTCCGCCAGCAATTATAAATCCTCTATTCTTGGTAATTGCCGCTCCGTTCACTTTGCCGATGACCCATCCGTTTCATCTAGTCACATAAGCCGTCGCCCTAGCCTTATCTTTGAGTCAACTTTCAAAATGTACGGTGGGCTCCTTGGCTGCCGCTACGTATATTTCGCTATTAATTAGCCCTGTTGAATCTTGGGCACTGCCACACGACCACTTTGATTGCAACCCTTATCATACCACAATTCCGTTTCATGCTCCGCCCTTAAGAAATGGCATGCCGTTTTTAAATTCTTCACCACCTTTTCACCTATCACCACAATGTCAGTCAAATTCTACAATTCTTTTTCATATACTTTCCAATACCTTCTCACTCCTTTAATTTCTTCTAGGCAATAGAGGCTTGATTGAACTAGGCATAATTCATGTCCTGATGATGATCCCCATGATTTAAAAGTGGGATCGAAACGCCGTCAACCTTTTATGTGCCTTATACACTGTTTATACCATGTATTATGTTGATGTAAAGGTGCATTCTGAATTCTTTGTTCTAACTGTTATTTTGGAACCTTGAAGCTTTTGCCTAAAAAGCCCTGTTCTTGTTCACTGCTTCTTCGAATGTTCTAAACTGTATGTGCTTAAGTAGGGTACAGGCTTGTGCCCCACCACGTGAAATTGTAGAAGGAAATTCCTTGTTTAATCCTTGTTGAGCAAAAACATTGAGACCTCTGTCCATCTGGACAAGTCATATTAATACAGAATCGATTGTGTCTGTGTTCTTTGTTCTTGTGAATTCATTGTGCATGGTACCACTGTTGTTTCTTAAAGTATGCTCCCCGAGGTCCTGTGCTAACTTGTTTGGGGTACCCTTGTTGTTCTAAATATAATTTGCGCAATCGCACGATTGCAAGGGCAAATCTTTCAGCCTTCCACTTTCACAAGTGGGTTGCTTCCTTCCCCACTTTCTCACTGTTCATTTTGTGTATATATCTGCACTCACCCCTCCTTTCCCCCTACGAACATAGTTACATTGATATGTCAGACAAAGCCCCATTATACTCAGTTGAGTATATTAAAAAGATTTGTGAAGGTCCTTCACTCTTCACGGACCAAGAAGATAATACTACAGCAGCTTGCTCCAATCTCACAGAAGATTTAGAAAAACAAAGAAAGAAATTTGTCAGATTAGAATTAATGATGTTGATGCTTACTGAATACTTGAGATCTAATACCATACCTCTGGGTTTGCAAGTGAGGAATATCCCAGGAGTGTTTACAGATAACCCGAAGTACATCACCAGTTTTAGTCACATAGGAACTACTTGTTCCCATCATTGGCTAGTCTTGGGTATTGAAACAGCTACTGAGGAATTAAAAAAACTAGGAGAAATTATCAAGGACATAGAGAAACAAATTAATGAGAACAATACTTTTCCTGAGGCAAAAAAACTCCTAGAAAAAATTGAGAAAACAGTACTTGAATTCCACCGTATTGAACAAAGTAAGAAATCCAATAAAGTGAAAAAGGACATCAAATCCTTCACCCCAGAGCGTGCATATCCCTATCTCCTTAAAGACTTCTATACTAACCGAAATTTAAACCATAACCCACAAAACCCCAGGCCTTGGGGGCGGTTCAATAGAATTTATTTACTGGATATTCAGCTGAATCATCCGATAACTCAGATTCTGGGGAGGGAGCCAGCACCTCTACATGCAATCAGAATTCCCATTTTTTAGGGAGAGGCGGATCAGAACCATCCAAGAGGGGCCAAGTAAAACAACAACCAAGGTGGTACAACCCTCCAGGGGTGAGACAGACCAGACACAAGTTCTACCAGTGGTAACTGACCCTGATAGTGCACTATTCCTCTTTTCAACTTATCTGACCACACCCTCTCTAGTCAAGATATTTCCATTCTCAGTAAGGGATTATCGGTCGTCCCTACCACCTACCCCAACTTTCTTGATCTTCAATCTGAACTATTGGGTTTCTTTAGAAAGATCAGACTTCGAGCATTTTTTGATCAAAACCCCCCCAACCGAGAGTAGCTGTCACACCCTTTAGACCCCCATCCACTTGTTCTCCGTCCTCTAACATAATCCCCAAAGAGATAATCACATTTGAGAAAGTGATTCTCAAAGAAACTGCAGATCTGGCCAAATCACATCTGTTCATCCCTTACAACATCTCATTAGATGAGAAAATGGCAATCTCATCTTTATGCGACAATAACCGCCTTGTCATTAAACCAGCAGACAAGGGCAGAAGGATTGTCTTGCAAAGTATTGATGACTATAAAACTGAGCTTTTACGCTAGCTTTCTAACACGGACCACTATTGTAAACTACCAACCAACCCCACCAAAGAACTTCAAAGATTGATTAAACAAATTACCCATGAGGCACATGACATCGGATTTTTGAGCAAACATGAGCTCAACTTCCTTAATGTAATCAATCCTAGAACACCGGTAATCTATACCCTCCCCAAGATTCATAAGAGACTACATACCCCGCCCGGAAGGCCCATTGTATCCAGTTGCGGCTCGGTGTTGGAGCCACTGGGTCACTATGTCAATTTTTTTCAAAAGGACTTCGTACCTAGTACCTGCTGCTTTATTCAAGACAGTATGTATATGATTAACCTGATTGAGAACCATCCCTTCGACCCCAATAAAGAGACTCTATGTACTTTGGACGTAGAGTCTCTTTATACTAACATTCCCCAGAGAGACTCACTCATGGTCATGGATGGTATACTCAACAACAGTTTCCGCCCACATACGGTACCAACACTCTTCATTATACAATTACTCAAAATTGGCCTGACACAAAATTTCTTTTTGTTTGACAACCAGTACTACCAACAAGTGAGGGGGACCTCTATGGGTGCTATTTTCGCGCCCACCCTGGCAATCCTCTATATGGATTGGCTTGAGTGCAACACCATTCTCCCTATGACTAACCCCTTCCATCAAGGGATCTCAACGTGGAAACGTTATATAGACGATATTTTCCTCATCTGGGGTGGCCCCATGGATTCTCTTCCAGCATTCCTACATTGGCTCAATAATAATTGTAATGGCCTTACCTTCACCCTCTCTCACAGCAATGTGAGTATTCCATTACTTGACCTTTGCATCCAACATAAGGAAGGATTACTTTTCACTTCTCTGTTTCGCAAACCTACCGAAATGAATACACTACTTAGTTACAAGAGCTGTCACCCCAGAGCCCTCAGAGACAGCCTACCATACTCCCAATTTTTGAGACTCAGAAGGAACTGTTTTCAGAAAACTGATTACTTCAATGAAGGCAACACACTGCCAACCAAACTTAGACTCAGGGGCTATCCACGACGTCTGGTTAAAAATGCCATGAAAAGTGCTTGGTATTGCCCATGTGAAACACTGCTAGAACCTAAGCCAAAAAAATCCACTGATAAACTTGTATGTGTTACTACATTCTCAACGATTTCCAATAAGATCCGCAAATTTATCAAGAAAATTGGCATATTGTAAACTCCGGCACGCTTGATCTAGAGGTACCCATGTTTGCCTTCAAAAAGAGCAAAAATTTGAAAGATCAACTTGTGAGGGCAGCCCTTCCCGCAATTGAGACCGTGAATACCACTCGGAACGATCACTGGTTACTACCACCGGTAAAGGGCCACCATAAATGTGGCTCATGTGTTGTCTGTGAATTTTGTATTGACTGCAAAGAATTTATCTTCAAAGATGTGAAAAATGAGTTAAAGACTTTCACGAACTGTAACAGTTGCAATCTCGTCTATGCTATCATGTGTCCCTGCAACAAGATCTATGTGGGACAAACGAAACAAAAAATAAAACTACGGATTTCACAACACCGCAGTAGGATCAGATGTAGAACAGCAAACGCTCCATTGGTTGAACATTTCATTGACAAAGGACATAGTGAGAATGATGTTCGTTGGACTGTTATCAACCAAGTGATCCTCCCCCCTTGAGGCGGTGATCTCTCTAAACTACTCAACAGAGAAGAATTGAAATGGATCTTAAAAACGGACAGTCTTAACTCTGGACTGAATCTTCAGGAGGACTGGACTAATTTGGTATAATGGATGTTTATCTGTTTATTAATAGTACCCTTGTTCTTTCTAGACAATTCTGTGCATATCTGGATTGTGTCTGTTTGTTTTTACTAATTTTTTCACTTTTGATGGTTACTATGTTCTCCTCTTTCCATTCACAATTCTTTATCACATATCACACCCACTTGCCCTGCCCAATACGGCCGCCGTAATCCTCGTGCCTTCTATGCACCCTTGTCCGACTGATCAGGAAACTTGCCTCACGCTGTAGGAAGCATAGCTAATCCCAACATGGCCGCCGCATTTTCCATCTTCCAATTCCATGCCCTAATCCCCGACCAATCACGAGCAAATCCCAATATGGCCGCCGCTTTCCCCATTTTCTATTTCTATGCCCTTATCCCTGACCAATCAGGAACCTTTTTCCACATTAAGGAAGCGTAGCTGATCTCGGCTAGCTATCGCATTGCCGTGAGGGAGTGTAAACCGACTGAACCGGTAAGTCCCAATGTCCACTTACGTTCATTTTCCCTGGCCATGCTATGTATTCGCTTGTAGCCTTCATCCCCGTTCCCTCCCAGGTACCCCCTGCACCCAACGCGCTCCGAATAATTGACGCGACTCCGTGGCTCATTAATCTGGTAAGCCCCCTTGATTCGACCACCCAAACTTGCACAGATTAATCTGTTCGCTCCGTCTAATCCTAATCACTTTTTCCCGTAATTCCTCTTAGGGAGCCCCAGGCACGAACCATCCCTTCCATGTGCTCTAGATCCTCCTAGGTAAGCCCTCCTCTACTATGACCCTCACTGTGCCGTTTTTCCACCTCGGTGTTATCATTCACCTGGACCAAGCATTCGTATGTCACATACCCCCTGTGGCTCACCTCTGCTACCCCCTTCGGCATGACTTATTTTAATTTTGTGACGATGTGATTCGAATTTTTCACGTAGTCCGTCTGCACTGCCCTAATAGGCTTGTCTAACGTTACTTGGTCACCACTACTGCAGCTTCCCGCTCACGGGGGACTGTATTGATTCACTTAGTCCGCCAGCAATTATAAATCCTCTATTCTTGGTAATTGCCGCTCCGTTCACTTCGCCGATGACCCATCCGTTTCATCTAGTCACATAAGCCGTCGCCCTAGCCTTATCTTCGAGTCAACTTTCAAAATGTACGGTGGGCACCTTGGCTGCCTCTACGTACATTTCGCTAATAATTAGCCCTGTCGAATCTTGGGCACTGCCACACGACCACTTTGATTGCAATCCTTATCATACCACAATTCCGTTTCATGCTCCACCTTTAAGAAATGGCATGCCGTTTTTAAATTCTTCACCACCTTTTCACCTATCACCACAATGTCAGTCAAATTCTACAATTCTTTTTCATATACTTTCTAATACCTTTTCACTCCTTTAATTTCTTCTAGGCAATAGAGGCTTGATTGAACTAGGCATAATTCATGTCCTGATGATGATCCCCATGATTTAAAAGTGGGATCGAAACGCCGTCGACCTTTTATGTGCCTTATACACTGTTAATACCATGTAATATGTTGATATTAAGGTGCTTTCTGAATTTTTTATTCTAACTGTTATTTTAGAACCTTGAAGCTTTTGCCTAAAAAGCCCTGTTCTTGTTCACTGCTTCTTCGTATGTACTAAACTGTATGTGCCTAAGTAGGGTATAGGCTTGTGCCCCACCACGTGAAATTGTCGAAGGAAATTCCTTGTTTAATCCTCGTTGAGTAAAAACAGTGAGACCTCTGGCCGGCTGGACAAGTCATATTACTACAGAATCGATTGTGTCTGTATTTATTGTTCTTGTGAATTCATTGTGCATAGGACCACTGTTGTTTCTTAAAGTATGCTCCCCGAGGTCTTGTGCTGGCTTGTTTGGGGTACCCTTGTTGTTTTAAATATATATATATATATATATATATCTATATTACCTACTGGCGGTCGCCAGTAGGTATATATAGTTAGGATTTTTTCCCTATGGGATTTTTGAAAATTCTATGTCTAATAACTTTGGCGTTTGTGGACGGAATTGGCTGAAATTTTCAGGAAAATGGAACATTTTGTTTCTGAGCAGCCCCTGGAAATTTGGGGGGGGTTCGTCAAGGGGGGGCCGAGAAAAAAGGGGGGGTCACAAAACGTGTTTTTCCAATGTTAATTTCCATAGGGCGGTTGGCCTCACTTTTAGCCCGAACGGCTGAATGGATTTGCACGAAACTTGGCAAAATTGTAGGGACTGGTAGCCCGATGTGCCTTTGCTAGGTCTCAATATATGTGCTCCAGTGGATTTTGAGAAATTAACGTTCAAAAAAAGATATATATCTGTAACAGCGGACCGGGCAGCGCTCCGGTTCGCGTACTTTTCGCGTTACGGAGCTTTGTGAAGCGAAGCTGATTGGTTCTCCGGCGTCTGTAAACATTCCAAACAGTCCGTAGCGGCCGCCATCTTGTCTCTCGGTAGGATCGAGAGACAAGAGGAGGCCAAAGCGAAGGGGCAAATGACCATAAGGGGGCATAGTAGATCCTCCCTGACCCCCTAGGTTTGATGTGGAGGTTTTAAAAGGGCCCCGCGGGGCAAAAAAAAAAAAATAAATAATAATCGAACGGCTGAATGGATTTGCACGAAACCTGGCAAAATTGTAGGTACTGGTAGCCCGATGTGCCTGTGCTATGTCTCAATATATGTGCTCCAGTGGATTTTGAGAAATTAACGTTCAAAAAATAGATATATATCTGTGACAGCGGACCTGGCAGCGCTCCGCTTCGCGTACTTTTCGCGTTACGGAGCTTTGTGAAGCGAAGCTGATTGGTTCTCTGGCGTCTGTAAACATTCCAAACAGTCCGTAGCGGCCGCCATCTTGTCTCTCGGTAGGATCGAGAGACAAGAGGAGGCCAAAGCGAAGGGGCAAATGACCATAAGGGGGCATAGTAGATCCTCCCTGACCCCCTAGGTTTGATGTACCATTTTGCCAAGTTTGGTGTAAATCCAATCAGGCTGTAGACGTATCTAAATGTCCTATGGAAAATTGTATGGGGAAAACACATTTGAAAGTGTTGAAATTTAGAACCAATTAAAATGTTACTTTGGTTTTGTATTTGTGTGTGATGAAAGTTAATTGGTTATGTATATATCTAAAATGAGAGGAAACCACAGCCATTTTGTGATACTACTGTCTGAGGTACATTTGTGAGGAATTTTTGGTGCTCAATTTCTGGTGTTTGATTTACACAGTACTAACGCTTCTCCTTCTTTCAAAAAGGTGAGTTGTTAATTTGTAAGGGGAACTATGTTGTACACTTTAAGATAATTTGAAAAATGTTTTCTGTTATTTATTTACAGTCCTTCTGTTATACTAAATACTTGATAAAGTTAGTTTTATATTATGTATTACTAAAAACGATAAATGAAAGTGATTATATTTTTCTGCAATTTACAGCAAGAAATTTCAAAATCAAATGGATCTCAATGAAGAGACCGTGGCAATTTCTTTTGAATTATCCACTACATTTATTGAAATTGACAGCACCAATAATGAAATATTCTCACAAGGAGGAGATGACTTGAATGATTTTTTTGATCAATCTCTTGATGGCGAATTTATCGAATGTTTGGAGACCATAGAGTTACAAGAATCATCATTGCAGACTTTTCATGAGGAGATTCCTGATGAGATGATTGAAGAGGAAATTCCTGATGAGGACATGTTACTAGTTCTTTCAAATTATGAAAATTCAGAAGAATAAATTTATATTTAGAAATCAAAAATTGTTTGAGACATTATTCATTTTTATTTTTAATTTATGAGGTTGTAGCGAAGTGATTGTAGTATAAAATGAGACTTATAGTATAGAGTGCAACATTTTTATGTTACATAGTGAGTTTACTCATATTTACTTCCCTTCTCCCACTATATTATCTCCAATGTGTATTTGACATCTCTTCTTCATCTCCGGCCTCCTTTCTCTCACTGTCTGTCTCTGATGCATCCTATCGCTGCCATTTTGTGTAATTACAGAAGAGAGTAAAATAAAATAGTTCAGAACGTGAAAAGGGGGCAAAGTAGAGTACCCCTCACCCCCTAGGCCTTCTCAGGCGGTCCCAAAAGGATCAGTTCCTGCTTTCCTGAGAGATTATGGTATGAGTTCCATATACCACAATAACTTGCATTACAACATGCAAGATATCTATCTCCTATTACCAACTTTTGGAGATATTCGCGCTAAGCGCGAATATCTCCAAAAACTAACACCTGCCCTGAGAAGTTCTTAGCCATGTTATCCAATGGGAGGTGGATAACATGGCTAAGAGCATTAGCTCGGTAATGCATGAATATCGCTGACTTTTCAGTGATATTCATGCATTGCGGCCGGTTTTTATCGCATTTGCGATAAACCTTGATAATAGCAAGGTTTATCTGCGATAATTTCTGACGATGCTTAGCGGTAAAAAATTCGTTGCTAAGCATCGTTAGCGATAAATATCGCTTAACTTTGGTAATATGCCCCAACGTCTGTTAACGTTCGATTCGAAGGAAATCAGGAAGTGTTGAAAAACATTGTCTGCGCCATCTTGCCTTTTTTCAAATGCCACACTTTTGTCGTGCACGGCAGCCATTTTAGATGCCTTGACCAGACCCACTCTCTGCACGCTATCGATCCGTAGCATGGCTCCCCACCCTCGCAAGCATCTCACCCAGGCACTGGTCACCCCCGCTCTCTGTCTTATGCATGGGCAATAAACCTCCCCCCATCTGCGCTGCTCTTCCCTGAGAATCACACTCTGTGCCCGCCCGACACCTCCCTTTCGCCCTATTCACTACCGCACCCTCTGACACTCCTCTTCCTCTGTGTCCGATTGTCCAGGCCGGTCCCAGGCTATCAGCTAGCCCTGCAGATGTAGTTTATGGCCCCAGCTGTAAAGAATCACCCCTCTTCAAAGGAGTTATAGTAGATCAAGGCCCACACCCGATGAGATCCGTCACACCACACGCGTTCCTACTATCTGAAAACCATCCTGTATTGTGATTGGGGAGGGGAGGGGACCGAGCCTGAAGCGGAAGATTCCAGGGATGACTCTTTGTACATCAAAGTTTTTACAATTATGTGTCACATTAAAAATATATAGCACTCCAACAAAGTAGTAGGAATATAAAACTTTAATAACTTATAAATATATACAACAAAACAAAAACAGTAAAAACATTTAAACATTTTTACGGAAAAAGAAGGAACAATGGTCAGTAGCGGTCGGTTTTGCGAATAGTCCCAAGGCAGCACAACGTCCAGATTTCTGGACGGCACCCAGGTGATGTTGCCTGGGTGCCGCACTGATTTGGGTATCCGGCGTGGGTCGTCCCGGGGGGTGGGTCGTCAGTAGCGGTCTGTTGTGCGAATAGTTCCAAGGCAGCAGAACGCGCTGAAATGTGGATGGCACCAAGGTGATGTCCAGTAAGTTGCCGCCCTCCGAATAACGGCGTGGGGCGCCCCGGGGGGGGGGGGAGGCAGTCCAAAGTTCCGTTAAAAGGGCAAAGGAAAGGATCGGTGGTTTGAACCATCAGTCAAAAAGGGGAGGGGGTGCAACAATTTTTCCTACCGGGTCACACTGTGCTTTCACCGGAACTGATCCGAACTGTGGTCTGCAGGATTCTAGTCATTCAAACTGAGGCTGGCGCCAGCATTGGAGCGCCGACGTCCCGCCGCTACAGTTTCGTCACTCCACGGGCGATCATGGCAGTCATTCCCCATCGGGGGTGTCTGCGGGGGTCGGGGACTCCCGCGGCTCCTCTAGAATCTTCAAGGTCGTGGAGGACTACGGTGGTGGAGTCAACCAGTGACCGGGCCATTTCTTTATGCTGGGCCCGCTCTTGCCAGGTCGACCGCCATTTTGAGAGTTCGGTAGCTACCGGCGATCGCGGGGTCAAATGAGCGGACGGGCTCCACCCTGCCGGGCGAGACGTTGCAGCATCGCCACAGTGGAAGAACCCTTTTCCGGGCACCTGAGGCGCTGAGGGTGCAGCTGGGAATCCTCCACCTGGGGAGGCGGGAGAGGCCTGTTCGCACCGTCTCTCCCACCCAGTGCACCCCACGGCGTCTCGCTTGACATTTGTTATGGCCGGACCAGGCGATGAGGACGAGGGGGGGGGGTCGGAGGCATGTGCAAGACATCCCCCCCAGTGTTGTCGCAGCCATTATAAAAGAAAGAAGAAATGTCCCGTCCGTCTTTGGGCCGGACCTCCGGTGGATGGCGGCCGGACGCCCTTTGCTCTGGCCCCATGAACGGGTTCCTTGGCTCATCCGGTGGGGCAGGCCTTGGTGTGTGGTGCTCTCCTGGGCCTTTCGTGCAGTGGCCTCTCCACTCCCAGGCCCTCCATGGATGCTGGCCCAGACTGGGAGAGAGAGGGTCTAACCTGCAATTCTCCAGGGTTACCGTCACCGCGGCCGGATCCCGTCGGCCTCGGCCTCTGGTTGATGGTGGCCGGACTGGGAGAGAGAGGGGAGGGTCGAGGACACAGACATTCCCCCCCTTGCAACTCTCCAGGGTTGTCGTAGCAATCCCCCTGGCCGGGTCCCATTGGCCTCGGCCTTTCCTCCGGCTACACCCTACGTGATGATCTTCTGCCGACGGTTGGCAGCAGGACCCGCCTTATATGTGTTGCTTCCGGCTGGGCGTAGCCGCAAACCTGTTGCACTTTGGAAGTTTCCAGAATGGGGCGGATGTCTGCTGACTTGTATCTTTCCCAGTTTGCCGTTATTTGGCCGTGGCAGGCGGTGGGACAGACACGTTTTGGGGCAGTGAGGGGGGATGAAGCCTCGTTGCCTTGTGGCCGTTGCAATGTCACACTTGGTTTCTCTTACTGTTTTCAGGTTTCTTATTAAGGGCTTACTTCTAACGTTTCTTGTTTCTAGGACAATAATAGGTTTTATCATTACGTATTGTTATCGTTTCTTTGTTTGTTATTTAATAAAAAGTTCATCAGTGGCCTACTGATTTTCGTTTTCCTATTCCTTTCTTTCCAGGTTGTTTCATGCTAAAGTTTCTGTTAACAGGATACAGTGATCACTTCGTTATTATTGCATATGTCCTTTTCACTAGGGGTGCTCTCTGGTCGGGCCAGATGACCTATCTCTAGTAAATGGTCCGGGTGAAACAGGTGCATCAATCAGTGGGGAGTAGATAGGCATGACAGATTACAACGGGGGAGAAAGGTCCGCATTACCTACCCTTTCACTACTTGCAAAGATTTTCTTACGTTTATTTGCAAACAGGGAATACCTCCAAAAAGAACCAATTCCCAAACAGTCAATGTTCGGGCAAACAATCAATCAATGAGGAACGAAATAGGCATGACGTGAAAGGTTTGCGTTACCTACCCTTCACTATCTGCAAAGGGAGAGAGAATATTCCTATTCTTCCCCGTTTGCAGGCAGAGAAGATCCTTAAGAGAACCAACTTCGAACAATTCAATGCTCGATTCAAACAATCAACAAGGGGTACTGTGAACACAAATTAACGCCGCTTATGTACATACACATTGCTATTTTCAACAGGTTGTTCCTAATGTTTCTATTTTAGCGAGGTCAAAAAGAGATCCCATTAGTGGCCTACTGATTTTGCTCGATTCCTTTTGTTTTTTTACACGATTTTTCGCTATCTGCAAAGACTAAACAGAGTATTGTGACTCTGTGCTTGTTTGTAAATAGAGAATGAACCAAAGAGAACCAATTCTAAAACAGCAAATGCTTGGATAACAATCAATCAAATGGAGAGAGAAGCAGGCACGACGGATTGCAACGGGGGCAAAGGCCTGCGTTAAATACCCTTCACTATCTGCAAAGAGAGAGTACTCCTAATAGAAATGAGGGGGGGGGCAGCATTGAAAGCAGATCAGTGTGCATAAACACGAAAATGTTTTTTCTTACCACGTACTTGACAATCGACAGCTTATGATATTTGCTATTAAAAAACCATTGAAATTCACTGAAAAAACCATAGGTTATAGACCATATATAGTTAGGAATTAGCATTTACAAAACCTTGAAAATTCACTGAAAAAACCATAGGTTATAGACCATATATAGTTAGGAATTAGCATTTAAAAAACCTTATTTTACTCACACAAAACCATTGAAATTCCATATATAGTTAGTTGTACTAACTATATATCGCGCACCCGCAATCCACTGCTGATCATGTCACATATTACATCATTCATGACATGGTCAGTGACATCACTGATGACATCACTGATGACATCTCAAATGACATCACTGATGACATCACTGATGACATCTCAAATGACATCTCAAATGACATCACTGATGACATCACTGATGACATCTCATTTGACATTACTGATCACATCACTGATGACATCATTCATGTGATAATACGATGAACCTCTTCAGACTCTAATATAACCTTAGATACACTCAGTGTAAACACAGACTCACAGATTGTCATTCATCCATGAAGTTACACACACACACCTAGTCAGTCATGCAAACAATCAATCACACCTCCATTTTCCCAACTATACAGTTATACACACCTTACTTATTCAAACATATACTAAAACATATTTACTCTCTTATACAATCCTGGATACAAGTTCACAATGATGCATACAGCCACTCACACATTCACTGGCTCTTATGCACAGTTATTTATATATGTCAAGTCTCACATGTACTGTGTTTTACATATGTACTTACTTTGACATGTAGCACTGAGATATCCATTCACTCACCAATACACTCATGCACACAGTCAACCGCCCATACAGCTGTTTCCACATGCACTTTTGAACCCATACATCTAGTGAATCAACTGCTCACACATCTATGCACAGAGTCATACACCTCCCAGCCACCCACACACACACTCAGTCTCCCATACAAATACTTGGGCAACCAATCAATAACCCATATAGTTACTCATATAGCTACTGAACAACACATGCAGCAGTTTTCAGAACAACAGACATAATGATGCACACATTAAGACAGTTTAGTCACTAACCCATGCACTCAGTGAGACACATTTAATCACTCACTCATACAGTCAGTCATGCACCTACTAAATCCTTCATCCAGACACTTATACATCCACTCAAGACATATTTTAACTTTACAGAAAAATACAGTCACTGGATGTTGTCATCAGTGATGTCATCAGTGATGTCATTTGAGATGTCATCAGTGATGTCATCAGTGATGTCATTTGAGATGTCATCAGTGATGTCATCAGTGATGTAAAAAAATAAAATGTAAATGTCGGAATTTGTAAAGCGCACAGCTACCTCCACCGGAGGTGTCCCGGCGCTGTCCGTATACCGCTTAGGAACCCTTCCTGGCTTTCCTGGGAAATGTCCACTCCTGGGCACCCCCCAGGTGCAGCCAGGCATCCCAGCGCTTTTGGGGCCGTTGTGGAGACTAAGCAAGCTATTGCCCAGAGTTGCAGCGTGGGACCCATGATCAGAACAGGCACTGAGGCGAGAATATCCAGTCAGGGGAATTAATGAGCCGGAGACCCGCCGAGGCGGGAATCGAACCCTGGTCCCTGGCCAGAGCTCTGCATCAAGGTCTGCCTGCTCTAACCATTGAGCCACACTTCTCCACTGACCATGTCATGAATGATGTAATATGTGACATGATCAGCAGTGGATTGCGGGTGCGCGATATATAGTTAGTACAACTAACTATATATGGAATTTCAATGGTTTTGTGTGAGTAAAATAAGGTTTTTTTAAATGCTAATTCCTAACTATATATGGTCTATAACCTATGGTTTTTTCAGTGAATATATATATATATATATATATATGTGTGAGGTGCAGCACAGCACATGTACTTGCTCACCCTACATTGCATAACGTCTTGATGAATCAGGGATGAAGTGTTAGTTCCATCTGGCCTGTATTATCCAAGTTTCAGACCCTCAGCTGTTGCACTGGCTCTGTTAGTGGGAGTTGTTCCTCCATGCTGTAAGGGTTGTTGAGAGCAGAAGCAGGAACGGTTACACGTGAAATCAGGAGATGGATCAGATGAAGTGGAGGGTTTGGCCCTCCAAAATTCTTCATAGACTAGGATGTATGGTAGTGGGGACTCCTGCGGCCAGACATCTAACCATGGCATGCATTGACTGCAGCCAGACATTCTACCTTGGCATGTGGTGACTGCAGCCAGACATTTTACTTTGGCATGTGGGGACTGCAACTAGACATCTAACTATGACAGGTGGTACCTGCAGCCAGACGTCTAACCATGGCATGTGGTGACTGCAGCCAGACATGTAACCATGGCATGTGGTGACTGCAGCCAGACATATAACCATGGCAGGTGGTGACTGCAGCCAGACATCTAACCATGGCAGGTGGTGACTGCCCGGGACGTCTAACCATGGCACATTGTGATTGCAGCCAGATCGGCATCTAACAGTGGAATGTGGTGACTGCAGCCAGACATCTAACCATGGCAGCTGGTGGCAGCAGTCAGACATCTAACCATGGCATGTGGTGACTGCAGCCAGGCATCTAACCATGGCAGGTGGTGACAACAGCCACTCATCTAGCCATGGCATGTGGTGACAACAGCCAGACATCTAACCATGGCATGTGGTGACTGCAGCCAGATATCGGACCATGGCATTTGGTGACAACAGCCAGACATCTAACCATGGCAGGTGGTGGCTGCAGCCAAATATCTAACCATGGCATGTTGTGACTGCAGCCAGACATCTAACCATGGCATGTGGTGGCTCCAGCCAGGCATCTAACCATGGCAGGTGGTGACTGCAGCCAGACATCTAACCATGGCATGTGGTGACTGCAGCCAGGCATCTAGCCATGGCATGTGGTGACAACAGCCAGACATCTAACCATGGCATGTGGTGACTGCAGCCAGATATCGGACCATGGCATTTGGTGACAACAGCCAGACATCTAACCATGGCAGGTGGTGGCTGCAGCCAAATATCTAACCATGGCATGTTGTGACTGCAGCCAGACATCTAACCATGGCATGTGGTGGCTCCAGCCAGGCATCTAACCATGGCAGGTGGTGACTGCAGCCAGACATCTAACCATGGCATGTGGTGACTGCAGCCAGGCATCTAGCCATGGCATGTGGTGACAACAGCCAGACATCTAACCATGGCATGTGGTGACTGCAGCCAGATATCGGACCATGGCATTTGGTGACAACAGCCAGACATCTAACCATGGCAGGTGGTGGCTGCAGCCAAATATCTAACCATGACAGGTGGTGACTGCAGCCAGACGTCTAACCATGGCAGGTGGTGACTGCAGCCAGACATCTAACCATGGCAGGTGGTGACTGCCCGGGACGTCTAACCATGGCACATTGTGATTGCAGCCAGATCGACATCTAACAGTGGAATGTGGTGACTGCAGCCAGACATCTAACCATGGCAGCTGGTGGCAGCAGTCAGACATCTAACCATGGCATGTGGTGGCTCCAGCCAGGCATCTAACCATGGCAGGTGGTGACTGCAGCCAGACATCTAACCATGGCATGTGGTGACTGCAGCCAGGCATCTAGCCATGGCATGTGGTGACACCAGCCAGACATCTAACCATGGCATGTGGTGACTGCAGCCAGATATCGGACCATGGCATTTGGTGACAACAGCCAGACATCTAACCATGGCAGGTGGTGGCTGCAGCCAAATATCTAACCATGGCATGTTGTGACTGCAGCCAGACATCTAACCATGTCAGGTGGTGACAACAGCCAGACATATAACCATGGCATGTGGTGACTGCAGCCATCTGGAGCTCGAGAGGCATTTAACGGTGAACTGACTTTCTTGTAAATTAGGACCTTGGTGAGTAGATTCAGACAATAATCCTGTGTCAGCCTCAATCACTGAACTAATTGAATGTGCTAAAGCTACATTCAGCTAGCTTTGTTGTAATTGGTGAATTCCATGTATGCACAAAGACGGAACATGAGCTGAACTGGTTACCCCATACTAAATAATATAGTGCAATTTGGTCATCAGGTTGTTTAGATTAAACCTTGCCCATCTGTGCGCTACCATAACAGCTTCACTGCCCATGGAAATAATGTTAATGATAAACTTTGCATTGCTTGTTAGTGGGATCTCTGGAAATAGCACCAGTCTGGTCACCTCACATGTTACAGCCACATTGAAGTACCATTGACCCTAACATACACTCATCTGCAGACACCGGTGCAAGTACCACAGGCTGTGCCTGAACTGGAGAAATGCCACACCTAACAACATACCCTGTGCCTTGACCTTCACTTCTGCAAAACTTTGGATTAGGGACTGTTGGAGAAAGTTTCAGTCAACAATTGTATTTTTTTTCAATAAACTAACTTTTAATGATCTACTGTTAATGAACAGCTATCTTCAAATTACATGGGATCTGCAGCTGCACAATTACTATTCTGTGTCCATCTTATGGGATCCTGTCTCCAGGGTCAATGAGGTGATGAAAAGCCAGCTTATAAGAGAGCACAAGCTGAGAGGAACACTGAGGCCGGTTTCTCCTCGCTGTATTTCTCACACAAAGCTGTTTTATTTATGTCAAGACTATCTACCTGTGACTGTGTGCACTTCAGTGAACTTGTGTATCCACACGCCTTCTGCACCACTGAAATCTCCCGGCCGACTTCAGGGTAGAACAGGAAACCAAAATCAACCCTCGCAAAACATGTTCAGACCAGCCCACACTGCATCTGTGGGGTCATGGAAACCCACCCCACTGTGAAAGCAGTCCCTCAGCCTGCAGCCAACCTGGGAAATACCAGATTAACAGAAAGGCTAGTGTGACCTGTGCCTGTAATATTTTTCTGCAGTTGTCCTTTGTCAAAGGTAAGTGGAGCAGTGTCATTGTGCAGAGGTGCAGGACAGAGGTTTAGGATAAGATCAATTCAGGCTCAATAAACCAGCACTTATTAAGTGCAAGTAATCATATAGGTTTGTTCAAATTAATCTCTACTTTTCCTGGATAAATTACAGTAGGGTTCACACAATGACGGCAGTAGTCAAGAAAATATTCTTATGTCCAGGGACAGAAAGGCATCAGTCGTATTTATGATAATCTGTGAGTGGAAATAGAAGGATTTTGGGTTTGATACCAAAAGCAATATCAATGGAAGTGGGTACATTAAAACAGTTTCTATTGACAACATATCTGAGTATTAACCTTGTTCAATAATATTTTTGAGGAAAAATACTGTTTGAAAATTATGAAAGTCTGGTATTCAGACTCCCCCATTCAGATGTCTTTGCCCAATTTAGTTAGAGCTGAACAAGCATTGTGGTGGTCCATATAAGCTAAGTATTGGTGTTATGAGCATTCATATGAATGTTAATAGTACCGGGTCTGGTTGCATATCAGATGTGCTATTGTTAATTGAAAATTATTATCTCAGGTGTTTCTCACCTGCCCCACCATGTCATACATTTCAGTATCCACTTATACACTGTAACTTTGGACAGGATTTTCTCAGAATTAGAACTTATGACAAATGAACGCATGATGAATAATTCATATTGGGAGAATTTTAGTGACAAATTTTCCAAAATGTCCATCAGGAAATTGTATTATTTCTAGCCTGGCCCAGATTCTTATGTAATAGCTCCTGCACACAATCAGATTCACTTTCTAATTTTAGGAAATTACAATGCTCATCATTGTGGTTGAGATAAGATCTATATCTTCATCTTTCTAAACCTCCAGTAGTGAGCTTGTTTTCTGTACCCTCTGAGAATAATTCTGACCTCCCCATTGAACTGAACAGTTTTTTTGTCCCGCACGCAATGGTCAGAAGTTGTAACAGTGCTACCCTACCTATTGTAGCACTTCCGTCACATTATTTTTCCTCGCCTTTCTTTTTGCTTGTTTATTGATTCCCTCCTTCTTAGAGAATAAATAAAAAACATGGTCCAGGCCTGCAGATTTGAATTCTGTTTTTTTATCAGGATATGGATAACTTAGGCCGGGGCATATCAACAAGGCGGCGAAAAAAACGTATTGCCGCTTTTGCAGCCGTTTTCGGCCGAGAAGCGGTGATAATTTTATCGCTATGTCAGCAAGGTCATGCTATCGTGTGAATCCTTGCCTTAGCGCCCATTTCGGTAACACCCAACTTACTAATGAGATGCAAAGTGGGCATTCCCACAAAAAATAACTGGAGAAATGTCGCTAACCAACATTTCTCCACTTATCAATGGGCACGCTAACAAGCATAGCAATAAGAAAAGTAGCGCTAACCTTGGTTAATGCTACTTTCCTTATGCCTGCTTTTCCTTTGACTGAACAATGTTAGCAAATGGGTGGTGGATTATAGGGCTGAGACCACCCAGCTCTATCAACAAGGATATTGCTGTTTTCCTTGGAACATCGCTGGAAAACCAGTGATGTTCCATGGAAAACATCGCTATCACAGGAATGATTATCGGCATTGTGCTATGCGTTGGTAATACAGCGCTAGCATGGCGAATTCCTCAAGCTAAGGGCGGCTAGCCATAATTATCTACGATAATTCCCCTACATACTTTGCTGCCCTTTTTAAAATTGATACTTTACTACTTTACATAGCTTCAATTTTACTGTATGTCTTTTGACATTAATAACAACATGTACTATCTTCACAGCATATTTCTATGTTATTAGTTTTTCATGAAAATAACGCTGATTTAATATGAAAAAGATAGACAGAAAGGCAATATGTCGTTAGATGTCCCTCAAGCTCCTACCAGTGGTCTTTGTTGTAGTGTTCTATATTAGCAAACTGCAAAATAAAAGATATGTATATCAGAACATGGTTAACTTCCTTAAAATGCAATACACTGCCACTACTACTACCGTCAGATCTAAATGTACATGTAAATGTGGCTGGACAAAATGTTGAATTGTAATTATTGGGAGCCATAGATTTCATCAAAACGATATTTTGGCACAAAAGTATTGTGATGTACAAATATTGTTGACTACAATATCAATTTGTTAGGTAAGTAATATTGTTATTAAGACTATCATCGTTTTTAATATCAATTAAAAAAATATATTTGTTAAAAATATAGTTTTTTATTACTATAATGTGTTTTAATTCATATATTAAAAGTATTTTTGTGCAATTATTATTTTTTGAGTGTAGCTTGCAAATTTAAGGGATGTAGAATTTTAAAGGTATTTGGTAATAGTAATTTGTAGTCTTGTAGCAAGTTGTTGGGTTTCTAAAAGGATAAGACAGGAAGCTAAACAAAAACTAATCATTAATGAATTCATCATTTTTTATTCATTATGTGATTCATATTAATTGTGTTAATTATATAATACTGATTTATTGTAATTCCATATTGGGTGCAGGATGCTAGGTTTGTAGGGGTAGAGGGTTGGAAGTTAATTAAGTAGTAATCAATTAACAATTATATATTATTTTAATATTTATTATTTGAATGATTTTTAATTGTATAAATTGTTTAATAATTATATATGTTATGTTGTGTTTTAGATGGGAGATGTTGGGATTGTAGGGGTATAGGATGGGTAGTTAATTAAGTGATAATTAATCAATTATTAATTGTTGTTACACCAGATAGCCTTAGGGTGCTCTTAACCCAGACCTTTTGCTTCTTTAGTTTCTGTTTTCGCTGAATGTTTTTGTTGGCCTCAGAACTCTGAAAGCTTTACCACTGCCAACCAGTACTTGAGTGCATGTGCTTCTCGCCTAAAACATGAGTTATTTGATGTATCCACAATTGGCACATTTTATTTACCTGTAAGTCCCTAGTACAGTGCACTACTTGTGCCCATGGCCTGTAAACTAAATGCTACTAGTAAGCCCGCAGCACCGATTGTGTCATCTACACCAGTACCCCTTTAAAACATGTCTCAGGCCTGCCACTGCAGAGCCTATGTGTGCAGTTCACACTGCCACTTCGACATAGCATTTCAGATCTCTTGCCAAGGCTTAAAATCCCCTTTATTACATATAAGTTACGTGTACGGTAGGCCCTAGGCATCCCATAGAGCAAGGTGCAATGTAATTAAAAGGAAGGACTTGCACGTTTAAGTTTTGCTTGTCCTTATAGGGAAAAATACCCAATCTCTTTTTCAGGACTTGGAAGCCTACCCCTCTCATAGGTTAACATTTGGAATTCCTTATTACACTCAATAAGCTGTCATTTCAAATGAAAGAAAAGGTAGAAATATCGGAACCGATTCACAGAACTAATCTGAGACAAAATCCTAAACGTACTACTTCTGGTATTCACAGAAGGCACTTACGATTTTTTGTATTCACAGAAATCACTTACCACTCCTAACTTTACGTCTGCAGTTGGGCTGGAATCCCCCTACCCAGACCGTACCATACCAGAGTATGATGCAAAGGAGCAAACCTTTCTGGGTTATGATGTAGTGTCTGGTTCTACCCTCTTCCCTGCCCAAACTATTTACCATGACCTCCTTCACCATTTATCACATATTCCTAATTCACCTCTTTGTAAAAATTGCATTCCAACCCATTGATTACACTTTATCCGGACCAAGCCAGAGATTACGGCTCGAGCCGGAGAGTACGGCCCTAGCCGGAGAGTTCGGTCTAGGTGCGGAAAGTATGGTCCGACTGCGGAGTTTCTGGCATGACTGCAAACGTAAAGTTAGGAGTTGTAAGTTATTTCTGTGAATACCAAAAATCGTAAGTGTCTCAGATTAGTTCTGTGAATCAGTCCTGTCATGGTAATTACCTCTCGAAAGTTAATGACAAATCTTCTTTAATGGTGAATGTGGATTTGTAGTTACCCTTGGGAAAATGCTACTTTTAGAAATCCGGAGATTTTCCTGCATTTAGCTCCTTAGTGTCTGCTGTCTGGTTCTGATCACTGACTGTGCTGAGTGACAGTTCACTTTGTCTATTTCCCCTAAACAGCAACCCGACACAAAGGGAGGTCTGGGTGTGACTTCATGCACCTTCAGGCGAGGTAGGAGGGAAGGGGCTGGGCACAGTCTCACAATTCTCACTTACACCTGAAGAGGCTGCACTATGAATAAGGGTGGGTGGCAAAAAAACTCTGATTCAGTCACGTGGCGGAGTTTGCCCCTGCTTCTTACCTCTAAGCAAGCAACCAAGCCCCCCTCCTGCATGAGTCCTCCTATCTTGGTTTTCGGCATGGCATTTTCTGTGCACTCATAGGATTTTATGAAACACCTTCACTGCAGGACTTCCAAGGGCTGCGCATGCGCGCGCATGAAGAGGGGAGACCAGGTTAAGGGCTCCAATCTCCATGCGCACGCATGAACAGTCCTCACGAGTCCTGAATCAAAGTGGTTTAATTAGTTACTGCCCTGGACTAGAGAAGAAACACTGCCTTGGCAGAGGTAAGCCTAGCCAGATAAAGCAGCCCTCCAGTGCGCTGCCCAGTGGCCAGCCAGGTCTGGGATTCTGCTGCTGCATGCAGAGGGCAGATTGGAGTGGAATGCCACTGAGTTTTTAGGCAACTCTGCGGAATGCCGCGTAGTGCCACTCCACCAACCCTGCCCAACCTTAGCTATGACTACACATAAAGAACTGCCTAACACCCTGGAGTGAGTCTTGAGCCAGGGCAGGATGAAGTGTCCTGTGTGCACTTCAAAGACCCTTCTTGGAAGTCACCCCTACTTCGAAGGCACAACTGGGTGTAAGTACTGGACATCTGACCCTACCACCTGAATGCACTTCAGGACTTGAAACAACATCTGCTAGAAGAAGTACTGCTATACAGAGGACTAGTGCTTGCTTGAAATTCTGCTCTGGATGGCTGCTACCTTCTTGTGGTCTCTGCTGCCAGCTGTTCCCACTGACTATCCCGGAGTGTCTGCCAGGGCTGGCTGACCAGCCTCCGATTTTTCAAGGACTCAGGCTTACCAAAGTCATTAGCCCTGCTCCTGTGCCTGGGTCATTGGAAGTGACTCCAGGTGATTTCTATAGTAAAGACAATGCATCCTCGGCTGCATCAGCTGAACTGGTGCATTACTGCTGAAGCAGTAACAGAATCAGCGCATTGCACTTGGGGTCCAAGCAGCGTCACCTGTACGACTGCTTAGACCATCGCATCACCAGCACCACTGAAGGATGATCAATGCATCCCTTTAACAAGTGTGAAAAACCTGGCACATTGGATACTCATGCAGCCCAGAGACCACTGCATTGCTGTAAACACTGAAGGACGATCGATGCATCCCTTTGACAAGCTTGGAGAAACTCAGCACATCAATGCATACCAGAACCAACGCTCATCTTCAGAAGTTGGTGCCTCGCCATCAACGTGTGGAGAAAATCCACACATCTCTTCAACTGAGGGAGTGACATCAATGCATCCAGCATCACATTTTTGTGACCAAGGATTAAGGTGCTTTTCCTCAGATTGGCCTGTGTGGGTCATGTTGATGGCCTGCCCTTAATTGCGGATGGCCTGACCTCTTGACTTTGTCCTGGTCCAGCATGACCACATAATCCCTTAAAATACTTTTTGCTTCTAAGCTCTAGAGATACATTTAATCTTTAAAAATTCATATCTCAACTTCTTCTTATTGGATTTGTGATGCTTTAGTCTTCTTTTATTTATAGAATCATACTCTATCTATTGTATAAACCTGTGTGGAGTCTTTTTGTAGTATTTTAACTCTTTTTCTGGTCATATTAAACAAATACGTAACACATTTTCTCGTAATTTAAGCCTGACAGCTCTGTGTCAACCTACCAGAGGTAGAGCACAGGTTAATTTAAGGTGTGTTTCTGACCTACTTTGAGTAGGATCATGGTTCCTGCTTGTACTGAGTGCATACTCTGCCAACCAGAAACACAATTTCTAACAATTGTTAAATAATGATTTAATTGGTTGTCAATTATGTAAATTTTGCTATACTTGTTTATTTGACTTACATTTTAGTAATGGAATGCTGGCTTGGTAGGAGTTAAGGTGGGTAAGTTAATTAAGGGATATCACAAAAGGAGAAACCCTTGACCAATATCAGAGGTGCATCATCTACTACAATTTGTTAGGTTTGATTCAATCCACAAGGTACTTTACTAAGATGTAATTGGCAATAATTTGTCTTTAAATATTTTCATTAAAAAACTAAAGCCATTCTGTCACTTTACAATAGTGTCATTTAGAAGGCTGCTGAATAAAACAACACTTCCTTCTATAGAATACAATTTGAGATAAGGATACTGACTGCAAAATATCCACACGTAGAGCAGCATGCCAAGTTACAGTATGTGGAGATGATACCATTGGCTATGAGTATGCTAAATACAATACTCACAGTTGATATGAAACACCATCAAAGTATGCCCTCGAATGCAGGCAATGGCTCAGGAACATTCAAGGCAAAGGTGGAGAACATAACGCACAGAGCTAGACAAAGAGCTAGAAAGGAATATTTCTTAAATGATAGAAAAGAAAATGTTTGCAAAAGTAAGCAAATATCTCACACTAGGAAGCTGGAAACTAAGGTAGAATGGATAGAAAGAAAGCACATTGATAACAGGCACCTGAGGAACTGTGAAAAGGATGCTAGTTCTGAGAAAAGAAGCTATTGTGAGCTGTGGATGTTCAAGGAATCAGATCACATTCATGTTGCTAGCTCAAGCAGCATGTGACACTGCGTGACACTGCAGAGCAGTCCATACTCTGGAAGCAAGGTTGAACTACAAAACTGAATAGAGTCAAAATACTAGGAAGGGATAAACAGTGCACAATCAGAAACAAAGATGTGCTTCTAAATAGTGCTAAAGAGTGCATGTTTGAGAAACAAGGGTTTGCTATAGTCTAGGAATTAGATAGGATTAGACCAATTAAAAGTTGTTACTTGCCTGGTTCGATTAAGGTCCCTATTCACTTCTTTCAGTAAGGACCCACTGAGGGTTCCTTCTCGGCTTCCTCCTCTCCTCTCCTCTCACTCTCTTTCTCTCTCATTCTTTATCTCTTGTGCAAACAGTGTGATTTAATATTCATCTAGTTCCACATTGGACTCTTCTACTATTTGCTGATGACAGGCAGACCTTCTTCCACTACCCACTATGACTGAGGTCTTGTCTATTCAGGCAATGCACACAAACCCAATTACACCTTATCCATTTTCAAATCTTTCTTCTTTATGAAACCCTGATTTCAAAATTAGACTTTTCATATGGCACCTTTTAAAACCAGCCATACTAAACACTACCTAGCTAACTAAAGAGCTCCTTGTAGCCATGCCCAACGATTGCAAAATTAGTGTATTGTATCAGCAATTATACCATTGTCTGTGCACAAAAAAACATATTTATTATTCTTATGAAGGGAGCGTTTCCAAGAAAGATGATTGAAAGGATTTGCCCTTGGGGAGATTAATCTCCCCACTGCTTAGTACCTGAAATAATCCTACATTTGTTCACTGTATATTGAGCATCCACAGTGCACATTCTAACTGGACCCCCTCAGACTGCTGATGGAGGGAATCTTCACAGTGCAGCAGTTGCTTCCTGCCATTAGGAGGACTCAGAGGACCTACAGGCCTGAGCAGCGGTTTGCCTTGGGCCCAGCACAGCTTTGATGATCTCCCATCTATTGTTTCGATGATCTGGTGGCTGCCCTCAGCAGACCCAGCAGTGCACACCGTGGTGCTTGATGTGGCCCCCACATTGAGTCAAAGAGACTGCCCTGATGCTCTGTTTCCCCCCGGTGGGCCCCTGGTGATTTGATACAGACCCTCGTAGACAGAGTGGCAGCCTTCTTTGAGGGGGAGCAGTGCCTGGGCATTGCATCCCCCTAAAAGGGCCTCCTTCCGGGGTGATTAGAGAGGGCTGCTCTGGGTAAGTGAAGCCTTGGGAAAATGGCTTTGGGGTATCACCGGTGTTCCACTGGGCCTCCAAGCACTGCATTGAAGCTCTTGTCCCACCTGAGCCTGCTTGGCGATGCCACTGGTTGAGTCTGGAGGAACAGGATGGCCCCCACGGTGGCACTGAGGGTGGGATCTGCTGCAGACTTACTGGCATCTGTTGGAGGTGAGCTCATCGCTGAATGTTCCAGGGCTCAGACATGAAAAATCCCAAATGGTGTGGTGGCAAACTTGGAAGGAGCAGTAATCTCTGACTACACACACACCTGGTAAGTCCTCCCCAAGGGTGCCTAGAATAGGGGTGCCCTGGGGTGCATGGACTGTGGGTCTGGCTTGTGTTTCCCCCGTGCTGTGAGGGGGGGTCTACCAGCCTGCCTTCCTTGGCCTTGGAGGGATGCAGACATCCACATATGTCTGACCAGTGGATAGAGGAAGCAGAGAAACACATAAACTCTGTGTCAGGAGTGTTGGGAGTGAGGACAGAGAGACACATTTTGGTCTACCTGCAGTGGGCCAGAGAACATTACCCTTTGCTGGCGGCTGGAATTGTGGCTGCCTGGACGGGAATGAGTGGTGACCTTCTGGGAATTAGGTCTTTGAGTGCCAAGTGTGGTGGGCCAGAGTTCTGCCCAACTATCCCATATACCTGCAGGACTAGACGAGGACCCATCAGAAACAATTATCATCCATTGCACTCATGAGGGCCCTGAGCCTGTGCCTATCTATTGTTGGGTCTCCAGCTAAGGGCTTCCTCCTACTGCAGTTAGACCCTGACGGTGCTGTGGGACAATGCTAAGATGGTTGGCTTACGCTCCTAATCAGCAAAGGGAAAGATAGGACCCAACAGGATCAACAGGGTAATGGCATTACATAGTACACTACCCTCTGACAGACTACTCGTAGACTTATTCGCCAGGCCAATCAAGGACTCTGGATCTCCACATGGGACAGACAGGGGAGTCTTCCCATGCAGCCCTTCTGAAAGCTATGCAGGGCTCTGGAGCAGATAGTGGGAGTATCCATCAAATTAAACTTGCTATGCATTGTTCTTCGGAAAGTAGCAGAGTGGATAATACAGATATCACGTAATCGCACAGTGTAGTGAGTCTGTTAAAACAACCAGTTTCCTAAATTTCAGTTGTTACCAAAACCTTCTGAGGGATGATCACACCAAAATAATGTGCCCCTACTGGGATTCCCTCAAAGGGCACAGGGTAACTCAGCAGCAGTTCTTGGAAACCTTGGTGAAGCACATTAAAGACCTGTCTGATTTCTTTGTCATTTAAAGGGCACATAGTGCCCTGGCCCATGTCTCCTCTGGCGTCACCGCTAAAATCCTCAATTACAGAGATAGAGACGCTATAGTGAGAGTCCCAGAGAAACATCAATCCCGCAATTTGAAAATCACACCATTCCGATATATGCAGACTACATCCAAAAAGTAAAGGAGTGTAATAAATCCGTTGTAGAGGTGAAGAAGAAGTTTTGGGAGTTGGACATAAGACTATGATCCTCTAACCAGAAAATCTCTGCATCATTGCAGCAGGAAAGTCCCACTTCTTTGAATGCTCCAAGGACTTTTGGTACTGGTTGGGCATGTCAGCCAGGATCCTCGTCCACACCCAGAGTAGTGTAGACCACTTCCACACCCTTGTGGGTAGATACAACAGGAAAAGCAGCAGAAGTTTGCCAGAATCATGTAGCCCTGCACACATTGTACTCAGAGAGGATGGTACCATAGGCACTGCTGCTGTAAAACACTCCTTGCCACCTTATCTGGCAATCACCCAGTGGGAACTTTGACTGTAGTAACAATTTTCCTGGAACTGGGACTCTGTAATTCTCTTTCTGAAGGGTTGTTTTGTAGGTCTGGAAGGGCTCTTTGATGTCCCTCTGTCTCTTTGGGTTGGGGCATCTACTGTACCCAATGTTGCTGGGGTACCTGTAGGGTTCTATTCCATCAATATTGCAAGGTTTAGGATCAGATCATGCTAGTGAGTACTGGTGCTGGATTGTGAGCTACTGGGTCCTCATATTTTAACTGCAACCTGCTGGATTCCTCTCCTATGGATTATGACACATATGTGATGGATGCTTTGAGTCTGTATTTTCCAATGAAATCTGCATGGAGGTATTTGCTTTATGGTTCAGTGGAGGGAGAGGTTTTTCAAAAGTGGTGTTCACATACGTTGGTGTTCTGGGGTGTTGATATGAGATAGTGTATGGCTTGACACATCAAATCATTTGGACTTGAGGGTAGACTATTGTGAGTTTTTCTTATGTTTACCCACAGGTTGTTGTGGCGGGTATGGGAGACCTCCATATCCATGCACACTCTAAATGTCGATGGGCCAGTCTGGAACATATAAGCTCATCTCCTGGATGTGTGGGGGCTGGCCACCCTCTAGAAACATTATTGGATCCTCTCTCTTAATACGTGACATGCTGCTAGTATCACCTGTTTACAGGAGATGCCACTTTCTGACACAGAGGATAGCATTTGACCAAAAGGTGGAGGAGACAAATCCTCTATAATAATATTTCAATTTGTTCTAGGGGCATCCTTATATGGCACTTGAAGATCTGTTTGCCCTTACTTATGCTGGTATTGAGGACCATCTACTCTTCTTGTACAGGGCAGATTAGATGTTATAGACAAAGCTATTGTTAATGTCTATGGACCCAACATTGAAGACGTGCAACTTTTTCCAAAGGTGCGAGGTGTGGTTTCGCTGGCACTGGATTGCTGAGCTCCTTGGCAGGTGATAGTCATCCGCCATAACAGTAAGCCTCTTATGACCTAATCACTGTAAGAGGCAATCACAAACCTGGGGCTATGCGAGATATGGAGGAATACCTCCATTTGTCACCTCCTCAAAGGAATTTACTTGCTATTCACCCACACATATTGGAGGAGAGAGCTTGTCAGGGTGACCCATATGTCTCATGTCTATTGGATCACACCCTAGTTTTCTGTGGGGTCGGTCGGGGAGCAGGATCCGATTACCCATAACCTGGAGACTCCCTCTGGAGATTTTCAAGGAAGGCCAGGAGGTGCTGGCAGAGGTGCTGTATGAGTTGTTAGAGGATAACTGTTCCTCTAGCAGCCATAGGACTACCAATTCGGAAGCGAGGAAGGATGCGATGCGGGGGCGCTTTATTGGGCTCACATGTGGGATTAGGCAAAAGGAGGAAGAAGTAACTAGTTCACAGCAGCTTCCTCTTGAAGATCTAGTGTGGTAGCAGAATGCAATAGAGGTCCTTCAAAAGGCAGCAGGGGTGCAGGACTGTCTTGACACATACACTTTAAAATAATATTGGATAACTTCTACATTGGGATGGAGAAAGCTATGAACATTTATCGGTATGGATTCTCAGGCAGGAGACCCCACCCTCACCCATACCCCATCTTAAGCCTTGGGGAGGAATAATTTGACTGTTAAAATCCCATTTAAAGAAAGTATATCACAGCACTCACCTTCCTGAGCCAAACCACATATCTGCATTTCTGACTGCTGTGACACTTCCCAGGCTTAACCAGGAAGCTTTTTTAGACCTTAAGGTGGATATTAAACTAGGAGAAATTGGGGCTGCATCTGGCTCTTCCCCAGAAGAAAGATGCTGGGTGGAGACATTTTTCCTGCAGAGTTTTATCATACCTTCTGCTCCTCTTTTACTCACCATCAACCGTAGGTCTATTTGGAAGCCAAAGATGCTGGCTATCTCCCGAAGTCTATGACTGAGGGCTGCATCTCTATGAAGGTGAAGAAAGGAAGTAAAGGCTCTGACCCTGCCTCATATGATGCACCCACTATGATCAACACAGACATGAAAGTGCCATAAGGCTTTATTCCTTAGGTTACACTTGGTAATTACCCGAATAATACATGAGGATCAATGCGCCTTCATCCTCAGTCGTAACCCCACTATGAACATCTGGAGGTTAGTGCATGTGATACACAAGATGGAGGGTCAGAACGAGGACCTCACCACTGTCTCCATTGATATTGACTCTGTAAATTGGTGGTGACGTATGCAGGTTCTGGAGGAAATGGAAATAGGTCCACAGTTTTGAGCTCGGGTGATGATTCTGTACACCAGGTTCATTGATAGGATGTGTGTTGTTAATTTAAGATCTGCTAGTCAGCAAGTTGGCAGGGGAAAGTGTTGGGCTGCCCACTATCACTGTTCCTCTTTACCATTTCTGTGGATCCACTGCCTATTTGGATTCATCAGGAAACAGCACTTTGGGGAATTACAGTAGGTGATGTCACCCATGTTATTATATGCTGATGACACCCTTTTTTGTCTTACAACCCCAGATTTTCTCTCCCTCTGCTCTTGGGGCACTTGGATGAGTTTGGGGAGGTCTTAGGCCTTTGGATCAACTATATACAATCTTAGGTGTTTCCCTTGGGGACTCTTCTCTGACTAGCCGCACATCCCTTTCTGGACCTACCTCTCTGGTAGTACATTGATGGCTTCTGCTACCTGGGCATGATGGTGGTCCATATGGCACAGAACCACTTTGTCACCAGGGTCATTGGGGACTCATGCCCTCCATTCCATTATAGAACACCCTTTCTTTTTCCCGCATAGGGCACGTTGCCATTTTAGACGGTCTTTTTGCCACTGTGTCTCTACTCCTTACAACACTCATTTGACTGTCTTACTCAGGACATGCTCATGCAACTGCACTCCCTCAGCACCTCCTCAATCTGGGTGGGTGGATAGAGTAGGGTGGCAAGGGACTTTCCTTTCCTACCTCTAAGAGAGGGGGAATTGGCAGTCACTAATCTGGAATAGCAATGTCTGACCCACCTGCTACAGAACACCATACGTATGCTCACTGACGTGGGTAACTGGGAAAAAATCTTATTGAAGGACTCAGCTAGTTGCTTCTCACTCCCGCAGATCCTGGTGGCAGATGGCAGAGACATGCACCATGTGTCACATCTTATTAAACACACTGCTTTATTGTGAGAATACACTGTGAAAGTGGTTTTCAAAGTGGCCCCCTTTGCCAGGGAATTTGCCTTTTGGGACTTGCCATCCTTTAGAGTGCTCGTGGATACAGTGATCATGCCCACCTGGTGGGAAGGTTGTTGCGAGATGCTCGAGTATCTACAACCCAATGAGAAATTTATCTCATTCAAAGACGCCCAAAGCAGTTTTAACTTGGGTGCAGAGCACGGACTACAGCATGCTAGCCTTAATGTTATAGTTCAGGAAATATGGATTTTGTTACCAGCTTAGGCTGACAGAACACATTTAGCACCACCTCCAAGGGACTAGGACTAGTGGGCACCACTTAAGGGGCTAGGACTCACATCAGGCAGGGCCGAGGTGCATGGTTCAAGATTGCTGGAACCTACTGTATCCCTGTAGCTAAGAGCAGAAGAACAGCCAACAAGCCCTTGGAGTCACTCTGGTAGTGCCAGGTTCTGGCAGTAAGGGAGTCCTCAACTCTGAGGGTACAAGGCAGGGTTCAAGCAGTAGGACAGGCTTCTGCTAGCAGCAGTGCAGATCTCTGAGGTACAAAGAAGGCCTCAAGCAGCAGGGAAGCCCTATGGAAACCAAAGGATTCCTTGTTAGTGCCATCTGCAGGTCCAGGAGTGAACTATTGAGTGGCTCAAGAAGTCCAATACACATAGCAGGTGCCAGTCTTTGAAATCTAGGAAACAACTTGACTTACCCCTACCTCTGGTTCTGGAAATCTTCATTCCTTTCCCTTCCTAGGCTTCAAGTGGTTTAGGGTGGCAAACAGCTAGTGTTGATTTCTTTGTGAGGGTGTTGGAGGCAGCCCTTTAAAGTAGACAGGAACCAGCTCCGAACAGCCCATGCTTGTGTGGTGGACTATCCTGCAAACATCTATTAACCCTTTGACTCTATGCCAAATGCCAACTGCACCCAGTCATGTGACCCGGGGTACATGCTGCAGACAGCAAGGGGCAGATTTACAAGAAACGGATGCATCTGTAGAGATGCACCATCCTGAGAAACCCTTGCGCCTCCGTGGATGCGCCATATTTACAATGCGGCGCACCAAGGTGCAAGGATTGACAGATGCGTCAGAATTTCTGATGCATCTGTTGTGCAAAATTCAAGCATTGTTAGAGTTGTGTAGCAAGCACGACGCAACTCAAGCAATGCATTTTGGGGCATATTCCCACTACACTGCATCACTCGTTACGTCTACTTCAAGCAGGCATAAGGTTTTGACGCAGTGGCATCCTAGAAGTGATGCAGAGAAATATTGTAGATTTCACTGCATCACCTTTGTGAGGCTTTCCTGCGTGGGAACACCCACCCTGCATACATTATACCTGATGCAGGCATAAAGAGACACAGGGCTTTACAAACTGACACATCTCCCTAGATGCATCACGTTGTAAATTGGCCACATTTTTATACCGGCGCTGCATCACAAAACACTTGTGTGAGCCAGACGCCGCCGTGAGGAAAACGGCTCCAGGCGATTGCTCCTGCTCACCTGCTCACCGTCCAGCGCCCGTAGCAGCCCCGGACAGTGGACTACCACTCCCAGCAGCCCTAGTGAGGGCGTGACGCCTGACCACGCGCCCAGAGGTGCCATAAGTACATCGAGCGCCGAGCGCGCCTGGGGGACACTTGTGTGAGCCTGACGCCACCGTGAGGGAAACGGCTCCAGGCGATTGCTCCTGCTCACCTGCTCACCGTCCATCGCCCGTAGCAGCCCCAGACAGTGGACTACCACTCCCAGCAGCCCTAGTGAGGGCGTGATGCCTGACCACGTGCCCGGAGGTGCCATAAGTACATCGAACGCCCCGCGGGACGTGTGCGGGCGGCGCCTGGGCTGAGCCCGGGCAGAGGGCGGGCCGTCTGTGGCCGTCCGGGGACGTTGGTGGACGGGCCGGGCCATACCCCTTTGTTTTCATTCATTTTTCTGCATGGACCTTGTCCGGGATCTCGGCAAAAGCAGATCTAAGCCGTGCCATACTCTTCTGCATAGGTAAATTATACCATTGTAGAAACTATTGCAATTGTAACCTCATACTGTCTTTGCTAGAAAACTCTTGTTCTACTAGATTTGTAGATCTTTGTATTACTTCTTAAAGGTGTTTTGGTGCAAAGCATGGGGAAACGCAAATCTATGGAGGGAGGGGGAGGGCCAGCCGAACCAGGGAAACGCCCAAAGCAAAGCAAGAAAAAAAAAAGAGGGGAGGATCAAAACACGCAGCTATGAACTGTGTGCTAGAGAGGATTGACGCAATTGTGGATGATTGCCATGATATCTTAACGGGGGAAGCAGTGCCCCCTGGGACCCGGGGCCCTGCCCCCGAGAAAGGGGTGGAAACAACCGTAGGGCAAGAGGTAGCTGGCACATCTATCAAGATTCCTGAAATGTTTGGATTACAGCCTAAAATGGCTATGTACAAACCACCACCTAAAACAACCAAAGGGCCTCTGGAGGAGGGGGGAAGAGTGCCCATCAAGAGGACAACAATCTTGACTAAGACTCAACTCTGCAATCTTTAACCAATAATGACCCTATCCCGTGCTCTAATAGATTTACAATACTAGCAGATATACAGCACGAGAAGCCAGAAACTAGCACTAGACAATTACTTAAAACCCCAGAAGACCCCACTACAGGTCCCAAAGGCGAACTAACACGAAACTCAGAAGGGGAGGGGTCCTTCTGTGTTCTAGTAAACCTAGTCTCTCTATTGAGAGATGAGATCGAGGCTATGAAGTTATTAATCATTAATCTGAACTCAACAGTAAAACTTGCACCGCCTAATTTATGGTCCCTTCCCAGGTCTACTGAGAATAATGTTACTGCTTATCCGATTAAAAGCAATACTGCCGATCTTGAGAACGGTGGAGCCACTGGAAATAAAATTCCCCAGACTCGACCACCAGGTGTGGGTGCAAAAAATCTTCCAAGTGGCAACAAGGCTATCACTGGCAGGGCTCAAGTCCCACTAGCATCAGTAAAAAACAGGCCCGGCAGCAATTGTTTGCGTAGAGAACAGAGGACACAAAGCAATACCAGTGAGGGCAGTAGGCGGCCACAGACATCCCAGTTAAATGCAACAAGATCAACAGAAGGGCCTATACAAAGTAATATCTCTAACCATCAAACACAAGGGGTATTTAATCAAAGCAGGATGTCTAATAGGGGCGATGTACACATTGCGCAAAATTCCACTTCTCGTAAAATTTACATGACTAATGTTCCAAGGCTAGAGAATCAGGCCAAAGGTCACATGGAAGGGGTAGATTCTCTGACAAACAAAGCCATACACTGGCTACGCCATGTCAGGGGATGTAGATCAGTCATAAGAGAGGATATAGTCAAAGCAGTGAGACTGAGACTCCCTGGGGAAACCTTTGATGTCATTGAACTCACGATGGGCTCTGAGATGTTAGCAGAGAATTTATTCAAATTGGAGTTTAGATCTAGTCCGCCCAGTTACTCAGGTATCCAGCTCAGGAAGGTGCCCCCTCTACCATTCTCACACATTCCTCCGGGGTCACCAACTAGAAATAGGTTCAGGAACATGAGCTCGGGGCTGGATAATTTAGATTGACTGCCCACAGTTGCCACGGGTAGTTTGTCTAATGGAACTGTGAGGAATGGGGAGAGAAACACCAATGTCGCCACTGAAGGGGGAAAGAGTATTGTCAATGTGGCCCTGTTAAGTTTCAGCCCAGTTAATGACACCGCCGCAAATAGTAGTGAAAGGGGGGTACACCCCGAGAGGAACCAAGGGTCAGATCTAGGAACAGAACCTTCCGGGACAACTATTTTGAACTTCTCAAATCCAGCTATCTCTGGGCCCCAGCAAGAAAACAGAGGGGTTAGGGGCTAGATAGTTTCCTGGAACATTGCGGGATTGGGTCCCAGACTACAATCACCAGAATGGGTCTCATTTATTAGGGGTTTTGATATTTGCCTCTTCCAGGAGACATGGGCGTGTGAGCCCCAGTTTCTCTATGGCTTATTGAATTCCTATGTCCCGGCCCTTAAGGGACCCAAAGGCCGCCCGAAAGGGGGGCTCACTATCTGGCTAAAACAGGAACTTTTTGATAGAGTTATCGAGATTCCAACTAACAATAGCGATATTCAGCTGATTAGGTTACCAACGGGCTTGCCGGGCACTGTGGATATTTATAACCTGTACGTTAGAGGGCCGGGTAGGGGGAAATCTCAGGTCCTGGCAGCCCTAGACCATCTGACCAGCCAACAGCCTCCTGAAAACAACCTGATAATCGCAGGTGATTTAAATATGACTTTCGAGCCAATTGTAGCTGGTGATTGGTATTCGGGGGAGGAAGAAGACTCTCACTGGGGGATTCCTAGATTGGATGCCAACCCAATAGCCAGATGGTCCGACACTATAATACAGGTTAATGCAATATGTTTTGAATGGCAGAATGCCCAGCGATAGCCAGGGGGTAGATACGTTTGATAATGGGAGATCAAAAAGTAGGATCGACTATGTCTTTTGTAACATGGCTATCTGGCACCTTATGGAAGACATGAAGGCAAGAGAGCGACCACAACCTTTATGCATTCTACATCAGTTGTAGGGAAACAATACAGAGGGGACAAGGAATGACGAGGAAGCCGTGGCTGACATTGTACCAACAAACGATATGAGGCGGGTGAGGTGGGCTCAGGTCGGGATGAACACTAGGGCGATGGAGAGTATCAGGGAGGAGCTAGACAAAGTTATTTCCATCATGAATATTTCAGGGGTCAAGGAGAACGAGATTGATCTAGGGGTATCACCAACCTACATGATCTGTTTTTTGAAAGTTTAAGGGGGCACTTCTTCAAGGTAACAACTAAGCCCAAGGGCAACCATAGACGGCCACATAGAGAGAGTTGGTACAATGCCGCTTGTAGGCGGGCAAGAAAAGCCCTAGGGAGTGCAATCAAAAGAAGAGTCCCGGATGAGGTCAGAACAGCTAGGCAGGACTACAAGAAAATAATACACAGGGCAAAGACTCAATGGGACGACCAATATTGGCAAGATCTCTTAAATGCATGCTAGGCCAAGGATTCAAAAGTGTTTTGGAACATGGCCAAGTGGGGGCAGGGAGGTCACCCCAAACCCCCCTCTAACCATGTGACACAGAGCAGCTGGTTAGACCATTTTGGTTCCCAATATGCAGCCCGCCCGGAGGATAGGATCGGGGAAATTACAAATATAACTTTGTGTACTGACAATGTTTTCACCAGTAAGGATGTAGCTATGGCTCTTTCGTCTGTTTCTAGGGGTAAGGCACCTGGGCCGGATGGGGTTCCCGCTGATGTTTTCCTTCATGATAAAACTCTCTGGGGTATTTATATAGCGAAGTTGGCTAATGCCGTGGCCCAAGGGGCACCAGTTCCAAGATCCTGGCAAGGGGCCACAATAATCCCCATATACAAAAAAGGGGACAAAACACACCCAGGGAATTATAGGCCTATCAGCCTGATCGATACGGTCCAAAAGGTCATCGGAAAAATGATCCTGGGGAAAATTTTGGACTGGGTAGAAGGGGGGGGACATCTTGTCAACTTTCCAGGCTGGTTTTCGCAGACTAACTAGCACCACCGACCAGATATTTCGTTTCATCTTACTTTACTGGAAGACGGTGGTGCTGGGTAAAGGCAGCATTTATGCTGCCTTTATCGATTTACGGGCAGCATTCGATCTGGTCCCACGGCTCCAGTTATGGAATGCACTTGCCAAGATGTGCATGCCTCCTGAGATCTTGACTCTAGTGATGAGGTTGCATGAGTCTAATCATGCGAAGGTTCAATGGGGAGGTCAGGGCCAAGTTACGGCTGAATTCCCAGTAGAGCGTGGGGTGCGCCAAGGCTGTGCTATGGCCCCCACGCTCTTCTATTTGTACATAAACGGGATAGTGGAACAAATGTTGCAGCAATGCATCGATGCCCCTACCCTGGGGGGGGGCAAAAACCCCTATTTTACTCTTTGCAGATGACACGCTAATCATTTCCAAAACTCCAAGCGGTTTGCAGCGAGCCATGAAAATTTTTGAGGACTTTTGTGACGACCAAAGGCTGGAAGTTAACATTGCAAAAATGAAGCTTATGGCATTCAACCCGCACCGTGGTTTCAAAGGGAATTTTGAGATGAATGGCCAAAAGGTGGAAATGGTGTCGGATTTTCTCTATTTGGGCATCCATCTGGACAAGGGGATCAAATGGGGCAAACATATTGAATTGGCAGCATTAAAACTCCGCCAAAATGCGGGAGTAATATCTGTAGAGCACAGCAAATCCCTCACCAAATCCATCCAGCCAGCCCTTCGTCTCTATGAGGCAAAAGCCTTAGGCTCGGCACTGTACGGTGCAGAGATTTGGGGCAATGATAATTCAACACCACTAACACTTGTTGAAAACAAGTTCTTTCGTAACCTTGTGGGTCTCCCCAGAAGCACTCCGATGAAACCATTGCGGTATGATTTGGGGAGAAAAGCATTAGCCGATGTGGTCAGATTACGACCTCTTCTATATTGGCGGAGAATCTGGGTCACCCCGGCACTCGCTCAATATGCCCAGAGTTTTTTGGAGGTAATCAAAATAGACAAATTTCATAGAATAGCGTGGTTGAAGGAGTTGAGTAAAGCCCTGGGGGAAATGGGGTTGAAGGGGCTGTGGGAAAATCCGGAGCTAGCTCACTTCCCATCGAAAAACAACTTAAAGAAAATATACTGGGAAATGGTCGCTCATCGAAATTGGAATGCCACTGACCCCTCTACCATGGAGGGCCGCTTTCTGGAAATCAAGGCTTCACCTAGTTTTGAGCCATTTTGGGACTGTACCTCAAAACCTAGGGATAGGAAGCTTTATTTCCAGTTCAGAGTGGGGTCTCTCCCAATAAGAGCACTAACTGGGAGATGGGCGGCTGGCAATTCTTTTATATGCCCGGCCTGCAACAACGAAAAAGACCATTGCACATATTCTATTTGTATGCAGGGCCTACGCTAATCCAAGACGAGTTTGGCTCAAAGCAATGTGCAAGTTGTTAGGCACTAGGGATAGTAGGGTGGCATTAATATTAATTTCCACCAGTAGCCTACCAGTCATCACATTCGCTGTTGCAAAGTTTTTGGGCTGGATGTGGACCATCAGAAATGAATTTCTTTCCACTGAATGATATTTCGCCCTGCCTGATGTCTGAATTTCCATTTTGTAAAATAATGGTTTTAATATACCAGTGTTTTATGTGTTTTTTAAATTTATTTGATCAAAATGCTTTTTTTAATGATAAACTCTGCTTTTAATAGAACTGTCAAAGTGGTTACTGTAACTATCGAGCAGTATCAATGCCACGTCTGTATTTATGCTTTTATGAGTTTTTTACCTCGAATAAAGCTAAATTTGATTGATTGCATCACAAAACTGACACAATGGTGGTGCAAAAGTGTCTGCCCCAAATTGTTTAGACAAGAAAATGACACATTTCTAAATGTGGCTTTTTCATTATTGTGTCTAAAACCCAATTAAAGACGGTTAAAGATGTTTTTAAATTACAATTCTTTGAAACAAAACATGACATTTCAAGCTGTTACCAATCAAAATTATAATTTATTAAATGTAACAGGGTACTCCAATGTTATCATAAGGAAGACGTAGGCCTCACAGAAGTGAAAAATGTATTTGATAGTTCTTCACTACCTGGACATGTAAAACTTAAAACAACATGTGCTACATTTAAACACAATGCACCCTGCCATATGAGCTGTTTAGGGCCTACCTTGGGGGTAACATATATGTTTTATAAAAGGAAGTTTAGAGATGGCAAAATGTTTGTTTTGTCCGATCAACTTGGCAATTTCAAATTGCACATAGGCTGAATGCGAGCCTGAGACATATTTTTCGGGGCTACTTAACTGGGTGGCACAATACATGCTGCAGGCCCACTAGAAAGAAATAATTTACATGTGTCAAAGTCCCCCACTAACATAGATGGTAAGTTTCCCAGTCTTGAAAGCCCTTCTTCCAACCCGTGCACTAGCACTTGTGTGTTAGTGTTAGTATGGTTTACTGAGAGTATATGGTAATCAGAGCTGTGTATGTATGTATATTCATTTCATGTTCCTAGTGGGGTGTATATTCATATCTCATTTCATTGTTCCTAGCGTGTGTTGTTTCTGTTCATGTAAAGGACACCTTACCATTTGGATGATTGCAGCAGAACCTGTTAACTTGCATGAACAGCGCGAGACTCACTGAGACAAAACAGCACAACAGGCTTACAAATTCACAAAATCCTCAGGCACATCTGTAGTGAAATATTAAATACCAATACGAGTATACACAAAATGTAAACACAGTTTCAGAAATCTTCTCTAAAGCGCGTGGATGGAATTATCACCACATGGAAAGTAGCTACCAATGATATTGAAGCTTTGAGAAAGTCACAGGATGATTTCCCAGTTTATGCAATGAAACATGTGTTGGCTGATCAGAAAGAAAAGAATAAAAGAAAGAGAAGGTTTCTAAAACTGTGTTTATAATTTGTCTAGACTTGCACTGGTATTTAATATTACACTACAGATGTGTGCTGAGGATTTTCTGAATTTCTATGTTGTCTTTGGCCACAACTTTGGGGAGGTTGGTTGTTCTCCTCACCTTACAGCATCGTAACTCAATACTATCCTGAACTGAGTGATTGTTCCTAAGGAGCCCTATAACCTATAACAATACCACTGTCTACAACATGCTTACTAGTGTATTTGTTGACAGGTGTGTACATTGCAGGAAGTCTTAAATGCCGAGCTCTTGCGTGACCACAGCAAATCTCAGTGGCCATCTTCTGTGTGGTTTCTCATTTAAACCACACCCAGCAGGCTAGAACTTGCTTTGTCTTGAGACTCTCCATGAGGTAACAGCTTGGCTTACCGGAGTATTCCAACTCAGTACTTACCAGTGACAACGTCTTCCGGCAGCCTTCCTATTCATCACGGCAGCTTCCCGTTAAATCCAGCAGTTAGGTAACACCACTCAGCTTTATGAATTCTACAAAAGAAAAAAATAAATAAACAAAATTACCCAACACAAGCAAGCGCACACAGAAAAACAAGGAACCTATTCTACACATAGAGCATTGCGCTTACAGAAGTAGCACTAGTTTATGTATTATGCAGCCAGGTGTGTCTGTTGTGAATGCTTTGAATTCAAAGTGGGAATACCAAGTGATCCAAACTTGTTGTATGGGCATAAGTGAACAGAACTTGGTGCCCGCCTGAGAGCCTAGTTAGAGCGCAACAGTTCTCTGCATTCTCTGCTGTCACAAGGTAGTCTAGTGGAGGTGGCATTAGAAGGGGGTCCTGTCTCGACAGTGTGACTGCTGTCAGCAGGTGTTCTGGTTAGAGTGCAACAGTTCTCTGCATTGAACGAATAATTCACAGGACCATTCATCTTGGCAGAGAATGTGAGACAGCAGCTCACCTTTGACGAGAACCTCATCGACCTACAGGCGTAGCAGTACTTAGAACCATTCCAGTGCTTACCACTCTGGCATCTTGTATTGCAGTAATATTTCACTGAAATAAGCTCTGTATTATCAACCCTGGTTTGTAACCTGTATACTTGTTTCCTCTTAGACACAATACTATCACACCTAACCAAATCCAGAGAAGAATCTGAGTGAACAGTATCCAGTGCCACCACTAAAACAACAGACGTCGTGACTGACATAGTTAATCACAGGTAGGTTGGGAACTACTTACTACAGACAACACACCAGGGAGAAGATGCCAACAACTACATTAGTGGCAGGACCCCTTACTATGTCATTGTTTTACGTTCGACAATTGTACCCGGACAACCTAGATAACGTCCATCCACAGCCCCCTTCTCCTAGATTCTACCCCATCTTCTTTGTGGGAATTCATATCACAGGCAGTAAGGTAGGCTGTATGGAGCTGGGTCCCTACCATCTCTGTGAAGAATGGAAGTATAGGAGCCAGGTGAGCCAGCTTTGTTGGAATCTGACAACAGACCCTGGGTACTTGTAATACCACTTTATAAGGACTTATAAGTAAATGGAATGTGCCAATTTGGTGTGAGACAATTCAAACACCTTTTATGGAGTGAACACAAGCACTGTAGCACTGGATAGTAGGGGTAAATGTACAACGTTCTAAAGCCAACAAAAATGAATTTCAGCAAACAGGATTGAAGAAGGCAACATGTTTAGGAGAAGACTTGGCCAATGGCTTTGAGGTCTAACACTTCAATTATCACACAGTTCCCCATGTTGTAGATGCTTTCAGAAACTGCAGAAAATTAAAATAATAAACTTTTAAAGAATCAACCTTTTTCCATTTCACTTGTTAACATATGGAGAGAAAACCTGGAGAGGACAAAAGAATGTTAGAAAATGTGACATTGAGACTTGGAGGTAAAATCACAGTCACTGGAGACCACAGACACAGGAGCTGGGAGAAACAAATACACAGTGAAGAAATATGAACGAGACACACATCCTGGGAATAAAAACACCCAAAATGATACAGAGTGACAGTTACAAACAAACAAGGTATAATCACAAAACATCGTTGCTGCGATCTCCGAAGAAAGGAAATTCAAGGAAACTCATTATGATAACATTCAATTTACATTGTGTCATTTTTATATGGAAAACGTTTCAAAGTGTAGTTTTAATTCTATTTATTTATTCGAGTGCATGAGGATACACGATTTTTTGTTTTTTCCGTCTGGTGCATACATCAGTATTCAAAAGATTATGAGGGCCCTGCGGGCCGATATTTAAAAAAATATTATGCTAGAAACCTTCGCGGGAGTGTACTCAACAACTTCCCAAAGTTTCTTGGCGATCGGATGAATGCTGTTTTAATTCTATTTATTCATTCAAGTGCTTATGGATACACGAATATTTGGTTTTCCGTCTTGTGCGTACATCAGTATTCAAAAGATTATGAGGGCCCTGGGGGGGCCGATATTTAAAAAAATGTTATGCCAGAAACCTTCGTGGGAGTGTACTCAACAACTTCCCAAAGTTTCTTGGCGATCGGATGAATGCTGTTTTAATTCTATTTATTTATTCGAGTGCTTATGGATACACAATTATTTGGTTTTCCGTCTTGTGCATACATCAGTATTAAAAAGATTATGTGGGCCCTGGGGGGCCGATATTTAAAAAAATATTATGCCAGAAACCTTTGCAGGAGTGTACTCAACAACTTCCCATAGTTTCCTGGCGATCAGATGAATGCTGTTTTTTAATTCTATTCATTTATTTGAGTGCTTGTGGATCCACGATTTTTAGTTTTTCCGTCTTGTGCGTACATCAGTATTTGAAAGATTATGAGGGCCCTAGGGGCCGATATTTAAAAAAAATTATGCCAGAAACCTTCACGGGATTGTACTCAACAACTTCCCAAAGTTTCATGGCGACCGGATGAATGGTGTATTAATTCTATTTATTTATTTGAGTGCTTGTAGATACACGATTTGTTGTTTTTCCGTCAGGTGCGTACATCAGTATTCGAAAGATTATGAGGGCCCAGAGGGGACGATATTTAAAAATATTTTATGCCAGAAACCTTTGCGGGATTGTACACAACAACTTCCCAAAGTTTCATGGCGATCGGTTGAATGGTGTAGTAATGCATAAAGGACAAACAGACAGTCTTTAAACAAATATAACACAGATTAAATCATCACAGTTCGTACATTCTCAATGTTAAGAAAGTTAATACTTATTCAGTGATTGGTCCAAAATTCGATGCTCATACTCGTGATAACAGCACATTATAAAATTATATATTAAAATATTCTTTGAAATAACCTAATACAAAGTTAAAATTATTTAAAATCACTACACATTTCAACTAATTTTCTCTAAGGTAACTTTTGATTTCTTTCATATAGTTCCCCACTGCACTCGCTATGTCAATATTTAGCATTTCTGTTAATAGTTCTACTGCATTAATCTGTTGCCGTATATCATATTTTAAAAATAACGGACGGATATAACGTTTACGCTGCTCTAATAATATTACACAATCTAGCAGAATGTGCAATCTATCTCCTTTAGTACCCAAACTACATTTACAATAGCCATCACAGTGTACTATTTTTCTTTTTAGTTCTTCATTTACTAGCCAGGGATTTATACGTATTCTCAGTCTTAAAATATCCTGTCTGTACCAATAGTTGTGTAAGATATCCAGGTAAGGGAGCCAATTTTCTTTTCACTATGACTCCCTCATTAATGGCACCAATTTTTTATTCTCTAAGTATACCATATCTGCCCTTCTTGAGGCTTCTTGACCGTATTTTGTGAGCTCACTTTTAGAGAATTCTACCTGCAAGGAATCATGGGAGATTTTCACCTTTATATTTTCACAGCCCTGTAATACTTTCTTCCTTGCGTTTTAGCCCATTTAAGGCTTCTTAGTAGGATCTCTTTCCTACACCTCTGTGACACCTTCTGGCATATATCTATATGCAACTCCTTTCATAATCTCCATAATATCGATTGAATTTCTTCAGACCACAGATCGATATGAAGGCCTTCGCTTTCTGGGCTTCTAGGTGGGTATGCCACTTTAACGTCCTGTCGAACCACACCCTCAGATAACGATATTTATTCACACTTTCCAATTTGAGATCTCCTAACACCCAGCTGTAGCTAGTCTCTTTTTTTTCGAAGCATAAAATCTTAGTTTTTTCCATATTTACAGCTAAAAATGTTGCATTACAATAATCACTTAAAAACATTTAATTTACTTTGTAGACCAATTTCGGCCTAATCTAAAATCACCAAATCATCTGCATACAACAGGCAGGAAATTTTCTTACCATCCATTCTCGGGCTTGCACTTCTTTCCATCTCTAGAGTTGCCGGTAAGTCGGCCAAAAATATAGGAAAGAGCAGGGGGGCTAGCACACAGCCCTGTCTGAGGCCGTTCTCGATTGCTATTTTTGGAGTTAGTTACCCCTCTGTGTCCCTAATTACTTGGGCCCAATTACCGCGGTGTAACTCTTTTATTATCCTCAGAAAACCCGCGGGGATCTTTTTATTTTCTAGGGTTTCCCAGAAGCAGTTCCGATCAACTGAGTCGAATGGGGCTCGAAATTAAACAAAACATCAGTAGAGCTTACCATTTTGTTCCATTGACTTGCGTGCCGCGGCCCACAGGGCAAAGTAATGGTCGACCGTGGAATGGCCTTCCTTAAAGCCCCCCTATTCAGTTGGTACTATTGTGAACTTCTCTACCCAGTTCTTAAATCTATGCAAAATTATTTTTGCAAACACTTTTTCCCCTATATCTAACACGTTAATTAATCTATAGTTTTGTGGTTCATTCACATCCCCTTTTTAGTGTACTGGCCTTATTACTGCTCCCTTCCAGTCTAAGGTATTTTCTCTCCTTCTATGATTACCAGGAACAACTGAGATAGGAATTTCGCCCACCTTTTCATCTCAGATTTTATTATTATTGCTGGGAGATTGTCTGGGCCTGCGGCTCATGTTAGCTTTAAATTAGCTACTGTATTTTTTACACTCAGTTCTGTAAAGTCTAGTTTTAGATCTTCTACTAACCCTTGCCATGATTCTAGCCCTTATTCAGCTACAACATCTCTCCGTGGGCCATACATTTCCTTCAAATACTTCTCCCAAACTGCCTCGTCTACCACACAATTCATTGCCCCGACTGGGTGGTCAGCTGCTGTTTTTACAAATTTTCAGAATTGTCTTAAATTCTTCGATTCGATAGTTTGCAATACATTTTCCCAGCATTTATCCTTATAAGTTCTTTTAGCATTTGCAAGTAACTTTTTATATTCTCTTTTCAATTTTTCAAGGTGCCTTTATCTCTTCTGATCGTATTTATTTCTGATCATTCTGGTTTCTTTCCTGATTTCTCTTTTTTCTTCTGACAATCTGCAGAGAACCATTTCGGTCATCTTGCTGGGATTATATGTTTGTTTATTTTATCTCTTTTTCATGCGATTCGAAGACATTGGACCACTTGTTCTATTTTTTCCTCAAACCATTGCAGGTTTCGGGCCTCTATTTCCCCTAAAGGTATCTTCTGTTGGAGTCTTCCTAGTTTTTCTATGTACTCTTCTGATAACCTTGTGGACAGGGTATTCAACTTGTTATGCAATAACTTTATCACACGGTTTCTGGCTTCCCCCCTGAATCGTCAACTGCAGAGGGTTATGATCACTTTTTTCTAGCTGCAGTATCTTAAATGTACTTATAAGAGGGATATTCCAAGCAAACATAAAAATATAGTCTATTGGGCAGTTTTGTGTGCCTATTTTAAATGTTTTATTTGCTGGGCAATCTGATTCCAGTCTACCATTCAAGCAGAACAGACCTTTCATCCCTAGGTAGTTTCCCAGCATTTTATCCCGTCTTTGGGGTTCACAGTCTGGGAAGGTTGCATCCTTTATCTCATATGCATCCAGTATATCCCTATTCCAGAGGTCTACCATCTTTGGGCTCAGTTTATGGTTGAAATGAAATCCCTCATTATGAAAAACATATCCGTCTCATACTTTCCACATAGAGAATCTATATCATCTTTAAAATGCTCCAACTCACTTTCATACTCCAAATTAATTTCCCATTGCATATACACATTTATAATAATTACATTTTCATACCTTTTATCTAAAACCAGCAGGGACAATCTGCATACCAAAAGCCATTTACATTTCACATTTAACAGGATCATGTTCGTTGCTATTTTTGTTGACACTAAGGTAATAATCCCCCCGTCGAGCATCCGAACCTCTGTTTCCTATCCGGGCAGTGGAGCTGGTTGAAGCCATCAAATGTTGGGGTTTCGTCACATAGCCAAGTTTCTTGCACACACATAATTCCCATATTTTTTCCTAGCTCGCTTAAACGTTCCTGTTTTGCTCTATCACCCAGGCCTTTTACATTCCAGGATAAGAAGTTAAGGCTATGCGACACCCCCCATCCTATTCTACCTCGCTTATACCTCCATCGTCCCCCATACCTTCTTTATACTACTGGGAGGGACCTGCAGGGCTGCTTCTTTGACTCCATTGTCCCTATATTTAGCGTACCTCCCCCCTCTTCATTATTCTCCATAAGCCTCACCTGTCTCTTCCCAAGGCCTGCATGACATTTAAGGAAGTCTCTACCTGATTGCATCTGTTTTTCCAGATCTTTCTCTGTGATTAACCATATGCCTTCCTGCTCTATCTCAGCCTCCGCTTTCTAAATTGCCAATTTCACCAAATCTGAGTAGACAAGGACTCTTGTGATTTCCTTCCCATTTGTATTTTCTACGAAGCCCACTCGTCTCAGATCTTTTGTAACTATTCCTCTCAGACTTGGGCATTTTGAGAATGAGAATACAATTTGGAACCTATTTAAGGGTTGGATCTTCCATGTTTTCTTCCCCTTTTTTCCTGGTTGAATTGGTTCAAGATACAGCGTTTATTATTTCCTAACTCAGTACTGGTCATCTGGGCTTCTGGACCTATCTCGCTGTTATCTTTCCATCTAATGTACCCCAGGTGGCTTTTTACTCCTGTTTTACCGGGTTGCGGGGCTACTTTTCCTATGGAGCTATTCTTCTGAGCATATATATTATGTCCCGCATTTATTGATTTTGCTAAGGGATTTATTTCTAGATGCTTTTTGCTTAATCCCTTGCTAATCTTTTTCTTTTCTTGGTTCTTTAATACCTCCCACTTGCCCTCCGATCATGCTGGCTTATCCGGTACATGTGTATATGCAGGGTTTGACTTAATCTCAACCTTTTTTTCCTGCTGCTTTTCTCCTATTTCTGCTGTAGATTCCCTCTTTTTGACTATCACTCTTCTGTGTTGCCTACTGTTGTACCTAGCACTATATCTCATAGTTATCTCTATATCTCTATAGTTTTTAAATATATACGGCATGATTGGCTTCTACTATTGCTACACTCCCTTTCTGTTCTATAGGTTCTATAGACTGTGGGTCTTCTGTTGGTCTCATCATATGTGGCATCTGGCCGCATCTGGCCTCAGATTCCTTGCAACCCCTCCTCAATCTGTTTTAAGTTTGTTTTTTGCGTTTGCAAGACCCCATTGTTTAACATTGTTACTTTGTAGTATCCCCTGAAGTGTTTTCTGAAGCTTCAGCACTAGGTTCATCATTGAAGAGGAGGGTTTAGCAGAGATAGCTAAGTCATGTTCGCTGTTCCTCTCTGGATCATCTGCTCTTACCCTTTTCTGTATTTCCGGATGTAGTTGGTTTGACCGTTGGGCTGATGTATTTAATTCCTCACCCCAAATATTTCTCAACCTTTCCGTAATGTTCCCTATTTGGCCTGAGGTCTCTAACGCTTGTGTGTGTTGGGGGATGAAGACAAACGCGGCTCTGCCAGCAGTTAATTTTGACCAGAGATTGACTGATTTAACAGGAATGATGCCTCCAGTAATTCTTCAACAATTTCTACTGAGCCATTCCCATTCTCCTGAGTTACTTCTGCTTCCAAGGCTCTCCTGGGTGAGTCTACTCTTTTTTAGTATTTACCTAAAAAGTATTTTACAGATTTAGAGGCTGACAGGCATTCCTTCTTCTAGGGTTCTTGATTCTCTAGAAAGTTCTCTTCTCCTGGGGATGTGCTCAGTATGCACTTTACGGGTTGTTTCTTCCTTTTTTGCACCATAGCTCTCAATACCGAATTATAGCCAGTGTATTCTTATTTTACAACTTTAGCATTCCAATTTATCCCGCTTTAACTAACCCCCTAAGCAATTTAGTTTGAGAACTCCTATTTGCTTTAAGGGGGCATGCAGTCACACATACACTTACCTCTGTTGTGCCGTTATCCTGCCTTGCCGACCTGTTTACATTGAGCTCAAAACCGTATATCTTTCGGTTAACCCGCAATCACCTCCTTACTTCCTTTCTTCTGTGGGGGGGGGGGTCCCTGGGTCAGACACCAAGCTTTATCACTGTCTTTTGGGGCCCTGACCTCCCCAGGGTATGATAGTTCCTTTCTCCTTTCTCCTGCTCCTATTTTTCTGGTGATTTGGCTGGGCTTATCTGGCGGCTTCTGCTGCTTCCACGGTCTTCCCCGGTCTTTTTCGCAGTCTTTTTTGCGGTGCTGCGGTGCTGCAGTACACCCGCTCTTGGCGCAGCCTAGTGCAGCTCTCTTTAGCTTCCATTAATTCTGGAAACTTAGGGGCACAGGTACGGTGCTGCGGATGCGGAGCGAAGCAGCACAACAAGCTGCTCGCGTTCCGTGTACCGCCGCTTCTTGGAGTAGGCGGGGCTCTTCCGACGTTGCTCGCTGCTCGTTCACGGCAGGCAGGAGGAGCAGCAGGCAGGTAGATTGGCAGGTGGCAGGCGGATCTGTTGGCAAAAACAGAGACCAGTCGGCAGGCCCGAGTGCACTATGCACAATTTCACTTTCCAATTCCTATGTCAATCAATCAATCAATCAATCAATCAATCAAGGAGTTTGTTAAAGCGCGACTACTCACCCGTAAGGGTCTCAAGGCGCTAGGGGTGGGGGGGGTTGGGGGGGTGCGGGTTCCATTCCATCAAGGAGGGGGTCTGTCGAAGAGCCATGTTTTGAGGTTTCTTGTGAAGATGGGGAGCGATGTTGTCTGTCTGAGGTGGAGGGGAAGGGCGTTCCATGCTTTGGCCGCGAGGAAGGAGAAGGAGCGGCCTCCCGATCTGGTCTTTCTGGTGCGGGGGACCACAGCGTAGGAAAGCTGGGCTGATCGTAGGGTCCTTTGGGGTGCGTGGAATTTGAGTCGGCTGTTCAGGTATGCTGGTCCGGTGCCGTGGAGGGCCTTGTGTGCGTGGGTGAGCATCTTAAAGGTGATTCTCGCCTCGACGGGGAGCCAGTGGAGTGTGCGCAGGTGCTGGGAGATGTGGCAGTGTTTTGGCAGGTTGAGGACCAGTCTTGCGGCGGCGTTCTGGATGTTCTGTAGCTTGCAGATGAGGTTTTTGTTTATTCCGGCGTAGAGTGCGTTGCCGTAGTCGAGTCTGCTGGTGACCAGGGCGTGAGTGACTGTCTTTCGGTGTTCGAGGGGGATCCATTTGAAGGTCTTACGAAGGAGGCGGAGGGTGTGGAAGCAGGAAGATGAGACAGAGTTGATCTGGCGGTCCATTTTGAGCTCGGAGTCCAGGATGATTCCCAGGTTGCGTGCGTGGTCTGTGGGGGTTGGAGGGTTTCCGAGGGCGGTGGGCCACCAGGTGTCACTCCAGGCGTCGGGGTTTGGGCCCATGATGAGTACTTCTGTTTTGTTGGTGTTTAGTTGTAGGCAGCTGTTTTTCATCCATTTGGCGACGGCTTCCATGCCTTCTCGAAAGTTGCGTCTGGCGGTGTTGGGCTCGTTGGATAGGGAGAGGATGAGCTGGGTGTCGTCTGCATATGACACGATGTTGAGTCCGTAGGTTCTGACGATGGGGGCAAGTGGAGCCATGTAGATGTTGAAGAGCGTCGGGCTGAGGGAGGAGCCCTGGGGGACTCCGCAGGTGATAGGTGTGGGGTCCGAGAGGAAAGGGGGGAGTCTGACCCGCTGCGTCCTGCTGGAGAGGAAGGAGCAGATCCAGTCGAGGGCCTTGTCCTGGATTCCTGCATCGTAGAGTCTGCGTATTAGGGTGCGGTGGGAGACTGTGACGAACGCCGCTGATAGGTCGAGGAGGATGAGGGCTACTGTTTCTCCTATGTCCAGTAAGGTGCGGATGTCGTCTGTTGCGGCGAGGAGGGCGGTTTCCGTACTGTGGTTTTTTCTGAAGCCGGATTGGGAGGAGTCGAGGATGTTGTGTTCTTCAATGAATGTGGCGAGTTGGCTGTTGATGGCTTTCTCGATGACTTTCGCTGGGAACGGGAGCAGGGAGATGGGTCTGTAGTTTTTGAGGTCGGTGGGGTCCGCCGAGGGTTTCTTTAGGAGGGGGTTGACCTCGGCGTGTTTCCAGTCGTCGGGGAATGAGGCGGTCGCCAGGGAGCGGTTGATGGTTTGGCGGAGGATGGGTGCGATGGTGTTGGTGGCTCTATGTCATCCTGTCGGAAAGAAGATGTACTCTGGCTCCAATATGCATGGTGAAAATGTAATGAACTAAAAAGAAGGCCACGTCATCATCAGAAAAACTGTACTTGGAAGGCGTTATCAGAAAAAAGGCTCCAGGGAGGTAATACGGATTTAGCTAAAAGAAATTGTACTAAAATAACAATGGTCCAAAACCCATGAGAAAACCCAAAGAATCAGGGTCTTGTCAAAGTGTGATGAAACCATGGCCAGAAATCGCCAGCAAGTCCAAACACAGCATTGCTCTCAGAAGCAATAGCATGCCAACACCTTTGAGCATGATTCATGATAGCTTAACTTTATCAAGAATGTACCTTTGATGTTTTTCTCATGTTTTAGACCTCTTCCTAAAGAAGTGTATGCAAAGGTTTTCTCTGCAAAAGAGTATATTTTTTAATCACATTGAGGTTATAACGTTTTCTGCATGATGGGAAATGATAAGCATTTTACATCTTTTCTGTGATACATTTTACCAAGAATCTTTACAGATGATTGTTTGAATCCACTTTCATGTGATGTAGGAACATTTATGTGTTATTGACATGTAGGATGATAATTTCAAATTTGGCCAGGGCACTAATCAGTAACTCCAGAAAACACCAGAAACAAAATATACATATTATTGTCCTGTCTCCTGAGATAACCACCAGCAAGTTAATTAATATTGTTTATGTACTTTATTTCAGACTCCGCAAATCAAAAAAATGGTGTTCTTGGACACATGGAAGGGAACAATCAAACATCAGCATGGCAGTTCCTTATTGTGGGGTTTTCAGATCTTCCACATCTCCGAATTCCCCTTTTTCTTGCATTCACACTGATTTATCTGATCACTTTAGTGGGAAACTTCCTTATAATGTCAATAATATACTCCAGCCCATATCTGCACAGGCCCATGTATTTTTTCCTCATTAATTTGTCCTTTATTGACATCAGTGGCATCTCAGTCACATTCCCACAAATGCTAGCCCATTTTTTTCTGAAAAGAGCACTCATTCCCCTCACTGCATGTCTCCTGCAGGTATACTGTTTTGCCCTGCTGTTGACAGCAGAATTCCTACTCCTCACCTTCATGGCCTTGGATAGGTATGTGGCCATCTGCAACCCCTTGCATTACAGAACTATCATGAACAAGAATATGTGCATCCAGCTGGTGGCTGTGAGCTGGGCTCTCGGTCTCACGCTTCCTCTGCCACACATTGTACTGATGTCTGGACTTTCTTACTGTCAGTCGCACACCATCAACCACTTTTTCTGTGATGTAAGTGCCCTGATGAAGCTATCGTGTACCAACATCCACACTATGGAGACAATGAGCTATACATTTGGATCTATTTTTGGACTGGCACCATTCCTTTTTGTCATCACCTCTTATGTGAAGGTCATCTCAGTGATCCTGAAGACGAAGTCTACAGAAGGGAGGCGCAAGGCCTTCTCAACATGTGGCTCTCATCTCACTGTGGTTATTTTATTCTATGGATCTATTTGTCCTACATATATGAGACCTACATCAACATTTTCATTGAAAGACAACAAGATTGTATCTTTGCTATACACCACTCTTCCTCCACTGTGCAACCCCATTATATACAGTCTGAACAACAGTGATTTTAAGAATGTCCTGAGGAAAAAAAAAGAAAGAGTATAGACTACAGGACCATAAACACTATTTTACAAGAGTATTGATTGATATTTTCCCTAATTACAACCTCTGCAGAACCATGTACATCCTAAAACTGTGCCTATTAATCTCTGCATGTCTGGGGCATCATTTGTAAGTTTAGTTTTATACATGTCATTTAAGGATAGCCAGGCAGAATGATCAGGTTTCACAAATCATGTTGTTAAAAGGAGGAACAGATGTGAACAGTGAATACTGAGCCTTCTTACTTTCTGTAGTTTTAACTTCTTGCCCTTTTTCTAATCACTTAGCTGCAAATAGGAGCTAATTAATCAACTTATTGTGGGACAAAAATGAATCGTATGATGTCATCAGCCAAAGAATGCATGGTATCTTCTCTGCTAACTATAAATTGATGTTCATGATTAAAGTCCTGGAATTAACTTCAAAGGTAAACATTTTATATAAGCAGACCAATTTGCTCATTTGTACTTGTGTATTCAGCTGTGATCAGCAGGGCAATTGCAAAACCAACAAACAAAACTTTAAAGATATTGCACATTTTCAATAAAAAAATCAAACAATATCATAAATACCTTGGCATACACTCCTACTCTTCAAGGCACAGATTCCACATTTGTGAATGCTGAATGTCTTACATGGTCTATTAAGGGAGGAGGGGTTAGTTGTTATAAGTAATGTTTGTGCATTTGAGAGATTTCCTTTTAAGTAAAACATGATGATCATGCCAGGTGATGGCCTATTTGTTAGGACTGCAAACAAGTCCTTGGAGTGACTCAATTGATAGCCGTTGATCATTCAGATCTACAAGTTTATTAGGTAGGTCTGCTATCTACTGTGGATCATATTTGTCGACAAGGGAGTTAAGGTCTCCAAAGATACAAAGTTTAGAGTGGCAATTGTGATATCTAATGTCCTGGAGGGCAACAGTGAATGTTACTTGAGGTGGTTGGTTGATAGATGAGGAATGAGACGGTTAAAGTTGGAAGCAGGAACCAACAAATACGTAAAGTTTCACACTCCATGTTGTGAGACCTTTGTTTATGCTAGAATCCTACCACACCGTTTGTTTGTTAAATGTATGTAAAGTGGTTGGTATCCGTGGGAATAGAATCCTGTAGAATATCTGATGCATCATCTCACAACCAACCAACCGTTAGGTTATACATAAGGATGTCTTGATCATGATGCATGTAAAATATTTTTGGGTAGGTAGCTGTTCTGGATGTAGTAGTCACATGTCCAGTTATTTGAGGTGTTGAATGTCCACAGATCACTGGATAGAACCAGTGTACATGCTGGCCAATGTGGATGTGCATGCAAACACAACAATGATGGACAGAATGTGGATCAATGTCACACATTCACCCCAGTCCAAAGATCTGGGCCCAAATCCATCGTTTTTCCACTCCACACCACCCTGGGTTAGACAGTGGCGATATGCAAATCAGCGCTGACCCTGTGCCCCATGGGAACAGTCCAGTCCGAACTACAAAAGCCATGTCCTTCCCAGAACGGAAACAAGCATCCGAGGACCGGCCCGGTTTCGAGGTAACACCTCTCTTCAGCCCGGCTAGCTTGATTCCAGTGGTGTGGAGTGCCTGGGACTCACGTCTGAGCATCCCCAGTACACTTAGAGCCAATGTGGATGTGGCATAAGTCTGCAGAGATTCACATATAACTGTTAAAGTGGTTGTTTCGGAGGGAGGAGCTACGCTCGTAACCAAGATGGCTGCATAAGCTCACGGCTCCGCCGACCTCCGCCAGAGGCTCATGAATCCTGACTCCCATCCTGATTTCCCGCCGGACTCCCGTGCAGGTGAACTGCACCTGACCCAAAAGGTGCAATCCCGGAATTTCTAGCTGCTCGGACGACAAAGATATGTCGTGTGCCATTCTTGGCCTACCCCAGATTTGAAGCCGGGGCCTCGAGTTCTAACCCGGCTGGGTTGGAGTTGAACAACATCGGCCGCGGACCGTGGGCGGTTCCGGTCTCCCGAAGGGGCGTTTTTCATCTCCCGTTATGGATGGTGATTTGGTGACAGCTCTACCCAGCAACTACGGTGGCATATTGTACCGACTATTTGTTCGGGGTTCCGCTGCCCGGAGGCCCCGTTGAGCTCCCGGGGTTTTCTGGGCTTGGTTCCTCGTGGGCGGCGACGGTACTGCTATCGTGCTTTGGACGTGTTAACAGTGGTTTCTACATTGCTTCTGCTCTGTGCCCCGGAGAAGTCGACCTCCGAGGCTCGGACACCTGCCCGGTCGCTCATTGAGGGGAGATGGAGCGGGCTGAAACTGCACCGTCGCTACGCACTGTAATGGCCGCCATTTTGGAGCTCCACACGCGATTCACCGCCACCTTCCAGGAGATGATCATAACTGTTGATCATATAGGCTTGGGACCGGATTCCGGCCCTTTGTTCCTGGAGAGCCGAGATACTTCTTCCGCGGAGAACGCCTTGATTGTTACCGAGGACCCTGTGCAGAATACCGACACGGAAATCTACTGTGACCCTAAGATGGCGGCGATCGAGCCCGAAAGAACTGGACGTTTATTTAGCCCTATATCGACCCCGCCCGAGATGGATGTGACTGTCTTCGTAAGCCATTGTGACTTCTCCAAAGTCTGTCGTACTATACTTTTGCCTCTTTTTGTGAGTGATCAAAACCGCTTTGCTGATTTATCGCTGGTGGGCAGTGGACTTGCTTTAACTTTTGGACTCTGTGGCCGTCTATCCTGTTTTCCCTCCTTTCGAATTGATCTTGACACTCTACTATTTTCTATTAATCTTGTTGTGATGGCGGTTCGGATGGACAGAGCCTGCGTGGAGAAACGCAGCGACCTATTTGTACTGGACGGGGTCATCGCGATGGATCGTGAGGGTTTGGGCTGAACTTGATTGGACTTTGCTGCACTGTTTCTTTTGTCTTTGCTGGGTGGTATCTGTGGGAGCGAGGGCCAGATGTGAATCTGATTGTCTGATTATTAGTCTGATATGCTCGGGACGGGATTGCTGCCTCTGTGGTGCCGGGGGTCGGGCGGGATGGTCCTTTTTCTGTTTGCGGCTCCCCTACGGACTGTCTCTTGATTTGCTAAAATTTGCTTAACACTACGGTAGGGGGTGTCTGCTTTTGGCGGGGGGATGGGAGTCCGGGAGCTCGTATCGTTTTGCAACATTCTCCTCCTCCAACTTTTTCCCTTCCTTGGGGCGTAGTTTAGGGGGCGACAGGCACGCTGCTAGTGGGGTTAGATCGTAGCCATCTGCAGGGGTGTAGGGTGGGGGGTTGTGGGGGGTTTATTATTTTTCCTTTGTTATTTTCTATGACCATTCTATTTCCCTTTTCCCTTCTTCACAAGAGATGTGGCGCATTTGCCTGATTTTTGCCTAAACGTATCTGGGTGTCATATGTCTGCCTCGTATATCCTGTACTCCTGGTGGGCGGGTGCTGTGGGGGGGTGCCTGCGGTCATTGCTATCTAATTGTTTTGCTTCTGCTTTCCGCTGGTATTGATTTCTTTGCTAATTCTAACTGTACGGTATTTCTTCACTTCACTTGCCCGTCCACAGCTGTGTTGTATTCGTTTATGACACCCGATATGTATATTTCTCCTCTTGTGTTATATTAATAAAAAGAATTTAAAAAAAAAAAGTGGTTGTTTCAGTATTTCCCTTGGATGCCTCAGAGCCTGAGTGGTTTGGCAATGTACTCCACAGGTTTTCTGTAGGTCCAGTTTGTTGGGTTCACTCAATAGCTGAAGTAGGGATATGAATAGATTGAAAGGAGGAAAACAGTGGGGAATTTGAGAAGTGAGGATGTTGGCAGGATCAACAGTCTTTAAAATGGTTGAAGTGTTGATGGGTTATGAAGGGTAGCTGTTAGGGATGGTTGTGAGTAAATCACAGTGAGAAAAGGTCTGAGAATTACGAAAGTATAGTTGAAGGTAAATAGAGTGTTTGCAGAATTGTGGCTTGTACGACCATGTGTTGGTCTACATCATGAGTATCAGGAATTACGACAGGCAGCATGGTTAACAGGTGGAATCAGAAACATCTTCTTAATGGGCTTATTGCATATATAATGGACAATGGATGCAGCAGTTGAGGGAGGTGTGAACATGGGGTGGTGAGTAATAGATGATGTTGGGTTATAGGTAAGGGATATAACACAATGGTGCTGTTAGAAGAGTTAGAAGGAGGGTACACATGAAAAGTGTAAAGGTGGGAGATTTGGAACATACCAACACATCTAACTTTAAATTCCATGCCCTATCATAATATTCAATATCACTGGATAAAGACATCAAATTCAGCCCCTCTGGAGCCCTCGTTTCAAAGTACACTCATATGCAATACAGAACAAAAAGGATAAACAATGAAATAAAACGTTTTCAAGATCTTTTAAACCAAACCAGGTATGTGCACCACATCTGAAACTCAAAGACCAGGCCTATTATTTACTGATTCTCCTAGAAATAGCAGAGAGCCTAGAGATAGCACAGCGAGAGGTTGGGCTATAAGAATTCAATGACCATGTTACAAACTTTTCCTGTTGTTTTTAGTATTCAAGAAATGCTTCATAACATTATTTTTTTTATCTTCTCTGATGTTGCCAGTCATACTTGGTGCATTAGATTTGGAATTATAAAATAAATTATTTAAAATGCATTTCCCATTTTTCAAGATCTTTGAGTGTGTTTTTCATTCGTATTGGTGCATTGGCTGAGGACTTGCACCATGTGGTTAGAAATCACAAACCTATGGTTCTGGGGCTGGGCCCCAGATTATATCAGCTTAGACTGTAAAGAAACTATGCAATAAGGCTCATGGGTATGTCAAGGGTATGTCTGATTGTGCATGGCTGCCTCAAGTGCATCAGGAGGAATAAAGCAGAAACACACTTCTCAGTAGATATAGTGCTGTTCTGCTCTCTCCCTTTCACTCAGTGCTGCAAAGCGCATTTACTTGCTTTCCCTACATTGAGTGACTTATTGATAAATCAAGGCTGGAGTATTCTTTTTATCTGGCCTGTTAAATCACAGTGTTGGACCCTCAGCTGTGGCACTGGCTCTGTTAGTGGCTGTTGTTCCCCCATGCTGTAAGGCTGTAAGATTGGTCAAAGGGCAGAACCAGACAGGGTTAGAGGTGGAAATCATGAGGCAGATGAGTTTGGGGAGGGCCTTTAACATGGTTCATAGACTAGTATCCATGTTAGGGGGGACTGCTGCAGCCAGACATCTAATAATGGCAGGTGGTGACTGCAGCCAGACATCTAACCATGGCTGGTGGTGACTGCAGAAAGATATCTACCCATGTTATGTGGTGACTGCAGACAGAGGGGTTGGCCTAACTGTGGTAAATAAATAAATAATACCCTATTTTTGACTAGACATATATCATAACAGATAGCTCAATAAATAAGAGTCAAGATTCGAGGTAGTAGGAGTTTTGCAGGTTTAATACAGCATAAGGACAGGAACAGGACAACCTGCACGGGAATAGGATGGCAGCTGCCGGGGGCCAGGATCTGGGATGAGCGCGCTAACTTTTAATAACAATACAGGAGCTTATATACAAAACGCAAACACATAGCATTATATTACAGTAGGCGTAGCAGTGGGTGGAGCAGAAGGCGTGACGCGTAGCAGTCGCGAAAGATAAGAGTAAAAGTAGGTGTAACTGGGCGTATACATAGACATGTGGTGCAGACGTAACAGAATATGTCATGAATGGGGCGGAAACATTTGGGGGGGCTACCTAAGGAGCCGGGACCTCTAACCTGGTGGTGCGCGCAAACTGGCAACGACGTGTCACTAGGAGAAGCTGGGGGCTATGAACTCTGTGCTAGGAGCAGAGACTAAAGTCTGGAGAGTCGGAGCGACATGTACCTAAACTCTATCTAGTATCTGATGTTTAGAGAACATGTTGATATAAACTAGAAGTCAAGAGGGGAAAGGCTTACTGACTCTAAGACTGGACCATGCATTATTCTACATGTAGTGCGTGATGAAGAATATTAAATGACCATTAAATGCAGTATTTCTCTAAAGTGGAGACGAGAAGGCTAGACAATGACGGAAACTATTGATGCAGTTCAGTAACTTAGGAATGCAGAGAAGGAGGACTGAACTGATAACTGGAACTATAACATACTCTTGGCAGACTCAGAGGCAGAGCCAAGCTGCACCGGGCACTGCGAGGCAGGAAGTAAGTGAAAGGTCGAGGATACAGGTGGGGGCTGCATCGCTCCTCAGCGAGGCTTCAGGAGACAGGAGCTGAATCTGATGTCCAGGCCCTTTTGAGGCCTGGAAACGGGGACTTTATAATGGAATAACGTGCACACTGAGAAACGTGGCAACATTACTTTACATAGGCCTGATATCCGTAGTATTCACGAGGCCTGGAAACTGGCATACTGGAGGTGGACACAACTGTAATTGCGTCATTGATCAGACATGGGGAATAACATATGCATATTGGTCATGCACACATAACATATGATGGATGACACGTAGGGACACAGAACATGACAAAATTTACTTTTCCACATTCCCTCCTTGTCACTACGTTTCCATCAGGAAACATCAATATTCATGATACCATCTATCATTTCATATAGTATCATTTGCTCGTCTCGAATTATCCTGGAACGGGATTTAGAACGGGGCTTGGGACTAGGAATACAAGAGGTAGCACACATGCCGCAAATCGCAGGGCCACATTGTATACAGAGGCAGCAGCTGAATATGATCGCTACTGCAATACCTAGGAAGGACAATATTTTCCATCCCCATGCGGAAATTATATTCCAGAACCAACCGGACCATGTCCAGGTGTCTGGATTCTGGTGTAACAGATGGGCAATTTTATGAAGTCTGGTTATAGCTGAATAAACAGACGGCGCGTTATTTGGAATGAAAATGCAACAACTGGATCCGATGAGTCTACAGGCCCCGCCCCTATCGGCCAGTATGACGTCAAGGACGAGACGATTCTGTAAAACGACAATTCTCATAAAGGATTGCTCTTCGGTTAAGTTACCTAGAGCAGAGGCAGTCTCATCTACTACAGCTTCAAGGGTTCTTGTTAATCTACGAATTAGCTTACTGTTTACAACTGTACCTAAATAAGGGAACACACCTTTATCAATATCAATGAATTGTTCTGCAGCAGTTTCAGTATAATCGACAATCGGGAGATTTCTCTTGTGTCTAGTATGTACTAGGAAAGAATTCCTATGGTAGTCAGGTGGGGCTAGAAAAACTGGTGGCAGTAGGAAGGCAATGTAACAGGTTCCCTCCCAATCGAGGGGCAGACGAACATATGCAGTTTGACCACAAACAAAATAAGAATGACGTGAAGCTTTAAAAATAGATTTCCCACTGTCACTATACTTGATAATAGTAGTACAATCACTATGTCCTACGTGTACAGAACCATAATTACGGACACATAATTCGCCTTTGACTGGTAGTACTGAAATAGCAGGTGAGTCTGGAGTAGTATCAGACTGAACATTCAGGACCATGAAATTCGACGAATAATTACCTAAATTATATACTTCATTTTCTAGATCTAAACCTGTTCGGTGGGGGAGACCTTGCTTGTCTGGGAAACATGTGCTGTTAAGAAAAGACATATCTGTTGAGGATGACGTTAACGTGGACCATGCTCCACACGAACCATTATGTGAAAATGGATAAGGAAAGAGTGGCAGAACTCCCTTCGGTGTCTGGAATGGGGGGAGTCGACCACACACCCAACAATTAGTGGCATTGCTGGTCTGGTGTGAGTAATGTAACATACGGATAAATGAGTTATTACGCATAGCGAGGCGGTATGAATATTCGTGAGGAGGCAGATCACTAAACATGTGCTCTGCTGTAGCATTAGCAGACTTATTTACATGAAGAACTGGGAAATATAGGAAAAAGGCATAACTGGTGCAGGAAATCATAATGCTGATGAATAATATGAAACTTAGAAAAACGATACATTGAATTGAGTTTTTACTAACTCTCTCACTATGGGGGTCTATTTTATACATGTCAGAAACAGTCTAACCGTTTCACCTAGGGGAGGACTTAGACAATCAAACTGACTGACTTATTTTACTAGACCGGAGTTTTTGCTTATACTCCTGCTGCGGAGTTTTCTCTACCAAGGGAGGGGTTGTATCAATGTCTTTTGCGGGACAGTCCTTAAAATCCTGGGAAATGTTCTTAAAGACGGGTTTCAGTCCTTTTAAAAGTTTAACGTGAGAAAGGTGTATCCATCCTTTTCGGCCTTCCAACTTCACGGCTGTACGGGTGGTGAGGAGGACCTGACGGGGCTCTTTCCATCGAGGCTCCAGCGGACTTGATCTGTCAAAGTTACGGACCATCACCATGGAACCTGGAACGATTTCATGCGGTGCCACCTCGGTATTGTCTGGAAATGCGGCAGCAACCTGTGAACGACATGAGTTGAGGGCAGACATCAAGGAAGCTAGGTAATCTGTCAGCATATTACATGAAACATCAGTAATACTTCGGGGTCTAGGAGTACCCCACATGTTAGGGGGGCGGCCGAATACGACCTCATACGGGGACAGACCTGATCTGGAATGTGCGACCATGCGCATATAAAACAAAGCAACTGGCAGAGCTACTAGCCAGTCCACACCCTTATCTTTGCATACTTTAGCAATTCGGATTTTCAGAGTCTGATTATGTCTCTCGACTAGACCGGCTGCTTCAGGATGGCGTACACAATGGAACTTCCACTGGTACCCCAACAACAGGGAAACGTGCTTCATCAGTTCGGATGAGAATGGCTGACCGTTATCAGAATATACGACTCTAGGGAGTCCATATCGAGGAAAAAATTCACGAACCAACTGCTTGGCAGTGGTCGCGGCTGTATAATCTGGGACTGGATATGCTTCTGTCCATCTGGACAAAGCGCATACAACTACAAGGACATACTTGAAACCTCGACATCGCTCCATCTGAATATAATCCATCTGGAGGACTTCAAAAGGGTGGTCAGGAGGCTGAAAACCACCTTGTTCCACCGGGACACTTTTACCTGGATTAAACTGACAACATATCATACAGGTACGGACTTTCTGCTTGGCTGCAGCTCGTAAATGTTTGTTGAACCAAATGTTCTGGATACTGTCTAACATTGCTCTTTCTCCTAAATGTGCTGGACTATGTGCGGTATTAATGATGACTTGAACCATAGAGTCGGGGAGAAACCATGTGGCTCTACCCTTCGTTAACCATCCTTGATCTGTCTGGACTCCTCCTTGTTCGGACCATTTCTTGATTTCTTCGGGAGTAGCATGTAACTGGATATCTATGACATCTTGAGTGGGGTCCTTAACTGTCATACATGTAGTCGGATCTGGAGCGTGTGTCATGTTAACTGGACTGTCTGGAGTCTGTGCTGTAAACTTGGCTGTGCGATCTGCTAGATCGTTACCTTGAGAAATAATGTCAATAACTTTCGTATGTGCTTTGCATTTCATGATAGCAATGGATGTCGGTAAATGTATGGCATCTAACAGAGCTTGAATAAGGAGACCATGCTGAATCTTGGTTCCATGAGAAGTCAAGAAACCTCTCTCCTGCCAGAGCACTCCGAAGTCGTGTACAACTCCAAATGCGTAACGTGAATCTGTGTAAACATTAACTTTCAGGTTCTTGGCGTGTATGCAGGCTTGTGTCAGAGCAACTAGCTCTGCTGCTTGAGCGGACAGGGTGTCAATACGGTGTGTCTTAATAACTTCGGTATCAGTAGTCACTGCATACGCGGCGACTAGTTCTCCTGTACTAGTTCTCATACATGAACCATCCACATAAAGTGTCAGGTCAGGATCTGGTAACGGAATGTCTGTCAGGTCTTGTCTTGGCTTTGTCGTAATGTTGATTACTTCCACACAGTCATGTGGGTCAGGATTTGAATTAACTAGTGGTAACAGTGTAGCAGGATTCAGGATGTTGCAGCGTCTAATTACTATGTGTGGCTGGAACAGTGTCAATTCATAACCTGTTAAACGTGCAATTGTCAAGTGCTGAGTTTGTGTTCGGTTTAAAAGAACTTCCACGGAGTGTGGGACTTGTACTGTCAGGGAGTGTCCTAAAACTATGGAATCACTTTGTCTGATAGCTAGTGCTGTGGCTGCAACTGACTTGAGGCACGCAGGCAACGCCTGGGCGACTGGATCTAGTGTGCTCGAAAAATAAGCACAGGGCTTGTATTGTCCTGCTTGATCTTGTGTGAGAACAGATAATGCTGTACCTTCACGTTCAGTGACAAAAAGTGTAAAAGGCTTACTGTAGTTCGGTGTAGCTAGAACTGGAGCTTGGCATAGGGCTTTCTTTAACTCGTTGAAACTAAATGTATGTTCAGATGTCCAAGGGAGAACAGTCGATACGGCTGCCTCCTGTGTCGTTAACTGTATCAGTGGCTTGGCTAGAAATGCATACTGGGGAATCCATTGTCTACAATAAGAAGTAAGGCCGATAAAGGCACGTACCTCCTTCTGGGTCCTGGGCTGGGGAAGACTCGCTATCAACTGGATACGGTCTGGTGTCAACTGCCTACCCCTCTTGGACAGTAAGTGTCCTAAGTATACCACTTGCTGGACACAGAATTGAAGCTTCGAAGGTGACACCTTGTGCCCCATCTCGGCTAGGAAATACAAAACCGTGAGTGACGCTCGCTCGCAGTCACGTTCAGAACGGGCTGTGATCAGTAGATCATCGACATACTGGAGCAGGGCAGTGTCAGTTGGCATGTGAATGTTGTCTAGTTGTCTCTTGAGTGCTTGACTGTAAATACTAGGGCTTTCTGTGAAACCTTGAGGAGCTCGTGTGAACATATAGCTCCTTCCATTTAAACAAAATCCGAAAAGAAACTGGCTGTCTGGATGAATAGGAACACTAAAAAATGCATTCTTGAGGTCTATTACTGTAAAGAACGTGGCTTCGGAATCAATGGCTGTCAATAGGGAAGAGATGTCTGGGACAACTGGGTACTGCGGAATAATACATTTGTTAAGTTCTCGTAAATCAATCACTAATCGATATACTGGGGGTGCATTTGGATCAGTACGTTTCATGACTGGAATGATCGGAGAGTTACATACATTGGAGTCAGTTTCTACAACTACTCCTTGAGCGATGAGCTCGTCTATAATTTTGGATAAGGCTGCTACAGCCTCGGGTGGCAATCTGTACTGTCTGATTCGTGGTAACACTACACCTGGTTTGAGAGTCACATGATAGGGTGTGATTTGCATGTAACCTACATCAGTTGGACCTTGCGCCCATAAATGCTGCGGGACATTAGACAGTCTGGAATCAAAATCTCGTAATACATAGTGACCCTTAAAGTCACGTAGGAACAGACGTATTCCCTCTGGGGAACAGCATATAACTGCACCCAACTCTTTCAGTGTTTTAATGCCTAATAGGTTTTCTGGACATGACTTAGTAAGTAACAGATCAGTAGTGCGGGACAATGGACCTACTTCTAGAGTGACTGGCTTTGAAATCTCATTAACGATAGGCTTTCCTGAAAATCCAAGGGAAACATTTCTTGAGCCTGAGAGCGGAGCCCCTGGAACTTCGGCGTGACTAATTGTGGTCCTACTTGCCCCTGTATCAATCAAAAACTTTCTGTCTTTCCCTAATACTTGACTGTGAACATAGGGACCTTCTTGATCTACAGGTATCTCGATGAGAGGCAAGCCTACCTCCCTCTCTAGGCTGTTTCATGAATATGACTGGTACTCTGGATACTCAGACTGTGCATACTGGTACATCTGCGATGTAACATGCTGTGTTGCAGCAATAGGCTGCGGTACTGTAACTGTCTGTGGTGCATTCTGTGGCTGAGGAGTCTGTGGAACTTGTTCTTGTCTAGGCGGACGTGGTCTTTCTTTAGTCTTACCGGTAGCTATGTTATGTTTCAGAACTGCACACTCATTTATAAAATGACCTGGCTGTTTACAATAATTGCAGTTCCCTTTAACGGGAGCTGCAGGATGACTGGCTTGATTCGGACCCCTCTTCTGACTGTCTTGAGGAACAGATTGTGCAACTAGCACTTTCATTTTCGTGTCTTTCATACGTTTTCTTTCGTGTTCTTGCTCTTCCCTGATTCTATTCTGGTGGTACTGGAGCATCTGGAGCATCTGGGACGGAGTATTTGCTTGCCAGGTGCTTTCGACTTTCAAAACTCGGTTTCTAACTTGTGGGCTTGAATTCTCGACTAATTTAGTAACGAAAAGGTGAGGGTATGACTCACTACTTGTCTTGAGACCACTGTTGATACTGAAACATTTTTCAAATCTAGAATAAAAATCACTAATATCTTCATCTTGTTTCTGTTTACAGGCTGAGATTGCATCCCAGTCTTCTTTTCTAGTTGTCAATAATCTGGGTAAAACTTGAATCAATAATTCTGGTAATTCTTTACATTTATCTCCAAGACCGGTACCTGGTACTCGTGCCTTGTCTTCAGCTTCTAGAACTGTCCAATCGATCTTTTTCTCTCCCACCTCCCATTCTTTTTCCTTTAGCTTTTCATACACCCCTGCGGGCAACAGGACCTTTAACATTTTAATGATATCTGGGTAAGTGTATTCTCCCATACGGAGCATGTCTTTTAATTCTCGATGGAACCCTGCTGGATCTTTGTCATGACAGGGAATTAATTTCTTCATTTCAAGGAGTTCCATCTTTGTGATTGGAGTGTATACAAACACTCGCTGCATTTCGCCACCCGTTCCTTTGACTGGGTGGACTTCTCGTAACGGATTCTGTCTGTCTATGTAGAATGATTTACTTTCTGGGGGTGAGACATGAACAAAATGCGGGTTCAAGAATGTTCTATATTTGTGACGCTGTTCTAGAATGACACTAATTAAATCGGTACCTAGACCTCTCCATTTGTACTGGAGTAACTCGTTCAGGATATCATGTAACGGGCCTGGATCAGAATGTTGACCCTCATACAGAGTAATGAGGTACTGAATCATATACATACCCACCAGTCGCTGCTCGGCTGGGGGCAATTTCAGGAACATTTGTGCCACTATTTCGTCTGGAAAAGTGGTAGAATCAGTAATCCATCGGACTGCTGATCGGGCTAGTTCTTGTTCATGCATAGTACTTAACTCACTGTAACCGATTCGTGATTTCAGAATGTGATCGGTAGCTTGAAATACTTGTTCTAGGGAACCTTGTTCTGGTGCTGGATGATGGAAAATAGACTTGGGTTCTAGACGTAAATGGCGATCTGGAAATCTAGGTTTTCCTACATACGCTATTCTGGCAGTATTCTCGTCGTCTTCCTCTTCAGGATCAGAGGTACTTTCTTTCTCGCTTACTTGTGCTGCTTTACGCTGTTCGTGTATCTTTATTATTTCTCTACGGATTTTCTTGTACATACTTTCCATGGCACTAATGGTATTGTGCTTTCCTTCGGCTATATTATCACTCCACTTTGTCAGGATTTTCATTTCGGCTGGATCTTTAGACGGGTAATCTTGTTCTCTTATTAGACAGTTAATTAAGAACTTTAATATCATGCGCTGAATCTCGGCTTTCCTTTGAGACATGGCATTACTAATACTTTCTGGATCATCCCCTGTACGGATGAAACGATATATTCTGTCTAGATCTTCTTTCATATTCGGCAGGGTGACTAGATACTCGGTCACCCTCCTTATGCGTACGGAATATAAAACCATATTAAATTCGCCTGGAACTGGGTCATAGACACATTCGCCAAGGGTTTGCCTGATTTCTGCAACAGACTTATTACTTTTAGGAGTACGCTGTGATGCTTGAGCATGTAATTCGAGTGCTGATAAACGCTTGTATGGCGGCGGGGTTTGAGGAAGACCTCCTCCCGCGGCCCCTAAACTAGAATCATCAACTGATGCTTTTCGTCCTGGCAGGGTGGGTAATTGTAACGTGGGCTGGACTTGTATGGCGGGCTGACCCGGGGGGGCTGTTAAGGGCACCCCGGTGTCTGGAGGAGCAGGAATTACCTGATTTACAGGGACTGGCGGAGCGTGAACAGGATTTGCATATTCGGGGACTGTGTCGTCCAGATAGGATGAAATAAAAATATCAGCTGCGGTCGGTTTGTGACGTAGCTTGGTCGGAACTAATGGTGGCGGGAAATTACTGGATGCCTCTGGGGTCGCTTTTGGCAAGCCCTCAGCAAGAATAGGATACATACCCTTAATGAGGGCATGCCTCTGTCTGTCTGACTGTTCGGCTTTGACTCGTTCACCTATCTCGATTAATTCTCTTTCTTGGGCTCGTTCTTGGGATTCTCTACTTAGTTCTGTCTTTCTGATTTCTTTTTCGGTTCTTTTATGAGCTTCTTTGCGCCATAACTCGATGGCATCTTTCTGTGACTGTCTGGCTTTCTTTTTCCATAATGCCTCTTCTACTCGCATGATGCATTCGGCATCCCATGTACCCGATACGGGCCATCTATACTTTTCTTCTAACTGTTTGGTATAATCTACCCATAAATCTAGATACAATATGGCGCTTATGCCATATTTCTGATACATAAAATGACCTGGACTGTCCCTAGGCGGAACAGGAACTGCTTCTTCTAACAAACCCTTTCTAGTTTTTAACTGACGTAATCTCGAAAAGAGAGACATTGTAAACTTGAATCGGAACACAATACAATAGACGAGGAACAATAACAATTGGGAAAACAATTCAGGCATACCACGACATTGGAAATACATTGAACAACATCATAACATTACAGTTCGGACAGAAATATTACCTGGAATACTGAGAACAGAAACACAAGAATTTCTCGAGAACGGAACAGACTAGAGTTACTGGATGCACTGCTGAAACAGTACGGAACATACCGGTCCCATAAAGGGACGCATCAAGACCCGTATCCACCTAGGTGAACACTTCGTTAGTGGGCCTGGGTACCACCAACCCACGGACCAGAGTCAATTTAGATTGACCCTGTCTAGATACTACCCCAGCAATGGTACTCACCGGGCAGCAAGAACGGAAAGGCCTTGGACTGGACTGGACTGCTACGACGACGGACGACGAACTTCGGACTTCAGTTACGGGTGGGCCTCCGGATACCTTGGACCTTGGACTCTTGGCTTGGGCTCTGGTCGGGACTCGCCGCGTTCCTCCACCGTCTCGTTTGGATGCTGGACCGCCTCCTCCGTCTCCTCCGTGGGCCTGAGGGATACTTGAAGCAGAAATATCTGCACGTGGCCGGTATGGTTCCGTCATGGCTGCAGAGGGTCAGGGGGTCGGCGTGGCTTCACCGACGCGTGGGGAAAGGGCAAGTCCCTATTCGGGCGCCATTATGTGGTAAATAAATAAATAATACCCTATTTTTGACTAGACATATATCATAACAGATAGCTCAATAAATAAGAGTCAAGATTCGAGGTAGTAGGAGTTTTGCAGGTTTAATACAGCATAAGGACAGGAACAGGACAACCTGCACGGGAATAGGATGGCAGCTGCCGGGGGCCAGGATCTGGGATGAGCGCGCTAACTTTTAATAACAATACAGGAGCTTATATACAAAACGCAAACACATAGCATTATATTACAGTAGGCGTAGCAGTGGGTGGAGCAGAAGGCGTGACGCGTAGCAGTCGCGAAAGATAAGAGTAAAAGTAGGTGTAACTGGGCGTATACATAGACATGTGGTGCAGACGTAACAGAATATGTCATGAATGGGGCGGAAACATTTGGGGGGGCTACCTAAGGAGCCGGGACCTCTAACCTGGTGGTGCGCGCAAACTGGCAACGACGTGTCACTAGGAGAAGCTGGGGGCTATGAACTCTGTGCTAGGAGCAGAGACTAAAGTCTGGAGAGTCGGAGCGACATGTACCTAAACTCTATCTAGTATCTGATGTTTAGAGAACATGTTGATATAAACTAGAAGTCAAGAGGGGAAAGGCTTACTGACTCTAAGACTGGACCATGCATTATTCTACATGTAGTGCGTGATGAAGAATATTAAATGACCATTAAATGCAGTATTTCTCTAAAGTGGAGACGAGAAGGCTAGACAATGACGGAAACTATTGATGCAGTTCAGTAACTTAGGAATGCAGAGAAGGAGGACTGAACTGATAACTGGAACTATAACATACTCTTGGCAGACTCAGAGGCAGAGCCAAGCTGCACCGGGCACTGCGAGGCAGGAAGTAAGTGAAAGGTCGAGGATACAGGTGGGGGCTGCATCGCTCCTCAGCGAGGCTTCAGGAGACAGGAGCTGAATCTGATGTCCAGGCCCTTTTGAGGCCTGGAAACGGGGACTTTATAATGGAATAACGTGCACACTGAGAAACGTGGCAACATTACTTTACATAGGCCTGATATCCGTAGTATTCACGAGGCCTGGAAACTGGCATACTGGAGGTGGACACAACTGTAATTGCGTCATTGATCAGACATGGGGAATAACATATGCATATTGGTCATGCACACATAACATATGATGGATGACACGTAGGGACACAGAACATGACAAAATTTACTTTTCCACATTGCTGTAAGGCTGTAAGATTGGTCAAAGGGCAGAACCAGACAGGGTTAGAGGTGGAAATCATGAGGCAGATGAGTTTGGGGAGGGCCTTTAACATGGTTCATAGACTAGTATCCATGTTAGGGGGGACTGCTGCAGCCAGACATCTAATAATGGCAGGTGGTGACTGCAGCCAGACATCTAACCATGGCTGGTGGTGACTGCAGAAAGATATCTACCCATGTTATGTGGTGACTGCAGACAGAGGGGTTGGCCTAACGGCTAAGGCGCTCGACCTCGGACCTGGGGATCTGGGTTCGAGTCTCGGTAACGACGTCAAAAACCCCCTGTGATTCTGGGCAAATCACTTAATCTCTCCGTGCCTAAAATGAAAGTGTGTCCTCATGTAACGTAACAGGTGCTATGTAAAGCGCTCTGATAACTGATTCGGTTCGGTTCTGGTTCGCGCTATATAAAACTCTGCAAAAAAAAAGAAAAAAAACATGGCATCTAGTGACTGCAGACAGATACCTAACCATGGCATGTGGTGACTGCAGACAGACATCTAACCATGGCTGGTGGTTACTGCAGACAGATATCGTACCATGGCAGGAAGTGACTGCAGCCAGACATCTAACCATGGCTGGTGGTGACTGCAGACAGATATCTAACCATGGCTGGTGGTGACTGCAGACAGACAATCTAACCATGGCAGGTGGTGACTGCAGCCAGATATCTAATCATGGCAGGTGGTTACTGCAGCCAGACATCTAACCATGGCAAGTGGTGACTGCAGCCAGACATCTAACCAAAGCATGTGGTGACTGCAGCCAGACATCTAACCATGGCTGGTGGTGACTGCAGACAGATATCTAACAATGGCATGTGGTGACTGCAGCCAAACAACTAACCATGGCAGGTGGTGACTGCAACCAGACATCTGATCATGGCAGGTGGTAACTGCAGCCAGAAATGTAACCATGGCTGGTGGTTACTGCAGACAGATATCTAACCATGGCAGGTGGAGGCAGCAGCCAGACATCTAACCATGGCATGTGGTGACTGCAGCCAGACATCTAATCATTGCAGGTGGTGACTGCAGCCAGACGTCTAACCATGGCTGGTGGTGACTGCAGCCACATATCTAACCATGGCAGGTGGTGAGTGCAGCCAGATATCTAACCATAGCATGTGGAGACTGCAGCCAGGTATCTAACCATGGCAGGTGGTGACTGCAGCCAGACATCTAACCATAGCATGTGGTGAGTGCAGCCAGATATCTAACCATAGCATGTGGTGACTCCAGCCAGACATCTAACCAAGGCAGGTGGTGACTGCAGCCAGACATCTAACCATAGCATGTGGTGATTGCATCCAGACATCTAACCATAGCATGTGGTGACTGCAGCCAGACATCTGACCATTGCTGGTTGTGACTGTAGACAGATATCTTACCACGGCATGTGGTGACTGCAGCCAGACAACTAACCATAGCTGGTGGTTACTGCAGACAGATATCTAACCATGGCAGGTGGTGACTGCAGCCAGACAGCTAAAGATGGCAGGTGGTAACTGCAACCAGACATCTAACCATGGCTGATGGTGACTACAGCCAGATATCTAACCATGGCAGGTGGAGGCTGCAGCCAGACTTCTAACCATGGCATATAGGGACTGCAGTCAGACATCTAACCATAGCATGCGCTGACTGCAGCCAGACATCTAATCATCATAGCTGGTGGTGACTGCAGACATATATCTAACACAGGCATGTGGTGACTGCAGCCAGACATCTAACCATGGCTGGTGGTTACTGCAGACAGATATCTAACCATGGCATGTGTTGACTGCAGCCAGACATCTAACCATGGCTGGTGGTAACTGCAGACAGATATCTAAAAATGGCAGGTGGTAACCACAGCCAGACATCTAACCATGGCTGGTGGTGACTGCAGCCAGATATATAACCATGGCAGGTGGTGACTGCAGCCAGACATCTGACCATGGCAGATGGTGACTGCAGCCAGACATCTAACCATAGCACGAGGTGAGTGCAGCCAGACATCTAACCATAACATGTGGTGACTGCAGCCAGACACCTAACCATGGTTGGTGGTGACTACAGACAGATATCTAACCATGGCATGTGGTGACTGCAACCAGACATCTAACCATGGCTGGTGGTTACTGCAGCCAGATATCTAAAAATGGCAGGTGGTGACAGCAGCCAGACATCTAACCATGGTTGGTGTTGACTGTAGACAGATATCTAACCATGGCATGTGTTGACTTCAGCCAGACATCTAACCATGGCTGGTAGTGACTGCAGACAGATATCTAACCATGGCATGTGTTGACTGCAGCCAGACATCTAACCATGGCCGGTGGTAACTGCAACCAGACATCTAACAATGGCTGATGGTGACTAAAGCCAGACCTCTAACCATGGCAGGTGGTGACTGCAGCCAGACATCTAATCATGGCAGGTGGCGGCTGCAGCCAGACATCTAACCATGGCTGGTCGTGACTGCAGTCAGATATCTCACCATGGCAGGTGGTGACTGCAACCATACATCTAACCATGGCAGGTGGTGACTGCAGCCAGACACCTAACCATTGCATGTGGTGACTGAAGCCATACATCTAACCATGGCTGGTGGTGACTGCAGACAGGTATCTAATCATGGCATGTGTTGACTGCAGCCAGACATCTAACCATGGCTGGTCGTGACTGCAGCCAGACATCTAACCATGGCTGGTGGTTACTGCAGACAGGTATCTAATCATGGCATGTGTTGACTGCAGCCAGACATCTAACCATGGCTGGTGGTGACTGCAGACAGGTATCTAATCATGGCATGTGTTGACTGCAGCCAGACATCTAACCATGGCTGGTGGTGACTGCAGCCAGATATCTAACCATGGCTGGTGGTGACTGCAGCCAGACATCTAACCATGGCAGGTGGTGACTGCAGCCAGACATCTAACCATAGCACGAGGTGAGTGCAGCCAGACATCTAACTATATCATGTGGTGACTGCAGCCAGACATCTAACCATGGTTGGTGGTGACTGCAGACAGATATCTAACCATGGCATGTGGTGACTGCAGCCAGACATCTAACCATGGCTGGTGGTAACTGCAGACATATATCTAAAAATGGCAGGTGGTAACTGCAGCCAGACATCTAACCATGGCTGATGGTGACTGCAGCCAGATATCTAACCATGGCAGGTGGTGACTGCAGCCAGACATCTGACCATGGCAGATGGTGACAGCAGCCAGACATCTAACCATAGCACAAGGTGAGTGCAGCCAGACATCTAACCATAACATGTGGTGACTGCAGCCAGACACCTAACCATGGTTGGTGGTGACTACAGACAGATATCTAACCATGGCATGTGGTGACTGCAGCCAGACATCTAACCATGGCTGGTGGTTACTGCAGACAGATATCTAAAAATGGCAGGTGGTGACTGCAGCCAGACATCTAACCATGGCTGGTGTTGACTGTAGACAGATATCTAACCATGGCATGTGTTGACTTCAGCCAGACATCTAACCATGGCTAGTAGTGACTGCAGACAGATATCTAACCATGGCATGTGTTGACTGCAGCCAGACATCTAACCATGGCCGGTGGTAACTGCAACCAGACATCTAACAATGGCTGATGGTGACTAAAGCCAGAACTCTAACCATGGCAGGTGGTGACTGCAGCCAGACATCTAATCATGGCAGGTGGTGACTGCAGCCAGACATCTAACCATGGCTGGTCGTGACTGCAGTCAGATATCTAACCATGGCAGGTGGTGACTGCAACCATACATCTAACCATGGCTGGTGGTTACTGCAGACAGATATCTAAAAATGGCAGGTGGTGACTGCAGCCTGACATCTAACCATGGTTGGTGGTGACTACAGTCAGATATCTAACCATGGCATGTGGTGACTGCAGCCAGACATCTAACCATGGCTGGTGGTTACTGCAGACAAATATCTAAAAATGGCAGGTGGTGACTGCTGCCTGACATCTAACCATGGCTAGTGATGACTGTAGACAGATATCTAACCATGGCATGTGTTGACTTCAGCCAGACATCTAACCATGGCTGGTAGTGACTGCAGACAGATATCTAACCATGGCATGTGTTGGCTGCAGCCAGACATCTAACCATGGCCGGTGGTAACTGCAACCAGACATCTAACAATGGCTGATGGTGACTACAGCCAGACATCTAACCATGGAAGGTGGTGACTGCAGCCAGACATCTAATCATGGCAGGTGGTGACTGCAGCCAGACATCTAACCATGGCTGGTGGTTACTGCAGTCAGATATCTAACCAAGGCAGGTGGTTACTGCAGCCAGACATCTAACCATAGCAAGTGGTGACTGCAGCCATACATCTAACCATGGCGGGTGGTGACTGCAGACAGATATCTAACCATGGCATGTGGTGACTACATCCAGACATCTTTCCATGGCAGTTGGAGGCTGCAGCCAGACATCTAACCATGGCATGTGTTGACTGCAGGCAGACATCTAACCATTGCTGATGGTGACTACAGCCAGATACCCAACCATGGCAGGTGGAGACTGCAGCCAGACATCTAACCATGGCATGTGGTGACTGCAGCCACGCATCTAATCATGGCAGGTGGTAACTGCAGTCAGACGTCTAACCATGGCTGGTGGTGACTGCAGACAGATATCTAACCATAGCATGAGGTGAGTGCAGCTAGACATCTAACCATAACATATGGTGACTGCAGCCAGACATCTAACCATGGTTGGTGATGACTGCAGACAGATATCTAGCCATGGCTTGTGCTTACTGCAGACAGATATTTAACCATGGCAGGTGGTGACTGCAGCAAGATCTAACCATGGCAGGTGGTAACTGCAACCAGACATCTAACTGTGGCTGATGGTGACTACATCCAGACATATTTCCATGACAGGTGGAGGCTGCAGCCAGACATCTAACCATGGCATGTGTTGACTGCAGCCAGACATCTAACCATTGCTGATAGTGACTACAGCCAGATACCCAACCATGGCAGGTGGAGGCTGCAGCCAGACATCTAACCATGGCAGGTGGTGGCTGCTGCCAGACATCTATCCATGACATGTGGTGACTGCAGACAGATACCTAACCATGGCATGTGCTGACTGCAGACAGACATCTAACCATGGCTGCTAGTTACTGCAGACAGATATCTAACCATGGCAGGTGGTGACTGCAGCCAGACATCTAACCATGGCTGGTGGGGACTGCAGACAGATATCTAACCATGGATTGTGTTGACTGCAGCCAGACATCTAACAATGGCCAGTGGTAACTGCAACCAGACATCTAACAATGGCTGATGGTGACTACAGCTAGACATCTAACCATGGCAAGTAGTGACTGCAGCCAGACATCTAATCATGGCAGGTGGTGACTGCAGCCAGACATCTTACCATGGCTGGTTGTGACTGCAGACAGATATCTAACCATGACATGTGGTGCCTGCAGCCAGACATCTAACCATGGCTGGTGGTTACTGCAGAGAGATATCTAACCATGGCAGGTGGAGGCAGCAGACATACATCTAACCATGGCATGTGGTGACTGCAGCCAGATATCTAATTATGGCAGGTGGTGACAGCAGCCAGACAGCTAACCATGGCTGGTGGTGACTGCAGCCAGACATCTTACCATGGCTGATTGTGACTGCAGCCAGATATCTAACAATAGCAGGTGGGGACTGCAGCCAGGCATCTAACCATGGCAGGTGGTGACTGCAGTTAGACATCTAACCATATCATGTGGTGACTGAAACCAGACATCTAACCATGGCTGGTGGTGACTGCAGACAGATATCTAACCATGGCATGTGGTGACTGCTGACTGCAGCCAGACATCTAACCATGGTTGGTGGTTACTGCAGACAGATATCTAACCATGGCCGGTGGAGGTAGCAGACAGACATCTAACCATGGCATGTGGTGACTGCAGACAGATATCTTATCATGGCAGGTGGTGACAGCAGCCAGATATCTAACCATGGCTGGTGATGACTGCACCCAGACATATAACCATGGCTGGTGGTGACTGCAGCCAGACATCTAACCATAGCATGCGGTGACTGCAGCCAGACATCTAACCATGGCTGGTGGTGACTGCAGACAGATATCTAACCATGGCACGTGGTGACTGCAGCCAGACATCTAATCATGGCAGGTGGTGACTGCAGCCAGACATCTGATTATGGCAGATGGTGACTGCAGCCAGACATCTAACCATGGATGGTGGTTACTGCAGACAGATATCTAACCATGGCAGATGGAGGCAGCACAAAGACATCTAACCATGGCATGTGGTGACTGCAACCAGACATCTAATCATGGCAGGTGGTGACTGCAGCCAGACATCTAACCATGGCTGGTGGCGACTGCGGCCAGATATCTAACCATGGCAGGTGGTGACTGCAGCCAGACATCTAACCATTGCATGTGGTGAGTGCAGCCAGACATCTAACCATAGCATGTGGTGACTGCAGCCAGACATCCAACCATGGCATTTGGTGACTGCAGCCTGATATCTAACCATGGCATGTGGTGATTGCATCCAGACATCTAACCATAGCATGTGGTGACTGCAGCCAGACATCTAACCATTGCTGGTGGTGACTGTAGACAGATATCTAACCATGGCATGTGGTGACAGCAGCCAGACACCTAACCAAGGCTGGTTGTTACTGCAGACAGATATCTAACCATGGCAGGTGGTGACTGCAGCCAGACATCTAACCATGGCAGGTGGTAACTGCAACCAGACATCTAACCATGGCTGGTGATGACTGCAGCCAGATATCTAACCATGGCAGGTGGTGACTGCAGCCAGATATCTAACCATGGCAGGTGGAGGCTGTAGCCAGACATCTAACCTTGGCATATAGTGACTGCAGCCAGACATCTAACCATAGCATGTGGTGACTGTAGCCAGACATATAACCATCATAGCTGGTGGTGACTGCAGACAGATATCTAACCATGGCATGTGGTGAATGCAGCCAGACATCTAATCATGGCTGGTGGTAACTGCAGACAGATATCTAACCATGGCATATGTTGACTGCAGACAGATATCTAACCATGGCATGTGGTGACGGCAGACATATACCTAACCAATGCATGTGGTGACTGCAGTCAGACATCTAACCATGGCCGGTGGTGACTTTAGACAGATATCTAATCATGGCATGTGTTGACTGCAGCCAGACATCTAACCATGGCCGGTGGTAACTGCAACCAGACATCTAACAATGGCTGATGGTGACTAAAGCCAGACATCTAACCATGGCAGGTGGTGACTGCAGCCAGACATCTAACCATGGCTGGTGGTGACTTTAGACAGATATCTAATCATGGCATGTGTTGACTGCAGCCAGACATCTAACCATGGCCGGTGGTAACTGCAACCAGACATCTAACAATGGCTGATGGTGACTAAAGCCAGACATCTAACCATGGCAGGTGGTGACTGCAGCCAGACATCTAATCATGGCAGGTGGTGACTGCAGCCAGACAGCTAACCATGGCTGGTCGTGACTGCAGTCAGATATCTAACCATGGCAGGTGGTTACTGCAACCAGACATCTAACCATAGCATGTGGTGACTGAAGCCATACATCTAACCATGGCTGGTGGTGACTGCAGACAGATATCTAATCATGGCATGTGTTGACTGCAGCCAGACATCTAACCATGGCTGGTGGTTACTGCAGACAGATATCTAACCATGGCAGGTGGTGACTGTAGGCAGACATCTAATCATGGCAGGTGGTGACTGCAGCCAGACATCTAACCATGGGTGGTGGTGACTGCAGCCAGATATCTAACTATGGCAGGTGGTGACTGCAGCCAGACATCTAACCATGGCAGGTGGTAACTGCAGCCAGACATCTAACCATAGCACGAGGTGAGTGCAGCCAGACATCTAACCATAACATGTGGTGACTGCAGCCAGATATCTAACCATGGTTGGTGGTGACTACAGACAGATATCTAACCATGGCAGGTGGTGACTGCAGCCAGACATCTAACCATAGCACGAGGTGAGTGCAGCCAGACATCTAACCATGGTTGGTGGTGACTGCAGACAGATATTTAACCATGGCATGTGGTGACTGCAGCCAGACATCTAACCATGGCTGGTGTCTACTGCAGCCAGACATCTAACCATGGTTGGTGGTGACTGCAGACAGATATCTCACCATGGCATGTGGTGACTGCAGCCAGATATCTAACCATGGCTGGTACTTACTGCAGCAGATATCTAATCATGCAGGTGGTGACTGCAGCCAGACATCTAACCATGGCAGGTGGTGACTGCTGCCAGACATCTAACCATGGATGATGGTGACTACAGCCAGACATCTTTCCATGGCAGGTGGAGTCTGCAGCCAGACATCTAACCATGGCATGTAGTGACTGCAGCCAGACATCTAACCATAGCATGTGGTGACTACAGCCAGACATCTAACCATCATAGCTGGTGGTGACTGCAGACAGATATCTAACCATGGCATGTGGTTACTGCAGCCAGACATCTAACCATGGCTGATGGTGACTACAGCCAGATACCCAACCATGGCAGGTGGAGGCTGCAGCCAGACATCTAACCATGGCATGTGGTGACTGCAGCCACACATCTAATCATGGCAGGTGGTGACTGCAGGCAGACATCTAACCATGGCTGGTGGTGACTGCAGACAGATATCTAACCATGGCATGTGTTGTCTGCAGCTAGACATCTAACCTTGGCCGGTGGTAACTGCAAGCAGACATCTAACCGTGGCTGATGGTGACTACAGGCAGACATCTAACCATGGCAGGTGGAGGCTGCAGCCAGACATCCAACCATGGCAGGTGGTGGCTGCAGCCAGACATCTAACCATAGCATGAGGTGACTACAGCCAGACATCTAACCATTGACCGTGATGACTGCAGACAGACATTCAACCAAGGCATTTGGTGACTACAGACATACATTTAACCATGGCCGATGGTGACTGATGCCATCTGCTGCTCCAGAGGCATGTAACATGGAGCTGACTTTCTATGAGTTAGCACCGTGATCAGTAGAGTCTGACAATAATCCTGTGTCTGCCTCAAACACTGAACTAGTTGAATGTGCTAAAGCTCTAGCCGCCTAGCCACGTTGTAATTGGTGAATTCCTTGTATCACAAATGCCCAAAGACAGAAGATGAGCTGAACTGGTATCCCCATAATTGATAGTCTAGTGCCATTTGGTCATTGGGTTTTTAGATTAAACTTTGCCGACTGTGCGCTACCATAACAGGTCCACTGCCCATAGATCTAATGTTAATGATAAACTTTGCATTGCTTGTCAGTGGTGTCTCTGGACTTGGTGCAGGTTACAAATAGCACCAAAGATAAGTCTGGTCACCTCACTAACATTATGGCCACATTGAGGTACCATTGAAACAGATAAAGACTCATCTGCAGACACATGTGCAAGTATCACAGGCTGTGCACGGACTGCAGAAAGACCACAACTAACAACATACTCGGTGCCTTGACCTTCAATTTTACAAAACTTTGGACTAGGGACTGTTGGAGAAAGTTTTGGTCAACAATTGTATTTTGACAATAAACTAACTTTTATTGATCAACTGTTAATAAACAAATGTATTTAAATTACATGGGATCAACAGCTGCACAATTACTATTCTGTGTCCATCTTCAGGGATCCTGTCACCAGGATCAATGAGGTGAAGAAAAGTTGGCTTTAAGAGAGCATAAGCTGAGAGGATCACTGAGGACAGTTTCTCCAAGGTGTATTCTCACACAAGGCTGTTTTATTTATGTCATGCACATCCACTTGTGAGTGTGTGCAGTTCAGTGAACTTGTGTATCCACACCCCGTCTGCACCACTGAAATCTCCTGGCCAACTTCAGGGCAGGACTGGAAACCAAAATCAAGCCTGGCAAAAAATGTTCAGAGCAGCCCATACTGAACCTGTGGGGCATTGGATCCCACCCTTCTGTGAAAGAAGCCCCGTTGCCTGCAGCCAACTAGGAAAATGCCAGAGTGACAGAAAGTCTAGTGAGGCTCTGGACTTCTTTGGAATCTCCTTACGAGAAGTGTTACTTGTGTATGTAATATTTTTCTGCAGTTGTTTTTTTTCAAAGGTAAGTGGAGCAGTGTCATTGTGCATGAACATAGAAGTCCCTTAGGGCAAATGTTCAGGAATGGCACATAAGATACATTCAGGCTCAATAAACCTAAAGCACACTAATTTGCATAACCACCAGTTGTCCCAATCTATACCCAGATGTTATAACTTTGTCCCTCCTGGACCTTTGTTGGACACCCAGTATAAGCACCTCACTCACCAGTTCTGTCTTCAATTTATTACTGCTTATACTCTGATGGTGAGAAGGAGTCCTGCTAATGCAGCTTATTTACATTGTAACAGAATCTGCATAATTGTTATACTTGTCGCGCCCAAGTGCTAGGGCAGGCCTTTTGTCCAATGGTGTCTAGAGCAGAATAAACACTGGTACCCCCATGAACCCAGATACTAACCACTCATAAGCCTCATCACTTTCAGACCTGTGTGGCTTGATAAGGCAAGGCAAGGCAGGATAAGAGAAGATAAGACAGCACCATATAACATAGCATTGTGTTGCATAACATAACACACATATCAGGAGAGCACTGGTGTGATAACAAGATTTGTGACCTGACTGAGAACTGCTGTCTGTGCTCTGCACCTGTTAAATAATGTGCACCCTCACCCGGTTCTAGCACCTTGAGTAACAACCCTGGCACCAGAAGCAGTGCCGAGGCACAGTGAAGGGCTGCCTGGCAGAGAGAACAGCTCCTAATACCATGATCATCATTGATCCATCGGTATGTCAGTACACATCCCTTAGAGGCTGCCATGTTCAGCAGTAGTGTGTCTTATCTGAGCACCATCGCAGTAGTGTGTCTTATCTGGGCAGCATTGCAGTAGTGAGTCTTATCTCAGCAGCTCACAGTAGTGTGTTTTATTCGCGCAGCATTGCAGTAGTGTGTTTTAGCTGAGCAGCATCGCAGTAGTGTTTTTTTTATCTGAGCAGCATCGCAGTAGTGAGTCTTATCTGAGCAGCATTGCAGTAATGTGCCTTATCTGAGCAGCATCACAGTAGTGAGTCTTATCTGAGCAGCATCGCAGCAGTGTGTATTATCTAAGGCAGCATCTCAGTAGAGAGTCTTATCTGAACAGCATCACATTAGTGTGTTTTATCTGAGCAGCATCACAGTAGTGTGTTTTATCTGAGCAGCATCACATTAGTGTGTTTTATCTGAGCAGCATCGCAGTAGTGAGTCTTATTTGAACAGCATCGCAGTAGTGTTTTCTATCTGAGCAGCATCACATTAGTGTGTTTTATCTGAGCAGCATCGCAGTAGTGAGTCTTATCTGAGCAGCATCGCATTAGTGAGTCTTATCTGAGCAGCATCCCAGTAGTGCTTTTTATCTGCGCAGCATCGCAGTAGTGTGGCTTATCTGAGCAGCACTGCAGTAGTGTGTTTTATCTGAGCAGCATCGCAGTAGTGTGTTTTATCTGAGCAGCATCGCAGTAGTGAGTCTTATCTGAGCAGCATCGCAGTAGTGAGTCTTATCTGAGCAGCATCACAGTAGTGTGGCTTATCTGAGCAGCACTGCAGTAGTGTGTTTTATCTGAGCAGCATCGCAGTAGTGAGTCTTATCTGAGCAGCATCGCAGTAGTGAGACTTATCTGAGCAGCATCACAGTAGTGTGGCTTATCTGAGCAGCACTGCAGTAGTGTGTGTTATCTGAGCAGCATCGCAGTAGTGTGTTTTATCTGAGCAGCATCCCAGTAGTGCGTTTTATCTGAGCAGCATCGCAGTAGTGTGGCTTATCTGAGCAGCATCGCAGTAGTGAGTCTTATCTGAGCAGCATCGCAGTAGTGAGTCTTATCTGAGCAGCATCACAGTAGTGTGTCTTTTTTGGGCAGCATCACAGTAGTGAGTCTTTTCTGAGCAGCATCGCAGTAGTGTGTCTTATCTGAGCAGCATCGCAGTAGTGTGTTTTATCTGAGCAGCATCGCAGTAGTGTGCTCTATCTGAGCAGCATCGCAGTAGTGAGTCTTTTCTGAGCAGCATCGCAGATGTGTGTCTTATCTGAGCAGCATCGTGGTAGTGTGTTTTATCTGAGCAGCATTGCAGTAGTGAGTCTTATCTAAGCAGCATCACAGTAGTGTGTCTTATCTGAGCTGCATTGCAGTAGTGAGTCTTATTTGAGCAGCATCGCAGTAGTGAGTCTCATCTGAGCAGCCTCGCAGTAGTGTGTCTTGTCTGAGCAGCATCGCAGTAGTGAGTTTTATCTGAGCAGCTCGCAGTAGTGTGTTTTATGTGAGCAGCATCGCAGTAGTGTGTTTTATCTGAGCAGCATCACAGTAGTGTGTCTTATCTGAGCAGCATCGCAGTAGTGAGTCTTATCTGACCAGCTCGCAGTAGTGTGTCTTATCTGAGCAGCACCGCAGTGGTGTTTTATCTGAGCAGCATTGCAGTAGTATATTTAATCTGAGCATCATCGCACTAGTGTTTTTTTTTCTGAGCAGCATCGCAGTAGTGAGTCTTATCTGAGCAGCATCACAGTAGTGAGTCTTATCTGAGCAGCATCACAGTAGTGTGTTTTATCTGAGCAGCATCGCAGTAGTGAGTCTTATCTGAGCAGCATCGCAGTAGTGTGTCTTGTCTGAGTAGCATCGCAGTAGTGAGTTTTATCTGAGCAGCATCGCAGTAGTGAGTCTTATCTGAGCAGCATCGTAGTAGTGTGTTATATCTGAGCAGCATTGCAGTAGTGTGTTTTATCTGAGCAGCATCGCAGTAGTGTTTCCTACTAAGCATCTTAGTGTTTTGCAGTAAGTTCTGGTTCTTGCTGTTTCCTTCCGTTTTCAGCTACCTGCAGATATGTATTCAATGAACCCCCCTCCCACATGAAAATTTAGTCAAACACACAAAAAACGGCCACCCAGGGCTCTAGATTCATATAAGTGAAGGTGGAACTTTTTATCATTATTCTTCACCTATCACTCCTCACTTTCTTACGAAGTAGTGTCATTCCACTTTATTTGCCCAATTTTATGAAACCGTGTTTTTTATCAAGTGACAGTCATACATCTCATCTATAATTATATGGGAAAAACTGGTGTATCTACCAAAAAACACACCTATAGATATGTTTATATTTTAAAAATAGTGAAAAAGCAAAATGGCACCTCACATGCGCACCACCAGTCGATCTTGCTGATTGGTACTCAGCAGCTATGCTCACTTTTATCATCATCGGTAACCATTATGCTTAAAAAATATATATAGTGTCCCAAATGGTGCTCTAAACAACACTGATGTGTGCTTTGCGACTACCACACAAACAAGACCCAGTGAAAATAAAACTGAAATAAGACGCACAATTTACCAATTTTATTCTTTTCTTGTGCGCTCATTCAGAAAATTAAAACCAGCTGCATTTATGCAGACCACTTCCTTTCTCAGCCGACATGTTTCATTGCCAATCTCTCTTTTAGGCAATTTCGTCAGTGCAGGGTCACTCGTCGCAAATATTGGACACTGGTGCAATGACTAAATATGAAATGTGGGAGCCGAAGGATGAGAAGACGCGCCTCGTCTCAAGAAAGGCAAAACCAATCTAAAGATACACCCACGATAAGAGGAACTTATGTTTGGAGTTTTTCTTACAATGAGTGGAGAGCTGATACGATTGACTTGTGCAAGTCCTACAAGTGTGACAATTCATACTATCCAAGGACACCAATGCTATAAGAATGGCTTCGGTGGCATGTATTAGTGATTGTTAACGTACATTAAATTCATAAACAGTTGTTGATGTGCTCATATCCAAATTTGGCAGACAGCGCCACCTTTTGGCATACTGTCAGATAGCACTGGTGCTATGAGCTAAGTGCCAGTGCCAAGCACGGGAAACCACCGGCTCAAATAAGGCACTGGATGTATTGCTGCAAGCATACCACTTAGCAGCCATTTACTGTTTGTGCAGCATTTGTGCACACATCTCGTTTATCGTTTGCCAGAAGTCCCAGTGCTGCCACTGTGGGGAATAGGGAGATGATGACGTTACCAAGCTAAAGCTATTGTGTTTCCCTGCTACATTTCAGATGCAGCTTTGTTTGAAGATAGTGTAGGCCTGCAAAGGAGCCAATGGAGTTCCATCAGGGTGAGGGTGATGTGATCATATTTCTTCAGGTCTTGAATGAGAGGTGCAGCACCATGTAGGTTAGAACTAAGGGGTGCCAGTGTGGAGTCTGTGAGGCCATGGGCTAGGACAGAACCACCATCCAGATGTTAGAGTAAGGGGGCTTGAACAGCACTTCTGAAGTACCTTTATGGATAAAATTGGATAGTACTTAAATGGTTCTAACTCACATTGTTGATGATGCACTGAGACTACTTGTCCAGAATGACCATTGCCTACTTATTCTTCTCGATTTGTCCTAGGCGTTTGACACGGTCAAACATGAAAACCTGATAGATCTTCTGGAAAAAATGGATGGGGTTATTGGGGCCTGTCTTAAATTGGTTTGCCTCATTCCTACATATTAGTAAGCAAAGAATCAAAGTTACCATTCTCTCGCTAACAGTACACCAGTCTCGATTGGAGTGCCTCAATGTTTCACACTCTCGCCCATACTTCTCACCTTGTTCTTGGAACCCCTCACCGAAATTCTGAACTGTTCAAACATACAATACCACATGTACACCAATGGCACTCAACTGTATTTGAAAATGGCCTCCATGAAAGACATCAAAACTCTGAACTTTGTACTTCAGAAAACAGATACACAAGGTGCATCGGGCCCTGACTCGGCTTACCTTTTGACTTAGAGGAATTTTCAAGAAGAAAGTGCCTGAGAAGGTAAAGTTCAGCAGGGCATGGCAGCCGGTAGTGTTTAAGGAAGATGCGCAGTCATTAGGGAGACGATTGATGATGTTGCAGTGAAGATTTCTATATTCTGACTTTCTCAATTTATTGGAAGTCAAAAATCTCCACAGGGCAAAGCATCATGCTGTAGCTTATGAGGGCTGCAGGGGGCTGGATAGACCTTCCTAGAGGAGCTGCTGAACAGGATTTGCTGCTGCAAAGAAGAATGAAGTAGAAGCTACTGCACGGTCAAGTAACCAGTGATGTACATCAGGTGGATCTGCGAGCCGCTAGGTCCCAGTCTCCTACAGATTTTCAGGCCACATTTTTTGATAAACGTTTCAGAGTTAGGCTGGTAGAGGTCTTTTAGCACCGTCTGCAAGGGTCTAGGACTGATGGACACCACTTGATGGGTCAGGCCTCATTTCAAGAAGTATCCCGGTACAGGGTTCAAAGTTGCTGGATCTTGCTGTGTCTGTGTAGCTCAGAACAGGAGACCAGACAACTAGCTCTTGGAGTCACGCTCATTGTCCTGGGTTCAGGCAGCAATGCATGCCTCAAGCACAAGGCAGATCCTGCAAGGGTACAAGACAGGCTTCAGGCAGAAGGGCAGTCCTTTGCTAGCAGCAGGGCAGTTCTCTGAGATACAAAGCAGGTGTCAAGCAGCAGGGCAATCCTCTGGAATACAAGGAATTCCTTCTGGGTGTCCTCTCCTGGTCCAGGAGTGAACTGAGAAGAGGTTCAAGAGGTCAAAAATATATACCAGGTGCCAGACTTTGAAGTGGGGAAACATCTTGACTTCCCCTCACACCCAATTCTGGAAATTGCCTTCCTTCCCTTGCACAGGCTTTAAGAGGTCTAGGAGTGTGAAGGATGCAGCCCTTTGAAATGTAAGAGGGCTGGGAACAGCTCCATCCCTCCCATCCTAGCAAGATTCCCTATCTTGCCATTATCTAGTCCCCCTTTTTCTCACTGCCTGGGAGGAATATCGAAAAGCCAACTGCACCCAGTCATGTGACCCAGGACACATTATGCTAACACCAAATGATTAGGAAAGGAAAATGCCAAGATTCTCAATATTAAAGACTCGAAACACGTTGGCTAATGATGATATATGATTAAACCACAGAGGAATTATGAATTCAGTTTAGACTATATACAGAAGAAAAGCCCCATGTATTAGACATCAGCTTTTTTCCTGTGTCTCTCCACTGTTTCTTTATTGAAATATTGATGCATATAATATCTTTAGATTGTCTATAAATTAATATTTAAATGTTGTTTCTAAAGGTAGCAAAAGACCAACAATATATTGGATGTTTGTTTATTTAGGAATTTTTTCTCATTTATGTTTTATTCACATGGTGTATGTAAAGCGCATTGTTGTTGTTTAATGTTTTGTGAAACCAAAATGTTCATATGAACACTTTGTATATAAACTTGACTGTTTTATTCTGGATCAGAATATATAACAAAAAACAAAAGAAATTTAAAGGAAAGGTATTAATGAAGTACCAGTTAAAACGAAAATAAATAGTTTGCGTAGCGTTAATTAAATAGACGCCAATCAAAAACAAAACAGGTTCAGGCTACCCCCCCTTGTTTGATACATAAGATTCTGAATGTAGCATTTTCAGAATTGCAATTTAACATACAACTTTTCCATTAATGGGAATTTTGAATTACAATCCTTCTGAGGCTCAAAATGACATGTGTACCTGTTACCAATCAAACATTAGCGCTTATTAAATGTAATAAGGTAACCCAATCTTGTTCTAAGAGAAGTATGTCTCACATGAGTGAAAAATGAATTTGGGAGTTTTTCACTACTGGGAAATGTAAAACTTAAAAATGCATGTGATACCTTTTAAATACAATGCACCCTGCCCTATGAGCAGTTAGGACCTACCAAAAGTGTAACTGATATGTTTTAGAAATGGAGGTTTAGGGATGGCAAAAGGTTTATTTTGCCAGGTCGGATTGGCAGTTTAAAAATGCACACAGGGTGAACTGACAGGCCAAAAAGTCCAAAAAAACAGTATTGCTCCCAGAAGCAATAACACACCAATGGATTTGTGAATGTGATTCATGGTAGCTTAACTTTTACAGATACTGAACTATTCCTATTTTATTCTCATGTTCTTGACCTCTTCCTAATGGAGTTTATGCATATCTTTTCTCTGCAAAACCTTATGGTGTGAATATTAAATGAATAATATTTTGTTGATTAAACAGGAGCAACCTTTACGGCATGATGGGATGTGATAATCATTTCTTTACATATATTTTGAAGCACATTCTATCAAAAAGCTTTGCAGGTCCACTTTTCTGTGATGTGGGAGAGTATCTGTGTTATTGTTATGACATGGTAATTTAAATTTGATCAGGACAATAATCAGGAACTCAGCAAATCACACCAAACATAACATGCATCTTACATCACTATGCCAGAGATGACCACCAAGAAGTTAATTCATATTTCAATTTCAAGAAGTCTTTATTCGATAATTAAATCATAAAAGACATGTAACACAATTTACAGTAGCTAAAATAGATGTACAGTTCCTAAAATAGAATAAGGTAATATTAAAACAGTCGAAGACCATATTAAATCATTTATACAAAACTTCATTGAAAATTCGTTAAAAATTACAATAGATCCTTAAACAAATAACCTTAATAATCCAGGCACTTTAGGGGAGAACACATTTACACATAGTCAATTGCAGTTCAGTGGAATAGGCTGCAACCTAGGACGAGTTGATAAATCTTGCTCTTAGGATCCAGGCCCAACCTAAGAATTTCGCTACTCCAATTACAGTTATGGGTGACAGGTCGGACTTTAATAACCTACTAGCATTCGCAGCTGAACGTGTTCCCAAGTTTCTACAAACTGGGCTTAGCCACTTTACTCGAGGGGCAGTGTACAACGGACAGGCAAAAAGAAAATGATTAACACTTTCATCCTGTCCTGAGCACCTAGAACAATGCCCCGGGCCTCCCTTACCCCACTGTTTAGTATACTCCCTTAAGGGCAAAGAACCGCACCTAAACTGATGATATACTTTGCGGTCCAGGGGCTTAGTTATAACATCCCAATAGTTTTCAAAACTGGGGACATCTTTCATAACAACAAATGTACCAGTAAGGTTAGTATCTGTCAGTCCAGAATGTCTATTGTTCACCACCCAGTCCCAGTATTGCAGCTTTAAATCCTTCTTAGAGGGAAAAGTTGCAGTGTCAGGGTTTAACCAGAGTTCCCCATGGCCCATGGCACACAGGGTGGTTCTTAAGGCTTTGAACCAACCAATATTGGGGGAGCCAGGAAGATCCCTAACCTCTAAGCATGCTCTTGCATCAAGATGAAGTTCGGGCGTAGTCCAAAGGCGTCGCTAAAAAGCTAGTGGATGCAGTCTGGCCAGGTCCTCCACAGGCTGACACCCAAGATCGTACAAAAGTGGGATCCGCGGGGATGACTGTGGGAGGCCGATGGCCGTCCTTACAAATTTATTTTGGGCAACTTTCAAGGGGTCAAGGTTACTATAGCCCCAAAGCTCCGCTCCATGCAAAACAGATGGTAGAACTTTCATACCATAGATTTTCATTAAAGGAGACATGGGCCTAGAAAAGGAGTTTTTTATGTTCTTTGAGCAAGGCTCCTCCTATCTGCGTATGCTTTAATGCCAATAGGTTAACCTGTTGAGACCAACTAAGGGTCTCACTAAACGTAACTCCGAGATAGGTAAACAGTCTAGTCTGTTCCAGAGGTGTACCTCCCATAGTGACCCTAGCTGAAATCGAGGAGTGTCCTCTTAGTACCATAAATTTTGTTTTTGACACATTTACCTCAAGCTCATGCTCGCAGCAGAACAATTCAAACCTTGACAGAGCCTGTTGAAGGCCCTGTCTGGTCTTAGATATTAAAAGGGTGTCGTCTGCGAACATGAGCAATGGGATTTTCATTCCAGCCAGGGACGGGGCATCAGTAGGGTGATTGGCAAAGTATTGAGTAACCCCATTTATATATAAAGAAAACAGGGTGGGTGCTAAAACGCACCCTTGCCTTACACCTTTAGCGACTGGAAATGTATCTGTTACCTCCCCTGGTTTACCCCAACGTACTTGGGCATATGTATGGGCGTGTAGGTTCACCAGGAGGCATAGAAGAGGAGCCGGCATACCCAGCTTCGCTAAACAGTCCCACAATTTAGCCCTTGGTACAAGGTCAAATGCAGACCGTAAGTCCACAAAGGCTGCGTAAAGGTTTCCTTTGCCTAGGGTGACGGTCTTCCAGTAAAGGAGAATAAACCAAAGGGCCTGATCTAGGGTGCTCACATGTGACCAAAAGCCAGCCTGGAGTGGTGTAAGAATGTTAAACTCATCAATCCAGTCTTGAATCCTGCCAAGAACAAGGCGGGCTATGATTTTTTGTACCGCATCTATTAGGCTGATCGGCCGGTAGTTGGAAGGAACCGACCGATCGCCTTTCTTGTAAATTGGCAGGATTTCTGCCCCAAACCAAGACTCGGGGACCTTAGCACCAGAGGCTAAAGCATTTGCCAATTGAACTATATAGGGGACCCAGAGATCCTGATCCTGTTGAAATAAGTCGGCTGGGATGCAATCCGGGCCGGGTGCCTTGCCCCTTGGGATAGATTGCAGAATATGTTTAACTTCACAACTCGTGAATTTAAGAGGAACAATCGGAACAATCGGAATAAGACATGGTATATCATCCTGAGTATTACTACAATTCCTAAATCGATCCTCAAAGTAGCATACCCACTGTAGTTGACCAACCGAGGCAGGGCTTGGGCGATCTTCCTGTGATTTGCCCCATTTTAGTAAATGCCAAAACTGACACATGTTCCGGAAGGAACATGCTTCCGTTAGCTGTGCCCACCGTTCCTCATCCCAGTTGGACTTGGCTTTGTGCCTTGCATTTTTATAAGCCTTCCTACAAGACCTTATTTGGCTGTAGTTGTTTTGTTTTAATGAAGTAAACAGATCCCCATGGGTTCGACGGCAATCCTCATCAAACCAGGATGTAGTTTTCTGTTTCCCCCTCCTACCCTGCTTGGAGATGTCTTTACAAATAGCTTTTTCAGCTCTAAAAATAGACTAGTGTGGAAATTAGTGATTATTACATTAATATCATCCTGTGACCCACAACTAGAAATTTCTTCCAAAGAATTTGATACCAGTGTTCTAATCTCCTTACGTGCCTCAACATTAACAGAGACTTTTGGCCACCTACCCTTCTCATGTCGTTACTAAGTACAACTTCATCCTGAACGACATTTAGCCTACAGCTCTCTAGCCCCAGAAAACTGTGATCCCTTAATTCCATCACCAACGGATCATGATCACTTTCCGGACAAATCGAGACCACCATATCCTCAACTGTGGCCCACATCTTTACATCAACCAAAATGTAATCTATTCGGCTACTGTGTCTACCGTTGCTAAAGGTATGTCTACCAGTCCTATCAGAACGCACTCTACCATTTAGTGCTCGCAAGCCCTTGTCCAGGCACAACCCTTTAATGAATGTAGCAGATTGCGTCCATTTCCTAATCGGTGCTAACTCAAGCTTGGGAATCCCCCAAGTCATATCCTCAGCCTCAGTGAGTAAGCCGTCACCTACACTCAGGGGTTCAAAACAGGAATTAAAATCCCCCATTACAACCGTAAACCCATTTACATGTGCACATGGTAAAAAGTCATCCAAGATGTGGAGGGTTGGAGCAACCCTTCCACCCCGGATACCCCTAACATAAATATTGATCAACAGGATATCAAGGCCTTTAAGAGTTCTTATTCTAACCATCAATATGTCGGGACTATCAATTAGTACCTCCTCTGCTCTTACTCCCTCGTATTGGCGAACCCAAGTAGTCAGGCCTCCCATAGCGCGCCCTCTATGACCTTTAATTGCTGGTTTACTAAAATTTAAGTATCCAACAAGGAACACTGATGAGAGTGCCCAGGTTTCCGGGAATGACCAAACATCACCTTGCTTTATGAAATCCACCCATTCCGTATTACACATTCGAGACTCAAGCCCAGCTATGTTCCAAGTACCAAACTTGGTACCGCTTGAAACACTCCCGGCAGTAATACTGGCCTTTACTATATCATCATCCTTGGTGCCCCTAAAATTTCTGCCCTTTGGGCGAACATCGTCACTCCTTTTATTAGTTTCAACCACCCTATAAACAACTGACTCTAATTTCTGGCCCCCATTTCGCGACCCCCCGTTATGGCCAATCACCTTATCATCAACCTCTACAGTCACTACATCCTGAACCACCACTTCTATTTCCTGTTTCCTACCACAAGCCCCATCAAAGAGATCATGCTTCTCATTACCACAGTGTATTGACTTCTCATTTGATGTTACTCCATAATGGGAGACCATTTCTGGGGTAGAAGAAATACCCGTACAATCTAAGTTATCCTTGGGGACTAAGGGTGGAAAAACAAGTCAATCATTATAGTCCAACCCCGACAATGGTTCGTACAGATTTTGCAGTGGGATATTCCAATGCTCATTGTACCGGATGGAGTTAGTACCGTTACCTGTTGTGGGAAAGTGGCTAAAAGGATAGCGACGGGGAAGAAGGGGGTAGGAAATATTGGTGTTATTAGTGGGATGGGAGAAGAAGGATGTATAATTTGGCACGTTCAGGAGGGGAGTATATCAACTAGAGCTGGGATAAACAGGAGGTCTAAGCAAGGCCTCTGGGTAGAAATAGCTCAAGTTTCGAGTGCAAACACCTCCTTCCTTATTTCCGGGGTACCAATCACTTATGTATGAGACAACTCTGTGATCTTTAAAATTAATGATGACAATGTCGCCCTCTATATCTTTTGGACGGAGGCCCACCCAGTGACACCTTCTTACCGAGATGATATCTCCGTTTAAGTGAGCTGGGAGGGGTCTATTTGTTCTCAGCCAAAAGATAACCTTATTTTTCAAGTTTACATTTTGTTCCGGGTTTACATTTGTGATCGGGGGAACACCAGTTAAAAGGATCACAAAGTTTGACGATTCCGGGGGTAAATCCACTATATTCTTACGAATTGAGGATGTTCTATGGGTTGTAGTTTTTGTTTTATCAACCCCTGGGGGCATGGTTTGCTTGTTTGTAGTGGGAATCGGTTTAGTGGAAGCCGACATGTGCTTCTCCTTAGCTGGCTTAAGTGCTAATGTCGGTTTGGATGATAATGGGGTGGCGTTAGTGTTTTTGACGGATGGATTTTCATTTATTTTGGGTGGTATACTTGGGGTCAAAGTTGTAGTGGTGGGTTTGCCTTTCGTTTGGAACTGATCCTTAGAGTTCGTTATATGGGGGATTTTGTTCGGATCAGCAGTAGCTAGAAGGCTATCCATTTTTTCCCCCAAAATCCTAACTCTCTCCATAGGTGGGAGCATGTAGGATTTAAAACTTTGATCAAAGAGTTCTATGGACTCTTTTTTCGACATAGGTGATGATTCTTCAGTGGTAGGTATATTGGAATGGATATGGGAACCTGGTGAAACCACCCTTACGGACGGGACAGTTATTTTAATTTTGGGTGTTTCTACCGGGGGTGGAGGGCTCAGATTGTTAAGACATTTTCTTTTAACTCCACTAAGCATGGGCGTAAAATCCGCTCCGATCGCGGATTTTTCGGATTTTTGGCAAATTCGCAATCCGCGAACTCTCGCGAATTTGTCGAAAATCAGTGAATCCGCTCGCGGCGGATTTTTTGCTTGGTTGCGGCGCGCGGCGTGGTGCACGGCGTTCACTTTCCGTCATTAAGCGTTTGCCGAGTTGTTTTTCTCGATCATATTTAGCGTGTGCCGCGCCATTTTGGATCTTGCTGCGTGATCCCGCGGGATTTTGGCGCCCGCGAATACGTAATCGCGGCTTGCCACCTTGCGCAGCATACCTCGCGAGAGTTCGCAATTGCGAACACGTAGTTGCGGCGAAAAGGAACAATCTCGCACTCGCGAAATAGAGATTTTGCAATTCTGCACAAGAAAATCACCAGCAAACAGGATAAACCTTCAGAAAATTATGATTTTTATCAGAATCACTCCTCAGGTTGACATTTGCATGGCCTTTTTTTTTGCAAGGAGTCCATTTTTGGGGGGGGAGGAAGGAAGTGCCCCACAGTCTCCAACTTCCTGTTCCTGTCCAGCAGGCTCCTCCCAGTGCTTTGTCCATCTCCTGGTCACTTTCATTTGGATCTGGAGCTGGAAGGATTACTTTTTGTGGGTGCTGCTGGATATTTGGATTTGAGGCCTTTTTGACTGTCTTTGGATCACTTTTGGATTAGAAATCAACTTTCACAAGTAAGTTTGTTTGGGGCATTACAGTTGCTGCAAGTACAATTTTGGAACTTTTTCAGAACATTAAATAAATTATATTGTTGGTAGCCACAGTATCCAGTAGGACCAGGGTTGGTTAGGGGTGCATGATACAACTGTTTTGTTGAATTTAAACACCATTGAGGCCATGGATGGGCTGGGATTGTGCTGATTTTATTGTTTTTTGTCGTTTTGTTGGGGCTGCTGGTGGGGCCTTTTGCCAAGGGGTAGTGGTGCATGGACTGAGTGTGCCTGTAGTGTGGTCTCACTCTCTTTAATGTAAACATCATGGATGGCATTGGATTGTGGTGATTTCTGGCTGGTTTTCTGTTTTTTGGGGGGTGTACTGTTGATGTGGACTGTGGCCATGTGGGTGGTGGTGGTGGCCATCTTGAGTCCTGGCTGGTACAGGCAACATGTGCTTGGGGTGTAAGGGGCCATTTTGAAGAGAGGCAGTGTCTGAGGCCTGCACTTATTTTGCCTACTTTTCATCCATTATGCCCAGGGGTAGTGAGTGTTGCATGGGCCTAGTGTTTCTGAGGGGTGTCTTCTTGAATTTAAACACCATTGAGGCCATGGATGGGCTGGGATTGTGCTGATTTTATTGTTTTTTGTCGTTTTTTTGGGGCTGCTGGTGGGGCCTTTTGCCAAGGGGTAGTGGTGCATGGACTGAGTGTGCCTGTAGTGTGGTCTCACTCTCTTTAATGTAAACATCATGGATGGCATTGGATTGTGGTGATTTCTGGCTGGTTTTCAGTTTTTTGGGGGTGTACTGTTGATGTGGACTGTGGCCATGTGGGTGGTGGTGGTGGCCATCTTGAGTGCTGCTGGCTGGTACAGGCAACATGTGCTTGGGGTGTAAGGGGCCATTTTGAAGAGAGGCAGTGTCTGAGGCCTGCACTTATTTTGCCTACTTTTCATCCATTATGCCCAGGGGTAGTGAGTGTTGCATGGGCCTAGTGTTTCTGAGGGGTGTCTTCTTGAATTTAAACACCATTGAGGCCATGGATGGGCTGGGATTGTGCTGATTTTATTGTTTTTTGTCGTTTTTTTGGGGCTGTTGGTGGGGCCTTTTGCCAAGGGGTAGTGGTGCATGGACTGAGTGTGCCTGTAGTGTGGTCTCACTCTCTTTAATGTAAACATCATGGATGGCATTGGATTGTGGTGATTTCTGGCTGGTTTTCTGTTTTTTGGGGGTGTACTGTTGATGTGGACTGTGGCCATGTGGGTGGTGGTGGTGGCCATCTTGAGCCCTGGCTGGTACAGGCAACATGTGCTTGGGGTGTAAGGGGCCATTTTGAAGAGAGGCAGTGTCTGAGGCCTGCACTTATTTTGCCTACTTTTCATCCATTATGCCCAGGGGTAGTGAGTGTTGCATGGGCCTAGTGTTTCTGAGGGGTGTCTTCTTGAATTTAAACACCATTGAGGCCATGGATGGGCTGGGATTGTGCTGATTTTATTGTTTTTTGTCGTTGTTTTGGGGCTGCTGGTGGGGCCTTTTGCCAAGGGGTAGTGGTGCATGGACTGAGTGTGCCTAAGGTGTGTGGTCTCACTCTCTTTAATGTAAACATCATGGATGGCATTGGATTGTGGTGATTTCTGGCTGGTTTTCTGTTTTTTGGGGGTGTACTGTTGATGTGGACTGTGGCCATGTGGGTGGTGGTGGTGGCCATCTTGAGTCCTGGCTGGTACAGGCAACATGTGCTTGGAGTGTAAGGGGCCATTTTGAAAAGAGGCAGTGTCTGAGGCCTGCACTTATTTTGCCTACTTTTCATCCATTATGCCCAGGGGTAGTGAGTGTTGCATACTTGCATGGCCCTAGTCTTTCTGTGGGGTGTCTTCAATATAAACATCATGGATGGCATGGGATTGTGCTCATTTTTCTGTGTTTTGTCGATTTTTTGGGGTGTATAACAGAACTGATTTTCATCTGTCTTCCATTGCTTTTAGGTGCACAAGACTCAAGAGAACCACCAGTGCCAGGAAGAAGTCCTGCAGCGGTGTGTGTGTGCAGCATAACGTCACGCGACGTCACGTCTGGACACAGACAACTCTGCAACTCGTGCAACTGCTGCCTGCTGTTCTGACCTGCTCTGAAGAAGATGGCCCCAAAAAAAGTAACCCGTAGCTCCTCTAGCAAGAAAGGTGCCAGTAAGGAGCAGAAGAAGCAAGTTACCAAGGAGACTGGTGTGCCACCCGCCCCTTTTTTTGGGAGTAAAAAAAAAAGTATGCCTGCAGCACAGCGGGATCTGCTGGGGACAAAGCTGGCAGCAGCACCCCCGCTCCATTGGGCTCAGTGCCACCACCACCACCACACCAACTTAAGTCCAAGCCCTTGAGTGCTGCAGAGGCAGCCAGTATAGTTCTTCAATCACCATCGACCAGTGATGTTGGCTCATCGCAAGAAAGCAGCAGCAATGTCCCTCAATCAACACAGGTTGTTGTAGCTCATCTGACGAGTGTTGAACAACCACAGCCGCAACAACAATCACATGTGCAAGTACAAGCCCAAGTACATGTGGAAGGAGAGGCAGCGCAAGGAGATGCGCAAGCAGAGGTGCATGGAGGGTCACAAGTGCCCACAATAGTTGTTCCTCCCGAAGTAGGGGCACATCAGGAAATCGACAATCAAGGCGAGGTATCATTTGAGGAAGCCACTCCTCCTGATGATCCTTCATTGTCTTCCACACCCCTAGCAAGGAAGAGATCAAGGGTGGTGTCTACATCTTCTTCAAGCACACCTCCTTCTGATGATACGGATCAAACTTGGGAACCAGCACCACTGCCGTCTGAGAGTGAGGCACACCATGATCCGACAAAGGTAGTTAAGCGTAAAAGGAAGCTCGTCCAAAGTCTCAGAGTTATGGAGTGTGATGAGGCTCAACAAGAAGTGGCGGATACTGCTGCTGATGAAGACTCTGCCAACGACGACCCAGTCATCATAAAGGTCACTGCAGCCCCAGCGGGCATGCAGCAAACAGACATTTTGACCCTAGCCCGAAGAGCTGCTGAGCGTGATGATGATGATGTTGTCGATGAGGAGGCAGTGGAAACACCACAATCATTGGAGTTAAGTAGTACACCAACTCGTCCCGCTTCCATATTTCTTTCTGGCAAGAAGAGACCTCCATCCACCTCGACCTTAATTAGTGGCGGTGAAAGTGCACAACGTACAAAAGTTGGGCAATCCAGATCCTCCACTTCATCTGGCATTAGCTTCATGACCACCACCACCAGTATCGCCGCCTCCTCCAGGTCCCACAGACACTTCAAGTCCCCAGTTTGGGACTTCTTTACTGTTTGTCAAAAAAATCCAAAGTTTGCCATTTGTACCCTTTGTAAGCTTGCAGTTAGTCGTGGTAAGCCAGGTACCAACTATGGTACCGGAGGCCAAAGAGGTCATCTTAGGAGACAGCACACTGTCCAATGGTTTGCGCACCTAGATGCGATCAAGAAAGGCCGAATTCAAGGAAACGTTGATGTTGCATCTGATGATGACGAGGAGGAAGAAGACGTGTCAAACCCTTCCCTTACACCCAGTACCCCTGTCAGCAGCACACCCAATGTGAGGCACACTAAGAGTGTTGGAGCAAGTGAGACACCAACGCACAAAAGTTCACCAGCGAGCAAAATTGGGTCAACGAAGTCATTATCAGCCCGTAACTGCTTGGTCCAGGGCAACATTAGAACAATGCTTACTTCAGATGTGCCATATGAACGCAACCACCCACTGATGCGTCTGTATAACACTAAGCTGGCTAAAATGCTAGCTGTGGACCTTCTCCCTTTTTCTTTTGTAGAAGCGGTAGGTTTTCTAGAATTAGTGGAAACGCTCTGCCCTAAATGGAAGGTTCCTAGCCGGTTCTATTTTGCCAGAGTTGCAGTTCCAGCACTACATGAAGATGTGCTGGAGGCGATTGGGGCAGCTTTGCAGAAGAGTGCTGTTCACACAATACATCTGACAACAGACATGTGGACCAGTGGCGCAGGCGCTTATTACATGTGCATCACTGCACACTGGGTCTCTTTTTCAGGTGTTAAAGCAAAGCTAAACGCAGGTGTTGACCCGGACAAAGTTTTCAAAGCTGCTCGGAAACATGCAACACTAGCCATGTTTGGCTTGGAGAAAAGTCACACATCCCAAAACATTTTGGACGAGTTTGACAAAAAGGTCTTGAAAATGCTATCCCCAAAAAAACGCCAGATTGGTTATGTTTCCACGGATAATGGCGCCAATGTAGTTAAGGCCATGGCGCTGGGTCGCTATTTTAGAGTGCCGTGTTTGGCGCACTGTATCAACCAGGTAGTTCAAAAATTCTTGAGTGATAGAGACAGTGCAGCGTTCGCGGTAATGGCCAGCTGCCGCAAAATGTGCAACCATTTCAGCCATTCTTTTAAGGCCCGGAAGCATCTGAGGAGGCTGCTACTTCAAAGTCGAATACCAGTGAAAGCACTCATCCAGGAGGTGGCAACACGTTGGAACTCAACCTTCTACATGCTTGAGCGTCTGTATGAGCAGTATACGGTACTCGATCACTATTTCTTCACAGAGGGTACATCTCAGAAGGAGGACATGCGGATGGATGCGGCGCAATGGGACATAGTTAAAAGCCTGACAGACATGCTTCGTCCTTTTGAGTTCTTCACGCGTGCAGTCAGCCAGGAGGACTGTAATTTGGGAAAAGCTATCCCATTGTTGTGCATGCTGGAGCACCAACTGATGGCGGTGTCTTCTGAGTTTGAAAAAGATGAAAAAAAAAAAGACCATTTTATTTTGTCTGAGAAATTATTAGAGCGCCTACGTGGTGATGAACGTCTTCAAAAGATCAAGTCAGAACAGCATTACATTTGTGCTACTATTCTGGATCCACGCTACAAAAAGGTGCTGGCAGGCGAAGCATTCTTTCCTTTTGCTGATGCAGATGTTCAAAAGTACAAACATTGGTTAGCCTGGTCGGCCAAGAGGTTTGAAAAAGAACGGCAGGTTATTGAAGGAGAAGACAGTACATCAGCATCAGCATCAGCAGGCCATCCCCAGTCACAAGAATCCACTTCTGCACCTGTGGCTGGGGCACAAGTGACCTCTCAGTCGTTAAAGACACCGGCAAGTGGATCATCTGCACCACACACAATGACAACACTAACAGTGGCTGCGGAGGAGGATTGGCTAAGTTTGATAGGGTATGGTTCTCGAAAAAATGTCACAGGCACAGCAAAAAGTAAGCAAAGTGGAGGAACCGTTGATGACCTTGGGTCGATGGTGCAGGACTATCTGAATGACTCAACAGAGGTCTTTCTTAATGATGAGCCATTGCAGTATTGGCATGGGAAAAAACAATTGTGGCCAGAGCTCTCCAACCTGGCTATAAACTATTTGTCTTGCCCACTCGCAAGTGTGTCTTCTGAACGTGTTTTCAGTGCTGCTGGTGGCATTGTAACTCCCAAACGGAGCCGCCTCTCGCCCCAAAATGTGGAGCGGCTGACAATGATCAAGATGAATCAGCACCTCATACCACCAGATTACAAAGTACGAGAAAGCACGCCGCATGAAGACGAGGAGGACGGCAACGTAGATGAGGGGATTTGTTCTCTGTTCGGTGGCACTGACCTCATCCTGCCTGAATTCGCAGAGTATGATGACGAAATCTTCTTCTTATTCCCTGACACCGAGCCCTGAAAATGAGACAATGAATCAATAACTTTCTTTTTCGTCCTTATTCACTTTTATTCCTGTGTGTCTCTCTTTCTTTGTTTTGCACAGTTAATTTAATTCAAACTTTAATCACCTAATCCCAAAAACAAGACCATCAGCAGAACTGTCTTCACTTGTTTGCTTATTGATTTGAAGGTGCCGCAGTCTACATTCCTCAGGTTCACAAGTTCTGAAGAACATGCTCCTCTATCCTCCTCCTCCAGACTGCGATTTCCCTCAAAGCAGAGTGCTGGATTACGCCCAATGAAGAAAGACTCAGCACTTGTGGGGGTGTTCTACTTCTTTGCGGGTGAGTTGACGGATTTGGGCCCATTGCTGTGAAGCTCTAATAATGGATAAAAGTGTTTTGGACCAAATATGAGGTGGAAATTTCTTGCTGTTTTTGCTGACTTGCTTGCCTTTGAGGTGCTCTTTGGCGGGGTTCCGGGTGTTTGTGGGTGAGTTTTGGGGTCTAGGAGCACTGCTGCGACAGTCTAATCTTGATTGCATTTGCTTTTCAGGAAATCCGTGGTGGAAAACAGGAGTTATGATGATTGATGATGACCTAGCTGCACAGCGCGTTTGGACCGAAGGCCGAGAGATATTGTAAGTATGAGATTTAGCTTTTTCACTGTTTGGGGGTGTTGTCGCGTGGTTTTTTGCGGGTGGGTTGGCGGGTCTTGGCTGGGGCATTCCTGGGGCATTCCTGGGAAGGTCTAATGCCGGATAGAAGTGTTTTGGACAAAATCCTTAAGGAAAAGCCTTTTTTTTGCTTTTTTTCTGACATCTTGCTCAATGTAGCGTTTTGGGGGGCTTCCTGCTGTTCGTGGGTGGGTTGCGGCCGGGGTCTCTGTCGAAGCACTGCTGCGACAGTCTAATCTTGATTGCATTTGCTTTTCAGGAAATCCGTGGTGGAAAACAGGAGTTATGATGATTGATGATGGCCTAGCTGGTAGTAGCTGCACAGCGCGTTTGGACCGAAGGCCGAGAGATATTGTAAGTATGAGATTTAGCTTTTTCGCTGTTTGGGGGTGTTGTCGCGTGGTTTTTTGCGGGTGGGTTGGCGGGTCTTGCCTGGGGCATTCCTGGGAAGGTCTAATACCGGATAGAAGTGTTTTGGACAAAATCCATAAGGAAACACCAGTTTTGGCACTTTTTGTAAGTTAGGGTTCGTTAGGGTTAGCCCTAGCAGCAGGATTGCATGTGTTTCGGGGTGTTCTATTGCAACGCAGTTCTGGGGTTTTAGAGCACTGTTGGAGCGATGCTGGCTATGGATACTTTTGCTTGCTTGCAAGTGGTTTGAATACAATCCACGGTCTGTATTTGGGCCTACTGTTACTTTCAAAGTACGTTTTGTCTCCATTTTTCTGCTAGGCATCGTTTTTGGAGATCTGATTGGGGGTCTTCTACATTTTTGCGACTGGCTTTAGTAAGGGTCTTGGTGGGAGCATTGCTGGGAAAGTCACATTTTGTTCTAAAACACAGTTTACAGTACACCTACCTTGAGGGGAAAGATCCGCTATAATATTTTGGCCATACTTATTTATCCTTAAAAAGGTGACTCAGACAGAGCACGCAATTTCAAAAATATTCTACTGTCTATTAGGGAAATCAAAGTGTGACTTTTTGCACCACACAGCGTGCATACCTTTTATTTATTTATCAGTGGTATTGTAATAGCAATTCCTGTTTTCCGTTCAATAATTAAAGGCCGGGTTTCAGTCAACATCCGCCAGGCAGGCAGTGGACGAAGCGTCAGCTGGAATGGAGGAGTGCCGCTAATAAGAGGAATTGTTTGCTGCATGCAACTTACTTACCAAATTCAACAGGACAACTCCAAAAACATACAGAATACAGATACAGTATCCATTGTTTTCTTCTATGAGTGTGACTGCATGTGCTTAGCTTTAGTTTGTACCCAAAGATTTCTTTATCTTCAATTATTGTTTGTCCAGGCTGTGCTTTTTTTTTCTTCTCTCAACAAAACCTACCCAAAAAGAAACCCCCATTCCCATCCATTTTCCAAACCCTAACCCTCTTCCCCCGGGCTGTGTTGTTTTGCTTGATGTCTGACTAAAATGACATCAATAATTCCACACACTTGCTGGGGAGGATAAGGTCATAGCAACAGGCTGGTGAAGGAATACGAGGATATCTTCTAGACTTACTCAGCTTCAGTACTATATCTTCTAGTAGTAGGAGCCAATGTCAAATAAATTCAACGCAAGTACTAGTTATACTTGCAAGCAAATACTTTACCATTTGTTAGGCTACATTATGGCACTGTTCTAGTGTACTGTCACCTGCTATATTCTCGATCGTACCGTAACCGTTGTAATGCTACAGTAAGGACAAACCAGGTTTCGTTTTCTTTTTTTCCATAGGCATGCAACTGCCACTGTGTCACACCACTAGTACCACCGCAATGAGGAAATTTCACCCGCCCAGGATTGCCAACGTTAATCCCCATTTCACGTGGAGCCAGCCCTGGGCGTAGCCCTAATTTCTAACACAAATTACAGGTAAGATAAGCGTTTGGTGGGAGGTAGTATAATGGAGTATTATTTAGGACTAGACGAGAGATTGACGGTAGTACTACTAAAGTCCTACGACTGTTCAGGAAAACAAACTTACTGTTACACCCCCGTCCCCCACCCACCAGACTGAAAAGCAGTAAAAAACAGGTATGGTCAGATAAAGTTGAAAAATGTATATTTATGTAGCCCTAACAAAATAATCTCCCTCAAGACCCACCCTAACCCCAACGATTGTCTTTGAAAAGTCCCAAAAAGAACCCAACTCCCAAATCCCACCCCCCAAAAGTCTCTAAAAAAAGGGCAAGGGACACTCCACTACTGGAGGGTGCTGGTGCATTTTGCGGCATGGGCTTCATACTCCTTGCGGAGGGTGGCAAGCTCGAAGCGGAGGCCCTCCACCAAGTTCTTATAGTTCTGGACCTCCTGCTCCAGGTAGGACATTCGGACTCCTAGGCGGCGTTGGCGTGCCTTGCAGCTCCTGTGGGGGGCAGCTGGTCTTTCTGTTGCTTGGCGGTGGCGGTTGGCTTTGTTAGCCCGGCTCGGTCCCGCTGGAGCACTGCGCATGCTGGCGTCCCGTGGGGTCACGGAGGAGGATGCAGCTGTCCCAGTCGAGGATGTTGTTGTTGCACCGGTCGACTGCGTGTCCTCCTCCTCCTCCAGGGCCACCAGCCGCCGATATTCGGCGACAGTGGCATCCAGCCTCCGTTGCCGGGCCATTCGAGCCTGCTCCCTCCGTGATGTCGATTTGGAAGGAGCAACTATATGAAGAAAGAAAGACATAGTCTGTAACCAATGCTCCTTAGCATTAATAACACAAAGTGATTGAGCTGTAAGTTGGGTCACAGTACAAGTAGCAAATTGAAAGCACAGTACATAACTATTGAGGACAGTATCTATGTAACCTCCCACTTCTGCATCCTTGCTCTAACATTAGTGGTAGTTTAATGAACAAATTCTACGACCACTATGGACTTCCATTACAGTCGACTATGACAGTACACCAGTCTTATTCTTCTTCTTCTCTCTTGTTTAGGAAAATTGGTACGTTATCTTATGCAAGCCGGCAGAATGGCAGCACAGTGAACTTGCACCCGAGAAAAACAGTTGCACACCATGATGAGTGAGACAGACTTGCGTTACTGTACCGGTCCAGTACATGCAGGTGGTGAAGCTATTACTTTTCTATTACGGGTGGCACTGAGAATACTCTGTTACAAGGGCTACTGCTTAATTAAGTTACCTTTCACCCTACAGTGCAAATGAGTACTAGAAAAGGAAAATGAAGAAGCTAAATAATTTGATTATCTATCACTTCACATGGGACGTATTTGATGACATATGGGATGACTTTAGGTGCTTTGCTTAATATTGAGTGAACAGTGATACACCCACACATGAATGACGTACTACAACTAAACTAAAGTTATTAAGAGAGGTACGGAGTGTCCACCGTAATAACCAGATATATGCTGTGCTTGCAGTTGCAATACAAAGTACTGCTACTATTCATGGTAGTATTGGACACATTTACAATTTCTTTTCCTTGCCTTCCCTACACTGGAACGGACGTGCGGGTGCGGTGGTACATGCTCTTCAAGGTAACACTTAGTTCATCCAGCGACCATCTACTCTCTCTAGATACACATGTGCTATCTAAGAGTCAGAGAATACCATGCTCCAGGCATCCATTCATTCAAAGTATACGCACACATACAGTTTCTGTTTCACCCACCCAGGCTGCTGTCCTTCCACCCATCCTTGCTTCATCATTGACCCAGCCATGCACCATACCATATTCTTTCCTTCCCAGCCACCTCGGGGGCCAAGCAAACACATATCGTTCTTCTTTGCCAGCCATCATACAATTTCGCGTCCCACTTACTTACACCCTTCTTTCGCTTTTCGTTCATCCCATCCATCACGTTCATCTAAGAACTTATTGGGATTCTTCTCACCAAAAACTTCACAGCTAAGTCGAAGTACATTTCGAGGAGGCTACTACCTGGTTGATTTGTAATACACCCGTGCAGAAAGCACACTATGCAGTCTTCAATCTCAATAAGTAAGGAATATATAGCTTACCTGTTCCCGCCACCACCGTGCGAACCCCCACAGGACCGTCCGCCGGCTCTTGCACCGCCTCCTCCCCAGAGTCCTCCGAGTCCTCGCCCAACACCGCCACCTCCGCGCTGGCCCCGTCACCAGATGTTCCACCTACAAAGTACATTTAAGAATGTTAGAATACACCACTCACTACTATATAATATTTGGTCTAGGAGTAATAAAGAAATGTTAAAAAAACAGAATACAATGTAATAATTTGTGACTGTCTACTCTAAAGTAAAAATGTCCCTTTTTCCAGGGAAGGCTGTTGTCTTGCTGCACTTTTATGCACAACTGATGAATGCTTGCTTTTTATTTTTAACACGCACCACTTTTTCTCCTAACAGACAGAAGCTTGACTCCTAAGAACACGACCAGGATCAAGTTCAAACCAGGTGAGAGCTCGGCTCGACCACAAGAAATGTGTCCAATTAATCGTCAGCACTAAGCACTTTTCCGTTTTCAGTTAAATAGTTTTATGACAAAGTAGATTTTAATAAATGTGTTTACTTTTAATAAAGCTTTTAAACTTAAATAGACTCTGTGGTTTTTGGTCCTCCAGACTAGAGTGGATGAGCTAAAGGTTTTGGAATTTTTGCAAGCATGAGTGCCTCTGACACTTCTTGACTGTGACTCCGTACTCTTGTCCTGCGTACGATAATCTAGAGATCATTGGGGATCAATCATCGGTGACTTCGGGAGCTAAATGACTCTGCCACACTATCTAGTCAGCAAGGAGACAGTGCATAGAGCTATTGCTGAATAGAATGGGAGTACAGTGGAATTGCCAAATGTCCAATCTTAGTTAGCTACACAGACAGACTAAAAAGAATAATCTAGTAATACCACATGGAGTCATATTCGAGGCAGGATAAGAATTTATATCCAGTCTACAAGAAGATCAAAGACGATTTAGAAAAAATCGAATGAGGAACGCTAGGAAAAAATAGGTACTCTTTATTAAAATTTACACTTACTGGGGCCAGCAAAGGAGCCCTCGCCTGCCCGATCCTGGCCTGCATCCTCCTGAACAGCACCCTCCTCCTGTGTCCTCTTGCCCTTGGGGGGAGCTGATGTACAACATGAAAGAAAGAAAGACCAGAAAACATGGATGAGATTTGTCAACCAAATCAAACATTTCAAAAGAACAATAACAAAATATTTTGGAGAAATAGCAAATAGATAGACAACAATTCCACGGGATCTATCTCATGTGGTATACTACGTTATTCGTATTGCCTGATTTGCGGACCGTTGACTTAGAAAGTTCCTATGTAACTCAATAAACAGACTACTAAAGAGGTTTGCCTAGGCCTGGCAGGCAGCAGTCCGCAGCACGCGAAGTGACAGACAAAGTCCATCCTGCTTGCAGATCAGTGAATACTCAAACTATCAATCCACCGACCACCGGCACTATTTCTTCCTATAGCCATGTGTCTAAAGGAAGGACTGGACTTCAGTCTGTTGGGGCTGATTTAGAAGTCCCTTGCGGCTCATTTTCCTCCATTGTTGCATGACTTTTGTGACGCAGCGGCAGAACAAAAGACTCGCCATGGTGTTGGTGCGGCGTATATATGCATCACGTTGTAAAGCCCTGCGCCATCAGGGGGCGTTCCGGCGCAAGGGAGGGCGTACCTGCGCAGGAACGAATCCTAAAAGTGGCTGAGGGAAATCTACAAGATGTCAATCAGTCACTTTTAGGACAATGATGCATGACTCAAACCCTGCGCGCTTGAAGCCGACGTACGGCTTGATGCAGCATTGGGGAGATAGGGTACCCCAGAGCATTGCTGGAGCTGCGCCATCGTTGGCACGCAACTCCAGCAATGCGCCGCCTTTACGGCACAGATGCGTAAGGCTTCTGTGACATTTTGGGCCAATGGGTGGTGGTGGCATGGCACACAATTACTGCCGCACCCCTGCTACTTTGCAGGGATGCGCCGGTAATTGAAAATATGACCCTTAGTGTCTAGCATTACGCAGTTCTTATCTTTACACTACACTCATACATAATTTCTCAGGCCAATGAAATGAACACAAAATACAAAACAAATAAGCATAGTAGCAAGCAAGGCTACTGAGAAGGAGAGCAGTGCACCTGAAATGCATAGAAGATTTTGAAATATAATTTACCTACAATGTAATCGGCAGCATTATTGCTCTTGGTAAAGAACAAAGATTTGCAAATGACAGAGCCGGATAAAACAGAGTAGTGATGAATAGCTACTACTACTCACCAAGCCCGGGGACCTCTACGCCGAGCGCGTCCAGCAAGTCCCGCTCCCGGTCCATGACATCTGGCCAGCGGTGGGTGGCCTGGTTATATGTGCGCCGGACCCCAGAGAGCTTAAACATGGCCCGGCACACCTTCTCCCACCGCTTCCGGCGCTCCCGGATGCCATAGCCGGTTGCGATCTTGCCGCCTCCCAGGATCGTCTTGGGGAGGCGGCGCTGGACGTGGAAGATGAGTGCGGCCACCTCCTCCGCGCTAAAGATCTCCGGTGGCACCACTTGCTCCCCCCTCAAACGCCCCCACGGGAGCCGGTCACAGGGTGCGGGACCCTTCCCCTTCTCAGGGTGCTTCCCGGCTCCCTTTACCATGATCTGGGCAGAAATAAAGTTAAATGATAAAGAAGAAATAGAATAGTGAAGAAGAAAAGAAAAGAGTTTAAAAAAGTAGTTTAAAAGTAACTAAAAGCAGCAGAAAACACAAAAATATAGAGCTAGAAAAATAGAGGGATAGATTAATAAGTAAAATAGGTCAAATAAACTTCAAACAAGCAAAGGATGGCAGAGATTCAGAGAGGATACAGAAAGCATGCCCAGAACCATAGCAATGAATGAGAAACAAGATGGCCGCGCCCGTTCCCGACCGCGTGGGTAAGTTCGCGCGAGATTTTCCTCGCGAGCACGCACGAAATTGTACTAGCGAGCAGCACACTTTGCGAGATTACACATAGCGGCCGGAAACGGAATTACGTCACGCAAACAAGATGGCCGCGCCCGTGTACGACCGCTAGGGTAACTTGGCAAACGTATAGCTACAAGCGCCTCGCGAACACGCACAAAATCACGCGAACATACACGTTGCAAAAAAAAAATTAGTGTATTCGCAAGCATTCGCGGCTTCCGAAATCGATCTCGCACGGATTCGCGCCCCAAAAAACGCGCGAAATTGCAGAAAAAACGATTTTTGCTAAACTGAAAGCAATGAGCAGGTGCAAAAGTTCAAACTTAACATTTGTAACATTCACTGTAGTGCTTCCTGAGGGGCCCCTCCAGAGTTTGCAATTATTCTATGACCCTGCTATGACCCAAACAGCAGGCTCATAGAATAGCTACAAGTAGACCATAAAGGTCCTGTGAAAAAAAAATTCACTGCAACAGAAAGCAAATTACAGATAAGGAAGGAAGCAGGTGCCAGCCAGACTGGAACTTTCTAAATAACTGACACATTAATCAACCCCAAATTAATTCATGGCAGTTGAAGTAGGGGAGGTGTGCTTGCTTTTTTCACCCCCCATAAACCACAGTGATAAACAAACCTAATGGGTGGCAGTGAGGATGTACCAGAGGGTGGCATGGGTGTCCCAGAGGGTGGCAGTGGTGAAACAGAGGGTGCTGTGAACCTGTGATGATAAACCTGACCTAGAAACAACATAGTCGCGGCCGTTGCGAGCCGAAAAGTAAGTTGGCAATTGCGAAATTGTCCCAAAATCGGCGCGAACGCGCGCCAACACAAAAAACGGGAAAATCCGCAAATCCGCGAGAGTTCGCGTATCTTCGCGGATTGCGAATCCGTAAATCCGCAAATTCACGTACGCGAGATCCGCTAGATCCGCCCATGCTTAAACTCCACCCTTTCTCCTCTTCTTCCTAGGCGGGGAATGAAAAACCCTACGTAGGTTCATAGGTTTAATTCCGGTGCCATTTTTACTATGTATCGGAATTGACTTGGTGGGAGCTACACTATCGGTTGAGTTATTAGACAGAGTAGAGTGGAGTTGTGGGGCTATAGTTGGGGCTGCTGGGGTGTTAAGGTCTATAAGGCTATTAGAGACAGTAGGTGGACTGATACAGTTGTCATCACTATCGATACCAGTTTTAATAGCAGATGTATTTTGATCACGAAAAATGCTAGGGAAATGATCAGTACAGAATAGATCGGCATCTCTGTCCAACCTACCAATACTTCCCGTGTCTTGAATAGTAGTTCAATCAAACGGGGGGGACAGGGGTTTTTGTTTCAAATGTTCGATGGATCGACGTCGGTCAGCACGTTTCTCTGCTAAAAGGAGTTCTTTGTCTATTTCCTTGTTAGCCTTCTCAAAATATTTATCAAGAGGCCCAAGGATCGAGACCCCAACACAGGATGGTAGTGAGTTGGACATAACTGTGAAGAATCTTAGGGTGTTAGGTGTTCCGGAGACCCACTAACCTGAGTACGACAGAGGCAAAGTGTAAATATTAGGGACCGGGCCCAGTCCGGCCTCCTTCGGCCCCTGACGGCCACAGACGGTCCCACCCTTGTCCCGGGATTCTCCCGGGACGCTCCCGCGCAGCGGAAATGACGTGCGCAGTTTATAGGGGAGTAGTAGAAGGGGGCGTGGCAAACAGGGAGAGCGGCCCAGGTGACTCGGGTCTGGTCAGCAACAGGGACTCCTGGGAAACGGAGTCTGAGTACCGACACGCTCGCAGCCCTGCTTTATCTGATGCCCACAACAGTCTTTGAAGGTTCCTACTCCCCAGCGCCCACAGAAAGCAAGCGCCGCGAAGCGAGACCCGCGAAGCGGGTCCGGCAAGGAGTAGCGCTTCAGGGAGGATAAGGCGCTCAAGATTTCAATAGCACAGGTGAGCTCCAGCAACAACAGGGGTCCAGTCCCAGCAGGCAAGCACAAAAGTAGAATGAAATCCAACGAAGGTTAGAGGTCCGGTGGTTTTAGCAGTGTTGGAGGGGGCGTGGCAAACAGGGAGAGCGGCCCAGGTGACTCTGGTCAGGTCAGCAACAGGGACTCCTGGGAAACGGAGTCCGAGTACCGACACGCTCGCAGCCCTGCTTTATCTGACGCCCACAACAGTCTTTGAAGGTTCCTACTCCCCAGCGCCCACAGAAAGCAAGCGCCGCGAAGCGGGACCGGCGAAGCGGGTCCGGCAAGGAGTAGCGCTTCAGGGAGGATAAGGCGCTCAAGATTTCAATAGCGCAGGTGAGCTCCAGCAACAACAGGGGTCCAGTCCCAGCAAGCAAGCACAAAAGTAGAATGAAATCATATTGTTTGTGTATTTTATTTTAGACTCTCTCTCTCTTCAAGTCAAAGAAAATGTTTGTTCTTGGAAAAATGGAAAGAGAAAATCAGACCTCGGCGGGGATGTTCTTGATTGTGTGATTTTCAGATCTTCCACAACTCCAAATTCCCCTTTTTCTTGCATTCACACTGATTTACCTGATTACTTTAATAGGAAACCTCATTATTATGTCAATAAAATACTCCTGCCCATATCTGCATAGACCCATGTATTTCTTTCTCATGAATTTATCCTTTATTAATATCAGTTGCTTCTCAGTCACATTCCCACAAATGTTAGCCCATTTCTTTCTAAAAGGTGCACTCATTTCCCTCACTGAATGTCTCCTGCAGGTATACTGTTTTGTGGTCCTGTTTGCAGCAGAATTCCTACTCCTCACATTCATGGCCTTGGATAGGTATGTGGCTATCTGCAACCCCTTGCATTACAGAACTATCATGAATAAGAATATGTGCATCCAGCTGGTCGCTGTGAGCTGGACTGTCGGTCTCACGCTTCCTCTGCCAAACATTGTACTGATGTCTGGACTTTCTTACTGTCAGTCTCACACAATCAACCATTTCTTCTGTGATTTAAGTGCTCTGATGAAGCTGTCTTGTACAAAAATTCACATTATTGAGACAATGAACTATACAATTGGGTCTGTTTTTGGACTGACACTATTCACTTCTTATGTGAAGGTCATCTCAGTGATCCTGAGAATTAAGTCTACAGAGGGGAGGCGAAAGGCATTCTCAACATGTGTCTCTCATCTCGCTGTGGTTGTTTTATTCTATGGATCTGTTTGTCCTACATAAATGAGACCTACGTCAACATTTTCATTGAAAGACAACAAGACCTTCTCTTTGCTATACACCACTCTTCCTCCACTGTGCAACCCCATTATATACAGCCTAAACTACAGAGATTTTAAAAATGTCCTGAGGAAAAAAAAAGAAAGAGTATAGACTACAAGACCATAAAATCTATTTTACAAGAGTATTGAATACTATTTTCCCTAACTGCAATCTCTGTGGAAGCCATGCATATCCTGAAACCTTCTCTACTAATCTCAGAATGTCTGGGGCATCATTTGTAAGAATAATGTTATGCTTGTCAATATGGATAGCCAGATAGTATGTCCTGGTTTCATGGATCATGTTGTTATTGGGAGGAACAAATGTGAACAATGAATATTGAGTCTTGCTTACTTTCTGTAGTTTCAACGTCTTACCCCTTTTCTAATCACTTAGCCACAAACAGGAGTTAATTAAGCGGCTTGTTGTGGGACAAGAGTCAATCCTGTGATGTCAATGGTCAAAGAATGCATGATATCACTACTGCTTATTCTAAATTGATGTTCATGATTAAAACCATGTACTGAAGTTCAAAGGTAAACTTTTTTTGTAAGCAGACTAATCCGCACATTTTTACTTGTGTGCTCAGAAGGGCAAGTGCAAAGCTAACAATCAAAAATGTAAGGATATTGCACATTTCCAATAAAAGAATCAAACAATATCATAAATACCTTAGCATGCACTCCAACTGTTCAAGGCACCGATCTCATTCTCTTGAAGAGAAGTCTTGAGTCAATGCTAAAGCTCTTCCATGATCTGTTATGGGAGGAGGTGTTTGGTGTTATTAGTAATGGTTGTGCATTTGGGAGATTTACTTTGAAGTAAAACATGATGACCATCGCAGGTGATGGCCTGTTTTGTTGTGACTGCAATCATGCCCTTGGAGTGACTCCATTGATAGCCATCAATAATTCAGATCATCAAGGTTATTGGGTAGGTCTACCATCTACTAGGGATCAGATTTGTAATGACAGGTGTTCATGTCTCAAAAGGTACAAAGATTCAAGTGGGCAATTGTGATATTCGCTGTCCTGGAGAGCAACAGTGAATGTTGCTTGGAGTGGATGGTAGCCGAGGAATGAGACTATTAAGTTGGAAGCGGGAACGAGTGAACAAGTAAGGTTTCACACGCCTTGTTGGGAGATCTTTGTTCATGTTGTCACTATCAATATTTTGTTCACTCCTGTTAGACTCCTACCACAACTTTTGTTTGGTAAATTTGTGTACAGGGTTTGATATCCTGTGGGAATGGAATCCTGTAGTTTGTCTGAGGCATAATCTCCCATCCAGGTTTCTGTGATATCGTGGAGGTCCACTATTTGATAACTGCATGTTGATTTTATTGTTCCTTAAGGATGACGTGATCATGACGCATTTAAAATATTTTCCAGGTAGACTGCTGTCCTGGATACAGTAGTCACATGTCTTGTGGTGTGAGGTGTTGAGTCCCAACAGATCACTGAATAGATCTAGTGGACATGCTGGCAAATGTGGATGCAGCATAAGTGTGCAGATTTACATATAACTTTTCCAGTGGTTGTTTCAGTATTTCACTGTGGATGCCTCAGAGTCTGGGTGTTTTGGGAGTACAGTCCATAAGTATTGTGCAGGACGGATTAGTTGGGCTCATTCAATAGCTGATGTAGGGATTTGAAGGGATTAGGAGGAGGAGAACCGCAGGGAAGTTAAGAAGTGAGGATTTTGGCAGGATTAATACTATTTAAAGTGGTTGGAGGGTTGATGGATTATGAAGCTTAGCAATTAGATAGGGTTGTGATTGAATTGCAGTGAGAAAAGGTGTGCCAATTAAGAAAAATGTGTTAGGACTAATAGAGGGGTCAGAGAAAATTGTGGTTAGTATAACCATGAGTTGGTCTCTATCATGAGCGGCAGGCATTACGACAGACAGCATGGTTTATGGTTGGAGTAGGAAACACCTTATTAATGGGCTCATTGCATATATAATGGAAAATGGATGCAATAGCCGAGGGAGTTGTGAACATGGGGTGGTGAGTAATGGGTGACATGAGGTCATAGCTAAGGGATGAAACACAATGGTGGTGTTATGTATCACATTATACCAATTGCAGCATGAATGAAAGTCATATATCTTATGTATCAACAATATTTTTGGAAGATATGATCTAAACATCTCCCATATATCGCTGCGCTGAAAGGAGTTTGGTGGAAGGGTCCCATATATCTCAGTGTATTCCATACATTGATAGGTCCTTTAACCAGGACTTGAAGTTAGATGCACATCTATGCCTCCAATGAGTGTCAACCCTAGGGTTACTCAGAAGTAAAGCAATTGCCGGGAATTGCTTAAATGGCCCAGAAATGTCCTTCACATGTCGCAAACCGGCCATCATTGAGGATATCGCCACACTTGGTGTGATCCTTAGAGTCAGCTCTCCCAGCACCTTTTGCCAGTAGGCAGAAGTCTTAAAACAAGTCTATGCCCTTGAGAAAAAAACAGCGTGTGGGGCTTTACATGTCTAGAAGTTTGCATTTCTAGCCTTTCCAAATCAAAGCATTCTTGAATAAGTGTAATGTGCACTATGCACATATTTAAACTGCATTAGTCTGAATTTGTCATTTGGTTAGACTTGATCCGTTCACAGCAATATGACAAATGTGCATATAAATTCCATGCCCTGATTTAAAAACTCTAACTTAGACTTTGAGGTCAGACAACAGGGGGACATATCTGCTATGCTTAAGTAAGTCTGTTATTAGTCTGGCAAGCTTTGGGTTAGCTATAATAGAGGTGAGCTATTGCAACTCCATGGACTTAGCCGGAACTGAGCAACAACCAACTGATGCCCCTAAGCTGGATGGTAAATTGATCCCCCTGTTGATGTTTGCAGATGATACCCTATTAATCTCAAAGACACAACAAGGCCTGCAAAAGGCCATAGATGTTTTTGAGGTATTCTGCAAAGACCATGGACTTGCTATAAATGTAAGTAAGAACAAGTTCATGGTCCTCAACAATTCCAAGTATGTTAGAGGGAAAGTAGCCATGAATGGGGTACAATTACCACACTAACCAGCTGGCCACGAAACATGCTCAACTAGCAGGGGCACTACTAAAGAGTTTTTCCTATCCCATATTAGGCCAATCACCCCAATTCTTAAAATTTACGATGCTAAGATAGGTGCAGCTGTTCTTTACAGGGCAGAATTGTAGGGATTTAGCAACCTTACCCGCTTGACTGGTGCCCAGAACAAATTTATGCGTGGAATTACAGGTCTTCCAGTATCAACCCCTTTGATTCCCCTCCTCTATGACCTAGGATCCCAACGCTTGGAGGACATGGCCCGATAAAGACCAGTAGCATACTGGAGGAGATTGTGGGTCACTCCAGAACTCTCCCAGTATGCTCGGGCATTCCTCGAAGTTAGAGATGCAGATAGGGTTTACAAAATCCCATGGATGAGGGAGGCAAGGGCAACATATACTGCTATGGGATTATCCTTTTTGTGGGAAAATCCAACAGCTAATTCATTTCCACCAAGAACATGTTTGAGAGAACTGTACTAGAACATGGTTTTATTGAAAAGATTTGGCTGCTGTTCCAGTCCGTCTCTAACCACGGAGTTTCTGGAATTAAAACATTCTCCTGCTCTTGAGGGTTACTGGGACTGGATTACCGTCCCTGTGGATCGGAAGAAATACCATCCGTTTAGGGTTGGTTCATTACCTACTAATACCTTCACGGCGAAATGGAGCGATGGATGTAATACTAGTTGTCCTTTCGATCCCACTCAACGAGAAAGTATTGGAAATATATACTTTTTATCTGCCCAGAATATAAAGTCCCCAGGCAAGCATGGTTAAAACCTATCTGTCTGCAGCTAGGTCTTAAAACAGGTTGTGAGTCCTTAAGGATTCTTCGAACTAATAACTCCCAGCCTGTGGTTGTAGCTGTTGCGAAGTTTCTCCACTGGATGTGGATACTTTGAGCTCATAAATCATGTCCACATTGATAAATTGTGTGCTATTTTAAAGTAACTAAATGTGATCATGCCATCTAAATGTATATACATAGATACAAGTTGTATGTGTAAACTCTAGAAATGTTCTCTGTCTGTTTTTAAAAAACGTTTACAATTTGGGTAATTAACTGTACATATTTTAAATTGATGCAAAAACATATGAAACTCCTCAATTAATCTACTTAACTTATTGTTTTAATTAGTAATTGGACGGTTGACAATTTGTCATAACCATGCAAAGTTTTGTGGTATTATGATAATCTGCCGATTGATATGATAATGTATAGGTTCAATTGTGTTAATGTCTAGTCTCTTTTATAATGTTGTCTTTTATGATTTCTAAATCGAAATAAAGGCTTATGAAATTAAATGAGGTGAACTTATCACCCATTGAACTGGGAAGTCTTTGAAATATCAGAATGCACATGTATGTGGCCAGTGTCTCCCCTTGTTACGTTTAATGACAAGCACCACAATCCTAGTCTGACCACTTGCAGTGTGGATCTCAAGATCTTAGTAATGGCAGCTTAAAATCAACATGTGGACAGATCTGATGTGTTTTGTGTCCTGACAGCTTAGTCGATTAAGAAGCTCATGGCTCTGAGCCTAGTTTCATTTTGTAAATAAAATATAAAATGAGAAGTCAGACCCATAGAAATTCCAGTGTTTGACCTTTGATTAGGAGAGGTCTTCACAATACTATTATTGACCGAGGTTACACCAGCTTTCTGTATCAGCCCCTCTCAGCCAGAGAGTGTAATATGCAAGCTTAGCGGAGAGTGTTCCTTCACCTTACACTCATTTCCTCACCCTGTAGAACTCAGTAAACAGCTGCATCAGCTGGCACCTGGTCTGACGCGTGATCATCCTTAAGAAACTCAAGAGCAGGGCCAGACTGGGAACTGAAAGCAGCCCTGGCAATTTTGTCAGACCAGCTCCCTTATGGTGCGCAGCGAGCATGCCCGACCACTGCTGCGGGGGTTTGAGGCGGTTCTCCCTCCAAGAAAAGTTTGGAAAAAGAAAGACCAAAACTGTGCATTTCATTGCACATTTTTCATTACATATTTAATTGTATTAACGTTCAACTCCTCTAGGGGAGAGGAGTTGGCCTAACGGCTAGGGTGGTCGACCTCGGACCTGGGGATCTGGGTTCGAGTCTCGGTAACGACGCCAAAAACCTCCTGTGATTCAGGGCAAATCACTTAATCTCCCCGTGCCTAAATTGAATGTGTGTCCTCATGTAACGTAACTGGTGCTATGTAAAGCGCTCTGATACCTGATTCAGTTCGGGTCTGGTTTGCGCTATATAAAACTCTGCAACAAAAAAAAAAGCACAGTAAATAGTAGACAATGACCTTAACGAGCACCAGGTTACCCAGTCATATGTACCCATAGCCCTTCTTACGGACTACATCAAAAATAGACACAAGAGTAGTGAATCAAATGTCACACATAAGTGCAGGCCCAGGCTAGAAAGTATGGAAACGTCTAACATTAGCACTCAGGCCAGTAAGCATGGAAAAGTCTCACATATGAGCACCCAGCCATTGAGGACAGAGACTGTGGACATGTCACACATAAGCGCCCAGGCCACTGAAGCCAGAAACAATAGAAATGTCACACACAAACAAGCACCCAGTCGAGAAAGCATAGAAACATGACACATAAGCACCTAGGCAACAAAGCATGGAAATGTCACACATGAGCCCCAAAGCTCCTGAGGCCAGAAACTGTGGAAATGTCACACATAAGCACCAAGGCCACTGATGCCACAAACTATGGAAATGCTACACATAAGTACAGGCCCAGGCCAGAAAGCATGGAAACGTCACACATAAACACCCAGGCCAATGAGCATGGAGTGTGACACATGAGCACCCAGGCCACTGAGGCCACTAACTGGAAATGCCACACATAAGTACCCAGGTCAATGAGGCCAGAAACTGTGGAAATGTCACACATAAGCACACAGGCCACTGAGGCCAGAGACATGGAAACGCCACACATAAGCACCCAGGCCAGTAAGCGTGGGAATGTCACACATGAACACCCAGGCCACCAAGGCCGAAAACTGTGGAAATGTCACACACAAGCAAGCACCCAGTCCAGAAAGCATGGAAACGTGACGCGTAAGCACCCAGGCCAGTAAGCATGGTAATGTCACACATGAGCCCCAAGGCTCCTGAGGCGAGAAACTGTGGAAATGTTACACATAAGTACCAAGGCCACTGATGCCACAAACTATGGAAATGCTACACATAAGTACAGGCCCAGGCCAGAAAGCATGGAAACGTCACACATGAGCACCGAGGCCACTGAGGCCACTAACTGGAAATGCCACAGATAAGCACCCAGGCCAATGAGGCCTGAAACAGTGGAAATGTCACACATAAGCACACAAGCCACTGAGACCACAGACATGGAAACACCACACATAAGCACCCAGGCCAGTAAGCGTGGGAATGTCACACAAGAACACCCAGGCCACCAAGGCCGAAAACTGTGGAAATGTCGCACACAAGCAAGCACCCAGTCCAGAAAGCATGGAAACGTGACACATAAGCACCCAGGCCAGTAAGCATGGTAATGTCACAGATGAGCCCCAAGGCTCCTGAGGCGAGAAACTGTGGAAATGTCACACATAAGCACCAAGGCCACTGAAGCCACAAACTATGGAAATGCTACACATAAGTTCAGGCCCAGGCCAGAAAGCATGGAAACGTCACACATAAACACCCAGGCCAATGAGCATGGAGTGTGACACATGAGCACCCAGGACACTGAGACCACTAACTGGAAATTCCACACATAAGCACCCAGGCCAATGAGGCCCGAAATTGTGGAAATGTCACACATAAGCACACAGGCCACTGAGGCCAGAGACATGGGAACGTCACACATAAGCACCCAGGCCAGTAAGCGTGGAAACACCACACATAAGCACCCAGGCAGGTACGCGTGGGAATGTCTCACATGAACACCTAGGCCACCAAGGCCGAAAACTGTGGAAATATCACACACAAGCAAGCACCCAGGCCAGAAAGCATGGAAACATGACACATAAGCACCCAGGCCAGTAGGCGTGGAAATGTCACATATGAGCCCCACAGACCATGATGCAAGAAACTGTGGAAAGGTCACACATAAGCACCAAGGCCACTGAAGCCAGAATCTATGGAAACGTTACACATAAGTACAGGCCCAGGTCAGAAAGCATGGACACGTCACACATAAACACCTAGGCCAGTGAGCATGGAGTGTAACACATGAGCCCCCAGGCAACTGAGGCCACTAACTGGAAATGCCACACATAAGCACCCAGGCAGTTACGCGTGGGAATGTCTCACATGATCACCCAGGCCACCAAGGCCGAACACTGTGGAAATGTCACACACAAGCAAGTGCCCAGGCCAGAAAGCATGGAAACGTGACACAAAGGCACCCAGGCCAGTGGCACTGGAACACTTTTCAGAGTGTGGGTGCTGCCAGCAATTTTAAGACACTGAAGTCAAGTCAAGACCACACAAAAAACAAGGGTAGCAAATGAACCTCGCCTTTTCCAGTGGAGGTGGTGAGGGTGTGGTTCAGAGTGGAAAAGTTCAAAATTTCATCTCAGCCCATAACACCCCTTCAGAACAGATCCGATACTGTGACAGATTCACCATCTGTGGGGGTTTATTGGAAGCTGAAGACCCTTCTTTACCAGATTTGAGCATTCCCACACACCACCACTAAAAGCCTTATCACCGGATTTATCAAATGACACTATAGATGGACTGGACATTTGCATCCTGCATGCCACTCTACCTCGCGTGTATATTTTAGACTTCACATTCATACAGCAGGCACAGCACATGCAGTCTTAGCATTGTCAGACTAAGAACCAGAAACTGCAAGAAAGAGAAGCAGAAGACAGGCCTCCGCATCCTGCATTTTAGTTTAAAACAGCACCCTTACGAAGACCTGACAACAGGGATTTAAGTGAGCCGGGTCCTGCCGCTGCCCGGCAATTCTAAAATTCTAAAAATTCTAAAAAGCAGCTGCTGAGATGGACCCCTATCATGCTTTCCACTTTTGCCCTCACCCACAGGCCAGGTGAAAAATAATCTACAGGCAGTAATTGTAGTATTTATGAAAGTGATTGGAAATTTGGGATAGGTCAGCCTTGTGACTTCATGCATCATAAGAATTAACATTTTTAAGTTCCTCTCTGAATTACAATCATGTTTACTCTTCTCTTCGTAAAGCGCGCTCTCGCCCTTCCTGGTTCCAGTCCGTACTGTGTAAAAATGTCAAAGTAAATAGATATTTAGCTGCCATGTCACTAACCTTAGTAAATCCACGCCTAGCACGTCTTCAGGATAGGGAGATGTGAGCACATAGGGTTTGGCAGAATCTTCCACTCACAAGGGAAGAGGGTCGTCCTCTCTTGAGGCGCTTGCACAGGGCTTGTGTCTGGAGAAGTTGTGCGTAATTTCTTTTCTACAATCACAGGAGTCAATGCCCCTTGCAAACTACGGGCCTGATCCACAAAGACATTACTGCGAGTAGGTGTGGCTGAGATGAGAGCATGTCTTTAAGTGGACCGAGTCTTGCCGGTGCTCAGCACTGGAGCACCGGCAGTTCTTTAAAGCATATGCTAGGCGGGGTCCCTATCGGGCTCTCCATTTTTGCTCTCACCCTCAGGGTGAAAACATAGGGGCATATTACCAACGATTAGCAATATTTATCGCTAACGATGCTTAGCAACAAATTTTTTAACGCTAATCATCGCCGGAAATTATCGCAGAGATAACTTGCTATTAGCAAGGTTTATCTTAGAAGTGATAAAAATCCTCCCGCTAACTGCCAAATGAGAGATTATCGCTGGAAAACCAACGATAATCTCTCGAAGTTTGGCGTTAGCTTGATGATAGGGGCTCACAAACTTAGCCATGATATCCTTGATAATAGGAGAAATGTCGCTTAACAACATTTCTCCTATTATTTTTCTCTGGAACACTCCCCTTGCATCTCATTAGAGATGCAAGGGGAAGCGTAGAGAAAAAGGGTGCTAACATGCCAATTTGCTTGTTGGCACTCTGTTGCTGATGGGGAGATAATTTTATCTCCACTTTCTTGGCTTTTAAAGCCAAAAAGGCGGAGATAAATCCCTTGATGATACGCCCCTAAAATCGTATCTCTGCAGCTGTGCTACCCTTCACTGCCTTTGAGGTAACTTCAAAGAAACTCTGTATCCTTTTTTCAGAGTCTCATCATTTCAGAGATGAAGCATTTTCAATTTTTATATACATTGAAGCAGTAGTTGCTGATTTTTTTCTTATGCAACTAACAACCATTGACAAAGCCAATATCTTGTTGTAGGTATAATGTAATTTGTCACACTATACCACAAAATACCAGTTGGGTGGCACACTATGCTCAGCACAGATTTTTTAGCTTTCATGATTTTGAGCCATGCCCTTAATAACATCGGCCACAGCCTTTTGAGACCCGTTTTTTCATCCCACTTAAGGCCCTGCCTGCCAGACAAGCATCATGATATGATGACTTTTGTCCGTGAACCAGAGAGTGAAAAGCACAAGGTCAGGGTCACCCATTACTTGCTGGACGTTGAGGTGATGTGCAGCTATGCCACGAGTTATCTCCAAATAAAAGGCTGACAGGCCTGAAGGTCTTTATATTCGCCGCCAGGGAAGCACGCGCCTCTGTGCCGTTAACACATTTTTGCCCTATCATGTGCTGTGCAACGTTTCTTAAGGACACTTACTTACTTTTGGTAACTGCTGTGATGTGGCCAGACTCGGAGGCCTGCTCAGGACCTTGGTTCTATGGTGTGAAGCCTGGAGGACATGCGCACTACCTACTTCGCTGAGGTGCCAGCAGGTGAACTTGGGGAAGGGGCTTAGATCATCGGTCCGACTCGCGTGTTGCGCTGCGCAATGCGCCAGTCAGACCAATGATCTGCTCCCCCTCCCCAAGTTTGTCCTATACTCGTGCTGTCATTGGCAGGCACTCCATTCCTCGATGGTTGGTGTAGCTGGCCAGTGGCAGTCAGAGACAGCTCTCCAGTGGCCATCAGAGACAGCTCTCCAGGGCTGGTTATCGGACGATTTTGTAACAAAAACGGCCCCCAGGGGCTCAAAACCGGCCCCCACCCTTGCGGCGCACCGGGGGATTGCCCGGTGCCCGCAACGGCCAGTCCGGGCCTAGTCAGAGACAGCTCACCAGTGGCAGTCAGAGACAGCTCACCAGTGGCAGTCAGAGACAGCTCACCAGTGGCAGTCAGAGACAGCTCACTAGTGGCAGTCAGAGACAGCTCACCAGTGGCAGTCAGAGACAGCAGTGGAAGTCAGAGACAGCAGTGGCGAAAGAAACAGGCTGCCTCCTGATGTGATTATCTCTTTCCGCCCCGGTAGTTGCCCATTTTGGAGAAGGCCGGCATTCTGGCCGCCATTCCCTACATTGTGTGATTTAAGAAAACGCCAGCCAATTAACTGTGTACATTTTCGCTGGCTTTGGGGCCTTCCAATTTCCAGGTGGTCCCACCCTCGGTAGCCGTTCTTACTGGCTCCTAATTGGCCCAGCTTCGCTTTCCCGCCCCACGAGTGCTCTTGTTTATAGCGCTTCGAAGAAGTCAATATGTGATATGATGAGCTACACTAAACACATTCATTCTTGTTAAACATTTAGAGCAAGCCTTATAGTGAGTGGCTGTGGTTCAGCCGGATATAAACATCTGTGAACAGACGGTGTATAGAGAAGTGAATTCAGTGAGTTTAGGCGCTACTGTAGAAGATCATAAACCAAGTAATAGTGAAATATGACGGTCACTGTAGACAAGAATAGGACTGTATTGTCTGCTTGGCTTCTGCTGCTCTACACTGTCTTTGGGATGCATTAACTCTTGAATGATTTGGGATCAGTATCTTCTAATACAAGTCACACAAAACATCTCCCAAACATGGCCCCTGAGCAGGGAGCTGCCCCCTGTAATAAGACAAAGGTGTACAGGAAGCACAGTGGGTATGTGGAGAAGGAAAGGCTCATGACATGATCCTGTGAGGAGGTATTCTTCCAGACACCTTGCTCTGGTGCCAGGCTCTATGTCATTATTAAATGCCCGGTGGCTGGCACAGGAGCACCGCTCAATGCCTTAGCATCACTGGCCCTGTTTGATGCCACCCATCAGAAGGGCCCCCAGTGCAAGTCATACTTTACAGGCAGAATCTGTCACCAAAGACTGCCTTATAAGAAATGACACAGGTTTCCAGTAACAAATAAAAAATATTATTTCATGAGTGAATCTGAAATCACCATAAGACACTATTGGAAAATACTGCAAAACCAAACTACCACAAATGACACACCAAGCTACCTTACATACTATGGCTACATAAATAGCCCCAGGACATTTAAATATTATACAGAGTCAAACCTATCACACCTGTTAATGCTTGGTTGCACTGTGTTTGGGAAGAGCGGTAGATGTGCAAGTCTATTGTGTCAAATTTCACAATGATAGTTGGCAGGTTAATGCACTGGGTGAAAAGCACTGTGTAAACTGCAGAAGGCAGGCTGCACTACCTATTCTAGGTCTATACACCTGCATAAGAGATCTGTGTTTATCTTTGTCCTCGCACATTCAATCCTGGCACACTCAACTCAGCATTTATCCTTTTTTTATTTTTTAAATCTTTTTATTACCAAATTTTTCCCACATTTTTACATACATACAGGGCACGACAATATATTTAGCATTACAGATAACTAGGCAAGTTAACAAAAGAAAAATGAAATCAAACAATATTAATACATTGTATCCGAATCACTCCAAACCATCAGTAATTTAAATCAAACCTTTCATTCCACTCTCTCTTCCTTCCAACGAGTAATAGGGCCCCAGATCTGTCTACCAATTCTCCTACCCTTTTTTCCCTTTCTTGCATTGATCTCTATCTCCAAGTTATATATTGAGAGTAATTTAGCCAACCATTGGTGGTATGTCGGAGTTTTAGGATCTAACCATGACGATGCAATACAAAGTCTTAATACTGCCATAGCCAAAAATAAGAAATATTCCCATCTCTCATCTGCCCTGATGTTGCTCTGCTGCTGTCCATCCCCCTCTTCTTTTACCTCCAAGAGAATAATTGAAGGAGTAAGAATCACATCTATTGCTAATCCTTGATTTAAAAAACCCTCAATATCTTGTATCAACAGCTGCAGGTGAGGGCATGTTGCGAATATATGTATTAAGTCTGCTTCTGAATCCCCGCATCTAAAGCAATTAATTCCAGTTGTACCACCCCACTGAGCTATTTTAGCAGGCGTTTAATATAGGTGATATAATGTTTTGTAATGTTGAGCCTGTAGAGGCGCTGAGCATAACAATGTATATCCCATTTTTAAGGATATATCAAAACTTTCCTCAGTAATCTTCAGGCTATGTTTCCACTTAGCGGCCCATTTCTCTATATCGTCCTCTTTTGAAATCAACAATTCTGCATTTATCCTTATGAGGCAGACTAAACACATTCCTTAGGGTTGGGCAATAATATTTAATATTAAGAAAACAAAGAGGTATTTAGATTTATGGTTTATGCTAGATAAATATGCATAAATATCGTTGTTTGTTGTTGTCAGTAAGTTAGCTTAGTGGGTCAGTATGCTGTGGCACAGTTGGGTTTGTAAGTTGTATGCATGTGGTATTTCCATAGCACAAAGCTAGCCAAAAGGCCGGTGAGAACTGTACAGAGTCACACAAAAACATAAAGTCAATGGGTGATAGGGAAGGTTGTTAATGTGTGGACTGTTACTGCATTGTGATGTGGTGTTCTTTAACCCCTTGGGCACCGCCGCGATTCTGCGCCTGTGCAGCACATTCCGATCGCGGGTGCCGTCATGACGGGCGGGTGCCGTCATGACGGCCGGGAGCCGTCATCAGCACACGAGCACTGTGTGCCATGACGGCTCCCGGCCGTCATCAGCATGGAAGGAGTTAAAGAGGTGCATCTTCAGCTCTTTCCTGAACTGGAGCAGCCTTGATGGGGGCGGGTACGCTGTTCCTTTCATATTCTGGATGCAGCTGGAAATGGCCTGCTGCCTTGTATTTTCTTTTTTACATTTCTTATTCTGCAATCTGATGGTGCCTGGCTGCAGGTGTGCCGAGAACCCCTAAAGATGGTGAGCTTGTCAGCAAGGTTAGCGGGGTTGCTGGTTGTGAAGGCTTTATTAATGATGCAGCTGTTTTTGAAGATGGTGCGGGTCGGCAAGGAGAGCTATTGTTGTTCCAATAGGACAGGAAAGAGGGATGTGATCATATTTCTTCAGGCCCTGGATAAGATTGCTGCAAAATGTAGGATGTCCCTAAGCGGTGGTAGTAGGAGTCTGCGAGGCCATGGAGTGAGGCGTTACCCTAGAGTTGTGAAGAGAAATCAGTCCTTTTGCTGTGTTTCCCCAATTCTGGCTCTGGACAGTTGGTGTTTACACATGAAGAAATCTGCCTTGTTGATAATGTCTGAGACACATGTGATGGTTAAAAGGCCATACCTGTGAGGTTCATAAATGTCCCCTATGTGCAAACAACTTGTGCATGTGTTCAAGGTGCAGATGGTGTGTGCGAGTTATGGAATATATTTTCCCACGTGCACCTTAACATGTACCATGTGTTCCTAGGAATGCATGTTTTCAGCAGCCAGATGTAGCATTTCTTTGTAATGCACAAAATGGGTTAAATGTATAATTTGCTAATGTTTGATGGGACAGTGCTAAAAAAATTAATTCTGAGCTTACAGTTAACATATGAAAAATATCATCAATGTTCTAATATTTTTATTACTTATCACACTTTTTGAAATTTGGAATATGAAAACAAATTACTTAGACTCAGCTGTAGTGCTTAACTAAAGGCATTGACATTCTTGGCTTATTTCCCTTTATTCACACCAACTCAAGACATCTGTAGGACAATCAGAACCTACAGAAAGAAAATTAGCTAGCAAATATGCGCACAAAAACCTGTATAGCACTCTGTGCCTTTCAGGATTGAGAAATGGAAGCTAAAGTCTGGATCCAATCACCTTAGATTGGCTGGAGGGCACAGACGGGGGACAGACGTCCTTCTAAACTCCGAGGTAGACTGGGGCTAGGAGACTGGGGCCCTGACTCTAAAAGCAAACTTACACTCTTGTGTGAGTTTACAATGTTTTCAATATCCACGAACCGCAAGTTTAATTATACTTAAAGAAATGTTACTACTGCGGAGACTCCGCACATGTGGCAGAGACTTCACACATAACAAACATTTGAAAAGCCCAGAGGACTCGCCTATGCAAGAGCTATTGGCTTTGCCAAAGTGTTTAAGCCATTTTGTACACCACTATGGGCGCTCTTCAACATAGCTACACGTTTGTGGCATAAAGGAGAGTAGCATGGAGAGGCGCAGACTGGAGTAGAGTGGCATGTCGTAGAGAGGAGTGTTGTAGAGTGGACTGTTGCAAAGTTGTTTCATGTAATGGCATAGATTGGAGTAGGGCAAAGTAGACTAGAGTGCAGTGACATAGGGCCATATGTATCAAAGGGTTTTACCCATTCTGTGTCTATGGGAAAATGTGTCATACATATGGGCCGAGAGGTAAAAAGTGCAGTGGTGCAGAGTATAGTTACATAGAGTGCAGGGGTGCAGAGTGGAAAGACATACAGCCTGATTCATCAAGCCGAAATCGGCTCGCAAAGGGCCAGATTCAGAGAATCTGGCCCTTTGCGCGCGCTGTTTGTGCATTTGGGATTCATCATCCCAAATGCAAAAATTGGTAATAGCGATTTCGCTATTTTGCGAGGAATTACATTTAAGGAATCTCTATTTGAGATTCCTTAAATGCAATTCATCATCCATTTAATAAATTGCGAATTCGCAATTTCGGCCCGCTATTTACCGCGAGGTCAAACCTCGTGGTAAATAGCGAAAACTTAGAAAAATGCTTTTAAAAGCATTTTTCTAAGTTGCATGTTGCACACACACATGTCCTTTGGACATGTGTGTACGCAACACCAGTTTCAATTTGCATTTAAGGGGTGCTACAGGGTGTCCTTTGGACACCCCTGGCACCCTTTAAATCGCTATCTTATTTGCAATTAGCTAATTGCTAATCGCAAATAAGGAATACTCCCCATTCATTCCTATGGGCCTTTTGGCCCATAGGAATGAATGGGGAGTTATTCCTTATTTGCGATTAGCAATTTGCTAATCGCAAATAAGGAATGTGTAGGAATCGCATTTCTTCATGCAATTTCTACATGAATCCCGTTTTGCAAGTCCTTAATAGCGATTCCTTATGAATCGCTATTAGGGGCTCGCAAAACGGGAGAATGATGAATCAGGCTGATAGAGTGCAGTGGCATAGAGTGGTACAGAGTCAAGTGACGTAGAGTGCATGTAGGAAAATGCTCCTTTTTGATATGGTCACCCCCGATTTCTGCCTGGTATCTGATGCAATTTTTGACAGAAGTACACTGGGTTCCTGCTATCTAGGTCCCAAGAGCCAGATCTATTCCCCTAAAACTGTACAATTGTTCCCCCAATTGGAAATACTTTTAGCACCCACTGCAAGCCCCTAGTAAATTGTACCCCTGGTACCTAGGGCAAGGAGGGTCAAGAGGTTCTCTAAGGGATGCACCATGTGTTGTGCCACCATAAGGGATCGCTAAGCACCATCATGCAAACTGCCATTGCAGACTGCGTGCCTTGGTGCAGAGAAAAGTGAAGACAAACATGGCATACCTCCTGTGTGCCATGCCACAGACACTGCATGCAATATAGTTAAGCCACCCATACAGCAGGCCTTGCAGCCCTAACGGCTAAGGCGCTCGACCTCGGGCCTGGGGATCTGGGTTCGAGTCTCGGTAACGACGCCAAAACTTCCTGTGATTCTGGGCAAATCACTTAATCTCCCCGTGCCTAAAAAAACATGAAAGTGTGTGTCCTCATGTAAAAACGTAACTTGTGCTATGTAAAGCGCTCTGATACCTGAATCGGTTCGGGTCTAGTTTGCGCTATATAAAACTCTACAAAAAAAATGTAGGGTGCACTATACTACATGTGTGGACATATCTGCATGGGAAGATATGTCACTGTGATTTCTAAGTCAATTCTTGGATATTACAAGTGAACAGGGAAGCCCTCTTGAGTACATGTGCTGGACACCGATGTTCACTAAGTTCCCCAGCTACATGATGGCTTCACTAAAACTAGAGATGTTTGGTATCGAACATAATGCATTAATAAGCCCACACTGATTCCAGTGATGGATTTATTAATACATGCACCCAGAGGGCACCTTAGAGGTGCCACATGAAAACCTATTGACTACCAGTGCGCTGGCTGACTGACTGGTGTAGAACAGCCTGCCACCACAGACAGGGTTCTGACTCCCTGCAGGTGAGAGCTTGCACAATCTGTGGGCAGAAACAATGCCTGGTGTGGCCAGAGGTGTTGTCACGCCTCCAAACAGGATGACTAAGTGATCAGCATATAAAGACAGAAGGCTTCAAAGGCCTCTCATGCCTTTGATATGTGACCCAAGGCTTCCCCAGAAAGAGGATATACCACCCTCTGTCCCGGTCCCATTTGGCACCAGGACTGGCAGGAAAATGAGCTGGTCCGGACGCGTGTTGCCCTCTCAGGCTAGTACACACCTAAAGAGAGCTACCTAATGTGAACACGACTTTTAGAATTCCAAAGTTTTAGCTTTGGTGGAATTGGGCTCTCTGGGTCAAGGTTTTGAAGACAGCCTAAAGGTAAGCAGTCCATTGGCTAATATATGTTGCTAACTGTAACACCCTAATTTGAGTATTTAGACAGCACCCTTGATACCAAGAACTCATATTCAACAGTTCAAGAGAGGACAAAGAAGAGCCACAAGAGAATGAGAACTGAAATCTGCTGTGGACTTTAGGTGCCAAACTCTGTCTGCCGGGAAACAACCTTTACAACGCAACCATTACATTGTACTACACTTACAACGAAGGCATTACATCGCAGCATCCTTTACAACGCATAACACCACAACGCAGGCATTACAACGCATATCATTACAACGCATGACACTACATCGCATGTCACTACAATGCAGGCATAACAACGCATACCATTACAACGCATGCCATTGGAGTTAGAATAGTAATTTCTAACCCCTACACTATCCAGCACTTACCCTACTGTTGCACCCCCTGGAGCTAGAATAGTAATGTTTACCCCTATACTATCCAATACTTACCTTAAATGCAATGTAATGATATGCATTGTAAAGGTAGTATACGATGTAATGGAATGTGTTGTAAAGGTAGTTTTTTAAAATGCGATGTAGTGTCATGCGATGTAATGGAATGCGTTGTAGTGGATGTTGCAATGTAAAAACTGTGTTGTAAGTGCATGCGTTGTAAATGTATGTGTTGTAATGTCATACACTCCTGCCAGCCTGCACCCAGACTCGACAATCGTGACTTGCGACTCGTCTTGCAGCTGACCAGCTTCCAAGAACACCCTTGGAGAAGAATAGCTACTCCCCTACAGTCTGCAGCCACCGAAAAGTCAGGTCTACCGAGTTGCCACCCCCTGGGCAAAATTGACACAGCAGCTGCTCAGGCAGAGGATCCTGTGCTCCTGAAGGTCAGGTCTGTCCCTTCAAAAAGTGAGAGGACAACAGGACTGACCCACCCTGTAAAGGGCCAATACCCGGGGTACCACCCCCCTGCACTGCCCATGAGAGTCCAATCTGGATTCCCCCTGCACTGAGACCGAGCAGTTGTCTTGGGATGTTAGTACCCCTGAGACCCACTTGCAGAGTCGCAAAGCAGTCCTGATTTTTGCACCCTCAACTGGCGAGACCAAAGACCGCAAGGCTCCAAGATGCACAGAGCCCAGCTAAACTTTTTTCTCTACACCAAGCACCCCGGCCCAGGAACCGATGAACTAACTGTGCTCCCTGGACGCCGGATCTGTGTGACTCAAGTACCCTGTAGGGGGCGTAGTTCATAGAGCTACCAACGTGACCAGCACCTTTGCACCCAGACACACTAGGGCAGATAATGAGTAACTGGTGGTAATACGTTGGACCTTGGCCCCCCATGACCTTAAGACCCGAAGGAGAGCCCCAGAAGCTGATTGTGAATGCCTGTATAATTCAATATTTAGAAAAATACTCACTTACTATCAGAGTTCTTGATATCACAGTTTATATAAAAATATGACTTATGTTTCTAAATGGGTCTCGGATTTATTCCTGAGTGTCTGTCTCGTTTATTGCCCCTATATGTGTAAACAAATGCTTATCACTACTCTCTGATACGGCTAACTGCTCATCCACACTGCCACAAAGTAGAGCATTTGGGATCTCATTTGTGCTTCTGTAAACCAATTGGAGTCTGGTTAGACTTCTTACAAAGTGTACCTCGTTTTGGTCCACTATATAAAGAGCCAACTTCCTACAGTGCAGTAGCGTACAGTGGAATAGAGTGAAGTGCTGTAGAGTAGAGTGGCGTAGCGTTGGGTGATGCAGAGTAGAGTGGCCTACATTGTATTAGCATAGAGTTGAGTGAGGCAGAGTAGAGTTTGGCATAGCGTTGTTTTGTAGGGTGCAGTGGTGTAGAGTAGAGTGCTGTAGAGTGGAGTAGAATAGAGTGGCATAGATTGTAGTGGTGGTCAGTAAGACTGAGGGGGTGTGAGCTTCAGATTTTCCGGCAATCATGCTGGGATATCAAGTTAAATATTATACGAGAAGCAGCTCATGATGGGGGCTTTAGGGGCAATGGAAAGGGAAAGGAGTGTGGGTTTTGAGGGATGCTTAAAACACAGTATTTTGTAAAATACCCATATTTTCTTTTCAGACCTTCAAAACAGAAGAGTGTATATATGTTTCTCTCTGAGCGGGTATTTAAAAATCCCAGGAAAAATCTGACAGAAAAGAAACTATACAGAGAGAGGCCCCTCGCACCAAAGGGACCAGGCTCTGATAGGACTGTAATGTCAAAAACTAATTTCCTCTGGGTATGTCCCATACCAAACATACGTATCTCCACATTCAATCTCAAACCCAGTTGCTCCCCAACCTCAACTCTGATAATATTCACAGTACAATATAAGTTGCCTATATTTTAAAAATAACTTTTATTATTCATAAACAGGCATAAAATCAGTACAATAATTTAAAAACAGATTCTATACATTAGAGACAATTAACAATTCATTAGAGCCGTTATTCCATTGTGTCATAACATTAAAACCCCTATTATTCAAAATAGAGCTATTAAAGTATAATTTCACATTCATTATAACATAGTAAAAACCCCACACTAGATAAAAGAGGGCGATATAAAGAAAAGAGACAAAAGAGAGAAGAAACGGGCAGCTACGACAATCACTATATGTTTCTTGTTCGTTGACCAATTGATTCTCCAGATGACAATTAGCATGTGTATCCTAATTTGTTTCAACCATGCCAATATGTCCACCCAATTTAGTCTATTCGAAGCGTTGACGCGCTTCAGTGGTATCAGCCCAATCTAGAGCACCTTTTTCAAGTCTCAACTGATTCCTCTAAAAAATGATCAACCACTACTCTGATCGAAACGGTTTTGTATAATGAAGCGGCCCCATTGTAGCTTTCTTATTATCTTAAAAAGATGATGGTGACATTCTTGATAAATATATATAAAATATAATGTGTTGTCTATTTTCTAGAACTGCTGTATTCTGTTTCGACCCAGAAATATATTAGTTCTCCCATTCAAGAGGATGAGTCGGCCTATCCCCACTATATTCTAGATCTTCGGTATTTTGTTTCCACCAAATAATAAATATTCTCCTCTCCTAGAGAATGAGTCGGCATATCTTTATCTCCTCAGTCAAAGCCTCTGTAATACGCCTACACTGATTGCCCCAACTGATGTAATGTAATGTAATGTAAATGCGTTTAATATAGCGCAAAATAGTTGCCCAGAGGCGTCCAAGCGCTGACATTGCATAAAATTGTAAGCAGTAAAACCAATTAACACAGAGAGAGAGGAAAGTTTATTTATTGAACAGAAAGGTTTTCAGGTGTTTTCTGAACGAAGTCAGGTCTGCATTAGACCTTAGTTGAAGGGGTAGGCTGTTCCACAGCTTAGCAGCGTTCAGGGAAAAAGAACGTCCACCTGATCTAGCCCGGTTGACTTTGGGCACCGTGGCAAGGTATGCGCTAGCTGAGCGCAGCTGTCTGATAGGGAGGTATGGGGTGATTAGGGAACGATTGATCAGAGGGCCGGTTGCCCAGAAGGACTGGTGGGCAATACAGAGGGATTTGAAAGCAATCCTGTCTCTTACAGGAAGCCAGTGCAATCTTGCTAATCCAGGTTTAGCAGAGGACCTACGAGGAATTTGAAGCAGGGTCCGGACTGCGCAGTTTTGGATCACTTATAACTTCCGCAGTGTGAAGTCAGGAGCACCCAGATAGAGTGCATTTCCAAAGTCCAGCCTAGAGTGGATCAATCCCTGTACAACAATTTGCCTAGCTTGGAAAGGTAACAGGGGGAGAATCTTCCTCAGCATTCTAATAATGCCAAAACAGGTAGCAGACAACTTAACAGCCTGATGGTTTAACGTTAGGGCACTATCCAGCCAAATGCCCAAGCTCTTAATGGCATCCTTTGGTACTGGAGGGGGACCCAGACAGGCCGGCCACATGGAACTCAGCAAGGACGGGACTGAGCGTCCCAACATCATAACCTCTGTCTTGCCCCCATTAAGTTTGAGGCAAGACAGGGTCATCCAGCTGTTCACTTCGCTCAGACAGCCAGCCAGATCTACTATGGCCGTAGGGTCCTCAGCCTGTGTCAGAGAGACCACCAACTGGGTATCGTCCGCATAGGTGACGATCTAAATACCATATGGGCGGACGATACCTGCCAGTGGTCTCATGTAGACGTTAAACAACGTCGGGCTGAGCGAGGAGCCCTGCGGGACTCCACAGCCCAACGGTCTGCTGGTAGAGATGGTATTTCCCTCAAAAACCTGGAATGTTCTATTGGACAGAAATGACCTGAGCCATTTCAGCGCTCCTCCTTGGATCCCGATATCATGAAGACGCTGCAGTAAGATCTCATGGTTTAAGTGTCAAAAGCGGCACTCAGATCGAGGAGGATGACTGCCACCGATCCTCCCCGATCTAAGATGCCTCTTGTTTCTTCCAGAACTGACAACAAAGCCGATTCTGTCCCATGTTTGGGGCGAAAACCGGTTTGTGAAGGGTCAAGCAGTTGATGATTTTCCAGAAAATTAGTCAAAAGGTTGTTAATGTGTTTTTCCAATATCTTACTGATCCAGGGGAGCAAGGAAATGGGACGGTAGTTGTTAAAATTATTCACGTCCATATTGGGTTTCTTCGCGAGTGCCCTCACCCTTGCCTGTTTCCATGCTGGTGGAACCATGTTGGTGGAAATTGAGGCATTTAGTACCTCCAACATGACCGGGAGGATGATGTGATTAACTGCCTTTAAGAAGCTTGGGGGGGCAGGGTCACTGGGATGGCCCGATTTTACCTGCGCCGTTAAAGTGGCCAAGAGATCCAGGTGTAACAAAGGAAACTCGTCCAACACAGGTGGCAGATTGTCTGTTACACCCTGCTTGAAATGCTCCAGGATTTCACCTGAGGCGTTTGGGAGAATGGTTGGGAAGGATGAGTAGATGAGATCCATTTTGTTATAGAAGAAATCAGCTAACTCGTTACATCGGACTTGTAAGTCGTCACTATTTACAGGGGGCTGGGGAAGTTCAGTGAGACATTTTACTATCCGATAAATCTCCTTGGAACTAGAGCTGGCTTCAGAGATCTTTTGTGAGTATTACTGGGTCTGTGCTTTCTTTATTTTTGTCTTATAGTCCCTAATAGATTTCCTGTACAAAATTTTGTCTGGGTCAGTGTAGGCCAAACGCCATTTCCTCTCAAGCCTTTTGCACTTGCGTTTAAAATCCCTAAGTTCCTCCGAATACCAAGGGGCCGAGGTCCTAGATCTCTTTGCCCGAGTTATCTTAGATGGAAGTGTGGTATTCAATGATGTTGTTATCCAATTATTAAATTCTTCGTTGGCTAACAAGGGATCTGCACTAATCAATGGTGTAGTGGCTTGTAGTTCGTCGGTCCATTTATCTAGTGGAAGTTTGGACCAGTTGCGAGCATTCGGTGCTCCTGGCCTCAAAGCAGGAGGTCTATGCGTGTGCCAGGTTAAAGGGACTAGGCGGTGGTCTGTCCATGGGAGCACGATAGGGTGTTCGACTTCTAAATCGGGGCAGTTACTAAATATGGGGTCCAGCAGGTGCCCTTTCATATGTGTAGAGGATCTGACTAGCTGCGATAGCTGCAGAGCAGACAGATCGGCGATAAGCTCTTGGGCCGTATGATCAGCTAAGTTCTCAAAATGCATATTTAGGTCGCCCAGTAGTGTATAGTTGGCGGAGGTGGAGGCTAGGTCTGCAACAGCCGAGGGTAGAGAATATACAAACTGTCTAAGCGAACCCGGGGGGCGATAAATCAATGCTCCAGCAAAGTTAGTATTAGGTGAGAGTTCCAGACTGAAGGCCATGCTTTCGCAGTCTGGAAAGGGGCTAGGAAGACAGCGGCAGGAGTAAATGTCTTTAAATATTATTGCTAGACCTCCTCCTTTCCCGGAACAGCGATCTAACCTTACTACTTGGTACCCTTGAGGCAGAGCTTGTATTATGTTGGGCTCTGAAGACGGAGTTAGCCAGGTCTCAGTAAGAAATACTATATCTGGGGTGAGCTCGTCAAGTAGCAGGGATAGTTCCGTTTGGTGCTTGGGTAAGGACCTACAATTAAGAAGAAATATCTTGAAGGTATGCTGAGTTCTCGTGGAAGGAGTGGTTTTGAGATGAGAGTGGCAGTGCGGACATTGAGTGGGCAACTTCAAGGGGTGGTAAGAATGGTTACATGCTGTCTTAGTAAGTGGTCCTAAATTGCGCAGTTCAATAAAGCTGTATCCCCCAAGGTTTCCTGGAAGAGGGACAGGGGTTGTGGCCCCTGGTCCCGTGCGGTCGCGGACGGGCGCAGACGGGCTTGCCTTTGGCGTGCCTTTGGTGCGCCTCCGGCGCGCCCGCTGCGCCCGTCCGCTGCGCCTCTGGGGTAGAGGCTCCATTTTGTACTGGCGAGGGCGTGAGGGCGGGAGGGGCTTAGCACTAGTCTGCTATCCCTCCCCTTGCTCCTCACCCAAGATGGCGGGACCCTAAACAGCGCTGACTCGGCTGCAAGGGGGCGGTCCTGGCAGGACTCCCAGGCAAGGTGGGCGGTTCTGAGACTGCAGCCAAGGGGAAAGACACGCTATCCCTAGCAATGGCAACAAGTAAGTTTCCAAAGTTTTAAAAACAATTTCGGCGCTAAATAAGGATGCAATTTTAAAAGTTCAAAACAAAATTCAAATAAATGCAGCATTCAGCTCTCTCACGGCAGGTGATAGCGATGTATTCCACACAATCTTTTTATGACTGTCTCCGTTTGTTGGACCCACGTACAGCATCTATTCGGGTTATGGCGTGCAAAAGATGATATTTTTTGACATTACAGAAATTTGACAGATACCTTACTATACTCGACTGAAAGCTCCTGTACCCATCTCTTTACTAAATAATGCAGCTATTAGGGGTGTGTAACACCTCAAACACCCCCCTGAAGCTACGCCCCTGTATATTGGTGCAGAGAGGATTATTGCAGAGTAGAGTATAGTGGTGTAGAGTGCAGTGATGAAGAGTAGATTGGCGTAGAGTGCAGTGACGTTGAATGCAAAGGATTTGATTTGAGTGCTTTGGCATAGAGTGCAATGGTTTAGAGTGGAGTGGTGTAGGGTGCAATGGTAGAGAGAACAGTGGTGCAGTGTAGAGTGGTGTGGCTCAGAGTGGAGTAGAGTAGCAGAGAGTGAAGTGACGTACAGTGGATTGTTTGAGACTAGAGTGAAGTGGAGTAGAGTAGGATAGAGTAGGGTAGAGTGGAATGGTGCAGGATGCTGTGGTATAGAGTGCACTGTTGCAGAGCAGAGTGGCATGGAGTGTGCAGAGTAGAGCGTCACAATACAGTCCTGGCTCAGAGGGCCCATATTTGCTAGTGTCCTATTCCATTTCCAAGTCTCACATTGGCATCAGTCCCTTTAAATGCACAAAGGCTGTCGTAACTTGTTTGGCCGTGCTCACAATTTGCCATTTCCGCCCTTGACATTTTACCTCTCTCCCTGGAAATGATATTCGGCAAATGTATACAATCCACCCCACTGGAGAAAAGACCAAGCCTCAGTCTGTGAAAGTCATGGAATTTCAGGTACCAGGATGGACACAGGCAGAACACAGAAAAAGTGAGGAACAACCATGACCGGTAGGTCAGGGGAAAAGTCATTATGTTGAGTACTAAGCCCATTAGCAAAAGGGTAGCCATAGAGGGGTTCAGAAAATGAAAAAAGGTAAACAGATAAAAAGGAGTAGAATCAATGTTAGTGTCCCTCTTCACTGAGTGGTACGATAGAGAACAAAGGCACAGCAGGAAAGAATGGATGGTGAGGTCACAACCTTGGCAAGCAACAGTAGTATCCTCATGAGGTAACATGCCTGGGTCACAACCTTGGCAAGCAACAGTAGTATCCTCATGAGGTAACATGCCTGGGTCACAACCTTGGCAAGCAACAGTAGTATCCTCATGAGGTAACATGACTGGATCACAACCTTGGCAACGCAATGGTAGGTAGTACCTTCCACCAAGTAACACAGTCAGGATCACAACCTTGACATGCACTGGCAGTACCTTCACACAAGTGAAATGGCCAGGAACTCAATCTTTACATGCAGTGGTAGTTCCTTCCACCAAGTAACACAGCCAGGTTTGCAACCTTTGCAAGCAGTGGTAGCTCCGTCCACCAAGTAGCATGGTCAATACCACAACCTTGGCACGCACTGGTAATACCTTCCACCTTCCAAAGAGTAGCATGTCCAGGATCACAACCTTGGCACGCATAGTAGTACCTTCTACCAAGAAACATGGCCTGAATCGCAGCATTTTCATGCAGTGGCAGGTCCGTCCACCAAGTAACATTGTCAGGATTAAATGGGTGTGCAGAACTATACACAATGCTGCACACTTGGCTGTACAAAACTCTGAAATCATGAAATTACCTTATCAATAAATAAATAAATGTGACTTGTGACTAGTGGTGTGAAAAGATGTTTTCACCTGGAAGGTGGTTCAAGTTCACCAATTTTGTTCTTCAAGAAGGCTGCATAGTTTTTTTATAACTCTTTGTATTGAACATATCCTAGATTATCAATACATTACAAGCAATCATTGACAAAATAGCATCAACTTGACTGTTATAGACCATGACCATCCCATCTATTATTAATGGGCTGTTTTGTTTTTAGACTTAAGTCCGCATCTTGTCTTGGTGTATTCCTCATCTTTTCTCGAGTTGGCAGAGAACATATACCTCCCCTGTATGTATTCCACTCTCCCCACACCTGCTCCCACTTCTTGGGGCATCCCGTATTAACGTAGACTGCCTTTTTGGCTATCATAACACAGTCCATATCTTTGCACCATTCGGCATATGTTGGTGTATGTTGCACTCCCTGGTGTTTAGCAAATAAAGTTTTGCGATCATCATACCCAGTGTCGCCCAGGCTTGTTTTTTTATGATTGAGGTCTGTGGGCTCCTATATATTGAGGAGACATCTCTTGGGTTCAGGTGGTACAGGAGCCCCGCTAATCTGTGTTACTGTCTTCATGGTTATTCCATAGTTGTTTCTAATTTCAGGAAAATGCCATAGAATGTGATAGAATGTGCCTGCTCCCCCACACTGTCGCAGACAGAGCTGGGAGTCAACGTTTCCCATTTTAACTACGGTTGCCCTAAGTAAGTATGTTCTTTGGAGCACTTTGAGTTGTATCAGTCGCAATCTGGAGGGTATTGCCACCTCCCGCAGGGATTCCAGTGCTTCCTGTTAGTTGGTGTCGTCTAGTTGCCCTATGTCCTTCTGCCATTTCTCCAGAAGGCCCTGCGTTGCGTCTGTCAAATTATTAATTAACTATTGATACATAGGGGAGATTGCCTTCCAGTTCATCTAGTCTGTAAGTAACCTGTCTTCCAGTGGTGATGCCTCTGGAAGGATTGCGTTTGCCAGGATAACAACCATGAGTACATGTCTGATCTATAGGTAACAGAACGTTTGCCTTGAGGCCATATTGTATTGTTGTTGTAGCTTTTTAAATGGGATAACTTCCCCTAGTGCCCAAGATCTCCCACCCTTGAGATTCCTATTAGGTCCCAATTTTGGAATCCTTAACAACTAATCAGTCTGCCCAGTTTCTCAGTCTCCCAGAATGGGGTAAATTGTGTCATTTTGTTGTGCTAACCCAGTTTCTTGCGTACTGTGTGCCATAGTTGGACCGTGTGTGCTTTGGGTCCCGAGAGAAATATAATGTTGGCTTTGTTGTATAGTGCTCGCAGGACACCCCCCTTCGCACAGAATGTATCGATCAATTCGGAATGCGGTGTCGGTCTGATGGGAGTGTACCCATTGGTTAAGGACTATGAGCTGTGAGGTCCAGTAATACGTCTGTATGTGTGGGAGTGCTACACCGCCATCGTACCATCCTATGATCAATTAAATAGTAGCTATGCGGGGTGGTTTCCCGTCCCATAGCAGGTTACACACTTGGGTCTCTATTGCCTTGAAATATGTCTGTGGAACATGGAATGGTGAGTTCTGATGGGTGTGTGGAAATCTAGGTAGTTTAATTAACAAAAGGAAGGAGTACCACCTGAAAAAATGCTCTCAGAGATCGATTTCGGCGGGATGATTAAATACAGAAAGAAGAGAGTCCTTCTTTGGCTTTTAATAACCCCTCACTCACCGACCTGGTCGGTGACATGCTTCATCATCGGGGCCACCTCGATGGCCGAGTGCCATCAAGGTGTGCTACAACGGATGTATGACGTTACAACGCATACTTTTACAATGACTACCATTACAACGATTTTTTTACAACGCAAAAACTTTTACAACGCATACCATTACAACACAAGATTTTACAACGCAAGTACCTTTACAACGCATACCATTACAACGTAAATATTGGTAAGTATATAATATTTTTTTTAATATAAATTATTTTAAATTATTAAAATATAATTAAGTTTTATTTAATTGTATTTAATTAATTTAATTTAAATATAATTTTAATTTATTTTTACAAATTAACCCTGTACCCCAAAAACCCAAAACTGACCCTGAACCCTAAAAATATTTTTTTTAATTTAAATTAATTTAAATTATTAAAATATAATTAATTTTTATTTAATTACATTTAATTAATTTAATTTAAATATAATTTTATTTTATTTTTACAAATTAACCCTGTACCCCAAAAACCCAAAACTGTCCCTGAACCCTAAAAATACCCCTTTACCCAAAAACCCAAAACTGACCCTGAACCCTAAAAATACCCCTTTAACCAAAAACTGAAAACTGACCCTGAACCCTAAAAATACCCCTTTACCCAAAAACTGAAAACTGACCCTGAACCCTAAAAATACCCCTTTACCCAAAAACTGAAAACTGACCCTGAACCCTAAAAATACCCCTTTACCCAAAAACTGAAAACTGACCCTGAACCCTAAAAATATCCCTTTACCCAAAAACTGAAAACTGACCCTGAACCCTAAAAATACCCCTTTACCCAAAAACTGAAAACTGACCCTGAACCCTAAAAATACCCCTTTACCCAAAAACTGAAAACTGACCCTGAACCCTAAAAATACCCCTTTACCCAAAAACCCAAACATATAATATTTTAAAAATAATTATATACTTACCAAAACTTACGTTGTAATGGTATGCGTTGTAAAGGTACTTGCGTTGTAAAATCCTGCGTTGTAATGGTATGCGTTGTAAAAGTTTTTGCGTTGTAAAAATTTCGTTGTAATGGTAGTTTGTTGTAAAAGTTGCGTTGTAAAGGTTGTTTCCCGCTACAACACCTGAAATACAGTGGAGCTGGTATGTGAGTGATGAGTGTTAGAAAAAGAGGGTAGGTGTGTTAAAAATTGTCCTGGTATGGCTTATTTTAGAAAAAAAATTATTCTTAAGACTACTGGACAATGTTAAAATATGTGTGTAGATACAATAACAGGTATGATTATGACCAAGTGTATCTGAATAGTATGTGGAGGGTCTATATGTTTCAAACCGTAATTGGAATTACCGGTTTTTCTTCAGGACCAAAACAAAGAAATGGGTGGTCAGGGTACACTAACACCCTGCCATACCGTCATTCCTTTGTGCCTAGGTAACAAAATTAGTGATACCCGGCAAAAAAACAACAAAAGTATAACCCGGTGCTGGTTATCCTAGAATAAAAGACTCCTAATGAGGGGTCATTGGGCAGCACGGGATTAAGAGGGAAGGGAGGCCTGTGTTCGAAAGCTATTAGTTTTCGCAGGTCTGATAAAGCATTGTACCTAGTGAGCCCCTCCATGCATCCGTAATTACCACCGCAACACCCATTGATTTTGACGCTGTCCTCTATTTACAAAGGTGGCGTAAATAGGAGGCAGTGCCAAAATTAAGACCCGGGAAAACCTGGTCTTAACTTGGCAAAAGGAGGAGAAATGCTTTGTTTCTCTTTGTTTTGTTTTTATGTCTGCTGCCTTGTGCAGCACACATGGAAAAAGCAATATGCCGTGGATTGTTTATGTGTAGGAAGCGTTTGTTTCTGGTAGTCTTTTTAACACTGGCGAGGTCTGGTCTGCGTGAGGGAGCAGCACGGCTTTCCTTCCCTCTTGTTTCATACACCAGCTAAACCTTGGGGCCCACAAGGTTAAGGTACTTCGTAGGTAATAATAGCCTTCGGTGATCCAAAGAGACTTATTCTTCTTCATCAACATTTTTAAAATAATCGTATGGCAGCAGCGCTTGGGAAATTATAGCGGAGTGCAGTGTATAAAGATTTTTTTGAGTGGTCGTTGCCATTACGTATTTATCTTTTCTCTCACGTTCATTGGCAGATTTATGACTGTTTACTTTCCATCTGCCAAAGTTAATGTCCCTTTTAAGCTGATTTCGCATGACTGTGGGGACTGTTCGTGTTTCTGCTGTGAACTGAGGACCATAATTGAGCACTTTAATGCCATTTGTTCACACCGTTTTTAATTCGGGTGACTACTGTGAATCAGTGGCCATAATTTGTGCACATTATTTCGTTTCCTCACAGCGAAATTAAATAAGCATCTTAGGAACATTTTCGCCGCTTGGAATAATCAGCTGTTTTGTGTCAGCGTTTATTCAACCGAGTTGCGCCTTCATGTCCGACGCTAGAGGGCACTGTAACCTAATCTTCGCTGACAGGCACAGCCATTAATTCATATTCTGCCTGTCCCAGTGCACATTGCAGTGGTCATCATAACGTCGGCTGAGGAGACGCGTTTTTGACGCCAGAGGGCAATTCACATTAGACGTTTCCTGTCATCTTCACTCAGCTGCTCATCCATAATTCTGTTTGGCGGCTATTCCTGCACAGTGCAGTTTTCAATCACAGGCATGAAGGATACTGCTTTCTAGGATTTCTTCTCGCCACATCGTCTAACTGTCACTGTCTTTTTGGTCCAGTTAAACTAAGTGTCTGAGCAAGGAATCAATTTGAGTGTATAACTTCAAGAGAGGGTAGTGTGCCTTCTTCCATCGCGCTGATGGGCACAGCTTTAATATTGCATCTCATCCTGCTTCCTTTGCGCTGATGCGCACAGCTTCCGGTGTTACAACCAGTAGTGGAATTGACTTTACTCTACTATGATCTAGTTCTCACTTATTTCAACGCTAATGGAGCCTTGGTTTTCATTCTATGTTGAGTGTGCATTTTGAATGGAATGCGTTATTTAAGTGGTGGAATTTTTGATAGTAATCGCTTCCTGTTGCTCTTTTATCCTTGATATCCTGGCTTAACAAAATAGAGACGTTTTCTGCTTTATGGTGGTTACTTCTGTGGAATTTAGTGGGGGTGGCCAGTGTATTTTGTTACGTTACTATTATGGCTGCATCAAATATGTCACAACCTACACCGTTTTTAAATTATTGTGGGGAACCCAACCTCCCTTGGAAAGAATGGGTGAGAGTGTTTGATACGTATCTTATTGCTATTGGGGGAGAGAAATTCAGTGCATTCAGAAGGCAACATGTCCTCCTCCACAACCTAGGCAACCAGGGTAGGAACGTTTTTGGCACGTTACCAGAACCAGAATTGGAGGAGGCGTTGAATGTTTATGAAGTGTCATTAATTAAATTGGGAATCCACTTTGGTGATAAGGTTAATATTGCGTTAGAACGCCACAAATTATTTTGTAGAGTCCAGGGAAAGGATGAAAGTATTGCCAGTTATGTAGCAGTCTTGAGGGGTCTACGTGTTCTCTGCCAATTTGGGGAACTCAATGATTCCCTCATAAGAGATCAAATCGTTAGATGCACAAGTGATGGCAGAATACAAGAAAAGTTACTCCAAAAACAACCTGATTTACGTGAAGCTTTTGAAAAACCTAAGTCAATTGAACATACAGCAAAATGCATGAAAGAGATAAAACCTAAATCCATTCATGGGGAGCAAACCAATGCTGAAAGTAACTTAGTGTCAGAAATTGAGGGAACCCGAGATGAGGGAGAAGTTTTAAAAATCAAAGGGGAGAAATTCTCAAAGGTTGACAAATCCAAAGCTACTATATCCAACAAACTCAAGTGCTACCGTTGTGGCAGCAATAATCATCTAGCGAATAATCCTATGTGTCCTGCCATTTCAGTAATGTGTAAAAAATGTGATAAAAAAGGCCATTTGGCTAGGGTCTTCCATAGTCCTAATTCAGGATATTCTTCCACTTCTAGTTCTCAAGAGAATAAGTTACAATCCATTAATAAAATTGTATTCCAAATAAGAGAGTCAGAAGTAGTCAATCACATAGAGTATCCCCAATGTGAGGTCAATATTGAGGGCAAGATAGTTAAAATGTACGTGGACTCGTGTTCACCATTTACTTTAATGAATGTATCGTATTTTAAGAATATCAATGTGTGTGATGAAAAAGTCTTGTTGGGGTGGATATCAATCCCCGTAGCTATACAAAAGAAGCTATACCAATCAAAGGTATGATGAACTCTCACATCACTTTTAAAGATCGTTCCATCCTGGGTAAGGTATATATTGTGGAGGAAGGCTCAAACCTTCTGGGGTGGCAACACCAAAAAGACCTGGGAATAATACCCAATCCTAATGGCCTTGAGCAAGTCCTTTCCGTGGACTCGTCTAATTCCAGAGAACATTGGGTTAAAAACTTCCCTGAGGTATTTTCTGCAGAGTTAGGCCTCCTGAAAAATTTCCAGCACAAGATTAAACTAAAGGCTAATGTGAAACCTATCACCCACAAGACCAGGCTCATACCACATTTAATGAATGAACCGTTGAGGAATGAACTGGATAGGCTGCAAAAGCTAGGAGTCATCCGCCCTGTAGACTGCACTGCCTGGGTTTCTCCTGTGGTCATAGCTAAGAAGGCAGATGATAACGGGATAAGATTATGCATTGACCTCAGAGACCTCAATGACAAAATTATTGTGGAAAGGTTCCCTCTACCTTGAATCCACGAAGCACTGAGCACCATGGGTGAGGCGTGTTGCTTAAGTGTTCTTGACCTATCGAGTGCATACCACCAGGTGGAGCTCCACCCAGAGTCAAGAGAACTCACTACGTTTACCACTCCTTTAGGTTCCTTCATGTTCCTCCGTATGCCGTTCGGTCTGGCATCCGCGGCTGCGGTATTTCAAAAGATCATGAAACACATCTTGGAAGGAATTCCTCATACGATATGTTTCCAAGACTATGTTTTAATATATGGAGCCACCGGTGAAGAGCATGATACACATCTCAGGTCAGTTCTAGGAAAATTCAAAGAAGCAGGCCTCACTCTCAACAAGAAGAAGTGTAGAATCAGAGTAGGGTTGGTGGAGTAGCTCAAGCTCCCACTAATAAGCAGGAGTTACTTTCTTTCCTGGGGCTGGCTGAGTATATGGCAGAGTATGCTAAAAACTTTGCGGACATTGCTGGAGATCTCAGAGAGCTCACAAAGAATCATTCCCAATTTAAGTGGTTAGAAAAAAACCAGAGTGCTTTTGAGGCCATTAAGTCAGCCACCCTTAATGCTCCATATCAGTGTAATTTTGACCCTTCAAGGAACACCATTTTCACCACAGACACCAGTAATAAAGGTTTAGGCTCTACCCTGTCCCAAGTCATCGCAGGTAAAGAAAGAATAGTTGCTCTTGCCTCTGTTACCTTAAGCAGTGCAGAAAAAACTATTTGGTAATAGAAAAGGAGGCTTTAGCCTGTTTCTGGGCTGTGAGATACTTCAAATTATACCTATGGGGCATTAAGTTTACCATTCGCACGGATCACAAACCCTTGATGTACGTTTTCAGTTCAAAGGGGGCTACCAGTTGCACACCCAGAATTGCTAAATGGGTGTTAGGATTGGAAAGTTTCATCTTCAAGGTTGAATTTCTTGCGGGGGAACATAATAAGGCAGCAGATTTCCTATCTAGAGCACCATTAGACAAAGTGGAACAAATTGAAGTTACAGAATTTCCCATTTTGCAAGTACATTCTACTACCATTAGCAAGGAGGAGTGGGCTGAGAGTATGAACGGTGATCGAACCATCAGCAGAATGAAGGATCTAACTTTAAATGGGTGGCCTGAGAATCGCAAAGATGATAGCGAGATTCTATGGGAACTGCTGACCAAAGAGTGCACGCCAAGAGGGCTACCAGAACACCTAGCTGGCACAAGGACTACAGTATGTATTGACTCTTACATGTGTTTCCTTACTTCCCTGGTTTTGTTAGGAAGGAAGATGTGTTATAATCTCAAGATTATCCTGTATATATATTTATCTGTTTTTGCCTCAAGATTGTTCGGTGTATATCTGATGTAACAGCATACTTGGCATGAGTAGTATGTACACGGTGATTGTACTGGTTGTGTTTTATTAGATCCCCCTTATTTATTGTTATCCTGCACTTGGTACCTTCCTCCTACCCCTCCCTCCTATTCCCCATTAGAATGTTCCTCTGTTCCTGAAGGCTGCCCTAGAACATTGACAGTAGGCAGACAGAACATGAAGAGACATCGTGAAGAAGTTCTTTTCCTTGGTGGTGTGTGGAGACCGTGAATAAATTAAGAACTTATCCAGCGTTTGTTTCTGGTAGTCTTTTTAACAATATGGCCCTGTATTTTTTTGTTTAAACTAAAGTAAATGATGCATTCAAATGCCATAGAAGTCACATTTTTCATGTGGATTTCACAAAGTAAAAAACAATACAAACGACCTGAAGTTTCAGTGTTTTCCTTGCACTTTGTGAGGTCACAAATGTTTTCGCAGTCTGACACAACCCCTATGCTCTGAAATCCTGCTAATTTTCACTCTTGTAGTATGTGTAATGTTTGGAATGTTAGGTTTGCACATGCATGGAGAAAATGCTGGAAGAAACGTTCTATTAGCAATGGCAGTTACGGTTCAACCTTCCGTCCAGGCAGTCACTCCATACCGTGAGTAAAGCTGTATGAGAAATAAAGGCATTTTGTCTAAATGTATCTTGTAGTAATGTCCATTAACATCTACCACATATTGGTGACAATGTGGGATTTGGCTTCACTCACCATCGGGTCCCACGATTTTCGGCCGGCACCAACATTGACGTTCACATGAGCAGCGGAGAGGCACAGGAGTGCAAGTGCCGCCGCACATCGTTGGGAGTTCGCGATACAGGGAAGATCCTTCTTACTCCTATTTTGTGGGTGAGGGTCACAGTTCCCCAGTCAAGTGCAGTTTTGGAGTGAGTCTGCGTGGGTGCCTGTGTACAGCTCAAGTAGTGCCGACAATTATTGAGGCCAGAGCGTGTACGCTGGTGCGCATGCAGGGAAGATGCAGAGAAGAATCAATTTCATGATGGCTCAGACGCTGGTTGCGTCTAAAGTTTGAGTGCCCAGCAAATACTTGTGAAGAGTAGGAAGAGACGGCCACTGTTTACAGAGACTGTCCAAGACTATGGAAGAAGCAGCCTGCCTTGAACATTTTCAAGGTCAGTTGCCTGCGGGAGCAGGCCAGAAGAAGGGACTGGTGCTTCGGTGTTGTAGAGGATATGACTGCAAAAAAGGGGCTACGGGTGGATTGTGAAGGAGTTGCTGGAAGTGGGGCTTCTAATTGAATTAGTATTCAGCATTATTCAGACAATATTAAATATATTTATATATTTTTCCTTCACTTTTGTTGACTGTCAATTTTTGGTAAAAGTAATGGCAAGCAACCCTGCATCAAATCATGCAACCTCCTCCATTTCTCAGTAAACCTGGGAAATCAACTATGGTGTGGCCTGAATGGTTCAGGTTATTTGCTTTGCTGTTTGGAAGCCTTGGTCAAGCAGCGCAACGCATTTTTGAATGTTTACCTCCTATACCTCCTCCCCAGGGTCAGGCCGGGGCCAGACAGTGGAATGTATATGTGGAAGCAATCGCCAGATTTAAGAAACAGTTTTCGGATACCCCTATCTCATGCTGGAGAGGCATAACTTTTACAAGTGTAAACAAATGGAGGAAGAAAAGGTGGAGGAATATTTATCGCATTGAGAGTATGGGCAACCTGGTCAGGGAAGCAATGTATCTGGTGGTCAAAATTACTGCTCTTGTAGACAATATCCCGGATTTCAATATTCTTCCGGTGATCAAATCTGTCAAACTCAAGATGGAAAGGCTAGACCACCTCCATCTTTCTCTCTATGGCCGGTGTAGCGTGTTTAAAACGCTTGTCCTCCCAAAAATCCTGTATTTATTCAGAACCATACCATTAGAGTTGTCACAAGAAAGTTTGGCTAGGGCCAAAAGGATCTGCCATAGGTTCCTTTGGGGTTACTGCCGCTTGCGTAGGGCAGTTAAATGGATGTGTCTCTCTAGGGATCGTGGCGGATGGTCGGTCCCAAATCTTTTATTATATTTTTGGGCCTCTATGTTACAACACTTTAGCGTACCAATATTGGGAGGCAGTGCTGAGGTTCCGCTCTCCAACAGACCCACTATCTATGAGCTAGTTCTGGGTGATACTGCCAAGGGGGTCCTGACGCAAATTCTCGAGCCGAGCTACTTCAAGAGAACAAGGTTCAAGATTATAGGGGCCATGTTTTCAATCTGGCGTAAAATTCGGCATAAATGGTCGCTAGCGAATGTTAATTTTTATACACCCTTTACGGCGGTTCGACTACTGCCTGCTATTTTTCAGGATCAAGTTATTTTTAGATGGCAGGCATTGGGTTTGAAGGGCATAGGTGATTTAGGTACTGGTGGGTAGATGCCCCCCTTTTCTCATTTAAAGGTCAAGTTTCATTTGAACTCCCACGACTTCTTTAAATATCTTCAGGTCAGAAGTTTTATTGATAAACATCAACATCAATATGAAACCTCGAACGTTTTTGATAAGGTTACCTTATTTGAATTAATTCAAAGAAGGGCTAGAATTGGCAAAATGTATCAACATCTTTTATCTGACTTTCCGGAAGATCCCGATTCCCAGAAGTCTAAGTGGGAGGGAAAATTTGGTAGTACTGGTGGACCTAGCGAGTTTTGTCCTTGTTTTTGGTAGCCTATGCACTCAAAGCTATATGGCAATGTTCGAACTCTATTATACACTGTCAAAAATTACAAAATGGGGGGGTCGTAAGAGTGATTGCTGTCCTAGGTGCAGAAGCAGCTAATGATATTCACATGTTCTATTCATGTCCAAAGTTGGGGGCATTCTTGTATGATGTTGAGTACTTTTTAAACTCATCACTCAATATCCTGGTCACCATCTCTTCGGAGATGATGATAATGGGGTGTGAAGGCACCGTCCTGGGTGAAAGAACAAGATATGTTTCTGCCTTTTTGGTCATAGCAATGTCATTAATTCGGCTTTGTAATACCTCACAATGGCTGAGTCCTGAAGCCCCTACTTTTTTTAATTGGCGAGTCAGGATTCTTGCCCTCTATAACTTGGAGTCCTCAGTGTTTTTGAGAAGGGGGAGAAGGAGGCGTGAGTTTGCCTGCAAGATCTGGGCCTCTTTTGAGGATTAGCTTAAGCAATGTTTCTTTGAGTATCATCTAAGTTCAAGTGATTGTGCTTGTCTGGGCCTTTACTCTGCCCACTAGGATGTATAATGTTTTTTTTTCTTCTTTTCTTTTGACCATGCGATATGCTTTACCTTCATGTTTATTCTCCACTGTGTATCTTTTATGTATCGGTTTTGTTATTATCTTTCATGTTTCTTTCTGGTTACGCATTTCTGTGTCAATTACGTTTACCACGACTTTGTCTCTTTTGTTGGTTTATCTAAAAAATACAAATATTTTTTTTTTTTTAAAGAGAGAGTATGGGCCCATACTCAGGTTCAGTCCCTTGGCTAATGACTACATTAGGGACCGATTTGTGTTTAATTGTGCTTCCCGCAAAATCAAAGAAAAATTGCTGAGTTGTAAAAATCCTTCTCTGACAGAAGTGATCGACTTAGCATTAAATATTGAAAGCACTACAATGTCAATGTAGGCAATGCAGTTGAAAACAGTTTTTAAAGTGAATTTGGTTTCTGGTCAGAAGGAGAACAATGAAGAAGGGTTATATGTGGTGGGCTCAAAGGATAACTCACAAAGAATGTTACCAAAAAGGGGCCCCAGTTTCTGTTATAGATGTAGTTCAAAATCTCATCTAAGTAATTTCACTGGGTGCCCAGCCTTGTGCAAATTATGTTTAAATTGTAAAATAATTGGGCATTTCCAGAAAGTGTGCCGGGGAAATAAGAAGCCATTGAAAGTGAGCAATGTGGATTTGGAAATGGACATGTGTGCAGAGTCCTTGAACAATGTAGTCTTAACATTAGACAGTGATGTGGAGCCTATAAGGTCCATTATGTGTGGCTAAGATTGATAACATGGAGATGCAAGCAATGGCGGACAAAGGGTCACCCATATCAATACTTAGAGATTCCACATTTTATGAAAATTGGGGAAAAGATTTTGCTCTACTGATAACAGATTCGGGGAAAATGATATTAAGATATGGGGTATTACGTAGCCAATATGCAAGTGCTTGGCAGAGAGATTGGTACAAAAGTATATGTGGCACTCAAAAAGAAGAATATAGTTGGGTGGAAAGACCTGCAAGGATGGGAATATATTTGGTACTGGGTGATGAGAAACCTGAAACTGTACGTGAGGTATCTGTATGTAATTTGGATGAAACAGAAAAGGATGTTAAAGAGCTGATAGCTGAGTTCAATACAGTATTTCGCGAACAAGTAGCTCTAGTGAAGGGAGTGGAACACAGAATCAAACTGTTGCTGAATGTACATCCAGTGGCACACAAGGTGCAACCTTTTACGATGAGTGTAAGAGAAGAGTAAAAGGCCACATTGTAGGGGTTGTGTACACAGGACATTATGCAACCCACTAATTTGTCACAGTGGGTGGCACCTATTGTGGTGGCTTGAAAAAAAACTGGAGAAATTAGACTTGTTGCGCACCTTCGTGGCCTCAATAAAAACCTTGTTGTGGACTGCTACCCCTTTACTAGGATTCAGGAGCTTTTAGCAAACATTGGGGGAGCTAAGTGGTTTTCCTTAATAGATTTAAGATCAGCCTATCATCAGGTCCCGCCTGTCCTCAGGTCCCATTACCAATTGATTCTCAGGAGTTGACATTGTTCGAAACACCTTCAGGGGTGTATAAATTCCTGAGACTTTCATTCAGACTGGCTTCAGTGGCCAGTGTATTTCAGAGGCTCATGGACTCGATATTTTGAAACACAAAGGGAGTGCGGGCATATTTGGACGATATTTTGGTTTTTGCACAGAGTTTAGAAAAGCATAACAAATTAATGAGGAAGGTGTTGTCCTTGTTGCGTGAATGAGGGATGACCGTAAGGGTTAATAAATGTAAATTTGCAGTGAGAGAGTTGGAGTATTTGGGAAAAACCATGTCAGAGTTGGGCATCAAACCTAAGTTCTCTGTGGTTAGAGCTATAAAGGATGAAAAAGAACCATAGGACCGAAATACTCTCAGCTCATTTTTGGGTTAGCAGAATATTATGCTAGATTTGTGGAGAATTGTGAGCAAACAGTGGAGCCATTACGTGTACTGCCAAAAAAGGGCCAAAAATGTAGCTGGTCTGAGGAGCTTGAAGCGGTGATTGAGAAGATGAAAGAACTAATTATATCCGCACAACCTCTTCATGCTTTTTGGGAGGACTGCACCTTGATTATAACAGTGGATGCAAGCATGCATGGTTTAGGGGCAGTGCGCAGCCAAAGGGTGAAAGGAAGCGAGCAAATAGTAGCGTTTGCGTCTAGATCATTGAAGCAGTTTGAATGCCAGTACAGTACAATCGAGCAGGATGCATTGGCTTTGGTATTGCAAACACATAATCTCAAATTATATATTTGGGGTCGCAAGCTCTAGATATATACAGATCACAAACCGTTAGCTTTCTTCTTCAGTAAGATAAATAGCAATCACATGTCAGAGGGACTCACTAGACTGGTGTCAAGGTTACTGGAGTAAAATTACGAGAAAAGGGACCTCGCAGGAGAGCAAAGCTTCCAGGCGGATTGCTTGTCCAGAATGCTGAGGGAAAAGGTTGATGAGGAGGATCTCGTTGAGGATTATGTGGAATGCGTAGGGGTGGTGGCTGCTGTTGCAGAATGTGGTTCTGTTTTGATGGAATGCGATTGGAGGGAAGCGTCCAGAAAAGATGCCACTCTGAATAACGTTTAAATGTATAATATACATAAATAGCCAGAAGTGAGATGTTTGAATGGGGACTTGAGAAATTTTGACAGGTTGCGGACGAGTTATCGGTGAAAGATGACATGATGATGAGAGGTGATCGATTCATTCCTCCTGCAGATTTGAGTTAGTCAATCATAAGGGTGGCGCATCAAGGGCACATGGGAGTTACTAAGACAAGTATGAAAGTGAAACAGCACTATTGGTGACCTGCCATGGATGCTCAAGTTAGGAGGATGATAGATAACTGTACTGAGTGCTTGCTGTAGGATAAACAGTGGAAGACTGTGCAGACACCATTGCATCCTACTCAATTTCCTGAAACTGCCTGGGAATAAATTGGTCTGGATTTTTAAGGGCCATATGCGATTTTACCCACAGAAATGAAGTATTTGATTTTGGCTATGGATTAATATTCAAAGTGGATGTATTACAAATTTGTGGAAGCGCCAGATACAACTAATACTATCGAATTTTTAAAAAAGATATTTTGGTTGGAAGGGTCTCCTAAAACTGTAGTCACTGATAATGGGACACACTTTGGGCATCATTAGGATGGTGGGCGGACAACACGGTAAATGGGACTGCCTGCATAAGGGTGGGGGTCCCGTGGCGGCAATTAGGATGCGCCCACCACCGTGGCGGGCACATCCTCTATTTTTAACATTGCGGCGGGCGGTGCTGAAGAAGTTATTGGCTAGATTACCTACGTTTGGAACATTTATTTGCATTTGCTGAATTACATGTATATTGATGTTATTAATGTGTTCATTGTTTTTTTGTTTATTTTGTATAAAGGGGGAGGTGATGTACTATTTGGAATGTTTGGAATGTTAGGTTTTCACATGCATGGAGAGACCACTGGAATGAAGGTGTGATTAGCAAAGGCAGTTGCGGTTCGACCGTCTGTCCAGGCAGTCGCTCCATGCAGTGAATGAACCCGTATAAGAAATAAAGGCACTATACCTAAACGGATCTTGTAGTAGTGTCCATTAACATCTACCACAACTCTGTTATTGTTTCAGGGGGATACAGTTGCTACAATGCCTCCAGTATTTTCCACCTGGTTGAACACATATAATGCAAACCAGAGGTGTTTTAAGACACGTGCCTTTTCAGGGTGGCCCCTAATAGATAGGCTCTGTTCTTCCTAGAGTCCTGCCCTGATGACCTTGAATGTTTTTTAAAAATAGATTTTTCTCAGTACCATTTTCATTTGGTTTAATGTTCTAATTGTCAAATGGGAAATGTGTGGGAGTCTATTACAGACATTTTGCACAGAAATGTAGTGTTTGTTTTTCAACACCATGCAACATCCATTAGAAACTTCAGTTTAGATCCAAACAGGACCTCACAAATAAGAAATGGCAGCGGGTTGAAGAGAATATTTGCAATAATTTTAGTGAACTGCAGCTGAACAATATAGAAACCGCACCTCACTATCCCTAAATATTAGATAGTAACTCATCTAAAATTTGGACCAGTGTGTCTGTGCTGTGTCAGCTGCCAGGCCAGGCCAAAGAGGGCCTGAAAAGGCTAAAATTCGATCATGTGTAAGCCTGGGCAAAACACTACGCTAGACTCATGTAGTTTGCAAAGTTTGCGCTACTTCGCACTACGCAAATTGCACGTAGCACAGTGCAAACACGCGAAGCAGTCATTTTTTGCTTGCTCGCGGTCCTCAACGTCAAGTTGGGGACCGCGTGCAAGCAAAATGACATCCCGGCGATACTTTCCTCGTTCACGATCAGCAGCATAAAGTTGCGGATCACATGCATGGAAAATAAACCTCCCGGAAAGCAACTGAACACGGGGAGGTCAGGTACCAGTCCGCGTTGAGAAAGTTGCTGCTCGAGTAGAAATCTACTTAAGCGGCAGAAAACGACCGCTTGCACTGTGCAAGATGCAGCTTGCACTGATTGCACAGTGCGGACAAGCATCCGGCACTGTGCAATCAGTGCGAACAGCATTTTGCACAGTGCACTACGCAGTTCACGTAGCTACGCGTAGCTTGCGTTGTGCGAAGTGCATTTTGCGTAGCTACTCGTAGCGCTACTTCGCAAACTACGCCCAGGGTTAATCATGAATTCAAAGCTGTTCTGAATAGGGCTCCATAACATGTTTGGCCCCGGGCCCCGAAAATCCTTAACATGTTCCTGATGCAAACGCCTAAAGAATCGGAAGCCACTGTCCAACGCTTGCTACATTTTCACATGAATCTACCATGTGGTGTAATCCAAGCACCCTTTTTTGGCTCCTTGTAATGAAGGCCTTAGACCCAGACAGTGCCAGGCTTTGTGAAACTACTTGTTTCCTAACACGGCTTTGGAAATATCTCCTTAAAAGTGACAATTCAGCTCTTAAGGAGAAGTCACAGGTAAATGAAAACACATGCACAGGCATGGCACAAATTCAAGCAAAATATAATGAGACTGGCATTAAACCAGAAACAACATGCAACCATCATAGAGGTTAACAACGTTCCACTCAGTGCTCAGTGCTCGGCGCTTTATCGACTTCATAAGAATAACATTCAAAATCGGCTCTGCTGGTACTTGCTCTGTGACATATATTGCACACAGATCTCGGCAGCAGGTGCCTTAACCTGCTAAGCTAAGCACTTCTGGCTAGAAAAACCAGATGCCCTGGGTTATTTGATAACACATTTAAATGTAATAATAGTAGCAGTGGCAACACTTGTCCAGAGTCGCATTGTTTGTTTCTAAATAATATTTTTTTGAAATCACTTTTTAACACTTTGGATGGCAACACTGCCTGCCCATGCTCTGTCCAGAAACAACCCTCTTCCCCACTCACCCTTTCAATGCCAGCCTGATACCGAGTGAAAGGCGAACAATTTGCTGACAAATAACAGTATGTTGGAAATTAAAAATATATTCAGGGTTTAGAAACGCACGGCTCTCTTAAAAGGGCCCCTTGGATTCGAATGAAAGCCAGGTCTAAATACAGCCGAGGGGGGCTCCCCAGGGCGTGAAGAGACTAGTTACAGGAGTGAGTTACCCCGAGCTTACCAGCAGCACTGCCGGGGTCCGTGGCGTCAGAGGCCGGGGCTCGCAGCTGGAGGGGCTGGGGCAGCCAGTCCTTGCCTGGTCTCCGTGCCCGGGGGCACTGCACGTCCTCTGCGCGGGCGCCCTCCGGTCTGGTACCCGGCAAAGCTCTCTCTCTCCATCTCTGGAGAGAGAGGCCTGATCCTCCCCTCTCCATGCAGGGATGAGGCCTGGGCTCACCTGGCGCCCCCGCCCGAGGGCAGGTGCCAGGGAGGTGGGGCAGGTGTGGGCGGTGCCCTGGTGGATGGATGGCAGCTGGTGCCAGGAGGGAGAGTGGCATCCCTCGGGCACCCCGGGCACACCCTCCATGCTGCAGCTCGACCTGTCCTAAAGGGTGAGTGACGTCACTTCTGTACCTCAACCTGATATGTATGTATACCTGGTGATTATAATATATGACTGGTGAAAACCACGGATCCAACGGGTATAAGGAATGATCATATTGATCAGGAACAGAGCCGTGACAAGATTCACGAACCATGACGTCATATTCTTCCCAGTCCCATTTATCCACCCACCCACAAGGAAAGTGCAATAAGCTCCTTGGGGCCTTTTTTTGGGGGAGTTTTTTTTATACATAGCTCGAACTTGACCCGAAAGGAATCAAAGCGCTTTACATGAGCTCCAGCTGCGTTTCATACACATTAATTTGTGTTACTTGCTTCAAACCTAAATAACAACGTTAGGTTTATTTTTGCATGTGATGATCCGTCATAAAATCCACAATTAAAAAGGTAAAAAAGGAAGGTACAGTGTAAAGAATGTTTTAACTTTAAAACGTCACGAAGGACTGGGCAAAAAAAGGATGGACCAAGTAGTTCTCCCTGCAAAGAAAGAAAACAACCATTGGTAATGCATTGGGTTCGCCTATGCAATGAATAAAGAGCTGCTTTCATCAATCATCGTCTGGGAGAAGGATAGAGCTCCCTGAGGGATAACACAAGAGTGGAGAGGATGTGGCGCAGTGCCAGAGCCGCTGACTCACCAGCGGGGGATCCCGGTTCTCTCTAGGCAATAGAAAGCAATTAATCTCTCCGGGTGATGAGCTGTTATGAAAATATGCTGCAATACTAAAAGGCAAAAGAAAAAACGAAAATATAGTTCCACCAAAGCCGATGTTAACAATCTTTCGTCAGTGTGAAACTGATAAGAGAAACAGATGAGAAACGAGCATTGGTAAATGCAGTAAAATATGTTACAGCCAATGGAAATAGAGGAAAGGTAAGCGTCACGCACAGGAGCCAATGAAAAGTCAGGAAAGAGAGGAGTCCCTTTTAAGTTTATATTAAAAATAAAGGGGCAGATTTATGAGGCCCTTGCGCCTCTTTGCGCCGCAATTGCGTCACTTTATTTGACGCAACGGCGGCGCAAACAATGCGCCCTATTTACAACGTGACGCATCTAGGAGATGCGTCACGTTGTAAAGCCCTGCGCCATAAGGAGGTGTTCCTGCGCGGGGAGGGGGGGCTGAGTGGCTGAGTGAAATCTATAAGATTTCACTCAGTCACTTTCAGGCCAATGCTGCGTCGCAACTCCAGCAATGCGCCACCTTTACGGCACAGATGCGTCACGCATCTGTGCCGTTTTTGCCCCATGGTGCGCCGCATTGTAAATGCGGCGCACCATGGTGGCGGAGCAGCGGCGCAAAATAACTGCCGCATCCCTCGGGATGCGCCAGTTATCATAAATCTGCCCCAAAAGATTTATCAAGCCCAGTGCAAGCTAAGGGAAGGCTCAAGCACTTGGCATTTGACGGAGCAGGAAGAGAAGATGCTCAAAAGATGAATGGCTGAAGAACACAAACACACTTTGTAATTACATGTGAACAGTTGGTTTATTCATGTTCAATTAATTAAAATCATAATATCTTGACATAAAAACAAAGACAAAGGGTAGTAAAGGAAGATGCACAGTCCAACTGCGTGAGTAGATAATCCTTTATTGTAGATTTCTTCTAGGATAGGTAAGTAGGAGAAGATAGGAAGTATAGATAACACCCCCACCTGGAGCAAGCTCCAAGCAGCTCAGCCTGAGATGATGAACTGACACTGTGAGCCAGAGAGACACCCAGGCATTCTATGGTGTCATTGTTCATTCTATTTAGTGGAGAACAGTGGAGAAGTAATTTACTACACATCCTCCTTCCTTAGGGAATGAGAGCAGAAATAGTTAGGAAGATAAGTAAGATACCTCAAACATAACATTTACATGAAAGTACAATAATGAGATACACAAATCTAATAATGTACTACATGAGGTATCAGAAATACCATTAGCATGAGCAAAAATACAATAAGATGCTAACATTACTACTACACGCCCCATCCTCCTACCTTAGGGAAAACAAAGCATGGCTAGATGAATAAAAACCAATGCAACAAAGAAGGGTGGTCACGCCCACAACCTCCCCATACATGGGTACACCACAGGGTAGGCACCCTGGTAAACAAAGGTGGGGGTAGACACAGACTCTTGGGAGAAATACAACAATTCACCAGAAAAAAGCTCTCTGGAAAGAAACTAAAAGTTCCCCTGATCAGGAAAGAAGTCAAGCTGACACTGAAAATTAGGATAAAACTTCTCACTCAAAGTCCTACCAACATGAAACCCTTGGCCACGAGTTCCAAGCAGTTAGACTTCGACTGGAGCATAGTGTCAAAATTAAAGGTGCCCATACACTCTCCACCAAACATAGGGAACAACGCAGGGTACTAACCCTGTAAAATAACACAACCTCCCCTAAAAAGGGTACACCAGAGGATAGTCACCCTTGAAAATCACATAACCTCCCCTGGTAAGATTACACCACAGGGTACACACCCCGGAAACAACACAACCTCCCCAAAGTAGGGTACACCGCAGAGTAAACACCCTGGAAATCACATAACCTCCCCAGATAAGGGTACACCACAGGGGAAAATGCCCTGGAAAAACTGCAAAACCTGCTCTAAATAGAGAACACTACAGGTTGTATGTATGAAAATATGACTGGGACACTGACTGCCCCCACAGCCTACTTTTAACATAAAATAGGAGCACTCTCTCACAACCTACCCAAAAAAGGGTACACCATAGGGAAATCATCACCCCAGGAATTTAAATTGGAGCCTTTGACTGGCCCCATGAACTCTCAAAATTAGACTTGGGCACTCACCGCTCTCACTCTAAACATCAAGGACACTGACCGCCCATACAACCTCCCCATGGCAGGGTACACAGAAGAGTAAGCGTCACCCTAAAAGACTGAATTGAGTTACTGACTGTCCCCACAACCCTGCCACACACATAACAAGTGTAAACTCACAGTTACTGACTGGCCCCACAACCCTGCCACACACATAACAGATGTAACCTCACAGTTACTGACTGTCCCCACAGCCCCGCCACACACATAACAGGTGTAAACTCACAGTTACTGACTGGCCCCACAACCCTGCCACATACATAACAGGTGTAAACTCACAGTTACTGACTGGCCCCACAACCCTGCCACATACATAACAGGTGTAAACTCACAGTTACTGACTGTCCCCACAGCCCCTCCACACACATAACAAGTGTAAACTCACAGTTACTGACTGGCCCCACAACCCTGCCACATACATGACAAGTGTAAACTCACAGTTACTGACTGTCCCCACAGCCCCGCCACACACATAACAGGTGTAAACTCACAGTTACTGACTGTCCCCACAGCCCCGCCACACACATAACAAGTGTAAACTCACAGTTACTGACTGGCCCCACAACCCTGCCACATACATAACAGGTGTAAACTCACAGTTACTGACTATCCCCACAGCCCCGCCACACACATAACAGGTGTAAACTCACAGTTACTGACTGTCCCCACAGCCCCGCCACACACATAACAGGTGTAAACTCACAGTTACTGACTGTCCCCACAACCCCGCCACACACATAACAACCTTCATCCAAAAGCTGCATGAAGCGGTCGCTTTCTAATATACAGCTGTGCAATCAAGTTCAAAGTGATTGATATCCAACTAAAACAGTTATTGGATGTGAGGACCAGTTTTAGATGGTAGAGTCAGCAAGGAGGATCGCTAATGTCTCCAAACGGGAAACGCTGACTATGGACATAGCGCGCTTTGATGCGGAGTGCTAAGGGGACCGAAAAACAGGAAAAAGAAAAGTCTCACCAGTTTCTTGATGTGACCATAGATTGTGCACTGGTTACATTTAATCCACATCTGGCTGGGAACATGGAATGCAACAAGAGGGCCGATTGAATAAAACTTCTTATCCAAGAACAGCGGAAACAGCAGCAGTATACGTCCATGGACTACTTTAATCTGTAAAGAGTTGATCGGCACCAGACGTAGTTGGTAAACTAACTGGAACACTTGAGGCTTTTGCCAACCACAAAATGGTAGCACGCATCAGTGATGCCGCACAGGACGGCTCCCGGCCTCACGTGCACCAAAACGTCCTCCACAGCCAGGATCCTTGAGCACAGACGTCATTGGAGAACAGATGGAGGTAACACAAAGAAAGCAGGTAAGAATGTGCATGCTGGTGCTTGAATTGAGCTCGCAGCGCAAATTCAAATGTTGCTGCTCGTGGCGCCTTTTCAAATGTAGCGCGAAGCATGGCAAACGGTCAAAAACACCAAAGAGGCATTCACCAACAAAACAGGTGTCCCAAATAGTCTCTAATAAAGAAGTTAGAGACGTCATCGCTCGCACCACCAGGGTACCTTCAAAAATGGATCCGACAAGTCCCCGTCTCACTTAAAAGTCACACATGCAGTGACAGTTAAGGGCCAGCATTCATGAAGTAGGGTACTCCAACATCACATGCAGCCTCTGTAAAACGCCACAAAAGTCGACGAGGATGTCTCATACTGTCCAAATTGCGCCGGTTGGTGTCAAAATGATCCTGCCAATTTTCTCCTTCTGCCAGTGTTATTGACTACAATGCTGCCAGTTTCCTCTTCCAACTGTGGTCAATAACGAAATGTACATCAGTCTTCAACTTACTTCAGGAGGTTACACTGGAGATTGTTTGTAGGTTGGTAAAAGGAGGTGAAACTGTAGCAGCAGACTTTGAGATGAGAGAAGGGTCTTTGGTGATGGCATAAGCAATGCCCACGTTGCAGGCTGTCCAGGTAGAACAGGAAACTGGTGGGGTTAGCTGGGGTGTTACTTTTGAGTTTCAATTGACGTTTTGAAAGTCCTTAATGCACTTGTTTCCTTGGTTCCTTAGTTGTCCTTACTCCTTACTCCACTCGTAGGTTCAAGATCGTCACCAAGTTGTAGTAAAGGAAGATACCCAGTCCAACTGCGTAAGTAGATAATCCTTTATTGTAGATTCCTGCTAGGATAGGTAAGTAGGAGAAGATAGGAAGTAAAAACCCAACCACTAACAACCTGACCACTTTCAAGGCCGCCACCCGCAAACACCACCAATTGATCCGATCCACCAAGAAATCAGCATTCAAGGACCGACTCGACAACAACGCCCACAACAGCAAAGAACTATTCAACATCGTCAAAGAATTTACCAACCCCACCACCGGCACGAACGACATCACCCCCTCCCAATAATAATAATAAAGAGCTTATAGAGCGCCCAGTAACGCCATCTCGGCGTGTCCCCGCGCTAAGAGCTAACTAACGAGCACCATAATACAGCCTCTGTCCCTACACTGTGTAGAGTAGTGTTTTAAGCTTAGCCCTGAACAACGCTTCACTGCCCTCCAATCTCAGGGCAGGAGGAAGTTTGTTCCAGTGTTGGGCTGCTTGGAACGCAAAAGATCGTCCACCCATTCTGGCCTTCCTAACCCTGGGCACTGTCGGCAGCCCAGTGCCCTCAGTCCGGAGGGTCCTTGTTGGTTCGTAGCGGCTGACTAAGTCGCTAAGGTAGGCGGGCGACCTGCCCCAGACAATTCGGTGACAGAAGAGGAGGCATTTGAACAGCACGCGTTTCTTCACTGGCAACCAATGAAGCGCATCCAAAGCCTTCTGATAATTAGCTCTCCTGGGTCTTCTTAGCACCAGTCTAGCGGCGGAATTCTGGATAACTTGCAGGCGACCAAGGCTGCCCTCGTTGGACCCTAGGAACAGAATGTTTCCACAGTCCAACCGAGAGGTCACCAATGCCTGCGTCAGTGTCCTTCTAGCCGCAAGAGGTAATAGGTCTAAAGTTTTATTTAGGGTCTTCAGTACCCCAAAACACTTGCCCACAAGACGCCTTATATGGCCTTCACAGGAGAGGGTGGGGTTGATCCAGACTCCTAAATTCTTAGCCTCCTCACAAGGTGAGGGAGTAGGGCCAAGGCACGAAGGCCACCACTCGGCTGACCAGCTTTTGCTTTTTCCCCCCACTACCAAAACCTCTGTCTTAGAGCCGTTGAGTTTTAGGCAGTGGGAGTCCATCCACTCAGCTAGCGCCTGCATACAAGACCTAAAGTTAGTGGCGGTATTGGTGGTGTTCTGCGATAGAGAGATCAGCAGCTGGGTGTCGTCGGCGTATGATACCAGTTCCACCCCGAACGACTGTACCACCTTCGCCAGGGAGGCCATGTACAGATTAAAAAGAGTAGGGCTCAAAGCTGAGCCCTGAGGCACTCCCTGATCTAGTGGCATCTCTACCGAACGACATTCCCCTTGTTGTACCTGGAAGCATCTTCCTGTGAGAAATGACTGCAACCAGTACAGCGCGGGACCAACGACCCCAGCTTCATTAAGACACTGTAGCAGGATGGAATGCGCTACAGTGTCAAAAGCTGCGCTGAGGTCGAGCATGATCAGGGCCATTGTATGTCCCGCATCTGCCCCTGCTCTCAGAGTCTCAGTGGCACGTAGGAGAGCTGTCTCGGTCGAGTAGCCCGCCCTAAATCCTGATTGTGAGGGATGAAGTAGATTCCCTCTCTCCAGGTGCTCAGTGAGCTGAGCATTGACCACCTTCTCAGCCACCTTCGCCACATATGGCAGTAGGGAAATGGGTCTGAGGTTTTCCAACACCTCGATACTTACATTCGGTTTTTTTCTTATTGGCAGTACTATGGCCTTCTTCCACTCCTCCGGAACTCGTTGAGTGGAAAAAGAGGTCTGTAAGACATGTCTTATGTGTGGTTCCAGGGCCACAAGACCCTCCGAGATGACCCAGGAAGGGGCCGGGTCGTTGGGGGAACCGGACTTCACGCTATGACAGATCTTTATTAGCCTATCACCGGAAGGGACCTCGAAGGTTTGCAGAAAAGAGTCAGGAGCCATAGGCGAACCGCCTGCTCTAAAGTCTATGCCCTTTCCCGGTTGTTGAGTGAAGGAGGCATAAATGGCTTTGACTTTATTAGAGAAAAAGTTAGCGACTCTATTGCATCCCTCCACGGTGGCACTTAGGGGGATATTTGAGCTGGAGACTAATGATATTTCCTTGTATATTTTAAACAGTTCGCGAGAGGAGCTCTCGGCTACCTCAATGCGTGTCTGGAAATATTTAGCTTTAGCTCTGCGTACCGCGTACTGATAGCTTCTATGTGCTAAGCTATAGCTGTTTTTTCCCTGTTCGCTAGGGTTCCTTCTCCAGCTCCTTTCAAGTTTTTTACAATTAGACTTGATTTGCTGGAGTTCCTGAGTGAACCAAGGGGTAGTACGTTGTCTACCTTCTCTGGCTTTACCCTTGCTCATGGGAACTAGCTCATCCAAGGTGGCAGCCACAAGCTGATTAAATTCATTGTTGGCATGATCACTATCCGTGGCAAGCGGTGGTTGTGCTTTCTGAATGGCTCTAATGAAGTTCTCTTGAGAATATTGTCTCCATTTACGTCTCATAACATTCTTAACCCCAATCTCAGTGGCCCTCTGTGGCTTATAAGAACATTGGAAAGGGACCAAGAAGTGGTCGGACCAAGGGAGCTGACACGGGGTAAGTGCCTTTATCATATCCCAGCTGGCGAAAATAGGGTCTAGACAATGACCCCTCTCATGTGTGGCAGCAACACTTAGCAAGTCCAGTTGTAATTCTTTTAGGACTAGACGAACATCCTCTGCCTCCTTCTGTAGAGGATCCTCTAGATGTAAATTCAGATCCCCCAGCACCAGTACTTTGTTGTGTTTGATCGCAGTCTGAGTGACACCTTCCAGTAAGCTACTTCGGAAGTTACCCAGTGACCCTGGAGGTCTGTATATTAGGATGCCCGAAATTGCCTCGTGTTGGGTCAGTTTGATACTGAATTCACCAGCTTCACTGTTATCTATTTTTACTGGTTTCAGGACACACTCAAAAGGGTATTTAACAATGATGGCGATGCCACCTCCCCTTCCCTTTTCTCTATCAAGTCTATGGAGGGTATACCCTGGCGGAATTGTATTCACTATATCAGGATCCGAATGTTCTCCTAACCAGGTTTCCGTTAGAAATAGTATGTTCAGGGCCTCATCCTGTAAGAGATCCCATAATTGGAGGGAGTGTTTGCTGAAGGATCTGCAATTTAAGAGCCCCCCCTTTACAATCATCGCTTCAGGGTCAGGGGCATCCAGCCGTGCACACCTCCTGTTGAATATACAATGAGGACATGGACCCAGGTCTAGTGGCTCCATCAGGTGGCGGCAAGCCGTGAGTGAAGGGGGGCAAAGGTCTTTCAGCCTCTTACTAGTGTAGGACAACACGTGGCTCGCCCGAGATACAGGGGTCCGGGCCCCTGGCCCCGGTCGGCCGCGGACGGGCGCAGACGGGCTTGGCTTAGGCGCGGCTTCGGCGCGCATCCGGCGCGCCCGCTGCGCCAGCCCGCTGCGCCGTCTGGTCCCTACGCAAATGTTACAGGTGGAGAGGAGGGCGTGAGGCCGGCGCGACTAGAGCGCAGCCCCAGCCCACACCCAAGATGGCGCCCGCCGCCGCCTCAACCGGGAAGTAAAACGGCTGGGCGAGGCTGAGACCGAAGAATATAGCTTGTGTAGGGGTGTCAGAGTGCCTGAGATAAATTCCCACTTATTTCTGAGAATAAAAAGCCCCCCCAGAATAAAATCCAGCAAAGATAAAATCGCGATCTAAAAACAGTATAATCAACACAGGTACAGCAGAAACTCACTGATGCTGGTAGCTAGCTCGCAGCCCTAGTCCTCCCTCTAGGGAGAGCTCTAACAGGCAGCGAGCAGCAAGAGGAGCCCTGTTTAAGTAATCTGGGAGGGCGTGAGGCCGGCGCGACTAGAGCGCAGCCCCAGCCCACACCCAAGATGGCGCCCGCCGCGGCCTCAACCGGGAAGTAAAACGGCTGGGCGAGGCTGAGACCGAAGAATATAGCTTGTGTAGGGGTGTCAGAGTGCCTGAGATAAATTCCCACTTATTTCTGAGAATAAAAAGCCCCCCCAGAATAAAATCCAGCAAAGATAAAATCGCGATCTAAAAACAGTATAATCAACACAGGTACAGCAGAAACTCACTGATGCTGGTAGCTAGCTCGCAGCCCTAGTCCTCCCTCTAGGGAGAGCTCTAACAGGCAGCGAGCAGCAAGAGGAGCCCTGTTTAAGTAATCTGGGAGGGCGTGAGGCCGGCGCGACTAGAGCGCAGCCCCAGCCCACACCCAAGATGGCGCCCGCCGCCGCCTCAACCGGGAAGTAAAACGGCTGGGCGAGGCTGAGACCGAAGAATATAGCTTGTGTAGGGGTGTCAGAGTGCCTGAGATAAATTCCCACTTATTTCTGAGAATAAAAAGCCCCCCCAGAATAAAATCCAGCAAAGATAAAATCGCGATCTAAAAACAGTATAATCAACACAGGTACAGCAGAAACTCACTGATGCTGGTAGCTAGCTCGCAGCCCTAGTCCTCCCTCTAGGGAGAGCTCTAACTCTGCGACTCCTTATCCTCTTTCTTCCACAACAAAATCGCCGACATACATAACAGCTTTAAGAACCAGTCCAAAGAACAGCCCTCGTCACCCACCCCGAACCAAAACAGAACTCTCACAACCTTCGTACCTGGAACCCTATCACTACTGAAGACACCATCCGCCTGATGAACTCCATCCACTCAGGATCGCCAACCGACCCCTATCCCCACTACATTTTTAACAAAGCTGACTCCATCATCGCACCCCATCTCCGCGATGTCATCAACTGCTCCTTCAACTCCGCTACCTTCCCAGAAAGCTGGAAACATGCCGAACTCAGCGCCCTCCTGAAGAAACCCACAGCAGACCCCTCTGAACTTAAGAACTACCGCCCCATCTCACTCCTCCCATTCCCTGCCAAAGTCATCGAGAAAGCTGTCAACAGCCAGCTCGCCGCCTTCCTTGAATCCAACAATTCCCTCGACTCCTCACAGTCCGGCTTCCGAGCCAAACACAGCACCGAAACCGCCCTGCTTGCAGCCACGGACGACATCCGAACGCTACTGGACAATGGAGAAACAGTTGCCCTCATCCTACTAGACCTCTCCGCCGCATTTGACACAGTCTGTCACAGCACCCTCATACATCGCCTCAGCAACGTAGGAATAAATGGTAAAGCTTTGGCCTGGATCATCTCATTTCTCGCTGGGAGAACCCAAAGAGTCCGCCTCCCCCCATTCAAATCAGAGGCCACCGAAGTAATCTGCAGAGTACCACAAGGATCATCACTCAGCCCCACCCTCTTCAACGTTTACTTGAGTCCCCTCGCACCCATCGCGTGACAACACAACCTCAACATCGTCTCCTACGCAGACGACACCCAAACTGATCCTCTCCCTCACCAATGACCCTAACACCGCCAAAACTAATCTACACGAAGGAATGAAAGAAGTAGCCGAATGGATGAAGAACAGCCGCCTAAAACTAAACTCGGACAAAACGGAAGTTCTCATCTTAGGTTCATCCCCCTCTGCTTGGGACGACTCATGGTGGCCACCGGCCCTGGGTACAGCACCTATACCTATAGACCACGCGCGTAACCTGGGCTTCATCCTAGATTCCTCCCTCTCGATGACCAAACAAGTCAACGCCGTATCATCCTCATGTTTCAACATACTTCGCATGCTCAAAAAAATCTTCCCTTGGATCCCCAACGAAACAAGAAAGACTGTCACCCACGCACTGGTCACTAGCCGACTAACTATGGAAACACCCTCTATGCCGGAACCACAGCCAAGCTACAGAAAAAACTCCAACGCATCCAAAACGCCTCAGCCAGACTCATATTGGACATCCCCCGTCAAGCTCACATTACCGATCACCTGAAAGACCTCCACTGGCTCCCCGTCAACAAGAGAATTACGTTCCATCTCCTCACCCTCGCCCACAAGGCCCTCTACGACCTAAGACCCGAATGCCTCAACACACGTCTGTCCTTTTACACACCCACCCACCAACTATGATCATCCAATCAAGCCCTTGCCGCAATTCCGCGCATCCACAGAGCCACCATGGGTGGAAGATCCTTCTCCTACTTAGCAGCCAAAACCTGGAATTCTCTCCCCACTCACCTCCGCCTTACACAGAACCACCTATCCTTCAGAAAGCAACTTAAAACCTGGCTATTTGATAAGTAATACACAACCCTCCCCCAAGCTCCTTGAGACCCTCTGGGTGAGTAGTGCGCTATACAAATTTCTGAACTTGAACTTGAACTTGAATAGCAATATGCAGTTCTAGTGCTTGAGGCTAAAAAGTGCTTCATCCGTCCATGCCGATTGAAGTGCAGCCCAGTAAGGTGCAATCCAGAGCCATCAAAAAGTGCTACATGCGTACTTGGGTAGAGTTGTAATGAACTGGCTCTTAAGTGTGCAAAGTGAGATCAAAAAGTGCCCCGTGCTTACAACTTTAAAGCCATAATGGGCTAGCTCTTAATCATGAAAGTAGCTGTATTCAGTCCTAAAGTGCTTAAGGCTGACAGCACTTCGTTGTTTACTGCAGATGCACAGCAGCTCGATAAGGTGCAGTCCAAAGAAATCAGAGCAGCTCCCTGCTTACAAGGCAGCCATCCGGGGCAGATTGAGTTACCTGTTACTGCTTTCATAAGCCTAATGCAGCGCCCTGATAGCTCCCATGATTCTCCCTGTAAACATGTTAGAATGGCCTCCCAACATGTCCTCACAATTAAGATGCAGAATATAGGACGAAACAAATAGCAGCTCAGGGCAGTAATAATAATAATAATAATAATCCACATTTGTAAAGCGCACAATCACCCGTAAGGGTCTCTAGGCGCTGGGGGCCGTCGGGAAGATTAAGCGAGCTATTGCCCAGAGTCACATGGTGCTGGGCTAACCTGCTGCCGGAGCCGGGGATCGAACCCTGATCCCCAGATTCCAGCGTCAGTCGCCCTGGCCGCGGCGCCACACCTCTTAGTAAGAGCTTCACAGCTGCAGATCACGTGTATTAGCGACACTTCTGCAAGCCGCACCCTCTGCATCCCACTTCACTGTCTCCCTCCTCCTCCTCACGTCCGTAACAATAACCCCTTAGGGGAATTAGACCACTGTGTATTCTCATGAGTATCTACTTTGTATGATTTGGAAGGGGTGAGCTGATGTAATCAGGTGAATTACCTGCAGAGTACATGTTCACGGCCCAGCTGCCATGGTGTTTGGCTTTTAGGTCCTCGAGGTCCTGGTCTCATGAGATTAATTTTGGTTGTTTTGTAAATAATCTTGCTGTTCTTTGTGACAAGGTGGTTTTTATTAGTTCTCCTGCGCTTAAGGCCTTGATGGAGTTTGACCAAAGCTGGACCCATATTCAGCTGGGTTCTCGGAATCTTTATAGGCAAATATACACGCGCTAAGCAAGGCTCACTGTTTCTTTGTTTCGCGGACCTTTCCAGCGCCTTTGATTTGGTTGACCATGGTCTTCTGTGGTCAACTCTGCTGGATATGGGCGCCCCACGGGAAATCATTTATTTCCTGGCACAACTGTATAGGAAGCTATCAGCAAAGATACGTTATGGGCAACTGGGTGAGTGTTCTCCTAATATCCCTGTAGGCTCTGGTATTAGGCAGGGATGTGTCCTTGCCCCTCTTCTTTTCTCCCTTTTTATCAATTCCATTGAGTCCGAATTACGTGATATCAGTGCTGATGCACCGACTGTTGACGGCATACCTATCCCAGTATTGCTTTATGCCGACGACACGGTCTTACTTTCCAGAACCCCTGTCGGGCTGCAGAGACTCATGGATAAATTTGTAGATTTTATTAATGGGAGGAAATTAAAGATCAACAATTTAAAAACTTTTATTATGGCCTGTGGCAAGAAAGTCCAAAATTTAAGACCCTTTACAGTTATGGATCAAATAATACAAGTGGTGGATACATTTTGTTATCTAGGTATTACTTTTAATAGTAGGGGCATATGGGCGTCTGAAGTGACCAATGTAAGAGCTAAAATGGGCAAGTGTGCTTTTGGCATTTTTAAGTTTGCTTCCAAGTTAGGATCCAGGCGTATATCCGACATGTTGTATTTATATCGTCATAAATGTGTAGCCTTGGCCCTCTATGGTTCAGGGGTATGGGGCCACTGTAACCATAATATTCTTCAGGTGGAGGAAAATAAATTTGTGAAAAAGCTTCTCTGCTTACCACCCTCTGCTTCAACCAACTTGATCCACCAGGAGGTTGGTCTGGAATATCTTTCCGATCTAATAAGTCTAAAACCACTTCTGGTGTGGAGATCCATTTGGTTCAAGGAGCAGACAGGGTTCACAAGAAAGATTATTTTAGACTGTCTCCATATGGACAAGTGTTCCCGTATCCCCTGGCTTAATTACATTATTAGTGTATTTAAGGATGTCTTCAAACTGCATGTTTGTGATAATCCCTCTAGAGTTATAGACATCCCTAAGAAAGATCTCAAACAAGTCTTTATGAGGGCCAGGATCCTAAAGCGTAATGTTGCCATTTCTCAGTACCCTACACATGTTTTTTATGACAAGTATAACATGTTGGAACCGGGTTTTGCAGGATACCTTAAAACGGTTACCATTCGCTCTCACCAATATGTATTGACAAGACTGCGGGTGGGGACCGTTCATACGCTTGTAGCATACCCGCACATTAAGACTCACACTATTGCCCCTTGCCCATGCGATGGGACTTCAAAGCAAAGCCCGGAGAATTTTTTATTGATATGCCCGTTTTATCTTCATCTTCGTAAAACCTATCTGAAACCACTTTTTAAAAGATATAATGTATCCACTATCAAATCTGCCATGAGGCTTTTATTTGCGCTGGATTCACAGGATATTTGTTTCTTCACCGCTGTATTTATTCTAAAGTCGGTACACTTGAGGAAAAATATGTCCTTTGTCACATGAGTATTTATAAATCAATCGCATTTTAAAATGTATTTTATTGTATCATGTTTATATGTACTTTTATGATTATTGTCAACAAATGATCGAATAAAGTTTTTGAATTGAATTGAACAAATGGATCACCTTTAAGCTCCTGACTCTCACTTACAAAATACTCTACAACAGCAGACTAATCTACCTTAACAGCACTAATCCTAAAGGGCAAATTTTGATCTTGAAATTTTGGGGCATATTACCTAGAAGTGCGTTAATGAACGCACATCGCACATCTTCATATCGCCGGCTATCGCCAGATTTTTTCGCCGTGATAGCGCGCAGTTATCAATGCGCATCACGTAGGTGAAATTAAATCCGGCGATAGTCGGCGATATGGCACATTAGCGCATGAAAACAAAGGTTGTTTTCATGCGCTAATGTGTGCATTGATAATATGGGGGGGTGGATTCAGCTTTATGATCCACACCCCCATGTTATCAATGCCTAACACCTGGTCAGAGCAGGCGTTGGGAGACCTGCGATAAAAGAGTTTATCGCAGGTCTGCCTCTCCCAACGCCTGCCTTGGTAATAGGGTGTTCCCACCTCCAACCACATTTTACATGTGGTTGGACATGGGAACGCCCACTTTGCATGTCATTAGCGATGTTTGTCGCCGACATGCAAAGTGGGCTTGAGCCAGGTGTGAGAATACCCTTGTGGATAGGGCTCTAGAAGTATCGCTGCTTTCTCGAAAAAGCGGCGATACTTCCCCTTGCTAATATGCCCCTTTGTCTTTAAAAAATATTAGGTAAGAATTTGGTAACTCTTTGGGCAGTCGTTGCTTAAAAACGAATTGAGTATAATTACACTGTATTCAACCTTTCAGAAATTTTAAATAAACAATGTAATGTCCAGATGTGGTAGAAGGTCCATCATGAAAAATAATAGCAACAGCTATAAAAGTTATTCCTGATATTGAACATTGACCATCTGCAAAATTTTAATTAAAGTTTTCAATTTTGTTCCATCAGTTCTACAACGTTGCAGCATTAAAATAACATACTGTCCATATCTTTGTATAAATAATGTTGATGACATTTCTGATTTACATTGGCTACACTCCATGTTTTGACTTGCTCCTCTAATTAGATTGTTAAAAGACACTGATTCACGGTCAGGTAAAGTCAAATATATGAATCTCTCAGTGTCTATGTCAGTGCTACATGTAAACAAACAATTTCGACAGTCATGATGCCATTTATAAGAAAGGCCAAAAAGGTTTTCAACATCTATACCTTCATCTTCCAGTACACCAAGCATAACTATTAACAATTCCTGACAATCTTGCTGAATATTCTGCGTAAATTGAGTAGAACCAGAACATATGTCCAAACAATTTCGAATATCAGAAACACTTTGTATTTTACTTTTATCACTAGTACATTTCTCATAAACAAAATTCAACAATGAACAGAATATTTTGTCCCGATTTTCTACAATTTGCTGTTGGAAACTTTGAAGAAAAAAAACAACATTAAAAACTACATTAGCATAGCAGTTGACATCAGAACTATTTTCAAATCGATAACAAACATTCTCTTCAACACTGTCCTTTGTCTTTTTGCTTGGAGGCGCAACTTCATCTTGTTTTTGTCTTTCTCTACAGTTTCAGAACCGATATTCTCAAATCTTCTTTTTCTACCTACCACACGCTTTTCAATCACTGGATATTGACTTAAATTGGGTGCATATTCTCTTCTTAACCTATTATACTCTTTCACAGAGTTTGTATCTGCAGAAACCTTTGTCTCATCAAAAATCAATCAAGTACAATATTCACTAAAGCACAATCTACACTTAAACCTTGAGATTTATGAATGGTCACCGCATATGCCAAACAAACAGGAAACTGTTTTATGCAGTCATACAAATCTTTTACAAGCAAAAAACGAGCTGCACAACGACTAACTTGATGTACTTCAGCAATTTCATCAAACTTGATTTTCAAAAATTCAGTGCCAACTCTGTTTACATAATTAACAAAATCAACAATTTTACCCATTGCTCCATTAACTAAACCTTTTTGCACATCCAAATTACGTCGCAAAATGACTCTACAATTTACACATGCATACAAATTATTTTCTTAACCAACAGTATTGCTTATCGATTTCTCTAAACAATCGAATTTCCTCTTCAAGTTTTCACTCAAAATAATACTGATTCTCTCTCGTTCTATTTTATCAATTTTTTCCAATTTTATAATTTCTTCATTTTCCAACTTTAACATTTCTTCATTGAATATAGAACATTCACGCAGTGTTGGCATTAAGCAGATTACAGATTTGTTTTCTGCAATTCTCATGTATATTTTCTCTGGGACAATATTTGCATTTGGAAACAAATTGGAAAGTAATCGTGTCCGTAAAGCTTGTTTTCCATGTTCGGTCAATTTTCCAATCCTTATATCTTAAAGAATAGTTCCATAATCAACATCATTTGCTTGTCGCATATTTGTAGTAAGTTCCTTATACTGAAAATATGATCAAATGTTTACATTGCCAATACACCCCAAAGACTTTCTAGTATCTTTATGCACAAGTGTTTTAAACACTGGCTGTCCTTTTACAGGAGTAAGTTGTAGAAGATCTCCAAACACTATGACGTGTTTTCCTCCGAATAATACGTCGTACTCTGTTATAAGAATTTGCTGCATTCTTAAATGCACAAATGTAAGCATTAAGTTTGAGACCATGCTTACCTCATCAATAATGAGAAGCTTCATTTTCTTCAACACTCTTGAAACTTCATAAGAAGCTTCTCCAGATAGCTGTGGAATTGTAATTTGTTGTCATGCTCTACTGGTAGCATTAATAAACGATGTAAAGTAATTTCTTACATATTGTGTGACCGCCAACCCGGTTGGAGCATTGACATCACAAGACAAATGCGACTCAGTTCTTTTCTGTATAAAACTTGGGATAACTTGAATTAAAAAACGTTTTCATGTTCCAGCTTGTCCCCTCACATACATACGGATAGGTTTAAATGATGAGCAAGAACACTCTTTCTTCTCATGAAGAAATCCATGGTCAATTTGTTCTCTCACTTGCTCATATATTTCTTTCTGCTCAAGATTTAGTTGTTCTTTTAAGTATCCTAAGTTTGTTAGATGTTCTTGACCTTGATACATTATTGTTTCTACCTCTTCCATAGCAGTTGCTGCTTCATTTAGAACAATTGGTTCTCCTTGTGGGTTCTGACTCAACGGAGCAGAAGTTTGACTGTCTTGAGAACTATCTCTAGCAATCTCAGCTGCAATTGTAGCTTCTTGCTCAATTTCGTCATTCAACATTTTGACATAATTAGCAAAAACAGGACATTCTATAGTATCTTTAGTTGCATTGAAGGAATCTTCATAGCTCTCAAAATCTCCAAGTAATTCCAATTCTGAGCGCCATGGCTTGAAAAGTTGCAAAAGAGCTAAATAGTAAAATTCCCTTTTGTCAGGTGTTTCGCAACTCAGTTTATGGTGATTAATCAAATGTCCTTTTCTTTGTCTCACCAGACATCCTTCAGAACCAATAACGGCATATATACCATTATAAATTTTTTCGGTAATATTCTGTTTAAAAATATAGTTTTGCATCACTTGATAGAGACAAATGGTCTCAAGATGATGACTTCTCTTTGAATAATATGCATCCAACATATTTGTTTTCAGAATATCAGTACTTTCTGGCTCTTTTTCAGCTAAATATTCAATTTCTTGTACAGATTTAAGAACTCGGTTTAGTGTTGCAGCAAGACCTACACTCACCCGAATTATTCTTCTGGATTTAGAGTACGGACTTGCAGATGATAAGCAATCTGAGCATTCATACGCTCCAATTTCTCGATGAGATAACATCTTCAAACTGTAACTGTATAATTTCTTACTTAGACTCTTCTCATGGGAAATCTCTTCCCAAATTTCCTTCAATTCCGTCTTTTCTGACTTTGTTATGTACGATGTCACATATCGAGCAACAGCAATGGAATTGTCTGCAACATATTGAATATCCATATTAGCATTCCACATAGACAAAATGACTGAGTTATAGTCATTTATGTGTTTTGACTCTTAATTTCTTCTTAAGTTGTATGTATTTTTTGGAGACTTTCTTGTGATATTATGTCGCAAAGATGACATAAAACTGTTCACTCTTCCTTTCGATATTACAGGTCGAGGAAATGCAAAACGGCATTTGCTGTAGGATTTGTCCTTAGATTTGTACTTTTGACGACACTATTTGCTACATCGATGGCTTTGGAATCGTAAGACTTGATGTCTTAAGTCCTTATCTTGTGTACTTTTGGGTACTTCACATGTAGCATATTCTTCAATAAAAGACAACAGAGTATCATCTGAGTCTGTTCCAAATTTGGGAGCATCTTTGATCCATAATAGCATATGTATGTGAGGAGCACCTCTCGCTTGATACTCCTTTCTCCAAAAGAAATCCAGAACCACTCCAAGAGGAGGATTTTTTTTATTGGTGATAAAGGACATCATAGTTTCGAATTTATGATGGAAATACCTGCATACATTAACAGGATCCAAAGAGCACAATTCTCCAGGTGTCTTGTATTCGATATTTGGTATATTTGGATTTGCCTCTCGAAGAAATTGAAGTAAATCATCCCAAGCATATTCAGCACAGCTTAGAGTAAGGAATCATGTGGGAGTTCCTAAGTTCCTAAGCATACATGTGAGTTCTCCGTGACGACGGTACCAGTACTCATTAGTACAACGCTGACATGCCATCAGATTAATCAGGTGAGTTTCTGCTGTACTTTATCCATAAATTCCTTTGCTGAAACATTTTGCAGATGTACACCTGTTTTTAATATGTGGTTTACTGCATAAGAAAGTCCAGACAAATCACTCTCAAACAAAAGATGAAACAAATATGGAATACATTGACGAAATCTTGCATCTTCTGCATATAATCTTGATGTCCGGTATTCAGATGCAGGAATCTGCACAGGTCGTTCATCACATCGTCCTCCTTTTACTGTAGCAAACAACTGAGGGAAACAATGAGCTTCCAAGCATTTTTCCCATACACTAATGGGACTTCCTTTTGCTTCTTTCATTTGAAATAACTCTATAGCATTCCCCATCATTTCTTTGGAATGCAATGGATGAACACTGTAATGTTCGTAGATTTCTTCAGTTCTGGACACATCCAGTTTTTCAATTTGTCCAGATGGCAAGTCAGTATCTTCTTGTACAGATATTTTCTATTCTCCCACATACACATTTTTGTAATATTGATTATTTTTTACCAGATACAACGTTGCCTTTTTCACTTTCCTAACATCCACTAATTCTTGCCAGATTTTCTTACTCTTAGTAGGAACGCCATTAACAAGAATAACTAAAGGTTCATCCTCTACATTTTCTACACCAATAGTTTCAATATTTTTCTTTAAATCTAGAGGCAAATATACAACTCTTCCCTTTAATCCTCTCCGTAAATCAGAAGGAGGCAATTTTCCTGTCTTAGACTCCATACGAACAATAGCCTGAAATGGATGCACACATTGAATAAGAATAGACTCATAGGTATTTAAATCCATCAGTTCAGAAGCAATATTTACCAACTCAAGATTATTATGCGCAGCTCTATTTACAAATACGCTGACCAGAACCCAAATCAAAACAATTCTCTATTAACAAATAAGTTGTAAAATCCTTCCACTGATTATTATTTTCCTTTTCACTTTTTAAATACAGATCAACAGTCCTGGTCTGATTTTTATAATGAATTCGTCGACAACAGATGCAAGAATAAATTGGCCTTTCACCTGAAATCACCTTAAACTGTATAATTTCTTGTTCAAAATGTTCTACACTGCACTGTCCTACATTCTCTTCCACATTTTCTTCTATTAATCTCTCACTTTCTGCACTTTCTTCCTGAGGACCAAAGTAACTGATCTCAATTTCATCACAAACGTTTGTTACGTCTGATACAGATCCACGCAAAAGAGCACTGTTCAACTTTTTTAACATTAGTGCTGGACTTTTCGCGTAATACAATGTTCTGACTAATTTCCTCATCTGAGTATGATGAACTGCTAACATCCTGAAATGGTGGAAAACACTTCGACATACTTTTTTAGAAACACAAGGTAGAGAATGACCTTGTAAACCAGTATTTTCTCTCACTCTGCAAGGGTCTAATCCTTGTAACATCTTAATCTTTTGTTTAACACTTTTCTTGGTGTAATTACGTAAGAAATTGCGTAAAAAATCAATAGATTCTTGCCGGACACTGCAAATACTACTACAATTCCAAGTGTACACTGGAGCTTTAGGATGTCTCCCTAAAACTTCAGCAGCTAACACATCTTCTGCATTTCTAGGAACAATTTTCTCTTTCTCAATAGGACAACCATTTCTAACCTCATAAGCACGACCAGTGTCAACTGCATGCAACAAATCATTACTCTGAAGATAACTTTCTTCATTAAAAAAATGCTCAGAAGTTGAAGTATGTTTCCATTCACCCCAAAAAAACTCACAAAAATTACTTCTGTTAATTAGTCTTCTCCACCTACTTTTGCTTTTCATTAAATGGATTGGTTTATCTAGTGATCTAATTCTATTGATTACTAAAATAAACAGTTTTCTTTTCAATTCCAAAGCTTTCTCAACTACATTTTCCATAGCTTTCTTCTTCTTATAAAATACTGTTTTTTTCTTATATACCTTAATTTCTTTCATTAAATTTGATACCAATCTATTATAAAACATTTTTTTTCCTAATTTCTATGAATTGATTTTTCTCCTTGTACTATACACAGTTTTGTCTGCACTTGATTTTCCATTATGCCTTTGTTTATTAGTAGTTTCTTTTCGTTGCTGATACACTAAGGACATTTTTTTGTTTCTGAACACTATTCTTAGTCTTTAGTATATTCCTCAAAAAAGTGCTCCTGCTCTTACCCGGAATTTCTTTCTGTTTGTTAAGACATCTCTCTTCATGTCAATCTTCTTGGTGAGTTCTCTTGAAATACACACTTTTCTTTCGTTGCTTCGTCTGTTGGTACTTCGTTGGCATGATATACTACTTTTAGTATCGATAAACACAACCTATAATAAAAAATTACATGTAACATTACAAAAAAAATATATCAAATATTCTATTATATTACTTACAAGAAGAGAGGGAGGAGTATGAGGACAAAGCTCGGAGTATAAAAATAAGAGGACTTACAACAAAAGAACAAAGAGTATGAAGCAAGGAAAATGTAATAAAAAATGAGAGTGTAAATAGACAGTACAATATAACAGAATATAGAAACAGCCGCGGCCCGTGGAGGGAGTTGCAAGGGGGCAGGCAGGTGGGGCGGAGGTGGGGCAGGGTTAGGAGTGATAAACAATGGAATCTGGGGGCATATTACCAACAAGTAGCGATATTTATCGCTAAATAGGGTTAGCAATGATTTTTTTATCGCTGCCTATCGCTGGATATGTTAGCGGAGAAAACATGCTATTAGCAACGTTTTTCTCCATTGTGGTAAAATATCCAGCGATAGCGGTGAAATGCATGAATATCGTTGAGAATACAGCTATATTCACGCATTAGAGACGAAATGGTCTTAGCCATGTTATCCACTTGCCATTGGATAACATGGCTAAGAACTGGTCTGGGCAGGTCTTAGTATTTGGAGATAATCGCGGTTAGTGTGAATATTTCCAACGGTACGCCTGCCTTGCTAATAGGCAATAGCGACGTTAGCGACTGCTTTCAGTCGCTAACTGGTTGGGTATGCCCTCTTTTCACGTCATTAGCGATAAACATTGCTGACATGCAAAGCGGGCCCCAAACTGCTCACTATCGCGTAAAAGCTGTCGCTAAGATCAGTTAGCGACAGGTTGCTAATAGGACGATAGAATTGTCGCCGCTTAGCGGCCGAAAACGGATGGCAAATCGAAGATAATTGCCTATCGCCCCCCCTTGGTAATATGCAACCTCTATCATTGCAGGTAAGTAAACACTTAAATTAATAAAATGAATTTCGTGACATATTATCAACAAAAGGCGATAGATTATTGTCGTTTTTATCACAGGAAAAAGCCGATAAAGCGACGATAATGAGCTTGATAATATGCCCTTGAGAATTCTCATACCAGCCCAGGTTAACACTAGAACTTGGGCTTCTATAGCAATTTACAAGAAGCTATTATCAAGCCCATTTTCGCCGTTTTATTAGCAGTTTACTGTCCATAAAACGTCGAAAATTTTAACACTGGTTCTTAATAATATGCACAGCAGTGCCATATTATCAGTAAAGGGCGATACATTATCGCCGCTTTTACCGGCAGGAAACTGGCACTAAAGCGGCGATAATGGTCTCGATGGTATATCCTTGTGAATTTCCATAGAATCCCAGGTTAACACCATAACCTGGGTTTCTATGGGAATTCACAAGGATATATCATCAAGAGCATTATCACTGCTTTACCGGCAGTTTCCTGTCGATAAAAGCGGTGATAATGTATCGTCCTTTATTGATAATATGGCCCGGATTCCCTTAATGTACAGAGGCACAAAATGATATTAAAGGAAAAAACATGACAGCATGCATTATAGCAAAACACGTTTACTACTATAAAATGTTTAACAACGGACGAATATAGGAGCATATTATCAATGCAGGTGATAACATTATGAACACTTCATCGGCAGTTTCCTGCCGATAAAGTGACGCTAATTGTATCGCTGATGTATCGTTAATGTACAAAGATACACCACACAGACGCACTCCGATACAACTTTTCAACTCACCTTTTAAATTGAATTCTAGATTAACAGGAATACCACTCACACAGTAAATATTCTTCTGCAAAATCTCTGGAGTTCAGTGTTTGCAGCACAACCGTCAAATGGAACATATTCCCTCTCATTTTACGTACACATACAAATAAATAACCAATTAAAATTGTGTTCACATTAATTCAAAAGAAAAGACACATTTCGATCGGTTTATCATTCCAAAGCTTTCGAACTAATAGAACTTTCAACCCTTCCCCCATTCCACAATCTGCCAGTTACCATAGAAACACTTCAGGGAACACCTAACTCAGCACACAGGTGAAAAGTTCATTATACATTGTTGCAAATTAAAACAGCAAGTGTGCTTGACTGGAGAATATACCAGCTTATCTCATGTAACGTTCTTATCTATCACTTTTTCTAAACCAATAAAAATATGGCTTTTAAAAAAGAGGAACATGGAACCGAGTTTTCTGTAAAATGTTGTCAAACAACCATTCATGTCTTTTCTTTTTTCAAAGCTGTATGTTATCCACCATTTTAGAAAAATCTTACTTTTGAAACTAGCATTTCATTTACAGACACCATCAGAGTGCATCCAGACCTCTCACAAAATGCTTACAGTGTGGATTGTGGGACACAGCTATATTTTCTGGACTCAAAGGTACGCACAACAGAAAAGAATTCACAAGGACCTAGGTTTACGAAATGTAGACATTATATGGATTGGACAGAGAGGATTAAAGTTGTACCAATCGATGCCATTGGTGAAATCCTTTATGCATCTCCAACACCCTGACCTCATAACTGTGCACTGTGGTGGCAATGACCTAGGCACTTTGACTGGGGTAGCTCTGGAAATGCTCATGAAGGACACCTTTGCCCAATTGATGACACTGTTCCCGAAAACTGTCTTTGTGTATTCTAATATATGCCAAAGGCAGAGATGGAAGCGGTCCAACCACTATTGTCCACATGTGAATAAATCTGTTTCTGCCTTTCTCCGAGACTACCGAATGGGGTCCGTTTACAACAATAATCTGCGCTTCAATATGCATGGAGGAGAGATGGTGTACATTTTACAGATGAGGGGAACAGAGTGTTCCTCATAAACTTAAGACTCTGTATTGGTACTTACTTGTAGGTACTAAAATCTTGCAATAAACACAACGGCTCTTTTTAGAGCCACACAACACATAAACAAATACACTTCATAAATATCTAAAACTATTTTTAGTTTTCTTGGTTATGTATGCGTACGTGACAACTTTCAACATTACAGCTGTATGTCGTCCATACGTGGTTGGTACATGTACAATAAATCTACCACCCCCTGAGCAACACTATAGGGTGAGAATGCTTCTATCGTGCTCCCTTTCCTTATTTGTCAACTTTGTTTTACTGTTTCCTTGTGACTTGGCTGCCGTGACAAATAAGATGGCTTGCAACACTTCCTGGTTTGGAGTATTGACAGCCAATCAGCATGCAGCTCCTGCTCGTCATTGTACATATTTCTGTACACGTACATTGCGATTTTTCAATAAAAAAAATAGAGTTAAACATGCATGTACGACCCCCTAACCACGCGTGATCGTCACCACAAAGCCATTAGCATGCATTTCAGGTTATATTATCAACAAAACGAGAAGGATTTTCGCCGCTTTATCAGCACTTTCCTGCTGATAAAAGCGGGGATAATGTGTCGTCTTTTGTTAATATTGTGTTTTGTTGATAATATGGCACAAAATTAGTTTTATTAATGTAATTGTTTATTTACCTGCAATCAGCCAGATTCCGTTGTTTATCACCCCTCACCCTGCCCCTCCCCCACCCACCCTGTGTGTCCCACTGCAACTCCCTCCACGGGCCGCGGCTGAAATACGTGGTAGCTATCTAGTCATTTACCACAGAGATGTGGGGAATCCTTGGCGAGGCGGGCGCTCACTAACGAGTGCGCACTTCACCAAGGACGTTCCGGAATTCAGACCCGTTTTCAATTGCTCCTTAGACATTCTTGAAGAGAAAGTGGAAATATTTCTGTGAGAGGTAAAGATCGTTGTTTTACAAGTTAGTGAGTAAGTAAACTTACCTGACATTATAGACAATATTGAATGTAGTCAGTCGATGTATTTTCTCTAATTTAAAAGAAGAATCGATAAAATTGGTGATAAGCAAGGTCTTAAGGGAAAAGAACACATTGAGTTAGGAATAGAAGAAAGACTTTTGAATTAAGAAGGAACATTAATGAAAAACACAAGATATTGAAGGATTGACACAATAGATAACAAGCAACTGCATAAAGAAAAGTTAGTAGAAGAACACAAGGACATTTATAATATAAAAATTAGACAAAAATAATAAAGGTTTGAGCACTATCTACTAATGTATTTTTTGTAGTAAAAGTGAAGCAGTTATAGATTCAGTTATATATTCTTTAAATGTTTGTATTGATTTAAAATATGCAAAGTGAGTTTGAGGGTATCGATTGCTTAAAATCTGTATGGAGTATAGATGTAGTCTTGTGTGCAGGTGCAAACTTGTGTGTTATGCCTTCAATTCCCCAGTCTGTATGCTTAGAGTTCCACCAAACACCCTGACACTTCTGTTTTAGTATTGTAGTGAGCCACTCAGCAGTATGTTCTATTTGATTGTACGGGGGTAAAACTGAAGCTGTAATAAATTTAGTGAGGGACTTTCTTTGCAGAAGTGTAATGATGCAGTCAGTATCTAGATACTCATGGATTAAAAGATGCCTTAGTGCATAGGTTGTTTCAAAGCTCTATCGACTGTGGATGCACTGTTCTATGTACCAGCAAACTTATGTTTTATACGTTCAATTCCACAATGTGTATCCTAATACTTCCAACAAACATTCTCACACTACTGTTTCAATATTGTAGTGAGCCATTCAGCAGTATGTGTTTATCTGTATACTGTGGTAAATCAGAGGTTGTTATAAATTCAATCAGGTTCTTTCCTTGCAGTTTTGTAATCATCTACTCACTGTCTAAGTACTCATGCTTTAAAATAGGCTTTACGGCATAGACTGCTTCAAACCCCTTATAGACGATGTATGTAGTCTTATATGTACTTGCAGATTTGTGTTTTATATGTTCAGTTTACTATTTTGTATTGTTACAGTTCCAGCAAACACTCTGTCACTGTTGTTTTGGTTTTGTAGTGACTCATTCATCGGTATGTAGTAATCCTATCACTACATTAAAACACTAATGGGCACATATACAATAACTGGCATATCCCCAGGAATATGTCAGTTATTGTGCTCCGTGACACCACCACCATGGATGCGCCGTATTTACAATGCGGTGTACCATGGGACAAAAATGGCACATATATGTTATGTATCTGTGCTGTAAAAGTGGTGCATTGTTTGAGATATATTGGAAGTGCAACGTATCTCCAGCAATGGTCTGGGGGCCCTATTCTCAGACTGCTGAGTCAATCTTAACGCCTGCTTCAAGGTAGTGCAGGATTTTGACACAGCATTAGTGCAAAAGTGACAAAGTGAAATTTTGCAGATTGTAGTCAGCCACTTTTAGGAGGTGTTTCAGCGCAGGAACGCCCCCCAATGTAGGAATGTGTGCTTCTGGTACAGAGATTTACAATGTGACGTACTTCCCAGATACGTCACATTGTAAATACCGCATATCGTGGTGCATCTTTTGCACCAGTGCTTCATCAGAAAACTGATGCAACGGTGGTGTGAAAGAGGCACAAGGGTGTTGTAAATCTGCCCCTAACAAACACTTACAAATTCACCAAGGCAGTTTCACTGGCAGTGCATTCTTTTTGAATTTACTTTTGTTATTATTTTACATTAAAAATATGAAATGTAACTTTAAAAATAAAATAAATATAAGTATTTCTAATAAAAATGTAGGAAATTACTATAAAAAGAAAGAAAAATAATAATTAGTATATTTCAAAATTATCATTTACGAAACCTTTAAAATTCACTGAAAAAACCATAGGTTTCACACACGTTATAGTTAGGAATTAGCACTTAAAAAACCTTAGAAATTCACTGAAAAAATCATAGGTTTCCCACACGTTATAGTTAGGAATTAACATTTAAAAAACCTTAGAAATTCACTGAAAAACCATAGGTTTCACCCATGTTATAGTTAGCTGGACATTTCTCTCATACAAAACCATTGAAATTCCCGCCTTATAGTTAGTTCAGCTAACTATAACTCACGCGCCTGCAATTCACTGCTGATGACGTCACATACTACATCACTCATGACACCCCTATAAACCCCACAACACGCACCCAAAATTTACCCCCAAAAATTTAAAATGCAATTAACTTTATAAAATCTCAATTAAGAAAATATTAATACATAAATATATTCTTTAATTTATTCTAATTAAATTACTTTCCACCCTATTCTCCAATAAGTCCATATCCCGTTACGGAACTAAAAATCACAAAATGTAATTAAAATAAAATTAATAACTACTAAAAATGTAACATATATATTAAAAAACATGAACAATACTTATACACAAAATACTTCACATGCATTTAAAATATGTACTAAAATACATAACACTAAGTAAAAAATCATTATTTCAAACAACTGTATTTTTGCAAACAATATTAATGATTCTAGCATGGGCTGTCTCAGCCCCAATGTTGCTCTAGACACATACGGGCTGCCTTACCTAGGCACAGAGGGACTTCTTCACGGGCCTTCCGAGGCCGCCAGACAGCTCCATCTTCCGGTGTCTCGGCATTGCTGGGGTGGGACTTCATCCCCCAGCAGGCTCTGCGAGAGGTGAGGAAGGCGACGTCATCCTCCCTGTGCCTTAACTATGTGTCGGCACTCCCGCTGTGTGGAATTTGAGCACAGGCTGTCTCAGTCCCAACGTTGGGCAACACACAGGGCTGCCTTACGTAAGCGCAGAAGGACTTCTCTATGGGCCGTCTGAGGCCCCCATGTAGTTCCATAGTCCGGTGTTCAAGCATTGCTGAGGTGGGACCGAGTCCCCCAGTGGGCTCCAAGAGCAGCGCAGACAGTGACGTCATCCTCCCTGCGCCTTAACGATGTCCCTGCACTCCTGCAGTGTGGGACATGCGTGGGCATCCCCCAGGCCGTACCCGGGCGAAGGGTGGGCCAGTCTGCACCTGTCAGTGACAGGAAGAGACAGGCAGGGCCACCCACCTTTGTTCCGACTTTTCAATGCTGGCCTGCGGGTAAGACCTTGCTGTGTTAAATATTGGACGGATTTGTTAGCATGAGCTGAAAGCCATTTTGTATTTCTGTCAGCCATTTTGTTTGCCATGTACTCTGTCCTCCCTCAGTGTTAACTGCTCTTGAAGTCTGCCTAGAGACACAATATATTTAGCATCTTCCACCTTCGCACATGCCCAGAAGGGCCTAGCTAGTAGAATGCACCTGCTACTCTAGTATAAATGTCAGGCTATTTTGGCTGCTGCATGGAGAAGTAACTCTCCTCCCACTTTGTTGAGCAAGCAGATCTTGTATGCCCATCTTAGTCATTGTGCATGCTTACATGAGCCAGGACTGCCCCTTGCATTTATGCTTACTATGTAACTCTGGATTCAAGCAAACCTGATTGATGCTTGTTTCCGGTCCAGAAACAGCCTTGTGCCCAAATGAGGGATATCCAAGCTCCCAAAACCTATATTCTTGGTGGCACTCTTTATGAGTGTAAGGAAGGTAACAAGCTGAGGGTTTTATCCTGGAACATTGCTGGCTTAAGAAACAAGTTGTCCATGCTCCGTCCATCACCACCCCCTTTTGTACCGCTTTGTTCGCCATAAGTTGGCAGGGTATGCTCAGACGTGAGTCCCTTGCTCACTTTGCCACTTGATTCAAGCAAGCCTGACTGAAATGCCAGAAACTGGTCCTAAGATGCTTGTTTCCGGTCCAGGGAAGACATGGCTAGGCAGTTTGGGCTGGACTGTTCCCATGAGGCACAGGGTCAGACTGATTTGCATATAGCCATGTCTGAACTGGGGTGGCAGAGTGGGCTAAAGAACGGTGATGGGTCAAACCCAGATCTTTTGACTGGGTGTGAGTGTTTGATTGGTTCAGATGCTCTGTCCATCACCACCCCCTTTTGTACTACTATGTAACCCTAAGCATATATAAAGCCCCAGTTTTCTTTACTCCTCAGACTGCCTCATTCAGTTGCTAAGGCTTCTGTGTGATGTAGTCTCACTCATTTGAGAATAATAACGAGTCTCTTTTATATTTCAGCTTCTGTGCCAATTTCTTCTTTGTTGGTTTAAAAGGACCAAGTATCAATGGGACCCCTGTTTCAGGTTTCAATGTTCTTCAGCTGTTTAATCTTTTTTCGAGATACTCCCTGCTATCAGCCCTGGAATCGGCTCCTACCCAGGCACTCTGTCCAAATATATGTGGCCACGCTAATTATAATTAGCCTAATTGCATTTGGGATTAAAGTGGATTATAGGTAGGAGCATGTGTCTTGAAATCAGAAGAACTTTCCATTTTTTGATCTCATTAAACATTTCTCTCAATTGCTAGGAGAATGGAGAGTATCTGAGACATTGGCAAAAACTTCCTTTATACTTTGGAGAAAAAGTCTCTAATCCCATTAGGCTCCATCAAGAGAACCACCAGGGTTTGTGACAGGTGGTAAGTGCAGCAGAGGTCCCTGACCATATGCCAGAAACACAAACCTATAAGCCGAAAATGCTGCTTTTTGCCACTCACAATTTGTGCTTTTTGTTTGTATTTGGGTATCTCGCTTGTTTAGCTCTAATTTCATCCTAATTAACCTGAGCAGTTAGTGGGCTGAATCTAGTGGGGTGGTTGCATTGTATTCCTGTTAAGGTTTGGCAATGGTGAAACACACCTTCGTTGGTAAACAAAAAACACTGCCCTAAATAATATCTTCCTCTTCACTACCGCCAACCTCAATTGACAGAATGTTACAGAGGGCTATAGATGTGGTAACTACAGAAATAGAGCTCAGTGAGAGACATCTGTCACTAACTCCTGGTCTTTGTCGCTGTGTCTGATTCATCCATTTCCCAAGCTGCCACCCCAGTTACCACAGCTACGGTAACCGTGCATTTGCCATTCCCACATGTAGTATTTAATGAAGAAGAAGCCGCACCTAAAATATTAAAATCGAAGTGGAGAGTAGCTACCAGTATACATAAGAATGGAAAGCATAAACAAGTGAGTGGGGTTGGATCTAAAGAAATAAAACTAATGAGGGGTCATCAAAAAGTGTGAAGGAGCTGGATTACCCAGACCCAAATTTAGGATGTATCTCTAATATTCGATGAGACATGGTGTTGAACCTGATGACGGACTTGAAGAGAAAACTTAGATCTATTGTGAGGGAAGAACTTGCTCCCCAAGTTGATCGTATAGATACAATGGCAGCAATGTGGGATAGTAGGCAAGCAAACACTAGCACAAGCAGTACACAAGCCAAAGTGAGGGGCACGTACTTTAGCTGCCAGGCAGATAGATCAAGTTTGACTCCCCTAGATAGGCCTGGTGCGCTGCGAACCAAAGATCCTACCACCTTCTTGGGCCACAGGAGGACAAACAACCATAGTCACCAGGCAGGCAAACCAAGTCTGACACCTATAGAACGGCCAGGTGCACTGCTTGCTGAAGACCTCAGTGCCTTAAAGGCCCCGCGAGCTCTAATTGTGAGGCAAGGAATAACAACTCAGTACAATCCAAAAGGGGTATAAATTAAATTAGCCTTCCTGTTGGAAATGGGATCCCCGGCTGGCCAGGGCTTTCGCCAAAGTCAGTCAGAGACCACCACCCCCAAGTCAGGGCAAGGGAGTTACACGCCAAGATAACCCCTACTCACCCTCTAGGTAACGTGGCGCGAGCAGCAAGGCTAAACTTGGAGGCGATGTAAGTTAAGTATTTGCGCATGCACACCAGCAACAACAACCAAAGGCCCACCACAAAGGAAACTCCACACAAGGTTATATAAAAAATAGCCTTTGTATTACAACACAACACATTAGATAAAACACACACTTTACAATGTGCCAGAGGCACGGGCAGAATTTACAGGGGATTATTTACAAGACAGGGCCACCTGGACCACTGTCAGGAATCAGAAGTAGCACTTTCAGAAATAGCACTTTAAATGTAAAATTACTTTAGCACAAAATAGCACACAACCAGTAATCACTGGTAACCAGGACCTCACTAGCACCAACTGCACTAGGGAGGAAGCAACCACCTACACGTCACAATACCTGTGGGGGTGGAAGCACATAACACATGATGCAATGCATAACATTCATTCAGAGGTGTAAGGAGGAAAACACATGATGCATTAACAATACATTCAGAGGTGTAAAAACAATAATAATTGCGCCAATCTCACAAGTCACCACCTGTGACTGTCCATGTGTCCCAATGTCAGGGCCTAAACGGAGCAGCTGCCCACGAAGTGCTGGGCAGCTGTGTGAGACAATACTGGGGCCAACGTGGGAGCCTCACTGGGCTCTATGCCCCAGAACAAAGATGTGCCCCCTAGAGCCTCTCAGGGCTCTAGACACAACTGTGGCGCTTTTGAGCCTCCCTGGGCTCCAAGTAAATCAAAATGCCCTTCTTGAGCCTCTCTGGGCTCAAAACACAATTGTGGGGCTCACGAGCCTCTCTGGGCTCTTCAAAACAACTGGCTCCAAGGAAAATGCCCCTGAGCCTCGCAGGCTCCAACAACCAAATGGGGCCTAGGAGTCTTGGAGCTCCTAATCACTGATGCGGGTGGTGGAGTTCCTCTCGGGGAACTCTGGAACCAAGCAGGGGTCGCCTTGAGCCTCTCTCGGCTCCTCAACACATGGGGCACATGGAGCTCAGCACTTCAGCCCCACCGGGCTCTGAACTGGGCAGACGCCCCTTTAGCTGGAGTCCCTCGTGGACTCGGGGGCCGGCGGAGTCTCTCCCTGGGGGACTCGGACTCACAGAGGCCTCGCACTGGCCCCGACGCCCCTCTCCTCCCGGGAAACACTCACCGCGTCTCGTCGGCGGCTGCAGAGCTCTCTGCCTCTGACTCCTGGCGGCACTCCGGGGCTCTCCCTCGGTCCCGGGAGCCCCGTGAAGGCAGCAGCTTCCGGTTTCACTCTCTCCTGCCCCCGGCCTGCCTGACTTCCAGGTCGCGGCTGCGGGGCGGGACTTCCGGTCGGCCTGCTCCCTGATTGGCCGGCCGGCAGGAACACTTCCGGGTCGTCGCGGGCAGCGCGGCGGCCCGTGTCCAGCACTTCTAGGCGGGGGATGAATTTACCGGGGGGTCGGCACCCTCGAGGAAAATGCAAAAACGGGCGGCAAGGTCCCTGGCAGGGTGGGCACCTGCCAGGCGACACAACACTCGAAAATAAGCGAGGTGGCACTCGCTAGGCAGGCAAAGCGCTCCTCTGCGCTAAAAGGCAATTTACAGCGCTCCCTGCGCTAAATGCAAAATACAGCGCTCCCAAGCGCTAGAGGACCAAAATAGAGCGCTCCCAGGCGCTATAAGTAAAATAAAGGTCCAGCAGAGTCCTTCAGCAAGGCAGGGGGGCAAGGCTGGGCCCAGAGCCAGCACACTGGGCCTCCAGGCAGGGAGACACCCCAAGTGGCGGTCCTCTGGCCCAGCAGCAGCAACAGCCCCCTCAGGATCCTGGAAGAGAACAACTTCTGTGGGGACACAGCCCCATTTTTATACAGTGCATTCCTTTGTTCAAGGGTGCAGAGTGGGTGCGGAACCAGTCGCAGCTGGTTCTTGAGTACTCTGTTTACCTCAACCACCCTCTCTATTCACTGGCAGGGCTTGGGTCATTAGACACACCACAGGGGGGCGGAGCCAGCATTGTGTGGGGAAAACCCAGCCCATCCAGGACACAGGTACACTCCTCCCACACATTACTCATGCAAATCTCCCACTCACCACCGGGCAGACCCATCCAGACTTCCTGGAGCCTGGCATGCCAGCCAGCTCCAGCCAATCACACGCCAGCACCCTCGCTGCACACGTACAGCCATGTCTAGGAATGATACTTCCCCACTAGACACATACATGCTGCATACACCATCTCGCAGCATTCACTCTCACGAGTTCACACATACCAGACTCAAGCCTGTACACCCCACGCATCAGGAACTACCAGGGACACATACATTCCCCATGCCTTCCTATGGGCGGGCAGGCCTAGCTCAGCACATGCACTCAGAGTGCGCACGCACTTTCCACTGGGACACAGTGAAAGTGCGCAAAATCCCAAAAATCACCATCACCAGGTCACCATTTCACGCAAAAAGTCTAGGGGTGAACCTGCCCTAAGGGCCAAAGTCCAACACAACCCCCTTCCAGCCAAAACGCAGGGTAGACCAATCACCACCGTGATGGACTTCCCTGCTTGGGGCGATAGAACACGGACGCAGGCCCGCAACTGCAGGGACACCCTCCTGTTCTACGCCACGGTGAACCCATGGGATTCCTTCTCAACACACTGTCTGGACCAACTGGGCTACCCCACTGGTACTCCCAAGTTGTCCGCGGCCAGGACCAGGCCCTGGGCCACCCAGGTGCCACTGGTCCATGCCAATTCGCAGAGCGGGGGGTAGTAACCCCTGGCACATAGGAGCCATTCTCCACTCTTCCTGTCTGCAAGACAGGACTAGACTGCCACTGGTACTCCAGCCTAGGGCCTACAACCTCAGGCGGACCAGGAGTCTCGGGGAAGGCTACCCCCTACCTCTTCTCCTAGGGTTCCTCCAACTCCGACGAGGGGTACACCTAGAACGCCATTCCAACCCAGGGCTTATCCACTCAGGTTGCACCGGGGTCAGAGGTGGGCTCTCCCACCCTCTGCACCCCCTTCCAGAGGTCTGCCCTCTCCCACCTGGAGAAGTTCCTCTGGAAGAAGAACCGGTCAGGACACTGGTTACAGTCATCCTACCCTTCAGGTCAGGCTGATCCTGAACCTGGCCTTCCAACCTCTGGTCTAAAACCTTCGGTGGAACAATTGCCTGGCACTCCAGGACTTCTGGGGATTCACACGCAATCCCCCTGAGGCTAACAAATGTCACATCTGTTGCGTGACTGTCTGTCTGGCGCAGATCTCCCACCCTCTGTCCACCTGACAGTGCGTGACGATCCCCCAGACCAGAAGTGGCGCCACCCGGGTCACTACACGGGAACCTAGCCCAACTGGGTAGTCCCTGACCCACTGGTCCTTCCACTGGGGAACTCCCCCAATCACTCCTCACTCTGGACTCCTGTACCCTCCCTACCGGAGCGGTACTGCCAGCCTCTCGAACCACAGGAGCTCTGGTTACAGACGCTCCAGGTCCTCTACTCATTGGGAGATCCTCCTCAAATGGACTAACAGGACAGCCTAGGTCCCCAACCTGGTGTTCCCTTAAGAAACCATCCAAGTCCTGAGGCAGGGCTTCGGGCGTCTGGGGAACCTCGGTCTCCCCCTCACTCCTGCTCCACTGAGCCAGGCAGTGAGCCCCTACACCCTCCTCGCTATCCTGGGACCTAGCTGGGCTACACTGAGCCACTTCCACCACGCTGGGCTGGAAGATCCCTGAACCACTACTTTCGGAATCCCTCACCAATGATTCTGCAGAACCTCTGGCCCTTTCCCAGCAGTCTGCTTCCTCCGCCAGCTCATCAGGGTCAGCGCATTCCAAACTCAACAGGTGCTGGCGCAACTCTAGACAACAAACACCAAGGAACTGCTCTCTGAGAACCATGTCGAACAATATGTCCCAATCACATTTCGTGGGCTCCCGTACCCAATCACACAGGGCTACACAACAGTCATCCACAAAATCTTCCCAAGACTGATGAGACGGTTTCCTAAGGTTCCTAAACCTCAACCTATTCTCCTCCTCTGGGGAAACAGGAACCATACTCTGGGAACTGGGACTTTCTACACTGTGATTTAAATAGCTGCCATCACTGGACCTAACCCTCCCTGGGGGATCCAGACACTCAACACTGCGCGCAGGGGATAGTCTACCCTCCAGAGCTACTTTGCCTCTGGTCGCGGCCCTCTCAGCCTCCTCTATCCTTTCCTGCGCTAAGACCCTCTCGGTCTCCAGCTGTTGCTTCGTAACCTCCAGCTGTTGCTTTCTAACGCCCAGCTGTGCCATAGCCTGGGCATGCTCCAACTTGAGCTTTTCTAAAGCCAGCTGGTGCTCCCTTTCTCTCCTCCTATCTTCCAGCTCCTCTGGGGACAGGTAAAGGGATGAGGCGCTGCCTCCTACGCTGGACCCAGCAAGGGACTCCCTATCTATGGGGTCCTCACTATCTGCTGGCGTCCCTGTGCTATCATCTTCTTCCTCCTCTTCTGAATCTTCAGGGCTCCCCACAGACCCACCACCCTCCTGGTGTGAAGCCCGGGCCCTTTCCTCACTGTGCTCAAGATCCCACTGACCCTTTTGCCATAGGATCAGGCTGCTCCTAAGTTCGGACTGAGTGTCTAACTCATCCACCCCTATGTCTCTCTCTTCACAGAACCTTACCAACTCTCCCATACTGTATCTAAACAGAACACAGAAATCAAAAGCAGGCTCCATTCTGGCGGACGTTCTAAAAGAAGAGATCACACAGGGAACCTAGGGGTCTGAGCTAACACAGGAGTACACAATTCACCAGGTATCAGCAAGCTCTCTACCCCAGAGATTTCACACTCATTTGCCTAGTGCCACACACCATTCATCCACACACAACCCCCCCCTCGGACTAGTAAGGCAGTTTCTACCACCCCTGACTTCTCAACCTGACGACAAGTGACACAGGTACCAGACTCTGGGCGCGGGGTGGGGGACAAATGCACTGGACACAATTGCACAATGATACCTTCAGGAGAAGAAAATATGAAACTTCCAAAAAAACAATCCCCTTAAAATGTGGTCATCTAAAATGCAGAGTTTTGTGGTATGGCCAGTTGCCACTAAGGTACAAGGCAAACACAAATCCTTATCCTCACCGCTTGCCGCCAATGTTGGAAATGGGATCCCCGGCTGGCCAGGGCTTTCGCCAAAGTCAGTCAGAGACCACCACCCCCAAGTCAGGGCAAGGGAGTTACACGCCAAGATAACCCCTACTCACCCTCTAGGTAACGTGGCGCGAGCAGCAAGGCTAAACTTGGAGGCGATGTAAGTTAAGTATTTGCGCATGCACACCAGCAACAACAACCAAAGGCCCACCACAAAGGAAACTCCACACAAGGTTATATAAAAAATAGCCTTTGTATTACAACACAACACATTAGATAAAACACACACTTTACAATGTGCCAGAGGCACAGGCAGAATTTACAGGGGATTATTTACAAGACAGGGCCACCTGGACCACTGTCAGGAATCAGAAGTAGTACTTTCAGAAATAGCACTTTAAATGTAAAATTACTTTAGCACAAAATAGCACACAACCAGTAATCACTGGTAACCAGGACCTCACTAGCACCACCTGCACTAGGGAGGAAGCAACCACCTACACGTCACAATACCTGTGGGGGTGGAAGCACATAACACATGATGCAATGCATAACATTCATTCAGAGGTGTAAGGAGGAAAACACATGATGCATTAACAATACATTCAGAGGTGTAAAAACAATAATAATTGCGCCAATCTCACAAGTCACCACCTGTGACTGTCCATGTGTCCCAATGTCAGGGCCTAAACGGAGCAGCTGCCCACGAAGTGCTGGGCAGCTGTGTGAGACAATACTGGGGCCAACGTGGGAGCCTCACTGGGCTCTATGCCCCAGAACAAAGATGTGCCCCCTAGAGCCTCTCAGGGCTCTAGACACAACTGTGGCACTTTTGAGCCTCCCTGGGCTCCAAGTAAATCAAAATGCCCTTCTTGAGCCTCTCTGGGCTCAAAACACAATTGTGGGGCTCACGAGCCTCTCTGGGCTCTTCAAAACAACTGGTGCCCCCGGGGCACCTCGTGGCTCCAAGGAAAATGCCCCTGAGCCTCGCAGGCTCCAACAACCAAATGGGGCCTAGGAGTCTTGGAGCTCCTAATCACTGATGCGGGCGGTGGAGTTCCTCTCGGGGAACTCTGGAACCAAGCAGGGGTCGCCTTGAGCCTCTCTCGGCTCCTCAACACATGGGGCACATGGAGCTCAGCACTTCAGCCCCACCGGGCTCTGAACTGGGCAGACGCCCCTTTAGCTGGAGTCCCTCGTGGACTCGGGGGCCGGCGGAGTCTCTCCCTGGGGGACTCGGACTCACAGAGGCCTCGCACTGGCCCCGACGCCCCTCTCCTCCCGGGAAACACTCACCGCGTCTCGTCGGCGGCTGCAGAGCTCTCTGCCTCTGACTCCTGGCGGCACTCCGGGGCTCTCCCTCGGTCCCGGGAGCCCCGTGAAGGCAGCAGCTTCCGGTTTCACTCTCTCCTGCCCCCGGCCTGCCTGACTTCCAGGTCGCGGCTGCGGGGCGGGACTTCCGGTCGGCCTGCTCCCTGATTGGCCGGCCGGCAGGAACACTTCCGGGTCGTCGCGGGCAGCGCGGCGGCCCATGTCCAGCACTTCTAGGCGGGGGATGAATTTACCGGGGGGTCGGCACCCTCGAGGAAAATGCAAAAACGGGCGGCAAGGTCCCTGGCAGGGTGGGCACCTGCCAGGCGACACAACACTCGAAAATAAGCGAGGTGGCACTCGCTAGGCAGGCAAAGCGCTCCTCTGCGCTAAAAGGCAATTTACAGCGCTCCCTGCGCTAAATGCAAAATACAGCGCTCCCAAGCGCTAGAGGACCAAAATAGAGCGCTCCCAGGCGCTATAAGTAAAATAAAGGTCCAGCAGAGTCCTTCAGCAAGGCAGGGGGGCAAGGCTGGGCCCAGAGCCAGCACACTGGGCCTCCAGGCAGGGAGACACCCCAAGTGGCGGTCCTCTGGCCCAGCAGCAGCAACAGCCCCCTCAGGATCCTGGAAGAGAACAACTTCTGTGGGGACACAGCCCCATTTTTATACAGTGCATTCCTTTGTTCAAGGGTGCAGAATGGGGGCGGAACCAGTCGCAGCTGGTTCTTGAGTACTCTGTTTACCTCAACCACCCTCTCTATTCACTGGCAGGGCTTGGGTCATTAGACACACCACAGGGGGGCGGAGCCAGCATTGTGTGGGGAAAACCCAGCCCATCCAGGACACAGGTACACTCCTCCCACACATTACTCATGCAAATCTCCCACTCACCACCGGGCAGACCCATCCAGACTTCCTGGAGCCTGGCATGCCAGCCAGCTCCAGCCAATCACACGCCAGCACCCTCACTGCACACGTACAGCCATGTCTAGGAATGATACTTCCCCACTAGACACATACATGCTGCATACACCATCTCGCAGCATTCACTCTCACGAGTTCACACATACCAGACTCAAGCCTGTACACCCCACGCATCAGGAACTACCAGGGACACATACATTCCCCATGCCTTCCTATGGGCGGGCAGGCCTAGCTCAGCACATGCACTCAGAGTGCGCACGCACTTTCCACTGGGACACAGTGAAAGTGCGCAAAATCCCAAAAATCACCATCACCAGGTCACCATTTCACGCAAAAAGTCTAGGGGTGAACCTGCCCTAAGGGCCAAAGTCCAACACTTCCTCCACATGGGTCTCTGGCGAGTAGAGAAGGGTTGGGGGTGAGGACGGTATAGCTTGCAGGGCTGAAATAGTGAGCCTACCCACTATAAATTTATACCCGCTTCATCTCCATATGTTATCATACTGACAGAAGTACCTGAAATCAAAAGTGGCCTGAGGGAAACACAACTTGACCTCAGGCATAAATGCCTGTTATGGTTGGAGAGGTATAGGCAGCTCGCCTATGACAGGGAAGGAAAAATCCTAGTGGTCCGCAGAGTTGGTTGGGTGGGAAACAGACAAAAAGATATGCAAGGTATGATATGCAAAAAGATATGCAAAGATATCCCCTGCCTGCCTGTCTGTTGCCTATTAAGTCAGAACCCTTGCCCCAGGAACTACTTACAGGGGTTAGGCCATTTGTACTGGATTATTTTTATACCACATGTCAAATGCCATTCAGGGCTTATACTAGCCCACAATTAGGCAGGTGGCCATTAAAACAACAAACCGTGGGCCACTGGCACCCAACTACCAGACCCTTGCTATTTAACATACCCAGTGTATTAGACGTTCGAGGTCTTTCAGGGAAATAGAAGAGCATTGTGGTGGTCAGTATAGCTAGACTATTCGTCATGAGTTAAGGGCAGAATCAGAGGTGCATCAAACAGCAATTTATCAGATGACCAAGGTTATAGAAGGGGTATGGGAAAAGTCACCTTAAACATCAGCTGCCCAACCCCGTTCTACCAAGCTCCAGTATACTGTGGGAAGGTGGGAAGGTGTACCCATGAGACCAGCAGAGAAACAGCCTTGTGCCCAAATGAGGGATATCCAAGCTCCCAAAACCTATATTCTTGGTGGCACTCTTTATGAGTGTAAGGAAGGTAACAAGCTGAGGGTTTTATCCTGGAACATTGCTGGCTTAAGAAACAAGTTGTCCATGCTCCGTCCATCACCACCCCCTTTTGTACCGCTTTGTTCGCCATAAGTTGGCAGGGTATGCTCAGACGTGAGTCCCTTGCTCACTTTGCCACTTGATTCAAGCAAGCCTGACTGAAATGCCAGAAACTGGTCCTAAGATCTTGTTTCCGGTCCAGGGAAGACATGCCTTGGCAGTTCGGGCTGGACTGTTCCCATGAGGCACAGGGTCAGAATGATTTGCAAATGGCCATGTCTGAACTGGGGTGGCAGAGTGGGCTAAAGAACGGTGATGGATTAAACCCAGATCTGTTGACTGGGTGTGAGTGTTTGATTGGTTCAGATGCTCCGTCCATCACCACCCCCTTTTGTACCACTTGGTCCTGCCCTGACTGGCGGCTTTTTGTGGACCAATATGATGTATTCATGTTTCAGGAAACATGAGCATGGGAAGACTTATTGAGGGTGGTGTTTGCCTCATTCAATATCCCTGCCACATAGAGGGGATGGGTAGGCCCTCTCGGGGCCTATATATTTGGGTTGACTCACACCTGGGTTGTACAGTTGAACAGTTCTAACAATATTCAGTGAGTAACACTTCCCCAAAGTTAAAAATTGCTTTTATTAATGTTTATTCCTGGCCCGTAAGTCTTAGCCATGAATCCCCAACCTTTGACCAATTGGGTCTCTTCATTCCTACAGTCTATACAACTATGTGGTTGATTGTAGGGGGGATTTTACCTGTCAATTTGAGCCCCTCGCTGATCCTAGTGATACAACCCCCAGCGATGACGACATCTGCGATGGCTAATTCCAGATCAACAAATTTTGCCGATCAAGGCATGGTCGCTGTTGGCAATCCAGATCAATTCACTCACATTGAGCCACTCCCTAAGAGCATGTAATGGCCTCACAAAATTGGATACACCGGGGAAGTTAACATTTAACAGACTAAATCAATCCTCCCTGTTAGATTACATCTTAGTGGAGACCAGGCTATGGCAAAGGACTGTTGATTTTTCCGTCCTGCTACAACATACTTTTACTTTACTTTTACTCATTTGTATGGCGCAGAGAATCATCCCCAGAGGGATCTCTTGGCGCCTGAGAGAAGGGACACCAAATAGGCAGTAAAGTCTAAAACAGCCAGGTTTTAAGTAGCTTCTTGAACTGTGCGATCACAATGGTTTGACTGGAGATGTCATACTCAGGGTACTCTCTGGCTCTCTGTACCTCTTCAGACAATAGATTAGTACTCTCTAATAATAGAAGAAGAATAAGGTGGGGGGTAATGCAACAGTCACCCGATAAGCTGGCCACATTATACTTAACAATCATTCTGACTGTGTTAGTAATGTGGAAGGTTACAACTATAGAGGGCACTTTATTAACTACTTATAAAGTAGCAGAGCTTCATGCAGAATTGACATCCAAAGTGGTTGATAAATTGTATCTAATGGACACACAGGTTCTGTTAGACACCATCAAAGCAAAGGATAGGGGCCAACTTAAGTAAAATTGGGCATTATATAGAGATAGCATTGAACAAGCAAAAGGGACCTGGGAACAGGATAGATGGGATGCTTTAAAAACTGCCCTATCCAACAAACATATGAAGTCATTTTGGACTATAGCCAGTACAGGCTGTAGTGAAGGGGCGCCAGCCATAGAGCCAAACATAGCAGCAGATGCATGGAAGACCCATTTCCAGGCTTTATATACTACAAAGGATGTAGATGGCCTAATCTACGATACATCCATAACCTCTTTAGGGACTATTCATGATGAGGCTCCTGGGATCACCTTGACTGAAGTAATATATGCAATATGTAAGCTTCCCTTTGGTACTGCACTGGACGGGATAAGTTACTAGGGGATCTCTTTCGGGCGGAACCAAAAATATGGAGACCCTACCTATGGGCATTATTTAACACTATTATGCAGGGCAGGGTCGGGGCAGAAATCATCCTAGTTTTAAAAAAAAGTTTTACCCCGTTCACCTACAAAGTAGAGGCTGATTAGTTTGATTGATGTCACCCAGAAATTGTTTTCACGGGTATTCTTAGATTGTTTACAGGCATGAATGGAAGATCATGAAATCTTGAGTCCATATCAAGTCGGATTAATGAAAAACGTATCCATCGTCAAGCAAATACATAGTCTCCGACTTTTATATTGGAAAACGGTGACAATAGAGGGTGGCAGTTTCTATTTATGATTTGTGTACCTGAAGACGGATTTTGATATGGTGCCCAGGAACAAATTATGAGGTATACTTAAAGATCAGGGGGTCCCCCTCTAACTTCTGTGCATTTTTATGAGATTGCATTAAGGCAACTTTGCCCAAGTGAGGTATGGAAAATGTGGCAAACTACCCTCCAGACTCCCAGTTAACAGAGGAGTAAGGCAGGGGTGCATACTCGCACCGTCCCTGTTCTGCCTATTCATTAATACACTGGTCGACCAACTTATTGAGGTAAAGGACAACGATGCCCCAAAGATAGCAAGCAGAAAAGTGCCAGCAATGATGTTTGATGACAACACTCTTCTACTTTCGAAGTCGCCCATGGGTATCCAGAGGATCCTCAATAGCTTTGTTGCCTTCTGTAAAAACAGGGTGCTGGAGATTAATACACAGAAGACTACATTTATGGTCTTCAACCCAGCTAACTCGTCCCGTTCTATCCCTTGTTTTAATGGCACCATTCTCAAGAGGGTGTAGGTATTTCATTACCTAGGTGTCACCCTGACAGAAAATCTGGAGTGGGGGTCGCAAATGGCCAATCAAGCCTTAAGTTATCCCGGAACACGGGGGACTCGCAAAATTGTATATAAACTCCTCCCATAAACCAGCTGGGCCAATTGCAGAGATCTACAAAGTGCAAGCAAGGGGTGCTACAATGTTGTGGGCTGAACTATTGGGTCATTACTCTTCTAACAGCTTGAGTAAGATGGAGAACAATTTCATGAGGCAGATGCTAGGTCTCCCCCTCAGCACTCCCCTCAACCCCCCATGCCAGAACCTAGGAATCAGACCAATTGGGGTTGGGATTGGGCTTAGACTCCGTACTTTCTGGGGCCGATTGTTGGTGTCCTCGGAATTGGCCGTTTATCGGTCAGAACTAAAGGAGGTACTGAGTCTCCGAGGCATAGTTAAAATAGCATGTTTTGTACATGTTAAGGATGTATGTCATACGCTGGGTAAATCAAGCCTTTGGAGTAATCCTGAAGAAAAGTGCTCTGTAGTTTCACGATCTGAACTTGTAAGATGCTATAGGATGTATAAACTCGCTAAAATCCAGGAAAGCTCGGCCACAGGACACTTAACTGCAGAGTTATTGAGAATTAAGGTATATAATAAAGTCTTTCTTGGATGACATCCAACCAACTCTGGCAAGGAAATTATATGTCCAGTTCAGATTTAGGACCTTATTGCTCTGCGCTTTTTCTAACAAATGGCTTAAATCTACACCTCTAGGGTGCCCCGCCTGCAATTGAGAGGAAGAGTCAGAGCTGCGTGTTTTTTTTTCTGCCCTGGCTATAAATCAGCTAAACAGCACTGCTTATACAACTGTGTAGGAACTTAGGGTTTGTGCATTGTGTGGATGTATTTAGAGTCCTGAAGTATGATACTCATGCCCATTGACTTTGCTGTATCTCAATAGTTAACCTTGATGTGGCGTAATTGCAGAATGTTTTTAAAAGTCACCACCGCGGTCTTAAAAGGGGAGAGGGGTTGGCCTAACGGCTAGGGCGCTCGACCTCGGACCTGGAGGAACTGGGTTCGAGTCTCGGTAACGACGCCAAAACCTCCTGTGATTCTGGGCAAATCACTTAATCTCCCCGTGCCTAAAATGAAAGTAACTGGAAAACTTAAAAATGTAACGTAACTGGAAAAATATGTAAAGCGCTCTGATACCTGATTCGGTTCGGGTCTAGTTCGCGCTATATAAAACTCTGCAAAAAAAAATAAAAAATAAATCAATATTGTTCTCATTCTCTTATCTCTTTCTCCCAATTTTTACTTCTTTTAATGTTTTTAAAGCTAATTTTTCTCATAAAATGAGTTTTAACTACTGGCAATATTGTATGTACAGCTGTTCATGTCCCATGGTGTTTTTATCAAGATGAAAATGACATGGCAGTTGGATGAGGGCCGGAAGCAGATATGAATCGCCCGGAGCTACCACGCTGTGAAAACTGTGATGCACTTTAACGCTTATATTTATAAATTGGGATAGCCATTCATGGGGTCAATTTTACAGTTCAAAGTTTGTATGTGTTTGTACATTTTTTTGTAGATATTTTCACCCATATGTCTGATGCCCCTAGCAAAGGAGTGGTTTAATTGCACATTTTGTTATGTTTACTCCACTACAATGAAAGGGAAAATAACAATTAACTACTACTCTAAGAAGGCAACTATTTAAAATCTCTATAAAAGGACATCAGGCAAGGAGTAAATAAACGTTTGCACTATGTTTGATTTTTCATTTTCTTTTTAAAATACATTTTTAAATCTCTCAATGGATGTTGAAATTGTACCGCGCACAATATAGGTATGCAGTTCACTTTCGCTATTGCACATAGGTAACTTTTGACATTATATGAACAACATTTATGAGGGTAACAGTCTTTTCACCACATAACCGACCAAATGAGGTGCAGCTAGGTAGTTCCTAGTACGTTACAACATTTCCACAGGGCTGCTTTAGGTCATTTAGGAAATTTCATGATAGTAAGTACCAAACTAGCTTTATTATAATTGGTATATTAAATCCATCCAGGGCAAGTTGTTGTGTTTATTGTAACTATTAATTTGATACTTTGAATGATATGACTAGCTAGCCCCAGTCCAAAGTTATACTTTATTAAATGTAATAAAACCTTCCCCTTGTCAAACTATGGGACTCAAAGCACTATGATAGGGAAAAACGACTTTGGCTGCTTTTCCTTACCAGGCATATAAAACATTGTTTATATTGCTCTCGATACAACTATGCAACCTACCCTTGAAAAGGTAGTTTTAGACTTTAGAAGTGGTTTTCTTTCTAAAGTCGAATTTGGACATTGTTTTATTTTAAAACCAGCCTGCAAGGCTGTCAGGCATTCACATTACATCAGCCACAACAGTAGTGCACACTTAAGTGATTAAATTCACTGGCGTCTTTATACGTACACACCCTACTATATACTAGGGACTTACAGGTAGGCTGTCCTTATCAATTAAAATTATACCAACCAGCAGATACTGTTAGAAGACAGAGCACGGGCACTTTCAGTGTTAGTAGCCTCCAGTATTAAAACAAAAATGAGGGTTGATAAGGGCATAAAGGATGACTGTTCTACAATTACAATTTCATAGATACCAAACATGAAATTCTAATTTGGTCCCAATCAAAGGTTACCACCTACTACGTGTAATAAGACAACCCAATATTATTCTATGGGACTGAAATGAAAACAACACTTATGAGTTTTCCATACCAAGTCATGTAAAAATAAAAAGAACATGTGCAACCATTTACTTACAATGCAACCTTTCCTATACACTGCCTAGGGCCTACCTTAGGGGAGTGACTTATATGAAATAAAAGGAGAGCTTCAGGCTTGGCAAGTGGGTGATATTGCCAAGTCAATTTGACCATTTAAAACTGCATTCTGTCTCCAATGACAGACCTGGGACAGGTTTTAAGGGTATACTGAAGAGGGTGCCACAATATGTGTGACAGGCCCACTATCATCATCATCATCATCAAGCATTATTCGGCCACAAAGACCATAAAAGCACAAAAAAATATTTTAAACCATCAGATTACAATAACATCATGCACATATCAACTGTCCCCACATTTAAAAGAAAAGAAAGAATAGTTAAAGACGTATTTTAAAATCCCTGTGAATGACAACATTTCCTGATAGCTTTTTGGGCTCACATATAAAAGTCATTGCAAACTCATAACCTTGAGCTACAGTGCATATCTTCTTCTCAGTATCAGTGGTTGGGAAATAAAATTTAAGATTGAGCAGTATATAGTTTTGGACTCCAAGCGCTGGGGGAAAACACAAATCCTCCTGGTAATTATTGAAAAAAGTCCCTCATAAAATTGGGCACAGAAACCATAACCTGAGAGAGGAATATAGCATGCAAAAGAGCATAAAGTGCTTCACTGATTCCATGTGATTTCTCATCACATGGACAGTAAGGTAGTGATGGATACCAGGTACCTGGCAATGGAAAAGCAACCAAAAAGTGAATCTTGTCCGGCGTATCCTAGTCTGTAATAACCTAAGCTCAGGTTCATTTACCCAGGTCAAATAGGCCTCCAGAACATTAGATTTTGAAAGTAGCACTTATGATTAAATCATGACTAGCTTTAGTACCTTCATGAGCTTAGCTTCCTCACTATATGCAAAAAGTTTCAACCATATTACTCTGTGTGTTCCAAATTTTGCATCATAATTGAATGGGGGCCTGTAACCGGGACCCCCATGTGCGCCCCGCTCTAGGGCGCGAACTGACCTTGTGTGCCCCCCCCTCCTCTCTCCACAACCCCCGCATTCAGCAACGTGGTCTGGTCCCGATAGATACAGTTGCGACGACGAAGATGACTGGCCCTTTAACTGGACCGCAGATATGCGAGAGGTGGAGCCGGATCCTCAGATAAAAGACGTCTCCGAACAGCCCCAGGGGTGGTATTACACCGGAGGAGTGGTCAGCGAGAAGGAGAGCGGAGTGGCGGGAAGCAGCGAGGGAGAGCGGAGAAGTGGAGGACGAGACGACGGGAGGAAGGCGTGGATCGACAGCGGAAGGTGGATCAGCGAATTGAGCCTAGCGGTGGAGGAGGAAACCCCGACCCAGGACCAGAGACGACATCGGACTGCCGGGAATACAGAAGACATCACGGAAGCGACGGGAGCGGATTGGAGAGCAGCGGAGCAGAAGGACCCGCCCGGAGACCACCACCACGATCCGCCCAGCCGTACGCCAGGAGGGGTACGGCTCACAGAGGTGCGTGACCGCTTCCTGGGTTGGTGTAAACGGAGAGCAAGGCGCCTCACTTAGTTTGGGTTAAGAACTATGGTACGAACCCGGGTCACCCTCACCTACACTTCCCTCCTTAGTTTGTTAAAGGTGTGTCCCTGACGGGGGTGGTAGCACTGGGTGATTCCTCCACGGCCCCTTCCCTGTGCATCTGTGAAAGCAAGTGGAATACTGATACCCGCCTCTCTTCTGTTTCCCCTTTTCGGTGTCGGCGAGGGTGGACAGCACGGAGCCTCCGGGATCCCGAAGGAGGAGGAGCCCCGCCCGGAGGAAGGAGGAGGGAAAACTCAGAAAGACCCGAGGAGAGCGGAGCCGTTCTCCCCGCAGAGTATCTACCAGAAAGACCTGTACCGATTCTTTGTATGAACTATTAAATACCGGTCTCACAAAAACACGACTCCTGCCTTTTCATACTCCCGCCGCTACAGGGCCATGCCTACCTTATCTTCCACAAAACCCACACACAGCTCCTTATAAAACTTGAGGTGGTTTTTGGAGTCACTAATAATCTATTAAAAAAATTATTTTATGCTCCTTGTAGAGCCTTAGGAATAGAATAGCCCCATACCCCTGCCCCGTATGTGCCAATACTAAGAGCTTTCCTGTTACAAAGCATAATCATTTTTGGACAGCCGTTTTTGTCCTAACTTCTCTGCAATACTAAAAATTGATTAAGAAGCGGCCTCCATCCCCTGTCTTCTCTGAATTCATAACTTTTCCCAGTTAATTAAACATCATACCAAGACAGCTAAACGCTTTTGTTTTTTTAATCTCTGTCCCCACAATATCATGTTTTTGGACTGGGTATTCTTTGGGTCATAAGTCATAACATGAGATTTCTTAAAATGTATTTAGCTTCAGATCATGCAAAATGATTACAACCATTTGAAAGTGATTGCAGACCATTTAAAGACAATTTGCTGCACGCACAATTATACCCGCGTTGTCCGTTTATAATAGTACCGGGACTAAGCGGGTACCAATTTTGGGGATGCCACAGGTGCACAAAGTTAATAAGATCCCCAAGGCATTTCTATATGTTACAAATAAAAAAAGGGCCAAAATACAGCCCTGTGCCACGTCACACTCGACTTGATTAGGGAACGTTTAGTCTCCTTGTTGCGAATAGCGGACCCTCTTATGGGTATCTTTGTCGCAATGTTTTTAAAACATGAACTAAGGCAGAGTCAATCCCTGCGTGGTCCAAGATTCCCAATAAAATGTCCCTATCCACCAATTCAAAGGTCCATGAAGGCCATGTGTATGGCCCCTCTCATGACCTTAGCATATTTAGCTAAGATCAAATTTAGGCTCATAGCTTGCTCGGTGGTTACCAAGCCCAGGTGAAAAACATGTTGCACATGGAAAAATAATTCTCTTTTATGCACTCCTTTAATTTTCCTAAAATCACCCTACAAAAATTTGGACCGAGGTTTCGAATAATGAGATGCATCATCTAGTTTGTAGGGGAGCTTCTATCGCCTTTCTTAAAAATAGGAATGGTGACAGATTCCTTTTAGTTCTCAATTGTGGTTCTGAAAATCTGGATTCATATAATAGTTCTGGACTCGAGAATTAAAACTTCGTCGAAACATGACGACTTTGGTATCAAAAGACCGACAATGACGAGTACATCATGTACATGTATTTTCAGCCTATTCGAGTGACGATTTCCCCTTGAAATCGTCATTTACATTCTGAACCCTTGACTCCCATTTTGTATGTTGCCCTTTAAATAGGCCTTAATCCAGTTGAATTTGATTCCACAAGGACACGTACTCCTTAATCGACTTTTCCCTGACCTCAGTACAAGTTGGAACCATTGCCCCAGGCCGATCTCGTTAGGTCAGTTCCCTTCCAGTGGCCGAACAAGATAGCATCTAGACTCAACGAACCATAAAACCATTTCAGCGCGCACACCTGCCATATCTCGCTCACATCTCTTTCCACTCTTTTCCTTCACGTACTTTATGGTGGGGAGGTGACCGTTTTTATTAGAGGTCCAGTGTTATCTGATGAAATGTTGGGCCTTGCCAAATGATTTGTTGTAGGCAGCACTAAGTGAAATATGGACATGTCATCATGACTCTGCTTTTCCTTTGAACCAGAATATGTTAACTATTTACTTTACAACCAAGAATGTTTTGCCCGAGGCCCAAACTTATGTATAAGAAGAGAAGCCTGACTTTTTAAAAGTGCGCAGTCTCCTGAGAACATACCCGTATTGTACTTCTAGGACACCTGTTACCTTGGTTGCAGCCAATAAACTAATCTTTGACTTCACCTAGAAGACTCCGAGTTTCTGTAGGTCTGTATCAGGAAGAACCCGAGGTCTCTGGGTGTTGATCCCATGACACCGCTGGGTTACCGGTTCTGTGCCGGTTCTTAAAAACCCAGTACCTCAGTTGGCGCCCAACGTTTGGGGTGATTCCAGTGGTACCAGTCAGCCTGAAGATCGTGAGGAGCTTCGTGTGAAAATTCCGGAGGACGGCCAACCACCTCATCGACCCCTGCATGTCCACGTGGTCCGAAGGTCTTTGCTGCGAGGTTCCCCGCTTCCTGACGGCTACAAGGACTGCTGCCCTGGCTATCGCTCTGATGTGGACCCTTGAAGTTTTTGGTATAGCGAAACACTGAGACGAGTCTTCTGGTGACGTCATCGACATTTCAGTTAAGTATAAGTGGAGCGTCTCCCAGTCCTTAGGTGGACTTACTTTGTGGTATCTTTTGGATACAAGGTTTTGTATTGGTACTTGCAAGCACCATAACCGAAGGACTCGTGTATTCACGAGAAATATCATAATCGATAATCCTTTGAAGTTTGTAACTAGACTAGAGAGCGAGGATGCCTAGTCTTAGACTTGGGAATTTGTTTTGTCTTGGTAGTAATAACAGGGACTCCCGATTGGAGGACTCATGTCCGGTTCCTCCAGTTGGAACTCCGACTTACGAGCTATATGTTAAACATGGGGTAGGCCCCATCACCTACAACGAAGTATGGATTAAATACACTAGAAAAGATGGTGTTTTAAAATGGCCCCTATATGGTAGCTTTGATTCTGAAATCTTAGACAACCTTGAAGTTAAACTCTTCAAAAAGAAATCCCGGCCGGCGATGTTTGACTCTTTTCGCTTATGGCGTAAAGAAGCCAAACAAAAAGAAATTAAATTAGCTAAGAAAAATAAGAGAGAAGGGGGACTTTCAGTAATGCAAGCTGCTGTGCAGTTTAAAGATAATGAGGAATAGCAGATAAATGAGCAGTTGCACAGGCAACGTAAAATGGCAATAGATAAGTGTTATCCAGTTTTACCGTCTCTTCAGCAAGAGGCAGCAAAAGAGCATGAAAAAGACCCATTAATGTTGCATTTACTAAATTCACCACCCCCCTATGCGCAGAATGCCACAGCACCCCCGCAACCTTTAGTTGCGCAAAATATGCCTCCTACTCTTCAACAGCACCCACCAGCTGTTCTTCAGCTGGCTCCTACTTCTTCGGTGCAGCCTCCTCCAGGCCCACCGACCACTTCTGTTTCACCTGTGTTTTCTACGATTTTGCCTACCGTACCTTTTACGTCTTCTAATACTCCCTCTACGATTTCGCCTAGTGCCCCCTCTATTTCCTCTGATACCTCTTCTGCTATCTCTACCCCTACCTTATCTCACCCCGTTTTTCCATCTGTTTGTCCTTCAGTTTCACCTTCTATTCGGCAGAAAATGGCCAGCACTGTTACTAACTTTCTTTTACCTCTTTTTGGGTCGCCTACTACGACCCCTAACATGGGAAGAAGACAGTTGCGAAGTCGACTGCCTGACTATCAAGAGAGAGATTCATTTAATGGTTTAGCTCGGAAATGGGTCACGGACACTGTAAGATACGATTTACAGTCTGTCATGGAAGTCTTCCATCAATGGGAAGCAGCGACACAGAGATATGTTTTAGAACAAATGTGTGTTTTCCTTTGCGAGGATCTAGAAGACAATGATCAGGAATGCATCCCGCAAGAGATGTGTCGTGTACGGTTTATATTTGGAGAGGGTATGATTGTAGGTCCCGATGTGGACAAAGCAGTTGAAATGTTGTTATCATATCGAAGTAAGGGAAACGGTTCTGGGTCACCATCTGAATCTAGTACATTTAGTAGGAAAAAGGCGCGACAATACCCTATGAGAGAAGTTCCCCCACAATGGAGAGAGGGTGACACAACCGCTAACCCACCTATTCCGCCACACTTCCATCGAGTATGGGTACATGTCCCATGGAAGCGAGCTGAAGTTCTAGCACTCAAACAAACGTTACCCGATCCGCGTAAAAATCCTGCAGGGTACTATAAAGAACTGTCACAAACTGCTGGGTCATGTATAATGAATTTAGCAGATATCGATATGTTATTTGGGAATGTTGTTCCACAGCCTTTATGGGGTAAAATTCGTCATGTAGATCATGACCAGGAATTGGGTGACACGTGGGCTAATATTACTACTGCAGATGCCCGACAAGTTGGTGGTGCTAAGCCTGAGCCTTTGATAGCGGAACTCCCTGGTAAAATAGTAGATTACATGAAAACGATAATGCCTGCAATACGGGTAAATTGGGATAAGTTGTCTGCATGCAAGCAAAAGAAAGAAGAAACTGTTTCAGATTTCTTCACCAGATTTGAAGAAACATTCGTTGACCACAGCGGTCAAGATATGACCACAGAAGGTGGTCAGAGATTGTTTGTCGATAAATTCGTGCACAATCTGCTTCCAGAATTGTGCAAGAAATTAAAAGATTCGGAAAGTTCTTGGGCAGTCTCATCTTCAGCCCAGATGTTGGCTACTGCACAATATTACGAAAATAGAGACAAAGATGAGAAAGATAAAGTAGAAAAGAAAACTAGAGAACTAAAAACGAAGGTTTTGCTACAGCAAGCCTATCCGCCACGTGGTGGTGGTAATCAAAATAATATTGGTCAGAATCACTACCAAAATACTTTTCAGCAACCTCAACAGTATCAGAGAAACTCGCAAAGATTCAAGTATAATCAACCCCGTGTACTTGTAGGCCCCAACCAGTGTTTATATTGCAATCAAGAGGGTCATTACAAGTATAATTGTCCTGCCCTATCACAACGTACAAATGGAGTTTCTAGTGTTAGAGGTCGTGGCAGTCAGCAAGCACCTAGAGGTAGAGGGCGTGGAAACGCCCCACAGGACGCACGTCCCCCTCCACCACAAAACTCTATGAACAGGTTTGATCAGCAAAATAACGTATCTGACAGGACAGCTCAGTACTGTGTGGATGATTATTACACAGAAAATGAGCAGTGGGAGAATGATGATTGCTAGGACAGCCATAGACAAAGAGAGGGAGTTGTTTCAGTTCCGGTAGATCAGAGTGGACCTTACGTTGAGGTGATTACATCAGGTGTGTCAGAACCTTTTCTGTTGGATACTGGTGCTACAAAGAGTTCTATTATGCACTCCAAACTCCCTGGCGCACCTTTGTCTGGCGAAATGAACATTTCTGTAGGTTTTTCTGGCGCCCCAGTTAGAAATCCAATTTCTGACCCTTTATCTCTTTCTGTTGGTCCTTGTGAATTCGAAGCACCCCTTATCCTGACAACAGGTTGTGGTGAAAATTTGCTAGGATTAGATTTACTAAAAAGATTGTATGCGACTTTGTACTGTTCTCCTTCAGGAGTACAACTTACTTTAGGTAAGAAAGTGGTTTCTCCCATTTATTTGTCGAGAGATGCACTTCCAGCAGAATTGTCGCCTCTCCCAGATATTCTTTGGGCTACTGGTCCTAATGATGTCGGTCTTTTAGAGATTCCACCATATGTTGTAACATTGAAATCTAATGTCAAAATGCCACGAATTCCCCAATACAAAATATCTAATGAGGGTGAAAAAGCTTTGCTAGTGATTGTTTACGAGTTAATTGAAAAAGATGTGATTGAGGAAACACTAGGAAATATTTGCAATAGTCCTGTTCTGCCTGTTTTAAAACGGACTGACCCTTCTCAACCACCTGTGTACAGATTCGTGATTGATCTTCGAGAAGTAAATAAAATAGTTGTGCCAGAATTTCCAGTTGTCCCCGACATTACCACCTTATTGACCATGATTCCAGCTTCTGCTTCGTGGTTTTCGGTGATCGACCTAAAGAATTCTTTCTTCAGCATTCCAATTGCTGAGGAGAGCAGGGATATTTTTTCCTTCAGTTTAGGAGGTCGAAGCTTCCGCTTTAAACGCGCTCCTCAAGGCTACTGTGAAAGCCCCTCAATATACAGTCAAGCCCTGAAAACACAGCTTGACACGATTGTTTTACCAAAAGGTGCTATTCTTGTACAGTATGTGGACGATTTGCTCATTGCTGCAGATACTGAGAACATTTGTAAAAAGGCCACGTTGACATTATTGCGTCATCTATGTGATCTGCATCACAAGGTGTCACTTTCCAAGCTTCAATATAGCTGACAAGAAGTGACCTACTTAGGTCACCTCTTATCGAAGGAGGGAAGGAAACTGACCCCAGAAAGAATTCAGGCCATAGCGAAATTGAGTGTGCCAAGAACACAGAGAGAAGTGCGTGCTTTCTTGGGCATTACATCGTACTGTAGACCGTGGATTCCAAATTTTTCGTTATTGGCCAAACCCTTGGTGGCATTAACGTGTAAAAATACACCCAATCCCATTCCTTGGTCTGAAGAGTGTCAGAAAAGTTTTCTCGAATTACGCACAGCATTATGTTCGGCCCCGGTTTTAGGTACCCCCAACTACAGTAAGCCTTTCACATTGTATGTCCACGAGAAGGAAGGCTGTGCATTGTCTGTGTTGACTCAGTTATTCGGAGATAGACAACGGCCATGCGCCTACTTTTCGTCAACTTTGGATCCTGTAGCTAAAGCTTTGCCAAGTTGTTTAAGGCCACAGCAGCAGCAGCTGTTTCTATTCGACAGTCTGCAGGTCTAGTAATGAATAATACACTAATCGTGATGGTCCCGCACACAGTAGACACATTGTTAAATAGGACCAAGACACAGCACTTAACTAGTGCTCGACTGTCCAGTTACGAATTAACGCTACTAGCGAGCCATGTGCACATAAAAAGGTGCAGTACCTTGAATCTAGCCACATTGTTACCAATTGCAGAGGAGTCAGATGCTTCAGAACACCACAATTGTTTCCTCACAACAGAGGAAGAGACAAAAGGGAGAGTAGATTTATTTGACACTCCTCTCGCTAAATGTGATGGTACGTTATGGGTAGATGGTTCATGCTTTAAACTCCCAAATGGGAACGTGACTACAGCATATGCTGTCACAACTTTGCACACAGTCGTTGAAACTGCACGAATACCACATGGTTTAGCTCAAGCCGCAGAACTAGTCGCCCTGACGAGAGCATGTGTATTGTCTAAAGGAATGAGAGTGACTGTCTACACTGATAGTCAGTATGCGTTTGGAGTGGCTCACAGTTTTGGACGATTGTGGAGAGAACGTGGATTCTTGACTTCGCATGGAGCTAAGATTCAGCATGGTCAGTTGGTGAATGAGCTTCTTGAATCACTGACCTTGCCCTTGCAAATAGCGATTGTGAAATGTAGTGCTCACAAGAAGGTGACTGATGATGTTGGTCGTGGAAATGCATTTGCTGATGAGACCGCTAAGGAAACTGCAAAGAATGTGATGAGCCGAATGTATGTTGCAAGCCCTGAAAGATGGACTGGTGAAGTTGGAATATGTGAGGACACGATAGAGAGTGTGAAGTCCATCCAAGCTGAGGCCACAGAGAAAGAGTTGAGCACGTGGAGAGAGAGTACAGGAAGAATGGATGCAAATGGTTGTTGGATCAAATTGACAGAGCATCAGAGATGGTTGTTACCCGATGCATATGTACTTGCAGTGTTTACAATGGCCCATGGAATGGCTCATATCAGCGCGAAAGGGATTTGCGAGTTGTTGGCCCCAGTATGGAAGAATTCAGGGATTCCCAAGGGTGCAGAGAATGTTGTCAAGAATTGCATGGTACAGAATGGTACAGAATGCGGCCGCAAGAGCTATTTTTGGCTTAAATAGGCGGGCTAGTGCAAGGGAGTTGTTGAAGACATTGCACTGGCTTCCAGTCCGGAAACGGATTGCCTTTAAGGCTCTGACCTTGGCTTACAAGGCCCTTCATGCGATGGGAGCAAAATATCTGCAAAAGAGAATGACTTTTTATCAGCCAACTCGCTCCTTGAGGTCTGAGTCTCTGCTCCTGGCGGTTGTCCCGCGAGTGAAGAAAGCCCGCTCGGGTGGCCGCTCCTTCGGTTTACTTGCACCACAGCTGTGGAACTCCTTGCCGCTTTCGCTGCGGGGAGCAACCAGCTTACTGGCTTTTAGAAAGGATCTTAAGACGTGGCTTTTTACTCAGTAGACGTTATTTGGTCTGCTTTTTAGGTTTTCACTGTTCTGTCCCCTTTTAAACGTGTTATGTTATTATGATGCAGCACTCCTTTACCAAAAAGCGCCGGGATACTCTTTTCTGAGTCGCCGTGCGCTATACAAAAGATTAAATAACATAACCTAACATAACATAACATGGTATGTCTGAAACACAATCCTGGTAGGGGAACCCCAACTCCAGCTGGTCATTTTTCACCTCCTACATATCCGTTCGAGGTTTTGCAGCTAGATTTCATACACATGGAGAGGTGCAACAACTTAAAATACGTGCTCGTTGTTGTTTGTGCTTTCTCAAGATGGGTAGAAGCTTATCCCCTAAAAGACAATACTGCCTTGTCCACAGCAAAAGCCCTTGTAAAAGAGTACTTCCCCAGGTTTGGAATGCCTAGAATGGTCTGGTCTGACAACGGAAGTGAATTTGTGGGTCGTATGATGAAAAGAGTGTGTGAAGGACTAGGCATTAGGCAGAAGTTCCACGCTGCAAATCACCCCCAATCAGCTGGATTAGTAGAATGTTACAATGGCACGCTAAAACTTAAATTGGCCAAAATCCAAGCGAGCACAGGTCTTAAATGGCCTGACGCTCTACCCTTAGCACTCCTATCCACCAGAATGACTGTGCATTCGCGAGTGAAACTCAGCCCCTATGAGATTGTCTTTGGCCGGCCAGCAAACATATGGGGAGTGCCTAGGCCCACAAAGTTCAGCGAGCTGCAACACCCTATTTTGCTTGATTACTTGTATGAATTGGCGGCTAAATTGCGTGTTTTGCATCAACAGGTCCACAACACCCTGCCTCCGGTCTCTGAGACTCCGGGTCACTCCATTGACCCCGGTTCCTGGGTTCTCGTCCGCAACTTTCAAAGAACAAGAAACGACCAGCCCAGGTGGACTGGGCCTCACCTCGTCCTTCTGTCCACGAGGTCAGCCGTCCGGGTGGAGGGGAAGGCCAACTGGGTCCACGGGATCCACTGTAAAAAAGTACCCTTCCCTCTGTCCTATGACCAGTGGATCCAGAAGGGTGTCATTGACTCAGAGCTCACAGCTGTGCCACGTATCATACCTGTCAGCGATGACCGTGTGAAAGAAACTAACCATGAATGTGAAAGCGAGAACATTTTCCAAGAAACTGTGCCACCACCAGAACAATTGAACTCTTTGGAACCTGAACTCCTGTTTCAGGATCAGACAGTACCAGGAAAGAAACGTTACAATCTGAGACCGAGAAAAACGAACTGATAAGAGTGATTCCTTTTTATGATTTTGAGACCAAGACCTATGGACTAATAAATTCTTTTTTTCCTCCCAAATACTTTTTGTGCAGCTCTCCCATTTAGGAAACTTGCTTATTTTTGTTTTTCGAACCGCCATCCGGGTTCCGCTGCTAGGGCCGCGATTGGTTAAAGTCTTCGGAAGTGCAGCCAACGACGTTAGGTCGGTGGTTCTGGTCGGTCCAAGGGAGTTGCCCTAGACTGACAGAAGCACTCCTTAGCAGAATCAACCTCCTCGTCGCGGGCAGCACCTTAGAGAGGATGGAGTTTCCTGATGTGGAGAGACCTGCCAAACAAATGAACTTTAAGCAGAGACTATGTAACACGATGGCGAAGAAAAGTTTTATAATATTGTGTATTTTTATGCTATCCAGCGTATTGATCTTTTTGATAAGTTATGTTTTATTCTCTTTCCATGTAACATTTGCGCCTACTACATCACCCATACCTCCTCCTACTGTTTCCTCTCATTCTTTCCACCCTCTGCCTGACCACGAATCCAATAGAAGGTTAGAATGCATTAATAACTCCTTCGTTCAGTTATTACACCAACACCAACTTGTAATGAACACAACTAACTGTTGGGTGTGCGGCCTCATGCCTCACACAACGGATAAAGGTATCCCCTATTTGGTCCTGCCATTTAGTCACAATGGTTCAGTATGGGCATATAGGACAATGTTCATATATGCACGAGAAATCCAACCCCTACATTCAGTAAAAGACAACCTCAAGACCAGCGCCCTAGTCAAAGGTATAGTTGACATGATCAGGGAAGTGACTTCTTATGAAGATACTCCGGATGATGAGATACTTGCATATGTAGGTTGGAACGTGACCGGATATGGCACTACGTTGAGTGAGAAACAGCAAGCCAAAAGATCCTCCCCCATCTGGATCGTACCCCATCAAGGTCACCTATGTCTGCAAGGCATTGGCAGGAATCCCAGAGCTCAGCTAGGGAAGAGTGTCTGTACGGAAACATATGTTTTTGGATCCCAGACATCCCCTGCGTTTTTAGCCGCTAAGGGTACTTATTTCATCTGCCATGATAGAGCCTATACATGGTTGCCCCCTGACTTCTCGGGCTCATGTTTTGTTTCATTCCTGTTGCCTCCCACCTACACAGCAGCGGCGGATTACCACCGGACAAGGGTAGTTAGAGGTGTCTTGAGTAAAGAAGACACTGCAGGTCAAGCATTTGGGGACTTTGCAAAGGGTTTTCTGCCGTTCTGGGGATCCATGGCTAACAGTAGAAACATAAGGCAATTAACAAGGGTAGTTGAATCCACCGTGACTGAAACTGCTGGTGCCCTTAGTAACCTGACTGCTGAGCTCCAATCGGATCGACTTATGACCCTTCGGAACCGGGTCGCTTTGGATGTTATACTTGCAGACCGAGGTGGAGTATGCACATTGATCCAATCTAGTTGTTGCATTTTCATCCCAGATAATGCTCCAACCGTGTACAGGGCCATCTCCAAACTACATAAGATTTCTGAATCTATCCATGTGGATAAAGGAGTTTGGTCATTAATGGGATGGTTCTGGGAACTGATATCTGCCTGGGGATGGAAAATTCTGATGGTCATTGGGATGGTCTTAGCCATTCTTTTCCTGTTCTGTCTGTGCATACAGTGTGCTCCTGCAATATGTGGCCTCTGCGTTACATCATGTGTAAGGAAGCCTGTGTCAAGAGATGAACTAAGCACTAGAATGATGTTACAGCAACATCTCAATGACTTTAGGAATATAGATCTGGACTCAGACTAACATGAGGATAGATTAATTGCCTATGTAAGGGCCAAAGGAGGGTTTGTGGTTCTGAAAATCTGGATTCATATAATAGTTCTGGACTCGAGAATTAAAACTTCGTCGAAACATGACGACTTTGGTATCAAAAGACCGAGAATGACGAGTACATCATGTACATGTATTTTCAGCCTATTCGAGTAACGATTTCACCTCGAATTCGTAATTTACATTCTGAACCCTTGACTCCCATTTTGTATGTTGCCCTTTACATAGGCCTTAATCCAGTTGAATTTGATTCCACAAGGACACATACTCCTTAATCGACTTTTCCCTGACCTCAGTACAAGTTGGAACCATTGCCCCAGGCCGATCTCGTTAGGTCAGTTCCCTTCCAGTGGCCGAACAAGATAGCATCTAGACTCAACGAACCATAAAACCATTTCAGCGCGCACACCTGCCATATCTCGCTCACATCTCTTCCACTCTTTTCCTTCACGTACTTTATGGTGGGGAGGTGACCGTTTTTATTAGAGGTCCAGTGTTATCTGATGAAATGTTGGGCCTTGCCAAATGATTTGTTGTAGGCAGCACTAAGTGAAATATGGACATGTCATCATGACTCTGCTTTTCCTTTGAACCAGAATATGTTAACTATTTACTTTACAACCAAGAATGTTTTGCCCGAGGCCCAAACTTATGTATAAGAAGAGAAGCCTGACTTTGTAAAAGTGCGCAGTCTCCTGAGAACATACCCGTATTGTACTTCTAGGACACCTGTTACCTTGGTTGCAGCCAATAAACTAATCTTTGACTTCACCTAGAAGACTCCGAGTTTTTGTAGGTCTGTATCAGGAAGAACCCGAGGTCTCTGGGTGTTGATCCCCTGGCACCGCTGGGTTACCGGTTCTGTGCCGGTTCCTAAAAACCCAGTACCTCACAATAGCTCCCTTTCTACCAACTGTTCCAAAAACTTTTGTTAGCTACGGGACCCCAGATGTCAGCCGGGCCTGGTGACTTCCCAGTTGCAGAACATAACATTGCTTTGCGAACTTCACCTATCAAAATGGTCTCACAAACTTTTAGAAGTTCTGGGAGTGAAACATAGGGTTCAATAGCAGCTAATGAATTGATGTCCTCATTTCTTGGCTAAAAATACACAGGAAATGTTTTACCCATTCTTTCTCTAATATGTAGCATTCAGTGCCTGTGGGCGGCCTTCCAGAAAGCAAACAGCAAGCTTAAAATCTCCCAGAAAGCCCTATTATCTCCATGGTGGGCTGCCCTTTCAAATCCTCCCAGACTCTATTCCTCCACTCAGCTGTCCTCTTTTCTATCACTTGTTTGTAAGTTTCTCTGTTCTGGTTAACCACAGTCCGAGCCAGTGGGACTTTATAAGTAACTCACTTTTGTGCTTGTGCATTTATGGTTAAACCAAGATTGCGCCCGGGGTTCGATGGAGGTTTAGCATTGGTAAGGGCTTCCACAACTCATCTGCATATCCTACTAGAACTATTTTGTATTCATGCTAGATAAGCGTCACCTGCAAGGCAACACAGAATCTCTGCCTAGTGGTTAATATAATAATCCTTAAATACTACAACAGGATTAACATGATTCCACTTAATTCATATCCCCTTATTTGGTGCATTAATTAGTAAGGTTTTCAACTTAATAGGTAGGGGATAGAAACCTATATGTTAGGATTAAGCCTGTCAAGGCTTCACAGTGGGCTGGATGCTGAAAGTGCCCAGTGTGCTCTCCCTTTCATCCATAATCCCTCAAATACTTGACCCATGTGGGCATTTTACAATCTTAATATCACCCACCCAAATAATAAAAGCTTTCACAGGAGCCCTGGAAATATTTCTATGAGAATGTATTCCAAATCCTCTATAATCCCCACTGGTTTCATTACAAAATAAATTGTCATAACAATTTATTCAGATAATGTTGATGTTTGTCCTAGTTAGGGTCAGCACCAAAATCAAAAAACAAGAGCTAGATATCAACATTTGGCAGCAAAGTTTCTTAGTGAGGTGGTTATCAGGACTAATAGGCCCCTCTTCCCCCTCCATGAATTTGATGGAATCGCCGGGGAGATGGAATCATGAAACCCATCAAGCACAATACTGTATATGTCTAAGTCTCCTGGCAACAATTAAGGTCGAATTTGCCCATGAAAGACAGCCAGCCATTATTGTTCAGCTTTGAGGATATCCCTTCTATGTTCCAAAATAAACATTGTAAATCCCAATGTCGTCCCACTAATAAATTTTGCGTATTAGACCCCGGGCATCCTGGGCCAGAATGACCCCCCTTTCTGAATTAGTGCACAGAAAGCTTCTTTCTGAAACAAGGTGTATACATGGGTCTTCTCGTGGGGGGGGGGCAATTTACACTTAGGAAGGTCGACCCACTGAGTTGTCTTTGAGGTCGTCTATTTTCACGGGTCCGTGCATTGATTATACGCGCATACCACTCCTACCTGCTGAGAGTTGGGCCATATCAATTTGGGATCAGAAAAGACTGACCCCCTATGTTAACTCTTCATCCTTCTTGTTTAGTGTCCTTTCGGCTTGTATCATAAAGCTACATATAGCCCTTGATGGTATAGTAGCATTTATATTACAGGACATGGGTATATGACACACCATGCTATAAGGGACTTATAAGTAAATTAAACATGACAATCAGGTGAAAACAAATGTTACCATGTTAAAAGAAGAGAGCACAGGCACTTTAGCACTGGTTAGCAGTCGGACAGTGCCACGATAATGCAGTATTCGTTGGCATCCCAGCCCATCTTCTTCATAGACTTTAAACCATCCAAAACGCCACCACCAGACTTGTCCTTGACCTGCAGGACTGAACCCACAAATCACCACTCCTCAGAGAGCTCCACAGGCTCCCCATTCAGGAGTGCTGCCAGTCCAAACTTCTCACACATGCATTCAAGTCACTGCACAATAATGGACCCACAAAACTCAATCACCGGCTTAACTTCCACCAGCCCACCAGACAACTTCCCTCCAGCATCACTCGCGCACACACACAGGAGGGCATTGCACAGGTGGGCATGGGCGTTCCCATGCAAATACCCATGTGTTTCGACATAAACTTCTACCTACAAAGTACTGTATGGTTTCCACCAAAATCCTATGCCTCCTGGAGGCAGGCCCAATGATGATAAATCCTTTCAGATCTTCTGATTTGTCTCACTTAGCATGTGTGCTGCATTGTACAGCACACATACAGAGCGGTAAGAGCCTAAAGCATTGGTTTGGTACTGGAAGGGATGCCTTTAAGTGCTAAACCTATGCCTTGTTGTCATGTCATCATGTTTTCCAAGACAGGGACAGTTTTGTTTAGATTTGAAGATGTGTGTTATTGATTACCCAATGTGAATAATCAAATTCACATTTCTAGCATTTGTTATTCTTCTGTCTTCAAATGTGTCCTGAATTGATGAAAACCCAGATTATGAAAAATACATTCACAATAGTTAAATATCTGCAGGATTTTTTAGATTAGACATTTCAAGATGTAGCTGCAAAAAACCTTGGATGTGCTTTGGTTATAGTCATACCAGGGATGTCATAAACACTTTGACCATTCCTATTCAAACTCTATTATTGCCATCATTGTTCTGCCAAAAAAATGGTTTCTCATCACTTTTCAGACTTTTCTATCTTTTAAGAAAGTGTGAAGTTTTTAGACAGCAATATTGCAGGAATATTGTCATCTGGTTTGCTTACAATTTAGGCTAATCGATTATATTTGTTCATCCTTTAAGTTTTAGGCATGTGCAAAAATGTTAGACTATGTCTCAGTGCTAATAGTCCTTGATAAGTTTTCAAAACATAAAATAAAATGGATACTCAAATCTTATAAAAACCATGGCTACTGGCTACAGGTAATGGAGGACCTAATGCAGCCGATTGAGATAAGGATGGGCGTGGCACTCATTCAACCTTATCCAGAAGAGGATGCCCTGGTAAAACTCTCTGAGGCTCTGACTAAGCTCTTACCCTTCAATGACTGGTGCCAGGAAGTGTTCATCCTGAAACAGAGACATTTGTACCTGCCCTTACACCTGAAATTGCAGGCACGCTGCTCCAGACAGAACAACAGACTTTGTTGACCCTAACCACCTCAGAAACCTGAAGAATACGCTTATTATTAACTGATTCTGCTAGAAAAAGAGGACCACCTAAAGATGGCACAGTGAGGGAGTTAGATCTACAAACATTCAATGACCATTTTGCAATCGTTTCCTGCTGCTTTTACTATTCATGAAATGCTTCACAGATTTAGTTTTTATCTTCTCTGATGTCACCAGTCATATTGTGTGCACTGTGTTAAGAATTATAAAATAAATATTTTAAAATGCATATCGTATTTTTAAGAATCTTCGAGTATGTTATTAATTCACAAAAGTGTACTTGAAGTTCACTGGGTCCCCAAACTAAACTTATGGAACTGATCATTGGGAAGCAACACTTTTACACATTATTGCTCAGTGGGTTATGTCTGTGTTGCAGTTTAATTGGATTTCAAATTCGTATTGACTGAGGCCTTGCATCATGTGGTTAGAAATGCTACTTCTGTATTTCTAGGGCTGGGCCCCAAATTATATCTGGTTCAGACAGTGCAGAAACGCTGCAAAATGGAATCTGCAATGGTACATGGTCGCCTAAAGTGCATCAGCGAAGAAATAAAGCAGAAGAGAGCAACATCTCAGTAGATATAGTGCTGCTCAATCAATCAATCAATCAATCAGAGTACTTATAGAGCACGCTACTTACCCGTGAGGGTCTCAAGGCACTGAGGGGAGGGGGGGGTGCTGCTACTGCTCGAAGAGCCAGGTCTTGAGGAGTCTTCTGAAGGCGAGTAGGTCTTGGGTCTGCCGTATGTGGGTAGGGAGGGTGTTCCAGGTCTAGGCGGCGAGGTAGGAGAAGGATCTGCTGCCGGAGGTCATTCGTTGCATGTGGGGGACAGAGGCGAGGCTGGCAGAGTGGAGCTGGCGGGTGGGGGGGTTGAAGCTGAGTCTGCTGTTCAGGTAGGCTGGTCCGGCTTTGTGGAGTGCTTTGTGTGCATGGGTGGGGAGCTTGAACGTGATCCTCTTGTCAATGGGGAGCCAGTGTAGGTCACTAAGGTGGGGGGTGATGTGGCTGCAGCGGGGGACGATGACGATCAGTCAGGCGGAGGTGTCTTGGATGCGTTGTAGTCGTCGCAGGTGTTTGGCTGGGATTTCTGTGTAGAGTGCGTTGCCGTAGTCCAGTCTGATGCTGACGAGGGCATGTGTCACTGTTTTTCTTGTTTTGGTCGTGATCCACTTGTAGATCTTGCTGAGCATGAGGAGGGTGTTGTAGCAGGAGGAGGAGACGGCGCTGACCTGCTTAGACATGGAGAGGGAGGAGTCGAGGATGAATCCTAGGTTGTGTGCATGGTCGGTGGTTGTTGGTGCTGTTTCCAGTGTGGTCGGCCACCAGGAGTCGTCTCAGGCTGAGGGGGTGGGTCCGAGGATGACTACCTCCGTCTTGTCCGAGTTCAGCTTCAGACGGCTGCTCCTCATCCAGTCGGCGACGGCCTGAATTCCCTCATTGAGGTTGGTTTTTGTGGTTTGTGGGTCCTTGGTGAGGGAGAGGATGAGCTGGGTGTTGTTGGAGTAGGAGATGATGTTGAGGTTATGATGGCGGGTCACTTGTGCGAGGGGGGCCATGTAGATGTTGAACAGTGTTGGGCTGAGGGATGAGCCCTGGGGGACGCCGCAGATGATGTCGGTGGCTTCAGATTGGAAGGGTGGAAAGCTGACGCTCTGGGTTCTGCCAGACAGAAAGGACGTTGTCCAGTCAAGGGCCTTCTCTTGTATTATGGCTTCTAGGAGGCGTGTTTTTAGAGTGCGATAGCAGACCATGTCGAAGGTGGCAGACAGGTCCAGGAGGATTAGGGCTGATGCTTCGCTGTTGTCTAGTTGGCACCTGATGTCGTCTGTGGTGGCAATGAGGGCTGTCTTGGTGCAGTGGTTTCGACTGAATCTGGTCTGGGATGGGTCCAAGATGTTGTTGTCTTCCAAGTGGCGGGCCAATTGCTTGTTGATGATTTTTTCGATGACCTTTGCCAGGAACAGGAGCAGGGAGATGGGCCGGAAGTTCTTGAGGTCCTTGGGGTCCGCCTTGGGCTTCTTGAGGAGGGCGTTCCGGGAATGTTGCTGTTTCGAAGGAGATGTTGATGACCTTCCGTAGTTGGGGTGCGATGGCTGCATCTGCTTTGTTGAATACGTGGTGAAGGCACGGGTCTGATGGAGACTCTGAGTGGATGGAGATCATGACCTCATGTGTCTCGTCGTCGTTAATGTTGGACCAGGAGGTCAGGCGGATGGCGCTGGTGGTGTTCACAGGGGAGGTCAAGTCTGGCGTAGTCGGGGCGGTCATGGTGTTGGAGCTGTCATGGATGTCAGTGATCTTGCGGTGGAAGAAGATGGTTAGTGAGTCGCACAGTTCTTGTGAGGGTGTGATGTTGTTGGCATTGGCGCTGGGGTTGGAGGGTTCTTTTACGATGCTGAAGAGCTCTTTGCTGTCGTGTGCATTGTTATCCAAGCAGTCTTTGAAGGAGGATCCCTTGGCTAATCTGATGAGGTGGTGATGTCTGGGGGTGGCATCTTTGTGGGCTGCGTGGTAGTCTGGTGCGCGTTCGTGGAGCCATATTTTCTCCACTTTCCGGCATGCGTGTTTGGAGGTCTGGAGTTCATCGGTGAACTAGGTGCCTCTCTTGCTGGCGTGGCTGTTGGATGGTTTCTTGAGCGGGGTGAGGGTGTTGGCGCAGTCGTTGATCCACTGTCTGGGGTTGCGGGCTGTGGTGTCTGGGTTGGTTGGGTCGGTGGGTGGGTTCTGGACGAGGGTGGTGATCAGCTGGTCTTCGGTGACTTTGCTCCAGCAGCGGCGAGGCATCTGTTGGGTGCTCGGGTGCGTGGTTGGTTTCTTGAAGGTGAAATGGATACAGCGGTGGTCGGTTCAGTGGAGTTTGGTGGTGTGGTCGAAGACGACGTGGGTGCTTGTGGAGAGTCTGGCAGGCGGCTTGGGTGGGTGCGGTGACACGTTGTCTGAGGCCGAGGTTGGCGAGGTTGCTGATCAGGGTGGCGGAGTTGGCGTCATTGTTGTTCTCGAGGTGGAAGTTCAGGTCCCCGGGGAGGATGTAGTCCGTGGAGGCGAGTGCGAGGGTGCTGGCGAGGTCGGCGATGGAGTCGCTGAACTGAGCCCGGGGTCCGGGGGGTCCGTAGATGAGTGTTCCTCTGAGAGTGGTGTTGGGGGCGGTGTGGATCAGGAAGTGCAGGTGTTCGGCATTGTTGAGGGTGTCATCTGCGTGGGTGTCGACCTTGAGGGTGGACTTGTGGACGATGGCTATTCCTCCTCCGGTTCCGTTTGCGCGATCACTTTGGGTGATCTTGTAGCACCGGGATGGCTATGGCTATGTCGGGCGCCGAGGAGTCATTCCACCAGGTCTCGGTCAGGAAGGCCACGTCTGGGGTGGAGGTGTCGAGAAGATCCCAGAGCTCAACGGCGTGTTTGCGTGCAGAGCGGGTGTTGAGGAGTATGTAGCGGAGGTGGATGGATCCAGTCCTTGGAGGTTAGATGGTTCTGTCGCAGGTGAAGCTGCAGGTATGGCAGAAGAAGGGCCCATGAGTCCGTTTCGAGGTGGCCTGGAAGCAGGTGTGGTTTCGGCCGGCGTTAAGTGCATAGAGGCTGCTGGCATGGTCGTGGAGTCTGGTGTCGTGGCGTTCGTGGAGTTAAGGGGTTCTGGCGCTGAGCGCGGTGGAGGCGCGGAAGGGCGAAGACCAGCTTGCCTTAGGCCTGCCGCCATTTTAAGGGGAGCTGGGAGGGAGAAGCAGTGGAAGGCGGGAGGCAGGGTTTAGCGAATGGACGCAGGGGTGGCTGGGCCACAGGGGCAGCAGCGGCGGGAATGGCAAGCAGGGGCACGGGGGGCAAGGAAGACAGCGCCCAGGAATATGCAGCCAAGACTGAGGGTGAAGGCTCTGGTGGACCTGCAGCGGGGGGAGCGACCTACCTGACAAGGTATGGGGTTGCTCTCCTTACCGCGCGTTGCTGCCAATTTTAAGGGAAGCTGGGAGGGAGGAGCAACTGAGAGGCAGGAGGCAGGGTTTAGCGAATGGGCGCGGGGGTGGGGCCGCAGGCGCAGCTGCGGCGGGAACGGCGAGGAGGGGCACTTGGGGGCGAGGAAGACAGCTCCCAGGAATGGGCTGCCGAGACCAAGGGTGCAAGGGCACTGGCTCTGGTGGAGCTGCAGCAGGGGGCGCAGCCTACCTGGCAAGGTCAGGGGTCGCTCTCCTCACCGAGCGCTGCCGCATATTTTAAGGGGAGCTGGGAGGGAGAAGCGGCTGGGAGGCGGGAGGCAGGGTTTAGCGAATGGGCGTGCAAGGGCACAGGCTCTGGTGGAGCTGCAGCGGGGGGAGGGACCTACCTGGCAAGGTCCTACTCCTACTCTTTCCTTTTCACACAGTGCAGCAAAAGACATTCACGTGCCTCTCCTACGTTGTGTGACTTCTTCATAGGTGGGTCCAAAATGGGGGTCTCGTAGTGAGCAAAAGAACAATGGATTTAACCCAGATCCCTTGACGGGTGAATGTTTAATTAATTCAGCATCCCGTCCATCATTTGCTGCCGCAGCACTTTTAATACTGAATGGGACGGGTATGCCCAGAAGTGTGTCCCTTGCTCATTTTACCCCTGGTTTCAAGCTAGCCTGGCTTGTGAGGCGTGTTACACCATAACCTGTTCCAGGATGATTATTTCCAGTCCAGGAAGGACCCAGCTTGAAAGTTTTGACTGGACTGGCTTGGTCAAAATAGGAATGGTGTACAGTTATGGATGTAACCCTGGTCTCTTGACTGGGGGTTAATGTTTGATTAATTCAGCATTCCGTCAGCTGCTCCAGCAAAGGACGCTCCTTTGCTGGAGCAGCTGTGCGCAAAATAAATACCTATAACATAACATAACATAACATTTGTTGCCGAAGCACATTCTTCATAAATTAGGGCTGACATATTATTTTCATCTGATCTGGTATATCTCAGTATCAGACCCTCAGCTGTGGCAGTGGCTCTGTTGGTGGTTGTTGTTCTTCTCTGCTGTAACAGAAGGTCAAAGAGCAGGAGCAGGTATATTTAGCAGTTGAAATCATGAGGTGGAACAGATCAGGGAGGCCCTGACCCTCCAACATGGATCATGAACTGCAGCCAGACATCTAACCATATCATGTGGAGACTGCAGCCAGACATATAGCCATGGCCTGTGGCGACTGCAACCAGCTGCTACTCTGGAGAGATGTAACAGTGATCTGACTTTCTATAATTTAGCACCGTGATGAGTCGATTCAGACATTAATCCTGTGTCAGCCTCCCACACTGAACTAAAGCTCTAGTCAGCTAGCCATGTTCTGATTGGTGAATTCCAGGACACACAAAGTCACAACACCAGGAGATGAGCTGAACTCGTTTCCCCATTCTTGAAAGTCCAGTCGCATTTGGTCATCGAGTTGTTTAGATTAAACATTGCCCACCTGTGCACTACAATCACAGCTCCACTTCCCATGGATCAAATGTTAATGACAAACTTTGCATTGCTGGCCAGTGGAAACTTTGGACTTGGTGCCAGCTACAAATGGCACCAAAGATAGGTCGGTTCACCTTGCACACATTACAACTGCTTTGAAGTACCATTGACCCAGGCATAGACTCATCTCCATAGCTAGATATACCCAGAGTACAAGGTTCAAATAAAACATCATTCAATGTCTGTGATCTTTACTTATAGTTTGTTTGCTTGGAGTTTATAGTCTGAATATTTACAAGTCTCCTCGGATGGTCCTTTTTTCTGACTTTTATCCTAGATCACTCCATGTCTAATGGCAGTGGGGTTCATGAGGATGCTTGTTCCCAACATCCTTGTGACGCAAGAGATGAAGATGAACCTCCCTCCTTGAAGACTCAGTCTTATGCAGAGGGTGGATCCAAGCATAGGGGCAGGACTATAGGGTCTACCCTCCAACCTAGGTATCCCCCTGTATCTGAGCCTGTGGCATCTTGCATATTGCCAGCCTAAAGCCAAATGATACAATAATAATATTTAGATCATTTAGCAGTTTAGCTCGCTGCATTAAGCTTTACATTGAATCAGCGTGCATCTCGTTGGAACATTTACAGTAATATACACATGTCCCATGCGAGGTATTGTTTACCTTTCCCACCTATGCTTATACATAAAGCTGTGTAAGTTGTTCACAGAATTCATTACTTAGGTATCCAGCACACACAGCATTTAATCCATTTGTGTGAATGAAACAAAGGTGCATTTATTCAAGTTCAAGTTCAAGTTCAAGGATTTATATAGCGCACTACTCACCCAGAGGGTCTCAAGGCGCTTGGGGAGGGGGATTTATTATTTATCGAATAGCCAGGTTTTGAGTTCTTTTCTGAAGGGGTTGTGGTTCTGTGTGAGGCGAAGGTGAGTGGGGAGTGAGTTCCAGGTCTTGGCCGCCAAGTAGGAGAAGGATCTACCTCCCATGGTGGATCTTTGGATGCGCGGAACTACGGCGAGGCCTTGATTGGAGGATCTTAGTTGGCGGGTGGGTGTGTAGAAGGATAGTCGAGTGTTGAGGCATTCGGGTCCTAGTTTGTAGAGGGCCTTGTGTGCATGGGTGAGGAGACGGAATGTTATTCTCTTGTTGACGGGAAGCCAGTGGAGGTCTTTCAGGTGGCCGGTGATGTGATCTTGGCGAGGGATGTCCAGAATGAGTCTCGCTGATGCGTTTTGGATGCGTTGGAGTTTTTTCTGTAATTTGGCTGTAATTCCGGCATAGAGGGTGTTTCCGTAGTCTAGTCGGCTCGTAACCAGTGCGTGGGTGACAGTTTTTCTTGTTTCGGTGGGGATCCAATGGAAGATTTTTTTGAGCATACGAAGTACGTTGAAGCAGGAGGATGAGACGGCGTTGACTTGTTTGGTCATCGAGAGTGAGGAGTCTAGGATGAAGCCACGGTTACGTGCGTGGTCTGTGGGTATGGGTGCTGAGCCCAGATCCGCAGGCCACCATGAGTCGTCCCAGGCAGAGGGGGATGATCCTAGGATGAGCACTTCCGTTTTGTCAGAGTTGAGTTTTAGGCGGCTGTTTTTCATCCAGACGTCTACTTCTTTCATGCCATCGTGAAGATTGGTTTTGGCGGTGTTGGGGTCTTTGGTGAGGGAAAGGATCAGCTGGGTGTCGTCGGCGTAGGAGATGATGTTAAGGTTGTGTTGACGCGCGATGGAAGCGAGTGGACTCATGTAAACATTGAAGAGGGTGGGACTGAGTGATGATCCTTGTGGTACACCGCAGATGACTTCTGTTGCCTCTGATCTGAACGGGGGAAGTCGGACTTTCTGAGTTCTCCCAGCTAGGAACGAGGTGATCCAGTCCAAGGCTTTTCCTTGTATGCCGATGTTGTTGAGACGTTGTATGAGGGTGCTGTGGCATACCGTGTCGAAGGCGGCGGAGAGGTCGAGTAGAATGAGGGCCACTGTTTCTCCGTTGCCCAGTAGTGTTTGGATGTTGTCTGTTGCAGCGATGAGGGCGGTTTCGGTGCTGTGTTTGGCTCGAAAGCCGGGTTGTGAGGGATCGAGGGAGTTGTTGGATTCGAGGAAGGCGGCGAGTTGGCTATTGGCGGATTTCTCAATGACTTTGGCCGGGAAAGGGAGGAGTGATATGGGGCGGTAATTTTTAAGTTCGGAGGGGTCTGCAGTTGGTTTCTTCAGGAGGGCGCTGACTTCGGCATGTTTCCAGCTTTCTGGGAAGGTAGCAGTGTTGAAGGAGCAGTTGATGACATCACGGAGATGGGGTGCGATGATGGAGTCAGCTTTGTTGAAGATGTGGTGGGGGCATGGGTCGGTTGGCGAGCCAGAATGGATGGAGTTCATCAGGCGGATGGTGTCTTCACTGGAAATTGGGTTCCAGGTGCTGAGGTTGTTAGATGGCTGTTTAGGTTCAGAGGGGGGTGGAGAGGATTGTTCGTTGGAGTTGATTCCGAAACTTTTAAATATGTCTGCAATTTTGTTGTAGAAGAAGGAGGATAGCGAGTCGCAGAGGTTTTGGGAGGGAGTGATGTCGTTTGAGGCTGCGGTGGGGTTGGTGAATTCTTTGACAATAGTTCCTTGCTGTTATGGGCGTTGTTGTCAAGTCGATTCTTGAATGCAGATTTCTTGGTGGATCGAATCAGCTGGTGGTGCTTGCGGGTGGCTGCCTTTAGGGTGGACATGTTGCTGGTGGTTGGGTTTTTTCTCCATGTTTTCTCGAGAGAACGGCATAGCTTCTTGGATTTCTTAAGGTCATCATTGAACCAGGGGGCCTTTTTGCTGTCTTGTTTGGTGCGATGGTATTTCAGGGGAGCTAATTCGTCAGCGCTGTGAGAGATCCATTGTTTGAGATTGATGGCAGCTTCGTTTGGGTCCGATGAGAGGGTGGGTGGGTTTTGGTTGAGCGATGTGAGGAGTTGGTCGGTGGTGATTTTGTTCCATTTTCTTCGGGGAATATGTTGTGGGGGGTTGTGGATCGAGGTGGTTTTGTAGCTGAAGTGAACACAACTGTGGTCCGTCCAATGGAGGGCTGTGGTGTGATCAAAGGAGATATGTTTGCTGGAGGTGAAGATTGGGTCGAGCGTATGTCCGGCTACATGGGTGGGGGTGTCGACAAGTTGTTTGAGGCCGAGATTGGCCATGTTGTCAAGAAGGGTGATGGTGTTGCTGTCGTAATTCTATTCCAGGTGAAAGTTGAGGTCTCCTAGTAGAATGTAGTTTTCGGATGCGAGGGCATGTGGACTGATGAAGTCAGTGATGTCTTCGCTGAATTGTTTACGGGTTCCTGGAGGTCTGTAGATGAGGGTGCCTCTAAGTGTGGACCTAGGGTCGGTGTGGATCTGGAAGTGGAGGTGTTCGGCGGTTGTGAGGGTATCGTCGGAGTTGGTCGTCATTTTGATGGTGTTCTTATGGACGATGGCGATGCCTCCTCCTGTTTGGATAGTGCGGTCTTTTCGGATGATTTTGTAGTTGTCCGGGATGGCTATGGCGATGTCGGGTGTTGATGACGCGTTCATCCATGTTTCAGTAAGGAAGGCGATGTCCGGTGATATAGTGTCCAGTAGGTCCCAGAGTTCAGTGGCGTGTCTGTGGATCGAGCGGGTGTTTAGCAGGATGCACTTTAGGTGATAAGAGGAGTTGGGGCTGAGTGTGGGGTTAGTGGATGTGGTGTGGGTCTTGATGCTGGTATATTTGCAGGAGTGGCAAGTGAATGGACCGTGGGTACGTCCCGGGCCAGCTTCGTAGCATTGCGGTGTGCGTCCGGTGTTAAGGGCTAGGAGGGTGGCGGCGGCATACGTTATGCGGGTGGGGTGGGGTTTGCGAGGACCAGGGGGTCTGGCGCTGGGCGCGGTCCAGGTGCGGACGGGCGTAGACGGGCTTACCTTTGGCGCACCTTCGGCGCGCATGGGGCGCGACCGCTGAGCGTGACCGTTGCGTGTAGGCTGTTCAGGTATAAGTGGATAGTGGGGGGGCGGAGCGAGGGAGGAGCAGCTGGGAGGCGGGTGCGGGCGGAGAGGCTGGCTTCAGAGAACAACAAACAAAATGGCAGCAGAGGGGAATTGAAACTGGGCGAGATTTGGGGAACAATACTGAATTACGCTATGGCCAGTGGCGCCGGTACAATCAGGCAATGATTACAGGTTCAATGCGAGCGCTATGCTAATTGCAAATAAACAAATATGAGCAGTAAATACGGACAAGTGCAGAAAAATACAAAGCGAGCAAGCGCTGCGATGCGATCAGTGAAAGCACTTGAAATGCAATGCGACTAGTACAATGCGCTACGATACGAGGTGGCAAGATTCGATATGGGAGCAGACAGAGCCAAGCGCTGAGGATCTCTGGCAGGGAGCGTGGGGAGCGACCGCTTCTTACAGCGTGAGAGTGGTCACAGCGTTTCTGGATGCGGGGCAAGCCTAATTAGTCCTTGGGAGGGAGGAGCAGCTGGGAGGCGGGTGCGGGCGGAGAGGCTGGCTTCAGAGAACAACAAACAAAATGGCAGCAGAGGGGAATTGAAACTGGGCGAGATTTGGGGAACAATACTGAATTACGCTATGGCCAGTGGCGCCGGTACAATCAGGCAATTGAACTTGAACTTGAACATCAACATTCAGAAGATAAAGGAATATCCCTTTCCAGCTGAAGCAACCAATACATTTCAATTTGGCACACACAGCATTGTGTTAGCTTGTACAAATTATTGAGGGTGAAACTCCAGTTCCATCATGTGGTGCTAAGAGAACCATTTACTCAGTTCCATCCAATACACACACATGAACCTTGTTAGCTTACTTCGAGGCCTGTAATGTACACCAACATGAAGAAAAGTGTGCTTCCACAACACATAATGGCACAGTGATGTGCATTGGTGGCTCCATACAGTAATGAGTGTGAAGTATCTTACAGAGCACCTCATCAATGGTATCACATTAGCTTGACTGGACAGGTGCACACAGAACAGCTTGCATTGTGTAAAGCCTCAATGTTGGTATGTGTCACTCAAAAGCTCTCCTCAATAGGCATTTATCCCTGACAAAATGCTTAATCTCCAGTTAAGGGCAAATATTTTTTTTAAATGCTCCATTCAGCAGAGTGATTAAATCCTACAGGTAGCAGGTACATGTTTTTGCAAATGTAACATTTTTGCCTGAAGCATGCATCCTTATTAATACTACTTAAATGATTTTCAGTGAAACACCTACAACGTAACTTCTTAATCAGCAATTTCCTTTAAAATCATTTTTTGTACGCCTCATGAATTTAGATTTAAAGGATTGAAGCACAAGTCACAACAAACACTATAAATATGCTACAAAATAGGAATCCAGTGAATTCAGTGTTGGGGAGCAGTGTCAAATTTGCTGCAATGATTCTTGCCCTGGTAAAGCATTGCTAGGGCTTTATCAGTGGAAGGGGGAAGGTGAGAGCTGCATGCAGGGGGCAAAAGAAACAGGTGTGAATAAGGGTTACAGACTGCATGACTAATCTTGGGAAAAATCACTACATTTGCTGGCAAAGAGGGAAAGCACAAGATGAAGAAGTACTGAGCCCTGCACCTGATGATTGCTCATAGTTTGAAGTACAGGATCTGGGCACAGTGTCTAGTCTGTGGAGCACATGCTGTTGTAAACCTGCATGCCAGTGAACAGTGCCTAGAGGTAAGTTGGTCAGTTGTGCTGGTAGGTTCTTTCTGGTACTCCACCTTTCATCTGGGCTTTTGTGAGTGTGTGGTTCTGTTGGCTGCTTCCACTCTTGGGACATTATGGTAATGTCTCAAGGTGTCAGGTCAGTAAAGGCATTCTACTGGCTGGGTGGCATGACAAGCTGACCACCTGCATTGCATGAGGAGTTTTGAAATGCCTGGGCAATGTTAAAATGACACTTCCTGAGCCTGCAATCCTATGGTGTTTGTCTGAGGCAGTGAAACATATAATGCTTTGCTCTGGTCTCCATGACAGCAGTTTAGAAGGAGTCTGCAGACACCACAGCAAGGAAGAAATATTCTTCTTTAAAGAAAGGCAACATTCATAAGAACCTATCACCTTACAAGTGAAACATCTGACAGCACAAATTCTTTGGATTGGATTTGTTATTAAAATGGGCCTGGAAATGCAGCAAGGGAACAGATTGTTGCATGCCAGTGGTCCCTCTCTTGGGGCAGGGTGTACATAGGGGTCGGTGAGTGCCAGTAGGAGCTCATTTTGTGTAGGTCGCACTGAGAGGAGGAGGCACAGGTGAATGACAACTTTGGATGTGCCCTGGGGCCTCTCTCGGTGCTCTTCTAGCTCTCAGCTGGGCTACTCTGAAGTTCTTGCTCTGCTGGCAGTTTCCCGTCAAAATACTTTTTTTCGGAAGCTGCATTTTTAGTGAATGGTTTCTCTTTGCATACAATTCCATCTAAGGAATGTTTCCCTACCTCATGCATGGTAATGGTTTCTTGTTTTAAGTATCAGCCGAGGTCAGCTGATTGGTTTGCCAGGAGTCATCCATATTGTATACCTTCAGTAACACTTAGGCATTCCTGTTGTCAGTTTCAATTTTTGGTCTTGTGATTTTTTTAAGTGTTTTCCAGTGATTTCAATACCTTAACAAAACTATTATAAGTGGTTACACCTTTTTGTACCACTAAAAGCAACAGAAACAGTGTTTTTCGGTGTTTATCAACTGTTTTCCTTTCATTATTGCTTGCTTTCTGCTCTGATGGCATAAGGAGAGTGTACATAAAGTGTATAAGAGGGCCAAATACATTTCTACAAAACAAATGAGTTGTAGTACACCATACAATACTTCTTCAGTGAGTCTTTGGTCATGCACGCTCGCACTTTCTTTCCCATGTAAACATTTATCTGTGAAAAGGTCCTCTCAACATTGGCACGTGAGACGGGCAACGCCAAAACAGGCAGTACACAATTTTCTAACTCTGGCCACTGACATAGCTTTCCAGGCCAATAGTGGTCCATCTTTAGATTGCGATTCTCTGGGACAGATTCTGCAAAATACACGTGGAACTAGGTGCATATGCCCTCAGACCTATTGAGCAGTCAAAAAAGAAGCAGTACTTTTCAAAGTCCTGAGAAAATTCCCCTTTACGGAAGGGAGCTAGAACTTGTGCGGAGTACCACAGTGAGGCAACATTGACCTCAAATAGCATGGTTCTTGACTTGACATTTCTCTGCATCATTGCAAGCCATTTTTCATGCATTGTAAAAGGAAATGTCCTGAATTGCTTCACAACATTTCTTTGCTTACCAAATGGCAGGCATTCTAACATGGAACATGTAGCAGTGCCAATTTCACTAACAAGTGTTGCCCAGTCTACTCTCAAGGAGATGTTTCACATCGATACCAAGTACAGTGAACACTTGGTAGACAAGGTTGTTTTCAGACCCAAATTTTTTTATTATGTCCACTACAGTAGTCTGGATTTCCTGTAAAATTCTAAGCATGCAGTAGAGAGAACTTTTGTCGTATCACTATTAATATGTGACCAACGATCCTCACATTTCTTGCCTTTGGCATCACCACTAAGTTGAAATTCTGTAAACGGTGCTGCATGGATAATTTAGCATTCACGGCCTCTAGGACAGAGAAACACCGGCTAAATGACACAGTTGGGATGACTCTTTCTTAGATGCCACACAAAGCACAAAATAAGAAACATTTGCATTTTAGTTCTTACACACAACACAACTGTGCACCAGAATGGACTACAAAGCCTATAGCATTCTTCATTAACTCTGAAGATTGCAAAGATGCTTTCAGCATACCATCTAGCAAGTGGCAAAGATTTCTTACAGGGAAGCACTTGAGCTCAGGTATCTACTTTGACAGGTCATCAAAAAACGTTTTCATATACGTACCTGAGTCACTGCAAATACAAACAATATCACTCCAATCTTTGTTGAACTTGGTAAGAACTTTTGGCAGCTGCATTCCAAGTGACACTGCTTTCCATGGTTTTCAAAAGTCTAGTGTCATGTTTTCAACACTATTCCATATGCTTGGTGACAGCACTCTTTTCATCAATACCTGGCTCTTGCATTAAATGTGTATTGCCTGTTTGGTAATTCACCTACTATAAATACTGACTCATTAGAAAAGGGGGCTGAAGTATCAAAGGGTTTCACCCATTCTATCTGTGAGTAAATGTGATGGTACATACTGGGAAAGATTCATATAGAACTAGACATTTTACCTATCAGTGAAAGAATCAAATGTAGCCAAAATATAAAATATGATTTTAATATTTTCTGATTCTCCTCAGTTTAAAAAATCATTAAAAAAGACCTAAAACATACTTCTAAATCCTGCATCTTTACACCAAAGACCACAAAACTCAAAAAAGCAAAAGGAAGAAGAATCAATACTTTAGTGACATCCATAAACAACAAAAATCAAGCAGAATAATGTTAGCCCAGTCTTTCTTGCTGTTACCTTGTAAATCAAAGGGAAATGTATTGGACAATTAATATCATGTAAACTAGTTAGAATATAAATCCAACTTTACAACGGTATCTCAATGTCCCTGACCTAAGAATAAAAAATAAATTACACCCTATCAACTCACACTTTAGAAATCAGAGAAGAAAGCAAAGTTCTAAAGAAGATATCAACCTCAATGCATCTAAATCATGCAAGTTCCATCAATGATTTTAAATCTGCTTAACAATGTAGCTACATTTACAGAAGATGAAATCTCAAAGTGTTCACTAGAGGCAAGCCAGGCAACTTAGAGGCTTATTGAAAGTTTCATTGGGTGGGAGGGACACTGTTAAATGGTGGATCTACCACCCCACTAAACCCATAGTTTTCTCTCTTCTATAGAGTAGGAGAAACGACTAGGGAAATCCTGGTACAGCATTCGCTCACTCCTCCAGTAGAAAGTGTTTGACTGCACATTTTGTCTGCCGCAGTTCTGCTTTGTCACAGTGACAGTCATTTTGCCCTATTGAGGGCATTCTCTCACTCATATTCCCTGCCCATTTTGTCATGGCAGACATGGCAGAAACAGCAGCAGAATGCTAAGTGTCTCCCACACGTAGGGAAAAGCTCCTTGTGCACTGGGTTAATTATTTTTGATAAAAACCCTCTCATTTTAAGAGTTTGGTTTCTCTGAATAAGATAATCAATGATTTCTGAGCAGATGCTTTAAACATGACACTCACCCAGCAAACAACACTGCAAAGAGGAGAGCCAATGAGGTGGAAGCTACATTCACAGCAATGAAAGCCACACTAGCCAGGCATGGACCTCTAAATAAGGCCGTTGCCCAGCTAGGGTGGGGCAAGTGTCATAACTTCCTCCCCATTGGTCTGATGGGGGAAGCCGGGAAAGGGCAAAATACAGCCCTGAGTCAGGACAGTTATAGTTTAAAAAAGGGAGGGAAAACTCCATTGTGTCCAGATTCAGTTTGGGGTGGCACTGTGCCACTACTTCGTTGTGTGTTGTTTATTCCTCAAATACGGCATGTAAAGCTGTAGCTCATCCGCATATTGTTGGTATTATTTTTAGTTCTCAGAGGGCCAGTGGTGGCTGGCATGGTGTGCGAGTGGGGGAGCGGGTGAGGGGGTTTGCTGCGGTGGTGGTGCGGGGTTGCAATTGTGGGAGGGAGAATTCAAAATAAAAAAATAGCTTACCTTGCCACGGGTTTCAAATCTCTGCTCCTGCTCTCCTGCCTCTGACTTCAGGAACAGGAAGCCAGGCTCCCTCCCCTAAGCCAGTCACAATGCTGCAAGGCAGCGTTGTGATTGGTCTGCGCGCCATAACACGGTGGTCAGTCATGGGATGGAGAGGTGGGCATGTTCTCCATGAGGGATGTAATGCAGCCTGCATGGCGAATGGGGAAAGTGTGCATGATTAGTTTGGGTGGCCTGAGAGGGCCAACCAAACAGTCGTCGCATACTTAGCAGTGGGCAAACCACTTCTCCACAGCCCTGCTCCGAGAGCAGAGCAGCCTCACCTGCCCGCAAAGCAGCACAAACATAAAATGATAACTGAGAGTTATTATCACGTTATGTTTTTGCTTCTCGCATTAATTGAAAGCAGTGGGGCCACTCTCCTCTGCCATAGCGGAGGAGCCGGCACTGCAGAGAGCTATCTGTGTAGCTTGTAAAATAAAAGGGCAAGACTGGAACTCAATTAAGCAGATCTAAGGATACAGAATTGGTGACACTTTTCTCTATGTCCACGTATGTCCTTCAAGGAATTTGTGATCAAGAGAAGGATGTCATAATTTCCATTATTAAATGTCCTTGTAAGATTAAGGGGCATTAGCAGACAAGAGCTGCTGTCATACATGAACACCTTTAGTGTGCCATGTACCAAACTGTGCCAATATGAATGCCAAGTGTATGTCTGAGTGATTGCGTATGTCTTTCACCAGTGTGTTTTTAAAAAACTTTTTTAGTAATATTAAAAGATGAAAAAGAATAAACAGTGACACAGTGTGCCACAAACATTCTACAAGTACATTATAATTTTTTCACCAAAGTGCCCAAAGCAACGAGAATGCACTCGACATTAGAAGAACCTCACGGTTTATTGACAAGGAAAGCAAACTCCAGTGTCTGTGTCAAAGTTCTCATCCGATGCGTTTCGAGGCTGTGTGCCTCTTAGTCATGGATTCGCCCTGTTTCGGCTCCAATAACAGCCTGCTCATTTACATAGCCCTCGTGGGTCTCACGTGATTTCCTCAATGCAGGCTGGGACTTGTGGTTCCAATCGGAGTTACATTTTTCACCCTCCAGTGGGCTCTGCTGCCTGTAGAAATATTAAAAGAACAAAATGTAAACAACAAAACAAGACCCACTGGAGGGTGTGAATCAAGCCTGGGAACACCATGTTCCATAATGCAACAAATTCGAACTTACCTGAGTAATCCAATCAAAAAGCAGGACACTATTTACATGCACGGAAAAGTCTGGATTGTTTTGCTGTGAATCAATCCTGTGAACAAGTGCAATGTAGCACGAAACGCATCAGGTGAAAGTGATTTATTTCTGGATGTTAAAATGCTGGTGTTTTGCAATTAAATGACCTTTGAAAAGTTTGTCTGCTATTGTGTGCATTTCCGAAGCTTTTGGGCACCTTGTAATACAAGTACATTATCATCTCTAATATCATAAATATTTATAGTATGACAAATCAAAATGGACACTTATCTTATAGCCAGACATCATTTAAAACTTGGAGACAGTTCATATAAGAAATAATTTCACAGCAAAGGCCATTGTCCTAGAATTCTCAAACAGTATTGGAAAAAATTGTGCAGTTGATCGTTTCTTGTAGCATATATTGAACCATTCTAACCCCTTGAATTTTGTACTGCCATTGTATTAAAAATGGGCTATCAGCCAATGCTGCAAGATCAGAGCATGTGCAACAAATATAAATACATTTTCGTTCTAACTTGAACAGAGCGCTATTAATTATATATTGAATTATAGGTCTGGGATTACACTTTTAGGAAGCTGATGACTAATATAATCACACATTTGAATCCAGAGGTGCTCAAAACAGAGTACTATGATTGGTTCTATATACTTGTATTGAAGTAAAATCTTTAAACTTTTCTAAAACTCTCTGAACATTAGCTTTTTTTCCACTGATCAAGGAAGAATGATATCATCAGTAAATAATTTTAATTTTGGGTCACAATTGTTTCATCATTACCAAGTAAATATGCTTAGGGTTCAATAAAAATTGTAACAACAAAAAGGACAGAAGATGCCCCTCCGAGTTGTCCAAGATAGTGTAATTTGACCAACCTCACTGGAGTTTATTATGATTTTAATTGAAGCAGGCAAATTTATATTCTTTAAAATGTGAATAAATTGCCCAGGAAAGTGAAAAGTACTGATAATCAGTAACAAAGCTGTCCAGTTAGTTTGATTTAATTTGATTGAACTTTATTCGGCATATTACAAAACAGCCATACAACTACATACAGTACATTGAACTATTATAAAACTGTATTACTTAAAAAACATGTAAAAAAGCAAACCCACATCCTCCCGTTATCATCTCTAATACATAATACTAGATTCTATAGCCCCCCCTTATAAAAAAGAAAAAAAGAGCAACATTAATGGATACAAGGGGATCTCCCAGTGCAGACTAATAGGTCAGTGCAAATTTATGATCTCTAATATTTTGTGCGAGAAGATTTGGTTTGAGGTACTAACTCCTAAAAATCTTACAGTTTTATATGGCTATTAGGGTCATTCTCAACATTGCTAAGTTAGCATGAGCTCTGCTGCCATGATGCTGCTTTTGCGCACGTTACTACATAACTTTATTTTGCAAGACTCTGCTTGTGACTTTTACATCAGAACTGTCTGCTTTCTGCTTTCTCTGCTATTTCTCGAGTTTAGTCTGAACACAATGTGCAAGGTCGACAAACAGTCCCCTTGTTATTCTGTTCTGGTCAGTCCCTAGCACATAGACAAAGCTTGCTACAGAGCTGCACTGCTGAAAACATTTGCTTTGATAATACGGGGATGCATGTTGTACACACACGCTTGGAGGGAAGCCTTTCCTTGGAGAAGAGCTATGCTGTTCCTATGATATAAAGCTTTCATCTAGGTTCTAAGGTATAAGGTCTGATGACAAAGTCCAGAGATCTTCCTTTTTATAGTAAACCTTAATTTACCTAGGGGAGGGTGGTTAGGCCGTATAGTCCTTTTTCCACTGTCTGTAAATGATGACATCCCCCTTCATATTCTATGGTATAGCAACAATGCTAACTCTTTTAAGTTGATGGATTTTACTGCTGGTAGAGGCTCGTATACTGCAATATAGAGCACAATAGTTAAAAAAGACATTTTGAACTATACAGTGACTCAGACAATCCTTATTGTGGACAAGTACGAGTGAGTGAGCGAAAGGGTATGTCTTGCTACTGCGATTCCTAAGAGAGATGGGAGGGTTGTGTTCTGGGTTGTCTAATCATTTGTAGTGTTGTGATTTTGTCGGAGAACGAATGAGACACTATAGCTAGTCGCTTTTGGGATTTTGGGCACTAATGTCATAGGAAGGTACAACCCCTATACACTGAGGTCCTATTTTCCTGTGCATTGTTTTGAGTATATGCAGAATCCCCGTAACAATAGAAGGCACAGAACAACATTTAGTGTTGTGTGTTTTTCTTGGACACACCGTCACAAGGGCATGCTATGATTTCTGTCAGTGTGTCTTCATCCCAGGAAAGGCAACTAAATGATGAACTGAGCCAGCTCACAGTCTACGCAGAACATAGCGACGCTGAGTAATAGTTACACAAGGCAGATAAAATTGACAGCCTTCCCGTCGATTAAGTGACAGGTAAAAAGCAACAGTCGATTTTTTCCAACTCATCATGCAGTCTACGATCACATCTATTCTTAAGAACAGTAGCCTCTATATGACTCTAGTTAAGGGATAACATTATTAATGGATCTTGCAGTACAAGCATATTAAACAAAATGCTAAAAAAGTATTAATATAGGTAAGCCAGAAAATATTTAAAGCATTATCCAGGGTAAAACAATCTTTAATAATCAGTTTCATAAGACTTGTTCCCTCTTTAGACCGAATTGAAAACCAAAGTAATAGGGGTCTCAAAAAAAGCAGGTGCTCTAGGTATTGCAAATCAACTTCCTTATGAACAATCAAAGATGTGACTGAGACAGGTAGACATAATAGACGTTTAAGGAATGTGTTTTCTTCTATCTGAAGGCAGTTACTAGGGGTATAACCCCACAGTCCTGCCCCAAAGGTGGCAGAGGACACCCATCTGGCCCTATACATGTCTACCATCTCCTTAACAGGTCGACAACTCAATTTTTGGAACAATCTATAGGTCTCAAGGTAGATTCTAGTTGTCTTTTATTTAACATTTCTGTGTGAATAAAATCCATAAATAACAGAAAGAATTACCCTGATTATTGGGGAACCCCCAATAAAAAAGCACCTACCCTTTTGCACATTTGTCCCACATACCATTGTTTATGTTTTGATTTTATTAATTACCACCTTCTTTGAGTCCATAAAATCCCCAAAAGTATACATCAGCTTCTGCAGGCCAATGGGGGTCCTAATAAAACTGTGTCTTTGGCATATAACAGCACAGGGACAGAAAGGCCCACAACGCTAGGTGCATCGGCCTGCAGAGCCTGTAGGGTACTATCAATCCTATTGTTAAAAAGCAAAAATTGAAAAGGGGCCATTACAAAACCCTGTCTTACTACCCTTTTAAACTTAAACAGAGGTGAGGGGTAACCCTGGGTGCGATATCGAACCGTTGATGATCAATTCCCATACAGACGTGCTAAAAAACAAGGCATATCAGGTTGACCAAAGGGTGAAGTGGTCATCCAGGTCAAACACACTAAACAAAATGATAGAGGGGTCCTGGCTTAGCCCTAGTGTATTTTCCAAATAACAATTCCAAATTCCAACATTGTTCAACTGTCCCAGGCCCTTCCTTAAGCCAAATTATGTTTCTGATGAAAATAGAATTGTCCTATGATAATTCCTCTAGTCTCTTTCATAAAACCTTACTCATTGATTTAACTGATGAATCTAAAAGAGAAATAAGGCAATAGTAGCTGGGATCTGAATTATCACTCTTCTTAAAAATACGTATGATTGTTGATAGAGCCCAGGAATAAGGGATCATACATTCCACAGCTGCATTACATATCCGAGTCAAAATAGAGCCCGGTAATCCACAACTGATTTAAATTTATCAACTGGTACCACAGCAGGGTCTGATGATTTCCCAGCTGCACTCTGATGTAAGGCAAGATGAACCTCCTTGAGCATAACGTTTAAAGGGTGGGGATTCTAACTTAAACCCTGTTCACACATGGTTCTGCTGCACTCACTAAATTAGAATTAAAAACTGCTGAAAAATGGGTCACCCATGATACACAAAAAACAAAAGAGTTGACTTCCGGGTCTGAATAATTTTTTTAAAACGGGGCATTAACCATGTCCCAAAAAAGCTTGGTGTCCCTTATTTCAGAAGCTATAATCAATATGGAAAAAGCCTCATCCTGTAATAATTTCTTCCTAATTGCTTTAGCCAAATTATAATTTTTCCATAAGAGCTTAATAGCCATAGGGTCCCTAGGGGAACAATGCAAGGCTGATTTCAAATTCTGTAGATCCACAGTATATGAGCTACCAATCCATCCGTTATTACAAGATTTGAAGATCTCTGGCATGATGTGAGAAGTGAGGTTATAGTAAGACTAATCTGGTTAAAACTAAACAATCATTTTTCATGATAGACTTCCTCCCCCAGACAATACTCAACTAGGTTCTTGTTTTCTAACTCTCTGTGAGCTCTGGGAGTCTAACAGAATCAGATCCTTCCTACTTGATACGCACCCCATTAGTCCTTACTGGGGCAATATTACCTACACATAAGGATTCTTCAGTATTGATATCCCAAAAGAAAAAAAAGAAAAAACTCCTGGATTATGGTCACTAATAGCAGTTGGAATAATGTTAGGACTACAGACTAAATCACAAGCTAAATTAGAGATCAGGACATTATCAATAGTAGTGCGAGCATTTATGCCAATGTGATTAAAATCAGACAGTAAAAGGTCATATTTAAAACATCATTTTTTTCAAGCATTCCCATAATTGTTATTGGGGAAATGTGAACTGCCATATCCATCAGTAGTAAAAAGTTCACATATCTGTTTTGCAGTTAGTTAAATCAAATACATTTCCTGCATCAATACTTATAGCTGCAGCTATAATCTTAATGATTGTATAGTAATGAATTGCCAGAAGTAAATAATTACTGCTTCTCATTATTGATTAAAGAGGCACAAAAATATATTTTGATCCATATTAAATAGTTTTGGGAACTAAGGGTAATCTGATTTGCTAAGCATTTAGTAAATAATGTATAATCAGCATTAAGCAGACTGATAAGCGTACATTCATTAGAATTATTTGGGGGTTATTTTTTTGAGGAAGCTTAGCACCATTGATTCAGTAACTGATATTGGAAGTACCTGATTTAATTTGGCTAGACAGATTGATAAAAAAATCCTGAAGTTGCTGGAAAACCACTTTCTACACTTTGATAGGGATACCATCACTTTCATTTGCTCCCAGCAGTGTGTTACAAGGCGCAGTTTTCCAGTGTACTGGTAGGAAAGGTGAGCTCACAGATGGAACAGTATTTGTCCAACCAAGCTTTGCTTCCCAGACACAGTAGTCCAGATTTCCAATATCTTTTTACAAAAATATACAGTAGATTATTGATGTGGAAGTTATTCTCTGGATTCACAAGTACACGTTGGTTACTGAGGCACAATACATGGCCAATGGAAAGACAGTATTGCGTCAACCATCACAAACTGGAGTGATATTGGAGGTACATCATATAAAGTATTCCGGTTGTTTTTTTTATGATTAAGAAAATATTCTAATTCTGTACAGAGTCTCCAATGCGATACGTACCATAATCAAAACACACGGGGAATTAACTGGCAGTTTAAATACAAAGATGTCAACCGTCATGAAGCCAGTCACTCCAGCTTGGAGCTTGGCTCCCAATGACAAAAATTAGAGATTCCACAAATTGTTTCTATTAACAATTTATTATTTGTAAGTCATCAGAAAAAGAAGGATTAATAGTCTATGATGAGAACAGGTGTAAATGAAGCCTAATATTGGTTATATAGTGTCACAGTTGATGGGCATCTTAAGCTCTGGATGGTGACAGCTACTTCTCTGAAACACCAATGAAACTGGAGGCCAAATCTGTAATACAATCACATGAAATTGTCAGAGACTGTGAAGAAGGTGGTGTAAAGAATCAGACGTGTTGTCAAGAACTAAGATTCACTAACATCCTTAGATGGCAGCTGACCCCGTACACCGCAAGACAAAACATTGCTTAAACTACAAAGAATTGTGGTCGTATCTGAAAATCTACCTAAAGAAGCTGGCCACTGACATACTGCCTTGACCAGTGAGGGTTCCTCTACTGCAACAAGTATTTTTTGTCCTCCAACTTCACCAGATCCTGCCTTGAGGAAACTGCTGCACCAAATATTGGAACTCCAAGAAAGAATTGTATATAGGATGAAGAGACACTATAGCACAGAAAATATAATTAAGGCAGATACAGCAAAAACCTTTACTCTTCAGTCGTTGGATTGTGTGACACTTTATGGATGCCAGAACTGAGAACCAAAATCTGTGGTTCCATGTACAGAGCCAAATGAAATCCCACTTGTTCATGACTTTGTACAAAAGAGTGAGTATTTGTAACTTAGATTGATGTTTGGAGAGTAGGGGAGTGCACCAACCAAGCATGCAATACATTAAGAGTGAAATAGCAGTATACTGTCAGCAGAATATCATGTTACTGAAACTTTTTTGCCAGGGCAAAGATATCAGGATGCAGAACTTGGGGTTTTTAAGGGCTAGGATTAGGTCTGAGGCCAAGGGTAGCATTAGCGAAGGCTATGTTAGGGGTAGTTGAGCTTTCACATTTTAATATGTGGTATATAGTTAACAATTCCAGTGTCTTCTATGGTATGTATATGCCAAAAACAGTATGACATTATTGTATACCATATTGCAATAAACTACATATGCCCTACAAGAACCTATATATTTGTGTGATATTTTTAGAACAACATATAAGTGTAACAAAGTTGTGGTTGCCAATATTTTGCAATACAGACAATATAACATGTGAGCAGCCGCGGGCCGTGGAGGGAGTTACGGTGGGGCAGGGAGGCGGGGAGAGGCAGGGGCAGGGTGGAGAGGTATTACAGGTAAGTAAACAATTTAAATAATAAAACGAATTTCGTAGCGCGCACTGCATCGCAAAATGCGATGCAGTGCGCACTACGAAATTAGTTTTATTAATCAAATTGTTTACTTACCTGTAATTATCCAGGTGCCGGTTTTTAGCCCTCTCCACCCTGCCCCTCCCTCTCCCCGCCTCCCTGCCCCACCGTAACTCCCTCCACGGCCCGCGGCTGCATGTGAGTACTCTGTCAGAGATACTGAAAGCATAATTTTGGGACAGTATTTGAAGGATACCTCCTTAAAGACAACCAAATATAAACCCTATAACCATAGTAGATGCCCTAACATTGACTAGGTGATTAGAGTCATCTTACTATTATTGTTTGTGTTTGAGTATTTTGGAACTGGCTAACACAGACCACACTGTAAGGAGGAGGTCTGAGAGTAATGCCACAGCAGATTGGAGCCAGAAGCCTGGAGTACAATGACAGAGTAGATTGTACCAGAGAATCTGGTGAGTAATGACAGAGTAGACTGTAATAAGTAGTCCAGGTGATTAATGTTGCTGTAAATAAAGTAACTGTATCCTTCCATATATGAACATATTCCTTAACACAGTCCTTGCCTTGATATGAGGACTGTATAACATTGATATTTAGAGGACTTCAAGCAAGAGAGGCAGAAAAGAAAGGTGCATTCTGGTACTGGCATATGTGATCCCAGTTCAACTTATCCTTAGGACTAATTTACCACAAGCGTAGGTTAACACAATAAATGTTTGCAAAGAAGTCCAGGCTCAACCTCCTCCCTGGCATTAAATATGGCAACAGCCTTCTTCCTCTTTGACAAAAACGCATCTTCTCATTATACATTTACACCTATGAATTACTGAATCCTTGGCAGACACTAAGTGCAGAGATCTGGCATTATACTATGTCTTGCTGACAAATCCTGTAAGTTCTCTCACCTGCAACTGTATTTCTTGTACTACTCTTTGCCAATTCCAGCTCTTGGTAGACACGAGGCTTGGATTTACAAATGATTTGCATCAGGTTTGCTCTACTTTTCTAACCCAAAATCAATGCAAAATATTCAGGGGTGATTTAATATTCAACGAAAATCGTGGTTTGTTTTGGATCGTAACCCACAGTAACGCATATTTGCACAATGCACTTCCTTGTGTTACCCTTGCATAAAGGGGGCGTTGCATGGGTGGTGCATGGGCTTTCCCCATGTAAACACCCATTAGTTTGGACACAACTTCCTAACCACAAAGAACTATAGGTATGCACCAAATCGTATGTTTTTAATAACAATAAATTCGTTCATTTCACCTACTTTTTCTCACTTTGCATGTCTGCTGCATTGTACAGCACAAATACAAAGAGGTAATTGCCTTAAACCATAGGGATGCCTTCAAGTGCAAAATCTATGCCTTCTTATGATCAGCAGGTTTTTTAAGGCACAGGCTGTTCCATTTTGATATGAAGATGGGTGATATATTATGCAATGTGAATAACTGTGATTGAATCAAGTGCATATTTCTAGCATTTTGTTATTCTTCGAGCTACAAATGTGTCCTGAATTGGTGATAAACCAGTTTATGAAAAACACGTTCTCAATAGTTAAATACCTGCATGATTGTTTAGTTTAGAAATGTTCAACATGTAGCTGCCAGAAACCTCGGATGTGCTATGATTATTGCTATACCGGTAATGTCATAAACACTATGACCACGCCCTTTCAAATTCTTTTATCTCCATCATATTTCTCCCAAACTCTCTATTTCTAATCACTTGTATTTTCGGACTTTTCTATATTTTTAGAAAGCATGAAGTTTTCAGACACCCAAAGAAATATTGGTAACATGTCTGCTTACCATTAAGGCTGACCAATATAATTATTTTCAGTTATGGACGCTACCATAGCATCATGGACGCTCACCATTTAAGATCACATTTTTTTTTTATTCTGGAAGGTTTACATGAGTAGAAATGCTAGAAATATCTGCCCTATATGCATGTCACAATGCTCCTTGTTCCAGATTTGTTAAAATAAGATCGATACTTCTCAGTGCGCACTCCTTGCAACATACTGGATGCGTCATATTTAATGTATGACGCATCATGTCGCAATGAGTTACAGGTACGTCAGTTTTTCTGACGTATATGTAAGCGCAAAATTGACACATTGCTGGAGTGTGTCCCAAAAGTGACGCAACTCCAGCAATGTGTCCTTTCCAATGTGAAAGGGCCTGCGCCGGTCTTACGCCTCCTGTGAGGCAGGCGCAATATATTGACGCAATGGTGTCCTAGAAGTGACGCAGTGAAATCTCATAGATTTCACTGCGTCACTTCTATGAGGCTTTTTGCGGGGGAACGCCCCCCCGCTTAAATTATACCTGACGCAGATATAATGTAGCGCAGGAGTTTACAAAGTGACGCATCTGCTTAGATGCGTCACTTTGTAAATAGTGCGCAACAGGAGGCATGTTTTATGCCGCTGATACGTCACACAAAGTGACGGAACGGAAGCGCAAAAGTCACGCAAGGCCTCATAAATGAGGCGGACGGGTTTTGTGCTACAGGTGATAGTGGACTTCACTTGTGCGATTGAGATCAGGTGGGCATGGATCCCACTTCAACCACAGTAACACAGTAACTCTGCGACACTCTATCTAAGCTCTTAGACATCACTGATCAGTACCAGGATATGTTTGTCCTTAAAACTGAGACATTTGTCCTTGGTGTATGCCTGAAAGTGCAGGCACTCTGTTCCAGACAGAACAACAGACCTTGTTGATCCAAGCCTCCATAATATCTACTGATTCTGCTAGGAATAGAGGGGTGCCTAGAGATAGCACAGCGAGGGTGTTAGTGCTATAAACATTCAATGACCATGTTTCAATCTTGTCCTGTTCTTTCAACTATCAATGTAATGCTTCACTGCTTTATTTTTTATCTTCTCGGACATTACCATTCATATTATGTGCACTAGATTAGGATATATAAAAACACATTTTTAAAATACATATTCAAGTTTTGTAGAGACCCTTCAGTGTGTTATTCATTCACAAAAGAAGATTTGGAGTCCACTGTGTCTCCAAAACGATCTTATGGGAATGATCATTGCCAGGCAATGCTTTCTACACAATATAGCTCAGTGGGTTCTGTCTGGATTGTAGTTCAATGTAATTTGTAATTTATATTGGTACATTGATAGGGGCCTTGCACCATGTGGTTAGAAGTCACAAACCTGTGGCTCTAGGGCTAGGCACCAAATTACATCAGCTTCAGATTTCGAAGAAACCCTTGCACTATGGCACAAGCATATATGCAATGGCGCGTGGCTGCCTAAAGTGCATCAGCGCAGGAAGAAAGCAGAACATCGCAACATCCCAGTTGATATAGTGCTGTTCTGCTCTCTCCCTTTCATGCAGAGCAGCACATTTACTTGCTTCCCCTATGTTGCGTGACTTCTTGATAAATCAGGGCTGAAGTATTCCTTCAGTCTGGCATGTTATATCCCAGTGTCAGACCCTCAGTTGTGGCACTGGCTCTATTATTGGATGTTGTTCCCCAATGCTGTAAGGGTGGTCGAACGGCAGAAGCAGGTACGGTTAGGGGTGAAATCAGATGAAGGGGAGGGCCTGGCCCTCCAACATGGTTCATAGACTAGGATCCATACTAGGACAGACTCATGCAGCCAGACATCTAACCATGGCAGGTGGTGAATGCAGCCAGACATCTATCCATGGCATGTGTTGACTGCAGCCAGACGTCTAACCATGGCATGTGGTGACTGCAGCCAGACATCTAAAAATGGCGGGTGATGATAGAGAAACCAGTTAGACTTAATGATTATTTTTTGTATTCGTAAATTGTACAAGGCATAAGCTTATGTTTTTTGTTTTTTTAGATAGGGAGATGACTTTTACAAAGTGGAGTCACTGTCACAAGTTGGTTTTTTAAGAAGTTTATTCAAGAGAAAAACCCCAGAGATGCAGCTGCATGTAACTGCCCGCTCCAACTGCAGACAGCAACTCTTCACATTCCACAGATAGAAATATAAACATTCTAAAAGAATTAAAGGCACATCCTTAATAACATACATGGATGTAACAATGACTGCAGCCAGACATCCAACCACGGCAGGTGGTGACTGCAGCCGGACATCTAACCATGGCAGGTGGTGACTGCGCCAGACATCTTAACATGGCAGGTGGTCATTATAGCCAGACATCTAACCGTGGCAGGTGGTGACTGCAGCCAGACATCTAACCATGGCATATGGTGAATGCAGCCAGACATCAAACCATGGCATGGGGAGACTGCGGCCATACATCTTACAATGGCAGGCGGTGACTGCAGCCAGACATCTAACTACAGCATGTCACTGCAGCCAGACATCTAACCACGGCATGTGGTGACTGCAGCCAGACATCAAACCATGGCATGTGGTGACTGCAGCCAGACATCTTAACATGGCAGGTGGTGATTATAGCCAGACATCTAACCGTGGCAGGTGGTGACTGCAGCCAGACATCTAACCATGGCATGTGGTGAATGCAGCCAGACATCTAACAATGGCAGGCGGTGACTGCAGCCAGACATCTAACTACAGCATGTCACTGCAGCCAGACATCTAACCACGGCATGTGGTGACTGCAGCCAGACATCTAACCATGGCTGGTAGTGACTGCAGACAGATATCTAACCATGGCATGTGTTGACTGCAGCCAGACATCTACCCATGGCATGTGATGACTGCAGCCAGATATCTAACCATGACCGGTGGTGACTGCAGCCAGACATCTAAACATGGCATGTGGTGACTGCGGCCAGACATCTAACTATGGCATGTGGTGACTGCAACCAGACATCTAACTACAGCATGTCACTGCAGCCAGACATCTAATCACGGCATGTGGTGACTGCAGCCAGACATCAAACCATGGCATGGGGAGACTGCGGCCAGACATCTTACAATGGCAGGCGGTGACTGCAGCCAGACATCTAACCATGGCAGGTGGTGACTGCAGCCAGACATCTTAACATGGCAGGTGGTGATTACAGCCAGACATCTAACCGTGGCAGGTGGTGACTGCAGCCAGACATCTAACCATGGCATGTGGTGACTGCAGCCAGACATCTAACCATGGCAGGTGGTGACTGCAGCCAGACATCTTAACATGGCAGGTGGTGATTATAGCCAGACATCTAACCGTGGCAGGTGGTGACTGCAGCCAGACATCTAACCATGGCATGTGGTGACTGCAGCCAGACATCTAACCATGGCATATAGTGACTGCAGCCAGACATCTAACCACGGCATGTGGTGACTGCAGCCAGACATCAAACCATGGCATGGGGAGACTGCGGCCAGACATCTTACAATGGCAGGCGGTGACTGCAGCCAGACATCTAACTACAGCATGTCACTGCAGCCAGACATCTAACCACGGCAGGTGGTGACTGCAGCCAGACATCTAACCATGGCAGGTGGTGACTGCAGCCAGACATCTAACCATGGCAGGTGGTGACTGCAGCCAGACATCTTAACATGGCAGGTGGTGATTATAGCCAGACATTTAACCGTGGCAGGTGGTGACTGCAGCCAGACATCTAACCATGGCATGTGGTGACTGCAGCCAGACATCTAACCATGGCATATAGTGACTGCAGCCAGACATCTAACCACGGCATGTGGTGACTGCAGCCAGACATCAAACCATGGCATGGGGAGACTGCGGCCAGACATCTTACAATGGCAGGCGGTGACTGCAGCCAGACATCTAACTACAGCATGTCACTGCAGCCAGACATCTAACCACGGCAGGTGGTGACTGCAGCCAGACATCTAACCATGGCAGGTGGTGACTGCAGCCAGACATCTAACCATGGCAGGTGGTGACTGCAGCCAGACATCTTAACATGGCAGGTGGTGATTATAGCCAGACATCTAACCGTGGCAGGTGGTGACTGCAGCCAGACATCTAACCATGGTATGTGATGACTGCAGCCAGACATCTAACCATGGCATGTGATGACTGCAGCCAGACATCTAACCATGGCATGTGATGACTGCAGCCAGACATCTAACCATGGCATGTGGTGACTGCAGCCAGACATCTAACCATGACCGCTGGTGACTGCAGCCATCTGCAGCTCCGGAGGCATGTAACAATGAGCTGACTTTCTGTGAGTTAGCACCGTGATCAGCAGATTCAGACAATAATCCTGTGTCAGCCTCCCACACTGAACTAATTGAATGTGCTGAAGCTCCAGCCAGCGAGCCACGTTTTGATTGGTGGATTCCATGTAGCACAAGGGCACAGTGCCAGAAGATGAGCGGAGCGGGCTTCCTCATTCTTGAAAGTCTAGTGGCATTTGGTCATCAGGTTGTTTAGATTAACCCTTTCCCAACTGTGCGCTACCATAAACCCTCTACTGCCCATCGACCTAATGTTAATGATACACTTTGCATTGCTTGTCAGTGGGGTCTCTGGACTGGGTGCAAGTTACAAACAGCACCAGAGATAAGTCTGGTCACATCACTCATGTTACGGCCACATTGAAGTATCATTGACTCAGACACAGACTCATCTGCAGACAGCGGTGCAAGTACCACCGGCTGCGCAAGAACTGGAGAAAGATCAAACCTAACAACATACCCTGTGCCTTGACCTTCACTTCTGCAAAACTTTGGATTAGGGACTGTTGAAGAAAGTTTTAGTCAACAATTGTATTTTGATAATAAACTGTTAATGAACAACTATCTTTAAATTACATGGGATCAGCAGCTGCACAATTACTATTCTGTGTCCATCTTCAGGGATCCTGTCTCCAGGGTCAATGAGGTGATGAAAAGCCGGCTTATAAGAGAGCACAAGCTGAGAGGATCACTGAGGCCAATTCCTCTATGGTGTCTTGTTCACACGAGGCTGTTTTATTTATGTCATGCACATCTACCTGTGACTGTGTGCACTTCACTGAACTTCTGTATCCACATCCCGGCGGCACCACTGAAATCTCCCAGACGACTTGAGGACAGGACAGGAAACCAAAATCAACCCTAGCAAAACATGTTCAGAGCAGCCCACACTGCATCTGAGGGGTCATGGAAGCCCACCCCGCTGTGAAAGCAGCCGTGTGGCACGCAGCCAACCAGGGAAATGCCAGAGTGACAGAGTGGCCGGTCCAGTCCTGGACTTCTTTGCAATCTCCTTACGAGAAGTGTGACTTGTGTCTGTAATATTGTTCTGCAGTTGTCGTTTCTCACAGGTAAGTGGAATAGTGTCATTGTGCATGAACTAGGAAGTCCAATAGGACAGATGTTCAGGATCGACTCATACGATAAATCCAGGTCAATAAACCTACTGCGTGCTAATGCACATGATCACCAGTTATCCCAATCCATGCCCAGATGTTATGGATCTGTCTTTCCTGAACCTCTGTTGGACACCCAGTATACAGACCTCACTGCTCATACTCTGATGGTGGGCAGGAGTCCTCCCAATGTATCCCATTTCAATTGTACTAGAATCTTCAGAATTGTCATCCAGATCTCGCCGCAGAGCGGGGTTTGTTTAATTTACTTGTTCTAATTCTGCGCTGGTGAGGAGAACTTCAAATCCTCCAGATGTATCACACGTCCATGTTCAGTATTATACTTCTTGTGGCCAGAGAGCTAGGACAGGCCTTTGGTCCAATGGTGTCAAGAGAAGAACAACCACTGGTGCCCCCATGAACCCAGATACTAACCTCTCCCAAGCTTCATCACTTCCAAACCTAACGGTCTTGATAAGAAAAGATAAGATAAGATGAAAGAAGATAACACAACAGTGAACAACATCACACAACATAGCATAGCATAGTATAACATAACGTAGAGTAGCATAACATAACATGCATATCTGGAGAGCACTGCAGTGATAAAAGGATCTGTGATCTGACTGATAACTGCTGTCTGAGCTCTGCACCTGTGAGATAATATGCAAGACCTTTTGTGTTCAATACTGGACTGTGATTCCGCCTGCTGATACCGTAGGTTGATTGCACCATCACTCTTCTTTACACCCTGCTAATTGGTTCCTAACCCGGAACGTCACTTCCGTTTACTTGGTCAGGAGCACCACTGAACTACACTTTCCTTTCCATTTATTAGTTGGAGTCTGCTTTCATAAGGTACTATTTCTTCACCCCCCCCCAACCCATTCCCACTACTCTCCATTTTAATTATTTGTTTTTTGTTTCATTCTAGAGGCACGCACTTTTAAGGCCACGTTCATATTTACAACTCAGGCACCGTGCTTTATGTTTGACAACGGTGCCCACTTTCATGTTTTTATATACCATGGCAGCCCCTTCACTGGCCTCCAGACGCATAATTTTAGGTGCATGGTATGTGGACAGGTGTGGTGGTTTATGCGTGAGCACAGCTCCTGCTTTAATTTCTTTTGGTTTTGCCAATCTCTTACAGCATGCCCAGTTTGCCTACTCTGTGCCCTCATCCACTTATTTTACAGGGCCCTCTTTTCCTCCTTTGTCCTTCTGCCCCTCCTTCCAGTCCCAGCCCGCCTCCATTTTCATTATTTGTTTCCCAAATCGTGGCACTCACTTCTAGCGCGGCACACCATTTTGGGGCCACTTTCATATTTACAACTGAGTCGCTGTGCTTTGTGTGTGAGCACGGTGACCGCTTTATTGCCGGACCGCGTATTTAATGCCTTCTCAGAGCAGGTGTCAAATGTGTGCGTGCTTCCTGCCAAAACACGCAACACCATACAGAATTCTGCTAGGTAAAAAAAACTGGGGGGCAGATTTACAAGCCCCTTACGCCGCTTTTATGCCGCTGTTGTGTCACTTTTGTGACGCAGCGGCGGCGCAAAAGATGCGCCATGGTACGGGGTATTTACAACGTGACGCATCTGGGAGATGCGTCACGTTGTAAAGCCCTGCACCGGGACACCCCCGTTGTGGGTAGCCGTGCGCTCTATAATTGATAATAATAATAATAAGAAGAAGAATAATAAGGAGGCATTCCGGCTGAGTGAAATCTACAAGATTTCACTCAGTCACTTTTAGGCCAATGCTGCGTCAAAACCCTGTGCCTGCTTGAAGCAGGCGTAAGGATTGACGCAGCATGGAAGAATAGGGCACCCCCGAGCATTACTGGAGCTGCGTCGCGCTTGCGATGCAACTCCAGCAATGCGCCACTTTTACAGCACAGATGCGTGACGCATCTGTGCCGTTTTTGGCCCATGGTGCGCAGCATTGTAAATGTGGCGCATCCATGGTGACAGAGCCGCGGCGCACAATAACTGCTGCATCCCTGCTGATATGCCCCTTAGTCTGCACACTTATGCCCCAATCTATTCAAATTTAAGTCATAACATTAATTATGTTTTCGGAGTTTACACCCTAAAGCTGTGCAACTGAATGAGGGCCAAAAGATGGAAGCAAATAGATTTAAAATGGGAAAATAAAACTTTTTTGTTTATTAAAAGGAAGAAAAATTGTTAGTCTGTCATACAGACAGCAGAGTTTCTGCCTTTTTTTTTTTTACTGCTTGCCATGGAAATCAGACAGCTGCAGGAGAGCGCCAGGTGTCAAGGACATAGAGGTTGAATCTTGAGCAGTTGGTGAGATGGGAAGGAGACACCGGTAGACGAATTCCAGTGCCCTTCCCTAGATCTATATCATAGAACTAAAATGTTGCATGGATAGGGAATGGAGGCATTTGAATAAATGTAACTCTGGGTAAAGATGATATGATCCATGGTGTGGAACAAGGGCATTGCAGGTGTGCTGGTCATCCTAAACTGCTTACGAATTCAGACAGCTGCCCTTTAAACTGCTTCTAGCTGATTAAAGAGCTTGTCTTGACCTTGATTAAAGAGCTTGTCTTGACCTTGATTAAAGAGCCTGTCTTGACCTTGATTAAAGAGCTTGTCTTGACCTTGATTAAAGAGATTGTCTTGACCTTGATTAAAGAGCTTGTCTTGACCTTGATTAAAGAGCTTGTCTTGACCTTGATTAAAGAGATTGTCTTGACCTTGATTAAAGAGATTGTCTTGACCTTGATTAAAGAGCTTGTCTTGACTTTGATTAAAGAGCTTGTCTTGACCTTGATTAAAGAGCTTTTCTTGACCTTGATTAAAGAGCGTGTCTTGACCTTGATTAAAGAGCTTGTCTTGACCTTGATTAAAGAGCTTGTCTTGACCTTGATTAAAGAGATTGTCTTGACCTTGATTAAAGAGATTGTCTTGACCTTGATTAAAGAGCTTGTCTTGACCTTCATTAAAGAGCTTGTCTTGACCTTGATTAAAGAGCTTGTCTTGACCTTGATTAAAGAGCGTGTCTTGACCTTGATTAAAGAGCTTGTCTCGACCTTGATTAAAGAGCTTATCTCGACCTTGATTGAAGAGCTTGTCTCGACCTTGATTAAAGAGCTTTTCTCGACCTTGATTAAAGAGATTGTCTCGACCTTGATTAAAAAGCTTGTCTCGACCTTGATTAAAGAGTTTGTCTTGACCTGAGTAAAGAGATTGTCTTGACCTTGATTAAAGAGCTTGTCTTGACCTTGATTAAAGAGCTTGTCTTCACCTTGATTAAAGAGCTTGTCTTGACCTTAATTAAAGAGCTTGTCGCTTGTCTTGACCTTGATTAAAGAGATTGTCTTGACCTTGATTAAAGAGATTGTCTTGACCTTGATTAAAGAGCTTGTCTTGACCTTGATTAAAGAGCTTGTCTCGACCTTGATTAAAGAGCTTGTCTCTACCTTGAATAAAGAGCTTGTCTCGACCTTGATTAAAGAGCTTGTCTCGACCTTGATTAAAGAGCTTGTCTTGACCTTGATTAAAGAGATTGTCTTGACCTTGATTAAGGAGATTGTCTTGACCTTGATTAAAGAGCTTGTCTTGACCTTGATTAAAAGAGCTTGTCTTGACCTTGATTAAAAGAGCTTGTCTTGACCTTGATTAAAGAGCTTGTCTTGACCTTGATTAAAGAGATTGTCTTGACCTTGATTAAAGAGATTGTCTTGACCTTGATTAAAGAGCTTGTCTTGACCTTGATTAAAGAGCTTGTCTGGACCTTGATTAAAGAGCTTGTCGCTTGTCTTGACCTTGATTAAAGAGATTGTCTTGACCTTGATTAAAGAGATTGTCTTGACCTTAATTAAAGAGCTTGTCTTGACCTTGATTAAAGAGCTTGTCTTGACCTTGATTAAAGAGCGTGTCTTGACCTTGATTAAAGAGCTTGTCTCGACCTTGATTAAAGAGCTTATCTCAACCTTGATTAAATAGCTTGTCTCGACCTTGATTAAAGAGCTTGTCTCGACCTTGATTAAAGAGATTGTCTCGACCTTGATTAAAGAGCTTGTCTCCACCTTGATTAAAGAGCTTGTCTTGACCTTGATTAAAGAGATTGTCATGACCTTGATTAAAGAGCTTGTCTTGACCTTGATTAAAGAGATTGTCTTGACCTTGATTAAAGGGCTTGTCGTGACCTTGATTAAAGAGCTTGTCTTGACCTTGATTAAAGAGCTTGTCTCGACCTTGATTAAAGAGCTTGTCTCGACCTTGATTAAAGAGCTTGTTTTGACCTTGATTAAAGAGCTTGTCTCGACCTTGATTAAAGAGCTTGTCTCGACCTTGATTAAAGAGCTTCTCGACCTTGATTAAAGAGCTTGTCTCGACCTTGATTAAAGAGCTTGTCTCGACCTTGATTAAAGAGCTTGTCTCGACCTTGATTAAAGAGCTTGTCTCGACCTTGATTAAAGAGCTTGTCTTGACCTTGATTAAAGAGATTGTCTTGACCTTGATTAAGGAGATTGTCTTGACCTTGATTAAAGAGCTTGTCTTGACCTTGATTAAAAGAGCTTGTCTTGACCTTGATTAAAAGAGCTTGTCTTGACCTTGATTAAAGAGCTTGTCTTGACCTTGATTAAAGAGATTGTCTTGACCTTGATTAAAGAGATTGTCTTGACCTTGATTAAAGAGCTTGTCTTGACCTTGATTAAAGAGCTTGTCTGGACCTTGATTAAAGAGCTTGTCGCTTGTCTTGACCTTGATTAAAGAGATTGTCTTGACCTTGATTAAAGAGATTGTCTTGACCTTAATTAAAGAGCTTGTCTTGACCTTGATTAAAGAGCTTGTCTTGACCTTGATTAAAGAGCGTGTCTTGACCTTGATTAAAGAGCTTGTCTCGACCTTGATTAAAGAGCTTATCTCAACCTTGATTAAATAGCTTGTCTCGACCTTGATTAAAGAGCTTGTCTCGACCTTGATTAAAGAGATTGTCTCGACCTTGATTAAAGAGCTTGTCTCGACCTTGATTAAAGAGCTTGTCTTGACCTTGATTAAAGAGATTGTCATGACCTTGATTAAAGAGCTTGTCTTGACCTTGATTAAAGAGATTGTCTTGACCTTGATTAAAGGGCTTGTCGTGACCTTGATTAAAGAGCTTGTCTTGACCTTGATTAAAGAGCTTGTCTCGACCTTGATTAAAGAGCTTGTCTCGACCTTGATTAAAGAGCTTGTTTTGACCTTGATTAAAGAGCTTGTCTCGACCTTGATTAAAGAGCTTGTCTCGACCTTGATTAAAGAGCTTCTCGACCTTGATTAAAGAGCTTGTCTCGACCTTGATTAAAGAGCTTGTCTCGACCTTGATTAAAGAGCTTGTCTCGACCTTGATTAAAGAGATTGTCTCGACCTTGATTAAAGAGCTTGTCTTGACCTTGATTAAAGAGATTGTCTTGACCTTGATTAAAGAGCTTGTCTTGACCTTGACTACAGAGCTTGTCTTGACTTGACCTTGATTAAAGAGATTGTCTTGGCCTTGATTAAAGAGATTGTCTTGACCTTGATTAAAGAGCTTGTCTTGACCTTGATTAAAGAGCTTGTCTTGACCTTGATTAAAGAGCTTGTCTTGACCTTGATTAGAGAGCTTGTCTTGACCTTGATTAAAGAGCTTGTCTTGACCTTGATTAAAGAGCTTGTCTTGACCTTAAATAAAGAGCTTGTCTTGACCTTGAACAAAGAGCTTGTCTTGACCTTGATTAAAGATCTTGCACAATAGGCACTGCAGTATCCAGGGACGCTGGACTTATGCGATTTTTGAGTCACAGCAGGTTTCGTTTATTAATGGGTTTAATGCATTCACCACATAATCCATCATCTGCAGGGTAATTTGCACACTTTAATTTAAAAACAAAAATTGCGCTCAGGTGGATGAAAAGTTACCAAACATGCAGCATCGCATATTGTTTTGCAGCAGAAGGCAGTTTGTAAAAGTTGTCTTTTCACCCTACAGTTGAATATTGCTATATTTGTGTGGTAAACTATTACTAATAGAGAAAAACCTTTGTCCAGACAATGTTTACGTGTACAAATGACAAAAGAAAGTATTAATATTACCACAAAATGTGAGAAATTGTGCAGCATCATTTGCATTTTCTCGCAGCATAATTTAGTGAACCCTGCCACATAATTTGCTCCTCCCTTGCCTCATAATTCCACTGCCGCTTGTTATAGCCTTCGAGCTCTCAGATTATGGTGAAAAAACAAACAAGATGCCATTAACTATGGAAAAAACATACAAAGTTTCAGAAATAGCATATTACAAGCACATTGAGAGATCATTTATCTGTGTAGTGGGTCATAATTAAATGAATTGAAGACTCAGCAGGCGACTTTGAAGGCCCTTGGGCACATAGATTGATTGCATTCACATACAACATTGAAAATGATATTGATGAGTTTCCAAGACCCAGCTAGCTAATACCAAACAACACATGCCTACCGTGTAAACCGTGTCAAAGCCTAGACATGGAATCCTGAAGGCAAATCCTACACCCATACCAAAGTTGGCAAAATTGGAAGCCGCACACCATGTACCACTGTAGGCTCTGCCAGATGTGCTCTCTCAGTCAAGATGCCAGGCTCGGATATGCTTACAAACAGGTGGTTTGCTTCACAACCTTTCCACTTTTAAACACCTGCATAATTTACGCGAAAACCAATAACTGATCGATCAGTCAAAGAGTGAACATGAACATCGCCCTAAGAATGCTGGATTTATTTTGATTTCCGATCTATGCCACCTTGGCCATACCTCTCTAGACTACTTCAACAGCTGAGGGGCGAGCCTTTGGTGTAGTGCTTTTGGAGGCGGAAGTTCTCTACTACCCAGTAAATGTATTTCCATCGAGATGGTCCGATGCCTTGGACAATATGGCTTATGCTCCTGTTTAAGCGTTGTCAGGCGGAGCTATGACTCGGTCACATCAACCCAAGGAGTCTTGACCAACTCTGCAAAAACGAAGGCCCTTCGTGAACAACTGCATTTCACTTTCTGCCAACTCGACTTTTTCAGACATGCCACAAATAATGTTCTTCGGTGACATGCTTGGAGTGGAAACACTTTACAAAGGGACACGTCTTAGCAGGTTGACAGATATGCTCGAACATGTTAACTCCCTTCCAGCAGTGGTGTAATTTTGTAGTTGGAAGTAATGCTTTACTTTTTATTTTTGTGATCTTTGATAATGCTGGTAGCATGTTGTAATCATTTTTTTCCGAATTTCTTTGCTACAAAAATAAAGTCAAACCTTGTCTTACTCTCCTCTCAAACTTAAACAGAGGTGAGCAGTAACCCTGGGTGCGATGAAGAATCGTTGATGATCAATTCCCAAACAGATGTGCTAAAAAACAAGGCATATCAGGTTGACCAAAGGATGGAGTGGTCATCCAGGTCAAACACACTAAACGAAATGATAGAGGGGTCCTGGCTTAGCCCTAGTGTATTTTCCAAATAATAATTCCAAATTCAAACATTGTTCAACTGTCCCAGGCCCTTCCTAAAGCCAAATTGTGTTTCTGATAAAAATAGAATTGTCCTGTGCCCATTCCTTTAGTATCTTTGATAAAACCTTACTCTTTAATTTAACTGATGAGTCTAAAAGAGAAATAGGGCAATAGCAGCTGGGATCTGACTTATCACTCTTCTTAAAAATAGGTATGATTGGTGATACGGCCCAGGAATAAGGGATCATACATTCCACAGCTGCATTACACATCCGAGTTAAGCTAGGGCCCTATAATCCACAGCTGATTTAAATGCATCAACTGGTGCCACAGCAGGGCCTGGTGATTTCCCAGCTGTGCTTTGATGTAAGGCAAGATGAACCTCTTTGAGGGTAACATTAAAACAAATGGGATTCCAACCTAAATCCTGTTCACGCTTGGTACTGCCGCTACTCACTAAATTAGAATAATAAATTGCTTAAAAATGGGTCACCCATGATTCACAAAAAACAAAAGAGTTGAGTTTCAGGGACTGAATAATTTTTAAAAAAATGGGCATTAACCATGTCCCAAAAAAGCTTGGTGTCCCTCATTTCAGAAGCTATAATCAATTTGGACAAAGCCACACCCTGTAATAATTTCTTCCTAATTGCTTTAGCCAATTTATCATTTTTCCGTAGGAGCTTAAAAGCCATAGTAACCCTAGAGGAACAATGCAAGGCTGATTTCAAATTCTGTAGATCCAGGGTATATGCGCAATCAATCCATCCATTATTACAAGATTTTGTAGATCTCAGGCATGATCTGAGAAGTGAGTTTATGGTAAAAATAATCTGGTTAAAGCTAAACAATAATTTTTCATGACCGACTTCCTCCCCCAGACAATACTCAACTAGGTTCTTGTTTACTAACTCTCTGTGAGCTCTGGGACTCAAACGGGAACCGATCCTTCCCCATTAGTCCTTACTGGGGCAATATTAACTACACATAAGGATTCTCCAGTATTGATATCCCAAAACAAAAAAAAGTAAATCTACTGGATTATGGTCACTAATAGCAGTTGGAATAATGTTAAGAGTACAGACTAAATCACGAGCTAAATTAGAGATCAGGACATTATCAGTAGTTGTGCGAGCCTTTATGCTAATGCAGGAAGGTATCTGCTCCCCATCAGTTATGTGATTAAAATCTGACAGATTAAGGTCATATTTAAAAATTCATTTTTTAAAGCATTCCCATAATCGTTATTGGGGAAATGTGAAATGCCATATCCATCAGTCGTACAAAGTTCACATATCTGTTTTGCAGTGTTAAATCAAATACATTCCCTGCATCAAAATTTATATCTGCAGCTATAATCCTAATGATTGTATAGTAATGAATGGCCTGAATTAAATATTTACTGCTTCTCATGATTGATTAATGAGGCACAAATCCTATTTTGATCCATATTAATAAGTTTGGGAACTAAGGGTAATCTGATTTGCTAAGATTTTAGTAAATAATTTATAATCAGCATTAAGCAGACTGATAAGCGTATAAGCATTATAATTATTTGGGGGTTATCTTTTTGAGGAAGCTTAGCGCCATTAATTCAGTACATTATACTGGAATTGAAGTACTTGATTTAATCTGGCTAGACGGGTTGATAAAAAAATCCTGAAGTTGATGGAAAACCGCTTTATACACTTCGATAGGGATACCATCACTTTCATTTGCTCCCATCAGTGTGTTACAAGGCACAGTTTCCCAGGGTACTGGTAGGAAAGGTGAGCTCACAAATGGAATGGTATTTGTCCAACTTATCTTTGCTTGCCAGACACAGTTGTCCAGGTTTCCAATATCTTTGTAGAACAATATAGCGTAGAATATTGATGTGGAAGCTGTTCTCTAGATTCCCAAGAACAAGATGGTTACTGATGAACAGTAAATGGCCAATGGAAAGGCAGCATTGTCTCAACCATCAAAAACCGGAGTGATATTAGAGTTACATCATATAAAGTATTCTGGTTGTTTTTTTATGCTAAAGAAAATATTCTAATTCTGTACAGAGTCTCCACTGCATTACGTACAATAAGCAAAACACATGGGAAGCTTAACTGGCAGTTTAAATTCAAAGATGTTTACAGTCATGACGCCAGTCTCCCCAGATTGGAGCTATGCTCCCAATGACAAAAATGAGAGATTCCACAAATTGCATCCATTAAAAATGTATTATTTGTAAGTCATCACAAAAAGAAGAATTAAGAGCCTATGATGAGAACAGGTATAAATGAAGCTTAATATTGGTTATATAGTGTCACGGTTGATGGGCATATTAAGCTCTGGATGGTGACAGCTACTTCTCTGTAACACCTATGACACTGGAGGCCAAATCTGTCATCCTTAAGACCATAACATTGCCTTTGGGGGTTGTATGTCACGGATCCTCTGGTCTGTTCTCACGTTTTTATCATTTTTAACATAGCTGATTTGCGATTATTAACTGTTTCGTTTTTAAAAGTGGTCAGGCTTACTTTCACTCAGTTGAAATCTGTACCTTGAATCGGGAATTGTTTACAGCTGCTTGCTCTCACCTGCACACTGCACTTTATTCCCTTCTTGTTACTTTCTGTGGTGGGCAACTAGAGATGCCATTTTAGCTCAGGCACAGTCTAGTTGTTATAGGGGGTTACCTATTGATATACACGCTGCTGGCCCCGAAGACGCGCCTAAGTCAAGCCCATCTGCGCCTGTCAGAATCCCATAAGCAGTCAACGCCAGCCATGCTGCCTGTGACGCCCACCAATGTGTGAACAGGTTGTGCTATACCAGCGATCAACTGCAGATACTCCGCTCCACAGATTGAGAAAGCTAGAAAAATGTCAATAAAGCTGTTTCTGCTTACCTTAGAGACCATAACATGGGCTCTATATATAACAATCTACATTTTGATATGGATGGCATCTACACGAGCAATGGAGTACATTTCACAGATCAGGGAAACAGTCTTTCTCAACAAACTAAAGCTCTGCATTAGCACTTACATGTAGCTACATCAAAGTCACAATGAAAACAATGGATCTTTCTAGAGCCATTCTATGACATAATACAGATTATAATTATTTTTGTTTACACATACTTTTTGGGGGGGGATTTGCGCACACAGCACGGATTCACAAAACAAAAGCACAAACTTAATTTACTACAACACAGCCCACTTTTCAACTTCAAATATATACATATAAAATGTTATATATTTTTAACAAGTTTAATAATTGTAATCTTGTCACTACCATCAAGCACAATCCCTCATTCAAACAACTTCACAAACACAATACTACCTTCTATATTATATTCTACTTAAATATTTATTTAAGGTGAATTCATAACTCCAGCGCGACACTACACAGGGGGGCCGCGCTGAGTGCCACGCTAGAGTCGCGAGTCCAAACTTGATCGGAAAAAAAATTATCCACTTCTATTTCGCATTCGGGCAGGGGACCCCATTCCCCATGACATGGCCTATTATTTATATAAAAAAACAAATAGGGGAGGGGGATGCGCATCCACCCCCTCTAGGTTGAATTTGGCCCCAGGGACCCAACCCCTGGGCCTGGCCATTTTGTTTTCAAATAAAGAGGAGGGGGACCCAGTGGCCCCCGTCCCAGGCAACTTCTGACCCCGGGGACCCCATCCCCCGGCCGGCCTTTACCTGTTTTTTTTTATTAGAGAGGAGGGGGGCCACTTGGCCCACCTCCCCTGGCCTCTTCGTTGGGGACCGTGGGGTAGTCCCAATGCCCCCAGGGTCCCACCAGCTCCCTGCCTATAGCGGGAGCCGGCATTACTTTTGACCAAGGGGAGCTGCTGACATGCAGCTCCTCTTGACTCAAAAGCAATTCTGCTTTGCTTGATTGAAGCAGGTTTTCCTGCTCTTGCTTCAATCAAGCAAACCACAGTCTGATATGACCGGATGGGAACCGTGCTCCTGTCCTGCCATAGAAAACAGCAATGTCCCGTGGTGAGCACCCCAAGACTTTGCAGGAGCCAGCCCAGGGGGGTGCTGGTCCCCAGGGCCATCAGGGGCTCCAGGAGGGGAGCCGTGCGGCCCTTCTCCTTGTATTTAAAGCCCCAGGGATGTGGTGGTCCCAGTGGTCCTTAAAGGACCCCAGAATTTGAATATTTGGTGCCCCATGGAGGTGGTGGTCCCCGGGGCAGTGAGGGGGAGCTCGAGCAACCCCCCACAAATGATTATTTATAGCCCCGGGGAGGTGGCAGTCCCCGGGGGTTGGGTGGACCCACGAGGCCCCCCAACCTAATTTAATGGAAGCCCCGGGGAGGTGGTGGTCACTGAGCTTGGGGGGCTTGCAAGGCCCCCCACCCTTATTTTAATTATGAACCTGGGAGGGGTGGTTGGGGGCCACTTGCCCCCATGCATAAATCATAAAGCCCCAGTGAGGTGGCGGTCCCCGGGGCTGTGGTGGCCTCCAAGGGCCCTAACACCATATTGCCCCTGGGACCTGGCCCACACAGGGCTTTTTAACAAAAGAAGCACGGGAGACCGTGCTTTGTTTTTTTTAAATAATTTCATCTGCATTCCCGCACCCAGCGCAAATTCGGACAAAATTATCTTTTTTTAAACAATTGATTTGACAACTTCCATTTCTGTCTTTGGCATATCTTATTTTAGCAGGTGGGATTTGCGTGTGTGTCATGACTCCATTCATTTGACCTGTGGCTTTGGGTTTGGAGCTGGCATTGCCGACTCAGCTTGTCCCAGCGTCCCTTCCAGTAAGGGCAAGCTGAGGCCTTTAATTAACGCTGCCTTGATTAACACTCGCTTACTGAGGAAGCACCCTCAAGATGTCTTTGACCTCCTCATGGACAAGCCACTTGATCTCCTGTTTATCACTGAGACTTGGCTAGATGAATTTTCCAATCCCACTCTCACGATGGCTATCCCTGACAGTTACAGGGTCTCTAGAGCGGACCACTCAGGGGGGAGAGGGGAGGGGTGGCTATTATATACAGGGAAAACTGGGTCCTCCAGTAGGGTGAGGCTATGTTGTGGGGGGAATGCAAAGTCTTGGATTTTAGCATCAGCTTCTCAGCACAATTTATCCTGGGAGGCTCTTTTATTTATAGGCCCCCAGGTCCAGCAGTGGCCTTTCTTAAGACACTGGGAGATATAATTGTCCCCCGGGCACTTCGCTTTACCCATTATATTGTTCTTGGGGATTTGAATATACACCCTGACCAGGTAGCTGCTGGTGATACTCTAGAATTCCTAGATACAATGAATCTTGCCCAACTCACCCAAGGGGTCAGCCTTACGATGCATCTTGGGGGCTACATCCTTGACCCAATTTGCTCAAATTTTTCCATCTTGGTTAAAGATCCCCTCCTGGTATCTTGGTCTGACCACTTCTTGACCTACTTTTCTTGGGCCACAGCTGGCATCAATGCCCCGCCACTGACTAGCTGTGAGCCTGCCTTCACCAAAATTGACCCGCTCACATTCAGCCAGGCTCCGGTGGCCTCTAGACCCGATCCCGCCAATGACCTTGAAGGGGGGCTCGCCCGCTTTACAAGCCGGATCTCTAAAACAGTGGATCTCCTATCCTCTGCCACCCACCATAAACATTCCAGGGTCTCTCCTTCTAAACCATGGTTCACGCCTAACTTGAGGGACTTAAAACAGGAGTGCAAGAAATTAGAGCGTGGTTGGCGGAAGGAATTTTCCACTTTGGTAAAGGTCATGCTTAGGGCAAAACAAAAAAGATATTACACTGCCATAGCCCATTCAAAAAGTCTATACTACTAGCCAGGAACAACACCAACGAACTTTTTTTGCATCGTTCAGAGATTTATGGCGCCCAAAGCCCAATTGTGTTCGCTTCCACCATCGAACGCCTGGTGTGATAACCTTTCCAGATTTTTATGGATAAAATTCGCACAATGCAGGCATCATTCAGTTGCTGCAGAGGGGACACTGATACGCCCTTGACATCAGGGACTCTACCTCTTTCTCCCTCTCAATCCTTGTCTACCTTTGGTTTTATTGACCTGCCTGGTTCACTAAGAATGCTTAAGAGCCTGAAATTGGGCTCTCCCTCAGATCCCTGTCCTGCCAGACTTTTGTTCGACATGGCAGAGATGTTTAACCCGGTAGGTAACAGACTCGTTAACATGTCCCTTCAGGAGGCTTTATGTTCCGGCAGCCTGGAAGCAGGCCACAATTCTACCTCTATTAAAAAAGCCATTGCTTGACCCTCTAAGCCCAGGAAGCCATCGCCCCATGTCCCTTTAGCACCAGCATGGCAAAAGTATGTGAAAAAGTAGTCACTAATCAGCTGACTGAGTTCATTGAAAGTGGGGGCCTACTACATCCGGCCCAGTCAGGGTTCAGGCCCTCGTATAGCACAGAAGCACCATTAGTGGAAGTTTCTGAGGCCATCCGAGACTGTTTCAATGCTGGTGAGAGGGTAGCCTTGATTTTACTTGACCTCTCAGCGGCATTCAACACTGTCCCAAATTCACTGCTGCTTACGTGACAGGCCGAGATTGGGATATCTGGCACTGCTTGGGGTTGAGTCCATTTCTTTTTGGAGGACAGGATGCAACAGGTATGGCTCCCCCCTCATCATCTTCACCACAGAGTGTGTCTACGGGTGTCCCACAGGGGTCCCCCTTAAGCCCCCTCCTTTTTAACATTTATGTCACTCCCTTGGTCGAATTGGCGGAGGATTTGGGGGCCAAAATCATTGCCTATGCTGATGGCACCCAGCTTCTGTTCACATGGTGGAAAAATGAGTGCTCCACTTCCTCCGTTAAAAACTGTTTGACGTAGGTCTTTCAGTGGCTAGCCTCTGCACAAATAAAATGTAATGAGGAGGAATCCGAAATCCTCCAGTATGGAGAGTTTTCATCTCAGTTTAGAGATACACTTTGGCCGTCCGACTTGGCTATGCCAGCCTCAAAGGGGCAACCCGCCAAGAATCTTGGGGTTTGGTTTGAGGAGAATCTCACATTCGCGACCCAGATCAAGTAGTTAGCTTTGAAGGGTTTTGAGCTATTTAGAAGCATTCGGAAATTCCTTCCACTTCTTTCTAGGGCCGCTGAAAAAAACGGTCACCTGAACCCTGATATTATCCTGGTTCGATTACGCCAATGTCCTATATGTTGGTATCCTTGCTTAATAAACTACAGGTAGTGCAGGATGCGGCAACTAGGCTTCTTCTCAATGTCCCCACCAGAAGTAGCGTGAGAAAACATCTACGCGCCCTTCACTGGCTTGCCGTAGCCGAACAGGTGAAATTCAAATCCTTACTTATAGCCCACCATGCTTTTCATGCCTCAGGCCCTATCTACCTACAAAAGCGCTTATCTTTCTATACACCTGCGAGACATCTGTGCTCTTCCACACAACTCTTGGCTCATGTTCGGCGTTTCCGGCTGCAAAGGATGGGGGGCTGTTCCCTTCCCTTGCCTTGAAAGCCGCTTTAGCCTGGAACTAATTGCCGCTCACTCTCCCGAGCATTCAGGACCGCATTCTGTTTAAAAAACAAACTGAAAACATTTCTCTTTGTTTAATTTGATCCTTGCATTCTTCAAGGCTCATGCGGGGACACTCCTCGGAGTATCCCTGAGCGTTACAAATATAAATAACATAATATAATTGTCAGAGATCGTGAAGAAGGTGGTGTAAGGAATCAGACGTGTTGTCAAGAACTCAGATTCACCAACATCCTTAGATGGTAGCTGTCCCAGTACACCACAAGACAAAACATTGCTTAAACTGCAAATAATTGTTCTTGTGTATGAAAAGTTACATAAAGAAGCTGGCCACTCACTTACTGCATTGTCCAGTAAGGGCTCCTCTACTGCAACAAGTATTTCAGTCCTCCCTGCTGCATAGCAAATTCACCAAATCCTGCCTTGGGGCTACTGTTGCACCAAATATTGGAACTCCAAGAAAGAATTGTACTGGACTATCAACAGGTGTTGGATTGTGTGACACTTTATAGATGCCAGAACTGAGGATCACAATCTGTGATTTCCATGTACAGAGCCAAATGATATCCCAAATGTCCATGACTTTGTGCAAACAAGTGAGTATTTCTAACTTAGATTGATGTTTGGAGAGTAGGGGAGTGCACCAACCAAGCGTGCAATACATTGTGTGGAACAATATGCAAAGAACAGTGAAATAGCAGTATACTGTCTGCAGAATATCATGTTACTAAATTTTTATTGCCGGGGCAAAGATATCAGGATGCAGAACTTGGGGATTTTAAGGGCCAGGATTAGATCAGAGGCAAAGGTTAGCATTAACAAAGGCTATGTTAGAGGTAGTGGGGCTCTCACATTTTAATATGTGGTATATGGCTAACAATTCCAGCATCTTCTATGGTATGTATATGCTAAAAGCAGTATGACATTAGTGTATACCATATTACAATAAACTACATATGCCACACAAAAACCTATAAATTTGTATGGTATTTTGCAAACAACATATAAGTGTAACAAAATTGTGGTACTCAATATTTTGCAATACAGACAATTTAACCTGTAAGTTCTTTGTCAACGATACTGAAAGCATAATTTTGAGACAGTATTTGAAGGATACCTCCTTAAAGACAACCAAATATAGATGCTTTAACCATAGTAGATGTCCTACAATTGACTAGGTGATCAGAGAAATCTTACTAATATTGTTTGTGTTTGAGTATTTTGGAACTGGGTAACACAGACCACACTGAAAAGAGGAGGGCTGAGAGTAATGCCACAGCAGAATGGAGCCGGAAACCTGGAGTACAATGACAGAGTAGATTGTACCAGAGAATCTGGTGAGTAATTACAGAGTAGACTGTAATAAGTAGTCCAGGTGATTAATGTTGCTGTAAATAAAGTAACTGTATCCTTCTGTATATGGACATATTCCTTAACACAGTCCTTGCCTTGATATGAGGACTGTATAACATTGATATTTAGAGGACTTCAAGCAAGAGAGGCAGAAAAATAAGGTGCATTCTGGTACTCGCATATGTGATCCCAGTTCAAGTTATCCTTAGGACTAATTTACCACAACCATAGGTTAACACAATACATTTTTGCAAAGATGTCCAGGCTCAACATCCTCCCTGAGCATCAAATATCGTATCATCCATCTTCCTCTTTGACAAAAACACATCTTCTCATTATACATTTACACCTATGAATGACTGAGTCCTTGGCAGACACTGAGGGGCCGATTATGATGGCGGATGGACCTGAGTCCGTCCGCCACCATAGAGTAGGAGGGAACCTCTGCATTGCCTGCGGAGTACCCTCCTGTGCAATTAGGATGTGACCGCCACCCTGGTGGTCACATCCTCTATTTTTACCATTGCGGCGGGTGCGGCTTCAAGCTGCACCCGCCGCAATGGTAAAAAATGCATACAAATGCAGGGGGGTGCCATAGGTACCCTCCATGTGCACCCCCGACCCCCCATCACCAAGGGGGCCAGCAAAGGGCCCCTGAAGTCAATGTTAGTATGCTTTTGCACGGCGGAAAAGCCGCCGTGGAAAAGCATATGATTTCCGTCATCCTAATATGGCTGGCGGTGTCTGATAGACACCGCCAGCCATGTTAGAGCTTTTCCGCCGAGGTCGGAAGGCGACCGCGGCGGAAATGCTGCGGACAGATTTTGAGACCCACCGCCATCCTAATTTGGCGGTGGGTCTTTTATGCCTCCGCAGCGGTTTTCCCGCATCCTCCGGGCCGGCGGTGGCTTCCGCCGGCCCGGAGGATGCGGGAAAAACGCGATCCTAATCGAGCCCTGAGTGCAGAGATCTGGCATTATACTATGTCTTTACTGACACATCTTTCAAGTTTTCCCACCTGCAACTGTATTTTTTGTACTACTCTTTACCAATTCCAGGTCCTGGTGGACACAAGGCTTAAATTTACAAATGCTTTGCATCAGGTTTGCTCCACTTTTCTAACGCAAACACAATGCAAAATTTTGAAGAGTGATTTACTATCCAACAAAATTGTTTTTTTTTTTATAGTAACCCAAAGTAACGCATAGTTGCACAATGCACTTTCTTGTGTTACCCTTGCATCAAGGGGACGTTGCATGAGTGGTGCATGGGCATTCCCCATGTAAACATCCATAAGTTTGGACACAACTTCCTACCCACAGAGAACTATAGGTATGCACCAAATCGTATGTTTTTAATAACAATAAATTCGTTCATTTCTCCTACTATTTCTCATTTTGCATGTCTGCTGCATTGTACAGCACAAATACAAAGAGGTGATAGCCTGAAATATTAGGTTTTGTACTGGTAGGGATGCCTTCAAGTGCAAAACCTATGCCTTCTTATGATCGTCATGTTTTTCAAGGCACAGGCCGTTTCATTGTGATATGAAGATGTGGAATTGATTATGCAATGTGAATAAATGATTGAATCAAGTGCATATTTCTACCATTTTTGTATTCTTTGGGCTTTGAATGTATCATGAATTGATAATAACCCAGTTTATGAAAAACACATTCACAATAGTTACATTTCTGCTTGATCGTTTAGTTTAGAAATGTTCAACATGTAGCTGCCAGAAACCTTGGATGTGCTACTCCCTTTCAAACTCTATTATCTCCATCATATTTCTCCCAACTTCTCTATTTCTTACCACTTGCATTTTCAGACTTTTCTATATTATTAGAAAGTGTGAAGTTTTCAGACACCTGAAGAAATATTGTTAACATGTCTGCTTACTATTTAGGCAGACCACTTTCATTGTTCTCAGTTCAGGAAGCTACTATAGCATCATGGATGCTCACCCTTTAGGATCACATGTTTTTTTTTATTCTGGAAGGTTTAGATGAGTAAAAATGCTAGAAATATTTGCCCCCAATGCATGTCACAATGTTCCTAGTCCCAGATTTGTTTTCAACACAGAATATAGGATCGAGACTCAGATCTTTTAGGTAAAAGAGGACTTCAGGTGGGTGATTGAGATCAGGATGGGCATATATCCCACTTCAATCTTAACCAGAGGAGGCCCTGATAAGACTCTGCGAAACTCTATCTCAGCCCTTAGCCTTCACTGATCAGTGTGAGGATATGTTTGTCTGGAACAGAGACATTTGTCCTTGCTTTATACCTGAAATTAAACCTGAAATTGGAGGCTCGCTGTCCAGACAGAACAACAGACCTTGATGACCCAAACCACCCTGTTTTTTACTGATTCTGCTAGAAATAGAGGGGCGCATAGAGATAGCAGAGTGAGGGTGTTAGGGCTATAAATGTTCAATGACCATGTTACAATCTTTTCCTGTTGTTTCTACTATTAATGAAATGCTTCACAGCTTTATTTTTATCTTCCCTGACATCACCATTCATATTGTGTGCACTAGATCAGAAATTATAAAAACAAATATTTTAAAATGCATATTCAAGTATTTTAGAGACCCTTCAGTGTGTAATTTATTCAAAATGAGGATTTAAAGTCCACTGTGTCCTTGAACCGATATAGCTCAGTGGATTCTGTCAGTGTCGCAGTCCAATTCGATTTCGAATTCTTATTGGTACATTGACTGAGGCCTTGCACCATGTGGTTAGAAATCACAAACTTACGGCTCTAGGGCTAGGCACCAAACTATATCAGCTTCAGACATCGAAGACACCCTTGCACTATGACTCTGCAATGGCGGACGAATGTGAATTTTGTAATGACTGCAAAGAATTTATCTTCAAAGATGTGAAAAATTAGTTAAAGACTTTCACGAACTGTAACAGTTGCAATCTCGTCTACCCTATCATGTGTCCCTGCAACAAGATCTATGTGGGACAAACGAAACAAAAAATAAAACTACGGATTTCACAACACCGCAGTAGGATCAGATGTACAACAGCAAACGCTCCATTGGTTGAACATTTCATTGACAAAGGACATAGTGAGAATGATGTTCGTTGGACTGTTATCAACCGAGTGATCCTCCCCCCTAGAGGCGGTGATCTCTTAGCAGAGAAGAATTGAAATGGATCTTAAAAACAGACAGTCTTAACTCTGGACTGAATCTTCAGGAGGACTGGACCAATTTGGTATAAGGGATGTTTATCTGTTTATTAATAGTACCCTTGTTCTTTCTAGACAATTCTGTGCATATCCTGATTGCGTCTGTTTGTTTTTACTAATTTTTTCACTTTTATTGGTTACTATGTTCTCCTCTCTCTATTCACAACCTTTATCACATATCACACCCACTTGCCCTGCCCAATACGGCCGCCGTAATCCTTGTGCTTTCTATGCACCTTTGTCCGACTAATCAGGAAACTTGCCTCACGCTCTAGGAAGCATAGCTAATCCCAACATGGCCGCAGCATTTTCCATCTTCTATTTCCATGCCCTTATCCCCGACCGATCAGGAGCAAATCCCAATATGGCCGCCGCTTTCCCCATTTTCTATTTCTATGCCCTTATCCCCGACCAATCAGGAACCTTTTTAAACGTTAAGGAAGCATAGCTGATCTTGGCTAGCTGTCGCATTGCCATGAGGGAGTGTAAACCGACTGAACCGGTAAGTCGCAAAGTCCACTTACGTTCATTTTTCCTGGCCATCCTATGTATTCGCCTGTAACCTTCATCCCCGTTCCCTCCCGGTTTCCCCCCTGTACCCAACACGCTCCGAATAATTGACGCAACTCTGTGGCTCTTTAATCTGGTAAGCCCCCTCGATTCAACCACCCGAGCGCGCACAGATTACTCTGTTCGCTCCGTCTAATCCTAATCACTTTTTCCCGTAATTCCTCTTAGGGAGCCCCAGGCACGAACCATCCCTTCCATGTGCTCTAGATACTCCTAGGTAAGCCCTCCTCTACCATGACCCTCACTGCGCCGGTTTTCCACCTCGGTTTTATCATTCACCTGGACCACGCGTTCGTATGTCACATACCCCCTGTGGCTCTCCTCTGCTACCTCCTTCGGCATGACTTATTTTAATTCTGCGACGATGTAATTCGAATTTTTCACGTAGCCTGCCTGCACTCCCCTAATAGGCTTGTCTAACGTGACTTGGTCACCACTGCTGCAGCTTCCCGCTCAAGGGGGACTGTATTGATTCACTTAGTCCGCCAGCAATTATAAATCCTCTATTCTTGGTAATTGCCGCTCCGTTCACTTTGCCGATGACCCATCCGTTTCATCTAGTCACATAAGCCGTCGCCCTAGCCTTATCTTTGAGTCAACTTTCAAAATGTACGGTGGGCTCCTTGGCTGCCGCTACGTATATTTCGCTATTAATTAGCCCTGTTGAATCTTGGGCACTGCCACACGACCACTTTGATTGCAACCCTTATCATACCACAATTCCGTTTCATGCTCCGCCCTTAAGAAATGGCATGCCGTTTTTAAATTCTTCACCACCTTTTCACCTATCACCACAATGTCAGTCAAATTCTACAATTCTTTTTCATATACTTTCCAATACCTTCTCACTCCTTTAATTTCTTCTAGGCAATAGAGGCTTGATTGAACTAGGCATAATTCATGTCCTGATGATGATCCCCATGATTTAAAAGTGGGATCGAAACGCCGTCAACCTTTTATGTGCCTTATACACTGTTTATACCATGTATTATGTTGATGTAAAGGTGCATTCTGAATTCTTTGTTCTAACTGTTATTTTGGAACCTTGAAGCTTTTGCCTAAAAAGCCCTGTTCTTGTTCACTGCTTCTTCGTATGTACTAAACTGAATGTGCTTAAGTAGGGTACAGGCTTGTGCCCCACCACGTGAAATTGTCGAAGGAAATTCCTTGTTTAATCCTTGTTGAGCAAAAACATTGAGACCTCTGTCCAGCTGGACAAGTCATATTAATACAGAATCGATTGTGTCTGTATTCATTGTTCTTGTGAATTCATTGTGCATGGGACCACTGTTGTTTCTTAAAGTATGCTCCCCGAGGTCCTGTGCTAACTTGTTTGGGGTACCCTTGTTGTTCTAAATATAATTTGCGCAATCGCACGATTGCAAGGGCAAATCTTTCAGCCTTCCACTTTCACAAGTGGGTTGCTTCCTTCCCCACTTTCTCACTGTTCATTTTGTGTATATATCTGCACTCACCCCTCCTTTCCCCCTACGAACATAGTTACATTGATATGTCAGACAAATCCCCATTATACTCAGTTGAGTATATTAAAAAGATTTGTGAAGGTCCTTCACTCTTCACGGACCAAGAAGATAATACTACAGCAGCTTGCTCCAATCTCTCAGAAGATTTAGAAAAACAAAGAAAGAAATTTGTCAGATTAGAATTAATGATGTTGATGCTTACTGAATACTTGAGATCTAATACCATACCTCTGGGTTTGCAAGTGAGGAATATCCCAGGAGTGTTTACAGATAACCCGAAGTACATCACCAGGTTTAGTCACATAGGAACTACTTGTTCCCATCATTGGCTAGTCTTGGGTATTGAAACAGCTACTGAGGAATTAAAAAAACTAGGAGAAATTATCAAGGACATAGAGAAACAAATTAATGAGAACAATACTTTTCCTGAGGCAAAAAAACTCCTAGAAAAAATTGAGAAAACAGTACTTGAATTCCACCGTATTGAACAAAGTAAGAAATCCAATAAAGTGAAAAAGGACATCAAATCCTTCACCCCAGAGCGTGCATATCCCTATCTCCTTAAAGACTTCTATACTAACCGAAATTTAAACCATAACCCACAAAACCCCAGGCCTTGGGGGCGGTTCAATAGAATTTATTTACTGGATATTCAGCTGAATCATCCGATAACTCAGATTCTGGGGAGGGAGCCAGCACCTCTACATGCAATCAGAATTCCCATTTTTTAGGGAGAGGCGGATCAGAACCATCCAAGAGGGGCCAAGTAAAACAACAACCAAGGTGGTACAACCCTCCAGGGGTGAGACAGACCAGACACAAGTTCTACCAGTGGTAACTGACCCTGATAGTGCACTATTCCTCTTTTCAACTTATCTGACCACACCCTCTCTAGTCAAGATATTTCTCCATTCTCAGTAAGGGATTATCGGTCGTCCCTACCACCTACCCCAACTTTCTTGATCTTCAATCTGAACTATTGGGTTTCTTTAGAAAGATCAGACTTCGAGCATTTTTTGATCAAAACCCCCCCAACCGAGAGTAGCTGTCACACCCTTTAGACCCCCATCCACTTGTTCTCCGTCCTCTAACATAATCCCCAAAGAGATAATCACATTTGAGAAAGTGATTCTCAAAGAAACTGCAGATCTGGCCAAATCACATCTGTTCATCCCTTACAACATCTCATTAGATGAGAAAATGGCAATCTCATCTTTATGCGACAATAACCGCCTTGTCATTAAACCAGCAGACAAGGGCAGAAGGATTGTCTTGCAAAGTATTGATGACTATAAAACTGAGCTTTTACGCTAGCTTTCTAACACGGACCACTATTGTAAACTACCAACCAACCCCACCAAAGAACTTCAAAGATTGATTAAACAAATTACCCATGAGGCACATGACATCGGATTTTTGAGCAAACATGAGCTCAACTTCCTTAATGTAATCAATCCTAGAACACCGGTAATCTATACCCTCCCCAAGATTCATAAGAGACTACATACCCCGCCCGGAAGGCCCATTGTATCCAGTTGCGGCTCGGTGTTGGAGCCACTGGGTCACTATGTCAATTTTTTTCAAAAGGACTTCGTACCTAGTACCTGCTGCTTTATTCAAGACAGTATGTATATGATTAACCTGATTGAGAACCATCCCTTCGACCCCAATAAAGAGACTCTATGTACTTTGGACGTAGAGTCTCTTTATACTAACATTCCCCAGAGAGACTCACTCATGGTCATGGATGGTATACTCAACAACAGTTTCCGCCCACATACGGTACCAACACTCTTCATTATACAATTACTCAAAATTTGCCTGACACAAAATTTCTTTTTGTTTGACAACCAGTACTACCAACAAGTGAGGGGGACCTCTATGGGTGCTATTTTCGCGCCCACCCTGGCAATCCTCTATATGGATTGGCTTGAGTGCAACACCATTCTCCCTATGACTAACCCCTTCCATCAAGGGATCTCAACGTGGAAACGTTATATAGACGATATTTTCCTCATCTGGGGTGGCCCCATGGATTCTCTTCCAGCATTCCTACATTGGCTCAATAATAATTGTAATGGCCTTACCTTCACCCTCTCTCACAGCAATGTGAGTATTCCATTACTTGACCTTTGCATCCAACATAAGGAAGGATTACTTTTCACTTCTCTGTTTCGCAAACCTACCGAAATGAATACACTACTTAGTTACAAGAGCTGTCACCCCAGAGCCCTCAGAGACAGCCTACCATACTCCCAATTTTTGAGACTCAGAAGGAACTGTTTTCAGAAAACTGATTACTTCAATGAAGGCAACACACTGCCAACCAAACTTAGACTCAGGGGCTATCCACGACGTCTGGTTAAAAATGCCATGAAAAGTGCTTGGTATTGCCCATGTGAAACACTGCTAGAACCTAAGCCAAAAAAATCCACTGATAAACTTGTATGTGTTACTACATTCTCAACGATTTCCAATAAGATCCGCAAATTTATCAAGAAAATTGGCATATTGTAAACTCCGGCACGCTTGATCTAGAGGTACCCATGTTTGCCTTCAAAAAGAGCAAAAATTTGAAAGATCAACTTGTGAGGGCAGCCCTTCCCGCAATTGAGACCGTGAATACCACTCGGAACGATCACTGGTTACTACCACCGGTAAAGGGCCACCATAAATGTGGCTCATGTGTTGTCTGTGAATTTTGTATTGACTGCAAAGAATTTATCTTCAAAGATGTGAAAAATGAGTTAAAGACTTTCACGAACTGTAACAGTTGCAATCTCGTCTATGCTATCATGTGTCCCTGCAACAAGATCTATGTGGGACAAACGAAACAAAAAATAAAACTACGGATTTCACAACACCGCAGTAGGATCAGATGTAGAACAGCAAACGCTCCATTGGTTGAACATTTCATTGACAAAGGACATAGTGAGAATGATGTTCGTTGGACTGTTATCAACCAAGTGATCCTCCCCCCTTGAGGCGGTGATCTCTCTAAACTACTTAACAGAGAAGAATTGAAATGGATCTTAAAAACGGACAGTCTTAACTCTGGACTGAATCTTCAGGAGGACTGGACTAATTTGGTATAATGGATGTTTATCTGTTTATTAATAGTACCCTTGTTCTTTCTAGACAATTCTGTGCATATCTGGATTGTGTCTGTTTGTTTTTACTAATTTTTTCACTTTTGATGGTTACTATGTTCTCCTCTTTCCATTCACAATTCTTTATCACATATCACACCCACTTGCCCTGCCCAATACGGCCGCCGTAATCCTCGTGCCTTCTATGCACCCTTGTCCGACTGATCAGGAAACTTGCCTCACGCTGTAGGAAGCATAGCTAATCCCAACATGGCCGCCGCATTTTCCATCTTCCAATTCCATGCCCTAATCCCCGACCAATCACGAGCAAATCCCAATATGGCCGCCGCTTTCCCCATTTTCTATTTCTATGCCCTTATCCCTGACCAATCAGGAACCTTTTTCCACATTAAGGAAGCGTAGCTGATCTCGGCTAGCTATCGCATTGCCGTGAGGGAGTGTAAACCGACTGAACCGGTAAGTCCCAATGTCCACTTACGTTCATTTTCCCTGGCCATGCTATGTATTCGCTTGTAGCCTTCATCCCCGTTCCCTCCCAGGTACCCCCTGCACCCAACGCGCTCCGAATAATTGACGCGACTCCGTGGCTCATTAATCTGGTAAGCCCCCTTGATTCGACCACCCAAACTTGCACAGATTAATCTGTTCGCTCCGTCTAATCCTAATCACTTTTTCCCGTAATTCCTCTTAGGGAGCCCCAGGCACGAACCATCCCTTCCATGTGCTCTAGATCCTCCTAGGTAAGCCCTCCTCTACTATGACCCTCACTGTGCCGTTTTTCCACCTCGGTGTTATCATTCACCTGGACCAAGCATTCGTATGTCACATACCCCCTGTGGCTCACCTCTGCTACCCCCTTCGGCATGACTTATTTTAATTTTGTGACGATGTGATTCGAATTTTTCACGTAGTCCGTCTGCACTGCCCTAATAGGCTTGTCTAACGTTACTTGGTCACCACTACTGCAGCTTCCCGCTCACGGGGGACTGTATTGATTCACTTAGTCCGCCAGCAATTATAAATCCTCTATTCTTGGTAATTGCCGCTCCGTTCACTTCGCCGATGACCCATCCGTTTCATCTAGTCACATAAGCCGTCGCCCTAGCCTTATCTTCGAGTCAACTTTCAAAATGTACGGTGGGCACCTTGGCTGCCTCTACGTACATTTCGCTAATAATTAGCCCTGTCGAATCTTGGGCACTGCCACACGACCACTTTGATTGCAATCCTTATCATACCACAATTCCGTTTCATGCTCCACCTTTAAGAAATGGCATGCCGTTTTTAAATTCTTCACCACCTTTTCACCTATCACCACAATGTCAGTCAAATTCTACAATTCTTTTTCATATACTTTCTAATACCTTTTCACTCCTTTAATTTCTTCTAGGCAATAGAGGCTTGATTGAACTAGGCATAATTCATGTCCTGATGATGATCCCCATGATTTAAAAGTGGGATCGAAACGCCGTCGACCTTTTATGTGCCTTATACACTGTTAATACCATGTAATATGTTGATATTAAGGTGCTTTCTGAATTTTTTATTCTAACTGTTATTTTAGAACCTTGAAGCTTTTGCCTAAAAAGCCCTGTTCTTGTTCACTGCTTCTTCGTATGTACTAAACTGTATGTGCCTAAGTAGGGTATAGGCTTGTGCCCCACCACGTGAAATTGTCGAAGGAAATTCCTTGTTTAATCCTCGTTGAGTAAAAACAGTGAGACCTCTGGCCGGCTGGACAAGTCATATTACTACAGAATCGATTGTGTCTGTATTTATTGTTCTTGTGAATTCATTGTGCATAGGACCACTGTTGTTTCTTAAAGTATGCTCCCCGAGGTCTTGTGCTGGCTTGTTTGGGGTACCCTTGTTGTTTTAAATATATATATATATATATATATATATCTATATTACCTACTGGCGGTCGCCAGTAGGTATATATAGTTAGGATTTTTTCCCTATGGGATTTTTGAAAATTCTATGTCTAATAACTTTGGCGTTTGTGGACGGAATTGGCTGAAATTTTCAGGAAAATGGAACATTTTGTTTCTGAGCAGCCCCTGGAAATTTGGGGGGGGTTCGTCAAGGGGGGGCCGAGAAAAAAGGGGGGGTCCCAAAACGTGTTTTTCCAATGTTAATTTCCATAGGGCGGTTGGCCTCACTTTTAGCCCGAACGGCTGAATGGATTTGCACGAAACTTGGCAAAATTGTAGGGACTGGTAGCCCGATGTGCCTTTGCTAGGTCTCAATATATGTGCTCCAGTGGATTTTGAGAAATTAACGTTCAAAAAAAGATATATATCTGTAACAGCGGACCGGGCAGCGCTCCGGTTCGCGTACTTTTCGCGTTACGGAGCTTTGTGAAGCGAAGCTGATTGGTTCTCCGGCGTCTGTAAACATTCCAAACAGTCCGTAGCGGCCGCCATCTTGTCTCTCGGTAGGATCGAGAGACAAGAGGAGGCCAAAGCGAAGGGGCAAATGACCATAAGGGGGCATAGTAGATCCTCCCTGACCCCCTAGGTTTGATGTGGAGGTTTTAAAAGGGCCCCGCGGGGCAAAAAAAAAAAAAATAATAATAATCGAACGGCTGAATGGATTTGCACGAAACTTGGCAAAATTGTAGGTACTGGTAGCCCGATGTGCCTGTGCTATGTCTCAATATATGTGCTCCAGTGGATTTTGAGAAATTAACGTTCAAAAAAAGATATATATCTGTGACAGCGGACCTGGCAGCGCTCCGCTTCGCGTACTTTTCGCGTTACGGAGCTTTGTGAAGCGAAGCTGATTGGTTCTCTGGCGTCTGTAAACATTCCAAACAGTCCGTAGCGGCCGCCATCTTGTCTCTCGGTAGGATCGAGAGACAAGAGGAGGCCAAAGCGAAGGGGCAAATGACCATAAGGGGGCATAGTAGATCCTCCCTGACCCCCTAGGTTTGATGTACCATTTTGCCAAGTTTGGTGTAAATCCAATCAGGCTGTAGACGTATCTAAATGTCCTATGGAAAATTGTATGGGGAAAACACATTTGAAAGTGTTGAAATTTAGAACCAATTAAAATGTTACTTTGGTTTTGTATTTGTGTGTGATGAAAGTTAATTGGTTATGTATATATCTAAAATGAGAGGAAACCACAGCCATTTTGTGATACTACTGTCTGAGGTACATTTGTGAGGAATTTTTGGTGCTCAATTTCTGGTGTTTGATTTACACAGTACTAACGCTTCTCCTTCTTTCAAAAAGGTGAGTTGTTAATTTGTAAGGGGAACTATGTTGTACACTTTAAGATAATTTGAAAAATGTTTTCTGTTATTTATTTACAGTCCTTCTGTTATACTAAATACTTGATAAAGTTAGTTTTATATTATGTATTACTAAAAACGATAAATGAAAGTGATTATTTTTTTCTGCAATTTACAGCAAGAAATTTCAAAATCAAATGGATCTCAATGAAGAGACCGTGGCAATTTCTTTTGAATTATCCACTACATTTATTGAAATTGACAGCACCAATAATGAAATATTCTCACAAGGAGGAGATGACTTGAATGATTTTTTTGATCAATCTCTTGATGGCGAATTTATCGAATGTTTGGAGACCATAGAGTTACAAGAATCATCATTGCAGACTTTTCATGAGGAGATTCCTGATGAGATGATTGAAGAGGAAATTCCTGATGAGGACATGTTACTAGTTCTTTCAAATTATGAAAATTCAGAAGAATACATTTATATTTAGAAATCAAAAATTGTTTGAGACATTATTCATTTTTATTTTTAATTTATGAGGTTGTAGCGAAGTGATTGTAGTATAAAATGAGACTTATAGTATAGAGTGCAACATTTTTATGTTACATAGTGAGTTTACTCATATTTACTTCCCTTCTCCCACTATATTATCTGCAATGTGTATTTGACATCTCTTCTTCATCTCCGGCCTCCTTTCTCTCACTGTCTGTCTCTGATGCATCCTATCGCTGCCATTTTGTGTAATTACAGAAGAGAGTAAAATAAAATAGTTCAGAACGTGAAAAGGGGGCAAAGTAGAGTACCCCTCACCCCCTAGGCCTTCTCAGGCGGTCCCAAAAGGATCAGTTCCTGCTTTCCTGAGAGATTATGGTATGAGTTCCATATACCACAATAACTTGCATTACAACATGCAAGATATCTATCTCCTATTACCAACTTTTGGAGATATTCGCGCTAAGCGCGAATATCTCCAAAAACTAACACCTGCCCTGAGAAGTTCTTAGCCATGTTATCCAATGGGAGGTGGATAACATGGCTAAGAGCATTAGCTCGGTAATGCATGAATATCGCTGACTTTTCAGCGATATTCATGCATTGCGGCCGTTTTTTATCGCATTTGCGATAAACCTTGATAATAGCAAGGTTTATCTGCGATAATTTCTGACGATGCTTAGCGGTAAAAAATTCGTTGCTAAGCATCGTTAGCGATAAATATCGCTTAACTTTGGTAATATGCCCCAACGTCTGTTAACGTTCGATTCGAAGGAAATCAGGAAGTGTTGAAAAACATTGTCTGCGCCATCTTGCCTTTTTTCAAATGCCACACTTTTGTCGTGCACGGCAGCCATTTTAGATGCCTTGACCAGACCCACTCTCTGCACGCTATCGATCCGTAGCATGGCTCCCCACCCTCGCAAGCATCTCCCCCAGGCACTGGTCACCCCCGCTCTCTGTCTTATGCATGGGCAATAAACCTCCCCCCATCTGCGCTGCTCTTCCCTGAGAATCACACTCTGTGCCCGCCCTACACCTCCCTTTCGCCCTATTCACTACCGCACCCTCTGACACTCCTCTTCCTCTGTGTCCGATTGTCCAGGCCGGTCCCAGGCTATCAGCTAGCCCTGCAGATGTAGTTTATGGCCCCAGCTGTAAAGAATCACCCCTCTTCAAAGGAGTTATAGTAGATCAAGGCCCACACCCGATGAGATCCGTCACACCACACGCGTTCCTACTATCTGAAAACCATCCTGTATTGTGATTGGGGAGGGGAGGGGACCGAGCCTGAAGCGGAAGATTCCAGGGATGACTCTTTGTACATCAAAGTTTTTACAATTATGTGTCACATTAAAAATATATAGCACTCCAACAAAGTAGTAGGAATATAAAACTTTAATAACTTATAAATATATACAACAAAACAAAAACAGTAAAAACATTTAAACATTTTTACGGAAAAAGAAGGAACAATGGTCAGTAGCGGTCGGTTTTGCGAATAGTCCCAAGGCAGCACAACGTCCAGATTTCTGGACGGCACCCAGGTGATGTTGCCTGGGTGCCGCACTGATTTGGGTATCCGGCGTGGGTCGTCCCGGGGGGTGGGTCGTCAGTAGCGGTCTGTTGTGCGAATAGTTCCAAGGCAGCAGAACGCGCTGAAATGTGGATGGCACCAAGGTGATGTCCAGTAAGTTGCCGCCCTCCGAATAACGGCGTGGGGCGCCCCGGGGGGGGGGGAGGCAGTCCAAAGTTCCGTTAAAAGGGCAAAGGAAAGGATCGGTGGTTTGAACCATCAGTCAAAAAGGGGAGGGGGTGCAACAATTTTTCCTACCGGGTCACACTGTGCTTTCACCGGAACTGATCCGAACTGTGGTCTGCAGGATTCTAGTCATTCAAACTGAGGCTGGCGCCAGCATTGGAGCGCCGACGTCCCGCCGCTACAGTTTCGTCACTCCACGGGCGATCATGGCAGTCATTCCCCATCGGGGGTGTCTGCGGGGGTCGGGGACTCCCGCGGCTCCTCTAGAATCTTCAAGGTCGTGGAGGACTACGGTGGTGGAGTCAACCAGTGACCGGGCCATTTCTTTATGCTGGGCCCGCTCTTGCCAGGTCGACCGCCATTTTGAGAGTTCGGTAGCTACCGGCGATCGCGGGGTCAAATGAGCGGACGGGCTCCACCCTGCCGGGCGAGACGTTGCAGCATCGCCACAGTGGAAGAACCCTTTTCCGGGCGCCTGAGGCGCTGAGGGTGCAGCTGGGAATCCTCCACCTGGGGAGGCGGGAGAGGCCTGTTCGCACCGTCTCTCCCACCCAGTGCACCCCACGGCGTCTCGCTTGACATTTGTTATGGCCGGACCAGGCGATGAGGACGAGGGGGGGGGGTCGGAGGCATGTGCAAGACATCCCCCCCAGTGTTGTCGCAGCCATTATAAAAGAAAGAAGAAATGTCCCGTCCGTCTTTGGGCCGGACCTCCGGTGGATGGCGGCCGGACGCCCTTTGCTCTGGCCCCATGAACGGGTTCCTTGGCTCATCCGGTGGGGCAGGCCTTGGTGTGTGGTGCTCTCCTGGGCCTTTCGTGCAGTGGCCTCTCCACTCCCAGGCCCTCCATGGATGCTGGCCCAGACTGGGAGAGAGAGGGTCTAACCTGCAATTCTCCAGGGTTACCGTCACCGCGGCCGGATCCCGTCGGCCTCGGCCTCTGGTTGATGGTGGCCGGACTGGGAGAGAGAGGGGAGGGTCGAGGACACAGACATTCCCCCCCTTGCAACTCTCCAGGGTTGTCGTAGCAATCCCCCTGGCCGGGTCCCATTGGCCTCGGCCTTTCCTCCGGCTACACCCTACGTGATGATCTTCTGCCGACGGTTGGCAGCAGGACCCGCCTTATATGTGTTGCTTCCGGCTGGGCGTAGCCGCAAACCTGTTGCACTTTGGAAGTTTCCAGAATGGGGCGGATGTCTGCTGACTTGTATCTTTCCCAGTTTGCCGTTATTTGGCCGTGGCAGGCGGTGGGACAGACACGTTTTGGGGCAGTGAGGGGGGATGAAGCCTCGTTGCCTTGTGGCCGTTGCAATGTCACACTTGGTTTCTCTTACTGTTTTCAGGTTTCTTATTAAGGGCTTACTTCTAACGTTTCTTGTTTCTAGGACAATAATAGGTTTTATCATTACGTATTGTTATCGTTTCTTTGTTTGTTATTTAATAAAAAGTTCATCAGTGGCCTACTGATTTTCGTTTTCCTATTCCTTTCTTTCCAGGTTGTTTCATGCTAAAGTTTCTGTTAACAGGATACAGTGATCACTTCGTTATTATTGCATATGTCCTTTTCACTAGGGGTGCTCTCTGGTCGGGCCAGATGACCTATCTCTAGTAAATGGTCCGGGTGAAACAGGTGCATCAATCAGTGGGGAGTAGATAGGCATGACAGATTACAACGGGGGAGAAAGGTCCGCATTACCTACCCTTTCACTACTTGCAAAGATTTTCTTACGTTTATTTGCAAACAGGGAATACCTCCAAAAAGAACCAATTCCCAAACAGTCAATGTTCGGGCAAACAATCAATCAATGAGGAATGAAATAGGCATGACGTGAAAGGTTTGCGTTACCTACCCTTCACTATCTGCAAAGGGAGAGAGAATATTCCTATTCTTCCCCGTTTGCAGGCAGAGAAGATCCTTAAGAGAACCAACTTCGAACAATTCAATGCTCGATTCAAACAATCAACAAGGGGTACTGTGAACACAAATTAACGCCGCTTATGTACATACACATTGCTATTTTCCACAGGTTGTTCCTAATGTTTCTATTTTAGCGAGGTCAAAAAGAGATCCCATTAGTGGCCTACTGATTTTGCTCGATTCCTTTTGTTTTTTTACACGATTTTTCGCTATCTGCAAAGACTAAACAGAGTATTGTGACTCTGTGCTTGTTTGTAAATAGAGAATGAACCAAAGAGAACCAATTCTAAAACAGCAAATGCTTGGATAACAATCAATCAAATGGAGAGAGAAGCAGGCACGACGGATTGCAACGGGGGCAAAGGCCTGCGTTAAATACCCTTCACTATCTGCAAAGAGAGAGTACTCCTAATAGAAATGAGGGGGGGGGGCAGCATTGAAAGCAGATCAGTGTGCATAAACACGAAAATGTTTTTTCTTACCACGTACTTGACAATCGACAGCTTATGATATTTGCTATTAAAAAACCATTGAAATTCACTGAAAAAACCATAGGTTATAGACCATATATAGTTAGGAATTAGCATTTACAAAACCTTGAAAATTCACTGAAAAAACCATAGGTTATAGACCATATATAGTTAGGAATTAGCATTTAAAAAACCTTATTTTACTCACACAAAACCATTGAAATTCCATATATAGTTAGTTGTACTAACTATATATCGCGCACCCGCAATCCACTGCTGATCATGTCACATATTACATCATTCATGACATGGTCAGTGACATCACTGATGACATCACTGATGACATCTCAAATGACATCACTGATGACATCACTGATGACATCTCAAATGACATCACTGATGACATCTCAAATGACATCACTGATGACATCACTGATGACATCTCATTTGACATTACTGATCACATCACTGATGACATCATTCATGTGATAATACGATGAACCTCTTCAGACTCTAATATAACCTTAGATACACTCAGTGTAAACACAGACTCACAGATTGTCATTCATCCATGAAGTTACACACACACACCTAGTCAGTCATGCAAACAATCAATCACACCTCCATTTTCCCAACTATACAGTTATACACACCTTACTTATTCAAACATATACTAAAACATATTTACTCTCTTATACAATCCTGGATACAAGTTCACAATGATGCATACAGCCACTCACACATTCACTGGCTCTTATGCACAGTTATTTATATATGTCAAGTCTCACATGTACTGTGTTTTACATATGTACTTACTTTGACATGTAGCACTGAGATATCCATTCACTCACCAATACACTCATGCACACAGTCAACCGCCCATACAGCTGTTTCCACATGCACTTTTGAACCCATACATCTAGTGAATCAACTGCTCACACATCTATGCACAGAGTCATACACCTCCCAGCCACCCACACACACACTCAGTCTCCCATACAAATACTTGGGCAACCAATCAATAACCCATATAGTTACTCATATAGCTACTGAACAACACATGCAGCAGTTTTCAGAACAACAGACATAATGATGCACACATTAAGACAGTTTAGTCACTAACCCATGCACTCAGTGAGACACATTTAATCACTCACTCATACAGTCAGTCATGCACCTACTAAATCCTTCATCCAGACACTTATACATCCACTCAAGACATATTTTAACTTTACAGAAAAATACAGTCACTGGATGTTGTCATCAGTGATGTCATCAGTGATGTCATTTGAGATGTCATCAGTGATGTCATCAGTGATGTCATTTGAGATGTCATCAGTGATGTCATCAGTGATGTAAAAAAATAAAATGTAAATGTCGGAATTTGTAAAGCGCACAGCTACCTCCACCGGAGGTGTCCCGGCGCTGTCCGTATACCGCTTAGGAACCCTTCCTGGCTTTCCTGGGAAATGTCCACTCCTGGGCACCCCCCAGGTGCAGCCAGGCATCCCAGCGCTTTTGGGGCCGTTGTGGAGACTAAGCAAGCTATTGCCCAGAGTTGCAGCGTGGGACCCATGATCAGAACAGGCACTGAGGCGAGAATATCCAGTCAGGGGAATTAATGAGCCGGAGACCCGCCGAGGCGGGAATCGAACCCTGGTCCCTGGCCAGAGCTCTGCATCAAGGTCTGCCTGCTCTAACCATTGAGCCACACTTCTCCACTGACCATGTCATGAATGATGTAATATGTGACATGATCAGCAGTGGATTGCGGGTGCGCGATATATAGTTAGTACAACTAACTATATATGGAATTTCAATGGTTTTGTGTGAGTAAAATAAGGTTTTTTTAAATGCTAATTCCTAACTATATATGGTCTATAACCTATGGTTTTTTCAGTGAATATATATATATATATATATATATGTGTGAGGTGCAGCACAGCACATGTACTTGCTCACCCTACATTGCATAACGTCTTGATGAATCAGGGATGAAGTGTTAGTTCCATCTGGCCTGTATTATCCAAGTTTCAGACCCTCAGCTGTTGCACTGGCTCTGTTAGTGGGAGTTGTTCCTCCATGCTGTAAGGGTTGTTGAGAGCAGAAGCAGGAACGGTTACACGTGAAATCAGGAGATGGATCAGATGAAGTGGAGGGTTTGGCCCTCCAAAATTCTTCATAGACTAGGATGTATGGTAGGGGGGACTCCTGCGGCCAGACATCTAACCATGGCATGCATTGACTGCAGCCAGACATTCTACCTTGGCATGTGGTGACTGCAGCCAGACATTTTACTTTGGCATGTGGGGACTGCAACTAGACATCTAACTATGACAGGTGTTACCTGCAGCCAGACGTCTAACCATGGCATGTGGTGACTGCAGCCAGACATGTAACCATGGCATGTGGTGACTGCAGCCAGACATATAACCATGGCAGGTGGTGACTGCAGCCAGACATCTAACCATGGCAGGTGGTGACTGCCCGGGACGTCTAACCATGGCACATTGTGATTGCAGCCAGATCGGCATCTAACAGTGGAATGTGGTGACTGCAGCCAGACATCTAACCATGGCAGCTGGTGGCAGCAGTCAGACATCTAACCATGGCATGTGGTGACTGCAGCCAGGCATCTAACCATGGCAGGTGGTGACAACAGCCACTCATCTAGCCATGGCATGTGGTGACAACAGCCAGACATCTAACCATGGCATGTGGTGACTGCAGCCAGATATCGGACCATGGCATTTGGTGACAACAGCCAGACATCTAACCATGGCAGGTGGTGGCTGCAGCCAAATATCTAACCATGGCATGTTGTGACTGCAGCCAGACATCTAACCATGGCATGTGGTGGCTCCAGCCAGGCATCTAACCATGGCAGGTGGTGACTGCAGCCAGACATCTAACCATGGCATGTGGTGACTGCAGCCAGGCATCTAGCCATGGCATGTGGTGACAACAGCCAGACATCTAACCATGGCATGTGGTGACTGCAGCCAGATATCGGACCATGGCATTTGGTGACAACAGCCAGACATCTAACCATGGCAGGTGGTGGCTGCAGCCAAATATCTAACCATGGCATGTTGTGACTGCAGCCAGACATCTAACCATGGCATGTGGTGGCTCCAGCCAGGCATCTAACCATGGCAGGTGGTGACTGCAGCCAGACATCTAACCATGGCATGTGGTGACTGCAGCCAGGCATCTAGCCATGGCATGTGGTGACAACAGCCAGACATCTAACCATGGCATGTGGTGACTGCAGCCAGATATCGGACCATGGCATTTGGTGACAACAGCCAGACATCTAACCATGGCAGGTGGTGGCTGCAGCCAAATATCTAACCATGACAGGTGGTGACTGCAGCCAGACGTCTAACCATGGCAGGTGGTGACTGCAGCCAGACATCTAACCATGGCAGGTGGTGACTGCCCGGGACGTCTAACCATGGCACATTGTGATTGCAGCCAGATCGACATCTAACAGTGGAATGTGGTGACTGCAGCCAGACATCTAACCATGGCAGCTGGTGGCAGCAGTCAGACATCTAACCATGGCATGTGGTGGCTCCAGCCAGGCATCTAACCATGGCAGGTGGTGACTGCAGCCAGACATCTAACCATGGCATGTGGTGACTGCAGCCAGGCATCTAGCCATGGCATGTGGTGACAACAGCCAGACATCTAACCATGGCATGTGGTGACTGCAGCCAGATATCGGACCATGGCATTTGGTGACAACAGCCAGACATCTAACCATGGCAGGTGGTGGCTGCAGCCAAATATCTAACCATGGCATGTTGTGACTGCAGCCAGACATCTAACCATGTCAGGTGGTGACAACAGCCAGACATATAACCATGGCATGTGGTGACTGCAGCCATCTGGAGCTCGAGAGGCATTTAACGGTGAACTGACTTTCTTGTAAATTAGGACCTTGGTGAGTAGATTCAGACAATAATCCTGTGTCAGCCTCAATCACTGAACTAATTGAATGTGCTAAAGCTACATTCAGCTAGCTTTGTTGTAATTGGTGAATTCCATGTATGCACAAAGACGGAACATGAGCTGAACTGGTTACCCCATACTAAATAATATAGTGCAATTTGGTCATCAGGTTGTTTAGATTAAACCTTGCCCATCTGTGCGCTACCATAACAGCTTCACTGCCCATGGAAATAATGTTAATGATAAACTTTGCATTGCTTGTTAGTGGGATCTCTGGAAATAGCACCAGTCTGGTCACCTCACATGTTACAGCCACATTGAAGTACCATTGACCCTAACATACACTCATCTGCAGACACCGGTGCAAGTACCACAGGCTGTGCCTGAACTGGAGAAATGCCACACCTAACAACATACCCTGTGCCTTGACCTTCACTTCTGCAAAACTTTGGATTAGGGACTGTTGGAGAAAGTTTCAGTCAACAATTGTATTTTTTTTCAATAAACTAACTTTTAATGATCTACTGTTAATGAACAGCTATCTTCAAATTACATGGGATCTGCAGCTGCACAATTACTATTCTGTGTCCATCTTATGGGATCCTGTCTCCAGGGTCAATGAGGTGATGAAAAGCCAGCTTATAAGAGAGCACAAGCTGAGAGGAACACTGAGGCCGGTTTCTCCTCGCTGTATTTCTCACACAAAGCTGTTTTATTTATGTCAAGACTATCTACCTGTGACTGTGTGCACTTCAGTGAACTTGTGTATCCACACGCCTTCTGCACCACTGAAATCTCCCGGCCGACTTCAGGGTAGAACAGGAAACCAAAATCAACCCTCGCAAAACATGTTCAGACCAGCCCACACTGCATCTGTGGGGTCATGGAAACCCACCCCACTGTGAAAGCAGTCCCTCAGCCTGCAGCCAACCTGGGAAATACCAGATTAACAGAAAGGCTAGTGTGACCTGTGCCTGTAATATTTTTCTGCAGTTGTCCTTTGTCAAAGGTAAGTGGAGCAGTGTCATTGTGCAGAGGTGCAGGACAGAGGTTTAGGATAAGATCAATTCAGGCTCAATAAACCAGCACTTATTAAGTGCAAGTAATCATATAGGTTTGTTCAAATTAATCTCTACTTTTCCTGGATAAATTACAGTAGGGTTCACACAATGACGGCAGTAGTCAAGAAAATATTCTTATGTCCAGGGACAGAAAGGCATCAGTCGTATTTATGATAATCTGTGAGTGGAAATAGAAGGATTTTGGGTTTGATACCAAAAGCAATATCAATGGAAGTGGGTACATTAAAACAGTTTCTATTGACAACATATCTGAGTATTAACCTTGTTCAATAATATTTTTGAGGAAAAATACTGTTTGAAAATTATGAAAGTCTGGTATTCAGACTCCCCCATTCAGATGTCTTTGCCCAATTTAGTTAGAGCTGAACAAGCATTGTGGTGGTCCATATAAGCTAAGTATTGGTGTTATGAGCATTCATATGAATGTTAATAGTACCGGGTCTGGTTGCATATCAGATGTGCTATTGTTAATTGAAAATTATTATCTCAGGTGTTTCTCACCTGCCCCACCATGTCATACATTTCAGTATCCACTTATACACTGTAACTTTGGACAGGATTTTCTCAGAATTAGAACTTATGACAAATGAACGCATGATGAATAATTCATATTGGGAGAATTTTAGTGACAAATTTTCCAAAATGTCCATCAGGAAATTGTATTATTTCTAGCCTGGCCCAGATTCTTATGTAATAGCTCCTGCACACAATCAGATTCACTTTCTAATTTTAGGAAATTACAATGCTCATCATTGTGGTTGAGATAAGATCTATATCTTCATCTTTCTAAACCTCCAGTAGTGAGCTTGTTTTCTGTACCCTCTGAGAATAATTCTGACCTCCCCATTGAACTGAACAGTTTTTTTGTCCCGCACGCAATGGTCAGAAGTTGTAACAGTGCTACCCTACCTATTGTAGCACTTCCGTCACATTATTTTTCCTCGCCTTTCTTTTTGCTTGTTTATTGATTCCCTCCTTCTTAGAGAATAAATAAAAAACATGGTCCAGGCCTGCAGATTTGAATTCTGTTTTTTTATCAGGATATGGATAACTTAGGCCGGGGCATATCAACAAGGCGGCGAAAAAAACGTATTGCCGCTTTTGCAGCCGTTTTCGGCCGAGAAGCGGTGATAATTTTATCGCTATGTCAGCAAGGTCATGCTATCGTGTGAATCCTTGCCTTAGCGCCCATTTCGGTAACACCCAACTTACTAATGAGATGCAAAGTGGGCATTCCCACAAAAAATAACTGGAGAAATGTCGCTAACCAACATTTCTCCACTTATCAATGGGCACGCTAACAAGCATAGCAATAAGAAAAGTAGCGCTAACCTTGGTTAATGCTACTTTCCTTATGCCTGCTTTTCCTTTGACTGAACAATGTTAGCAAATGGGTGGTGGATTATAGGGATGAGACCACCCAGCTCTATCAACAAGGATATTGCTGTTTTCCTTGGAACATCGCTGGAAAACCAGTGATGTTCCATGGAAAACATCGCTATCACAGGAATGATTATCGGCATTGTGCTATGCGTTGGTAATACAGCGCTAGCATGGCGAATTCCTCAAGCTAAGGGCGGCTAGCCATAATTATCTACGATAATTCCCCTACATACTTTGCTGCCCTTTTTAAAATTGATACTTTACTACTTTACATAGCTTCAATTTTACTGTATGTCTTTTGACATTAATAACAACATGTACTATCTTCACAGCATATTTCTATGTTATTAGTTTTTCATGAAAATAACGCTGATTTAATATGAAAAAGATAGACAGAAAGGCAATATGTCGTTAGATGTCCCTCAAGCTCCTACCAGTGGTCTTTGTTGTAGTGTTCTATATTAGCAAACTGCAAAATAAAAGATATGTATATCAGAACATGGTTAACTTCCTTAAAATGCAATACACTGCCACTACTACTACCGTCAGATCTAAATGTACATGTAAATGTGGCTGGACAAAATGTTGAATTGTAATTATTGGGAGCCATAGATTTCATCAAAACGATATTTTGGCACAAAAGTATTGTGATGTACAAATATTGTTGACTACAATATCAATTTGTTAGGTAAGTAATATTGTTATTAAGACTATCATCGTTTTTAATATCAATTAAAAAAATATATTTGTTAAAAATATAGTTTTTTATTACTATAATGTGTTTTAATTCATATATTAAAAGTATTTTTGTGCAATTATTATTTTTTGAGTGTAGCTTGCAAATTTAAGGGATGTAGAATTTTAAAGGTATTTGGTAATAGTAATTTGTAGTCTTGTAGCAAGTTGTTGGGTTTCTAAAAGGATAAGACAGGAAGCTAAACAAAAACTAATCATTAATGAATTCATCATTTTTTATTCATTATGTGATTCATATTAATTGTGTTAATTATATAATACTGATTTATTGTAATTCCATATTGGGTGCAGGATGCTAGGTTTGTAGGGGTAGAGGGTTGGAAGTTAATTAAGTAGTAATCAATTAACAATTATATATTATTTTAATATTTATTATTTGAATGATTTTTAATTGTATAAATTGTTTAATAATTATATATGTTATGTTGTGTTTTAGATGGGAGATGTTGGGATTGTAGGGGTATAGGATGGGTAGTTAATTAAGTGATAATTAATCAATTATTAATTGTTGTTACACCAGATAGCCTTAGGGTGCTCTTAACCCAGACCTTTTGCTTCTTTAGTTTCTGTTTTCGCTGAATGTTTTTGTTGGCCTCAGAACTCTGAAAGCTTTACCACTGCCAACCAGTACTTGAGTGCATGTGCTTCTCGCCTAAAACATGAGTTATTTGATGTATCCACAATTGGCACATTTTATTTACCTGTAAGTCCCTAGTACAGTGCACTACTTGTGCCCATGGCCTGTAAACTAAATGCTACTAGTAAGCCCGCAGCACCGATTGTGTCATCTACACCAGTACCCCTTTAAAACATGTCTCAGGCCTGCCACTGCAGAGCCTATGTGTGCAGTTCACACTGCCACTTCGACATAGCATTTCAGATCTCTTGCCAAGGCTTAAAATCCCCTTTATTACATATAAGTTACGTGTACGGTAGGCCCTAGGCATCCCATAGAGCAAGGTGCAATGTAATTAAAAGGAAGGACTTGCACGTTTAAGTTTTGCTTGTCCTTATAGGGAAAAATACCCAATCTCTTTTTCAGGACTTGGAAGCCTACCCCTCTCATAGGTTAACATTTGGAATTCCTTATTACACTCAATAAGCTGTCATTTCAAATGAAAGAAAAGGTAGAAATATCGGAACCGATTCACAGAACTAATCTGAGACAAAATCCTAAACGTACTACTTCTGGTATTCACAGAAGGCACTTACGATTTTTTGTATTCACAGAAATCACTTACCACTCCTAACTTTACGTCTGCAGTTGGGCTGGAATCCCCCTACCCAGACCGTACCATACCAGAGTATGATGCAAAGGAGCAAACCTTTCTGGGTTATGATGTAGTGTCTGGTTCTACCCTCTTCCCTGCCCAAACTATTTACCATGACCTCCTTCACCATTTATCACATATTCCTAATTCACCTCTTTGTAAAAATTGCATTCCAACCCATTGATTACACTTTATCCGGACCAAGCCAGAGATTACGGCTCGAGCCGGAGAGTACGGCCCTAGCCGGAGAGTTCGGTCTAGGTGCGGAAAGTATGGTCCGACTGCGGAGTTTCTGGCATGACTGCAAACGTAAAGTTAGGAGTTGTAAGTTATTTCTGTGAATACCAAAAATCGTAAGTGTCTCAGATTAGTTCTGTGAATCAGTCCTGTCATGGTAATTACCTCTCGAAAGTTAATGACAAATCTTCTTTAATGGTGAATGTGGATTTGTAGTTACCCTTGGGAAAATGCTATTTTTAGAAATCCGGAGATTTTCCTGCATTTAGCTCCTTAGTGTCTGCTGTCTGGTTCTGATCACTGACTGTGCTGAGTGACAGTTCACTTTGTCTATTTCCCCTAAACAGCAACCCGACACAAAGGGAGGTCTGGGTGTGACTTCATGCACCTTCAGGCGAGGTAGGAGGGAAGGGGCTGGGCACAGTCTCACAATTCTCACTTACACCTGAAGAGGCTGCACTATGAATAAGGGTGGGTGGCAAAAAAACTCTGATTCAGTCACGTGGCGGAGTTTGCCCCTGCTTCTTACCTCTAAGCAAGCAACCAAGCCCCCCTCCTGCATGAGTCCTCCTATCTTGGTTTTCGGCATGGCATTTTTTGTGCACTCATAGGATTTTATGAAACACCTTCACTGCAGGACTTCCAAGGGCTGCGCATGCGCGCGCATGAAGAGGGGAGACCAGGTTAAGGGCTCCAATCTCCATGCGCTCGCATGAACAGTCCTCACGAGTCCTGAATCAAAGTGGTTTAATTAGTTACTGCCCTGGACTAGAGAAGAAACACTGCCTTGGCAGAGGTAAGCCTAGCCAGATAAAGCAGCCCTCCAGTGCGCTGCCCAGTGGCCAGCCAGGTCTGGGATTCTGCTGCTGCATGCAGAGGGCAGATTGGAGTGGAATGCCACTGAGTTTTTAGGCAACTCTGCGGAATGCCGCGTAGTGCCACTCCACCAACCCTGCCCAACCTTAGCTATGACTACACATAAAGAACTGCCTAACACCCTGTAGTGAGTCTTGAGCCAGGGCAGGATGAAGTGTCCTGTGTGCACTTCAAAGACCCTTGTTGGAAGTCACCCCTACTTCGAAGGCACAAATGGGTATAAGTACTGGACATCTGACCCTACCACCTGAATACACTTCAGGACTTGAAACAACATCTGCTAGAAGAAGTACTGCTATACAGAGGACTAGTGCTTGCTTGAAATTCTGCTCTGGATGGCTGCTACCTTCTTGTGGTCTCTGCTGCCAGCTGTTCCCACTGACTATCCCGGAGGCTGGCTGACCAGCCTCCGATTTTTCAAGGACTCAGGCTTACCAAAGTCATTAGCCCTGCTCCTGTGCCTGGGTCATTGGAAGTGACTCCAGGTGATTTCTATAGTAAAGACAATGCATCCTCGGCTGCATCAGCTGAACTGGTGCATTACTGCTGAAGCAGTAACAGAATCAGCGCATTGCACTTGGGGTCCAAGCAGCGTCACCTGTACGACTGCTTAGACCATCGCATCACCAGCACCACTGAAGGATGATCAATGCATCCCTTTAACAAGTGTGAAAAACCTGGCACATTGGATACTCATGCAGCCCAGAGACCACTGCATTGCTGTAAACACTGAAGGACGATCGATGCATCCCTTTGACAAGCTTGGAGAAACTCAGCACATCAATGCATACCAGAACCAACGCTCATCTTCAGAAGTTGGTGCCTCGCCATCAACGTGTGGAGAAAATCCACACATCTCTTCAACTGAGGGAGTGACATCAATGCATCCAGCATCACATTTTTGTGACCAAGGATTAAGGTGCTTTTCCTCAGATTGGCCTGTGTGGGTCATGTTGATGGCCTGCGCTTAATTGCGGATGGCCTGACCTCTTGACTTTGTCCTGGTCCAGCATGACCACATAATCCCTTAAAATACTTTTTGCTTCTAAGCTCTAGAGATACATTTAATCTTTAAAAATTCATATCTCAACTTCTTCTTATTGGATTTGTGATGCTTTAGTCTTCTTTTATTTATAGAATCATACTCTATCTATTGTATAAACCTGTGTGGAGTCTTTTTGTAGTATTTTAACTCTTTTTCTGGTCATATTAAACAAATACGTAACACATTTTCTCGTAATTTAAGCCTGACAGCTCTGTGTCAACCTACCAGAGGTAGAGCACAGGTTAATTTAAGGTGTGTTTCTGACCTACTTTGAGTAGGATCATGGTTCCTGCTTGTACTGAGTGCATACTCTGCCAACCAGAAACACAATTTCTAACAATTGTTAAATAATGATTTAATTGGTTGTCAATTATGTAAATTTTGCTATACTTGTTTATTTGACTTACATTTTAGTAATGGAATGCTGGCTTGGTAGGAGTTAAGGTGGGTAAGTTAATTAAGGGATATCACAAAAGGAGAAACCCTTGACCAATATCAGAGGTGCATCATCTACTACAATTTGTTAGGTTTGATTCAATCCACAAGGTACTTTACTAAGATGTAATTGGCAATAATTTGTCTTTAAATATTTTCATTAAAAAACTAAAGCCATTCTGTCACTTTACAATAGTGTCATTTAGAAGGCTGCTGAATAAAACAACACTTCCTTCTATAGAATACAATTTGAGATAAGGATACTGACTGCAAAATATCCACACGTAGAGCAGCATGCCAAGTTACAGTATGTGGAGATGATACCATTGGCTATGAGTATGCTAAATACAATACTCACAGTTGATATGAAACACCATCAAAGTATGCCCTCGAATGCAGGCAATGGCTCAGGAACATTCAAGGCAAAGGTGGAGAACATAACGCACAGAGCTAGACAAAGAGCTAGAAAGGAATATTTCTTAAATGATAGAAAAGAAAATGTTTGCAAAAGTAAGCAAATATCTCACACTAGGAAGCTGGAAACTAAGGTAGAATGGATAGAAAGAAAGCACATTGATAACAGGCACCTGAGGAACTGTGAAAAGGATGCTAGTTCTGAGAAAAGAAGCTATTGTGAGCTGTGGATGTTCAAGGAATCAGATCACATTCATGTTGCTAGCTCAAGCAGCATGTGACACTGCGTGACACTGCAGAGCAGTCCATACTCTGGAAGCAAGGTTGAACTACAAAACTGAATAGAGTCAAAATACTAGGAAGGGATAAACAGTGCACAATCAGAAACAAAGATGTGCTTCTAAATAGTGCTAAAGAGTGCATGTTTGAGAAACAAGGGTTTGCTATAGTCTAGGAATTAGATAGGATTAGACCAATTAAAAGTTGTTACTTGCCTGGTTCGATTAAGGTCCCTATTCACTTCTTTCAGTAAGGACCCACTGAGGGTTCCTTCTCGGCTTCCTCCTCTCCTCTCCTCTCACTCTCTTTCTCTCTCATTCTTTATCTCTTGTGCAAACAGTGTGATTTAATATTCATCTAGTTCCACATTGGACTCTTCTACTATTTGCTGATGACAGGCAGACCTTCTTCCACTACCCACTATGACTGAGGTCTTGTCTATTCAGGCAATGCACACAAACCCAATTACACCTTATCCATTTTCAAATCTTTCTTCTTTATGAAACCCTGATTTCAAAATTAGACTTTTCATATGGCACCTTTTAAAACCAGCCATACTAAACACTACCTAGCTAACTAAAGAGCTCCTTGTAGCCATGCCCAACGATTGCAAAATTAGTGTATTGTATCAGCAATTATACCATTGTCTGTGCACAAAAAAACATATTTATTATTCTTATGAAGGGAGCGTTTCCAAGAAAGATGATTGAAAGGATTTGCCCTTGGGGAGATTAATCTCCCCACTGCTTAGTACCTGAAATAATCCTACATTTGTTCACTGTATATTGAGCATCCACAGTGCACATTCTAACTGGACCCCCTCAGACTGCTGATGGAGGGAATCTTCACAGTGCAGCAGTTGCTTCCTGCCATTAGGAGGACTCAGAGGACCTACAGGCCTGAGCAGCGGTTTGCCTTGGGCCCAGCACAGCTTTGATGATCTCCCATCTATTGTTTCGATGATCTGGTGGCTGCCCTCAGCAGACCCAGCAGTGCACACCGTGGTGCTTGATGTGGCCCCCACATTGAGTCAAAGAGACTGCCCTGATGCTCTGTTTCCCCCCGGTGGGCCCCTGGTGATTTGATACAGACCCTCGTAGACAGAGTGGCAGCCTTCTTTGAGGGGGAGCAGTGCCTGGGCATTGCATCCCCCTAAAAGGGCCTCCTTCCGGGGTGATTAGAGAGGGCTGCTCTGGGTAAGTGAAGCCTTGGGAAAATGGCTTTGGGGTATCACCGGTGTTCCACTGGGCCTCCAAGCACTGCATTGAAGCTCTTGTCCCACCTGAGCCTGCTTGGCGATGCCACTGGTTGAGTCTGGAGGAACAGGATGGCCCCCACGGTGGCACTGAGGGTGGGATCTGCTGCAGATTTACTGGCATCTGTTGGAGGTGAGCTCATCGCTGAATGTTCCAGGGCTCAGACATGAAAAATCCCAAATGGTGTGGTGGCAAACTTGGAAGGAGCAGTAATCTCTGACTACACACACACCTGGTAAGTCCTCCCCAAGGGTGCCTAGAATAGGGGTGCCCTGGGGTGCATGGACTGTGGGTCTGGCTTGTGTTTCCCCCGTGCTGTGAGGGGGGGTCTACCAGCCTGCCTTCCTTGGCCTTGGAGGGATGCAGACATCCACATATGTCTGACCAGTGGATAGAGGAAGCAGAGAAACACATAAACTCTGTGTCAGGAGTGTTGGGAGTGAGGACAGAGAGACACATTTTGGTCTACCTGCAGTGGGCCAGAGAACATTACCCTTTGCTGGCGGCTGGAATTGTGGCTGCCTGGACGGGAATGAGTGGTGACCTTCTGGGAATTAGGTCTTTGAGTGCCAAGTGTGGTGGGCCAGAGTTCTGCCCAACTATCCCATATACCTGCAGGACTAGACGAGGACCCATCAGAAACAATTATCATCCATTGCACTCATGAGGGCCCTGAGCCTGTGCCTATCTATTGTTGGGTCTCCAGCTAAGGGCTTCCTCCTACTGCAGTTAGACCCTGACGGTGCTGTGGGACAATGCTAAGATGGTTGGCTTACGCTCCTAATCAGCAAGGGGAAAGATAGGACCCAACAGGATCAACAGGGTAATGGCATTACATAGTACACTACCCTCTGACAGACTACTCGTAGACTTATTCGCCAGGCCAATCAAGGACTCTGGATCTCCACATGGGACAGACAGGGGAGTCTTCCCATGCAGCCCTTCTGAAAGCTATGCAGGGCTCTGGAGCAGATAGTGGGAGTATCCATCAAATTAAACTTGCTATGCATTGTTCTTCGGAAAGTAGCAGAGTGGATAATACAGATATCACGTAATCGCACAGTGTAGTGAGTCTGTTAAAACAACCAGTTTCCTAAATTTCAGTTGTTACCAAAACCTTCTGAGGGATGATCACACCAAAATAATGTGCCCCTACTGGGATTCCCTCAAAGGGCACAGGGTAACTCAGCAGCAGTTCTTGGAAACCTTGGTGAAGCACATTAAAGACCTGTCTGATTTCTTTGTCATTTAAAGGGCACATAGTGCCCTGGCCCATGTCTCCTCTGGCGTCACCGCTAAAATCCTCAATTACAGAGATAGAGACGCTATAGTGAGAGTCCCAGAGAAACATCAATCCCGCAATTTGAAAATCACACCATTCCGATATATGCAGACTACATCCAAAAAGTAAAGGAGTGTAATAAATCCGTTGTAGAGGTGAAGAAGAAGTTTTGGGAGTTGGACATAAGACTATGATCCTCTAACCAGAAAATCTCTGCATCATTGCAGCAGGAAAGTCCCACTTCTTTGAATGCTCCAAGGACTTTTGGTACTGGTTGGGCATGTCAGCCAGGATCCTCGTCCACACCCAGAGTAGTGTAGACCACTTCCACACCCTTGTGGGTAGATACAACAGGAAAAGCAGCAGAAGTTTGCCAGAATCATGTAGCCCTGCACACATTGTACTCAGAGAGGATGGTACCATAGGCACTGCTGCTGTAAAACACTCCTTGCCACCTTATCTGGCAATCACCCAGTGGGAACTTTGACTGTAGTAACAATTTTCCTGGAACTGGGACTCTGTAATTCTCTTTCTGAAGGGTTGTTTTGTAGGTCTGGAAGGGCTCTTTGATGTCCCTCTGTCTCTTTGGGTTGGGGCATCTACTGTACCCAATGTTGCTGGGGTACCTGTAGGGTTCTATTCCATCAATATTGCAAGGTTTAGGATCAGATCATGCTAGTGAGTACTGGTGCTGGATTGTGAGCTACTGGGTCCTCATATTTTAACTGCAACCTGCTGGATTCCTCTCCTATGGATTATGACACATATGTGATGGATGCTTTGAGTCTGTATTTTCCAATGAAATCTGCATGGAGGTATTTGCTTTATGGTTCAGTGGAGGGAGAGGTTTTTCAAAAGTGGTGTTCACATACGTTGGTGTTCTGGGGTGTTGATATGAGATAGTGTATGGCTTGACACATCAAATCATTTGGACTTGAGGGTAGACTATTGTGAGTTTTTCTTATGTTTACCCACAGGTTGTTGTGGCGGGTATGGGAGACCTCCATATCCATGCACACTCTAAATGTCGATGGGCCAGTCTGGAACATATAAGCTCATCTCCTGGATGTGTGGGGGCTGGCCACCCTCTAGAAACATTATTGGATCCTCTCTCTTAATACGTGACATGCTGCTAGTATCACCTGTTTCAGGAGATGCCACTTTCTGACACAGAGGATAGCATTTGACCAAAAGGTGGAGGAGACAAATCCTCTATAATAATATTTCAATTTGTTCTAGGGGCATCCTTATATGGCACTTGAAGATCTGTTTGCCCTTACTTATGCTGGTATTGAGGACCGTCTACTCTTCTTGTACAGGGCAGATTAGGTGTTCTAGACAAAGCTATTGTTAATGTCTATGGACCCAACATTGAAGACGTGCAACTTTTTCCAAAGGTGCGAGGTGTGGTTTCGCTGGCACTGGATTGCTGAGCTCCTTGGCAGGTGATAGTCATCCGCCATAACAGTAAGCCTCTTATGACCTAATCACTGTAAGAGGCAATCACAAACCTGGGGCTATGCGAGATATGGAGGAATACCTCCATTTGTCACCTCCTCAAAGGAATTTACTTGCTATTCACCCACACATATTGGAGGAGAGAGCTTGTCAGGGTGACCCATATGTCTCATGTCTATTGGATCACACCCTAGTTTTCTGTGGGGTCGGTCGGGGAGCAGGATCCGATTACCCATAACCTGGAGACTCCCTCTGTAGATTTTCAAGGAAGGCCAGGAGGTGCTGGCAGAGGTGCTGTATGAGTTGTTAGAGGATAACTGTTCCTCTAGCAGCCATAGGACTACCAATTCGGAAGCGAGGAAGGATGCGATGCGGGGGCGCTTTATTGGGCTCACATGTGGGATTAGGCAAAAGGAGGAAGAAGTAACTAGTTCACAGCAGCTTCCTCTTGAAGATCTAGTGTGGTAGCAGAATGGAATAGAGGTCCTTCAAAAGGCAGCAGGGGTGCAGGACTGTCTTGACACATACACTTTAAAATAATATTGGATAACTTCTACATTGGGATGGAGAAAGCTATGAACATTTATCGGTATGGATTCTCAGGCAGGAGACCCCACCCTCACCCATACCCCATCTTAAGCCTTGGGGAGGAATAATTTGACTGTTAAAATCCCATTTAAAGAAAGTATATCACAGCACTCACCTTCCTGAGCCAAACCACATATCTGCATTTCTGACTGCTGTGACACTTCCCAGGCTTAACCAGGAAGCTTTTTTAGACCTTAAGGTGGATATTAAACTAGGAGAAATTGGGGCTGCATCTGGCTCTTCCCCAGAAGAAAGATGCTGGGTGGAGACATTTTTCCTGCAGAGTTTTATCATACCTTCTGCTCCTCTTTTACTCACCATCAACCGTAGGTCTATTTGGAAGCCAAAGATGCTGGCTATCTCCCGAAGTCTATGACTGAGGGCTGCATCTCTATGAAGGTGAAGAAAGGAAGTAAAGGCTCTGACCCTGCCTCATATGATGCACCCACTATGATCAACACAGACATGAAAGTGCCATAAGGCTTTATTCCTTAGGTTACACTTGGTAATTACCCGAATAATACATGAGGATCAATGCGCCTTCATCCTCAGTCGTAACCCCACTATGAACATCTGGAGGTTAGTGCATGTGATACACAAGATGGAGGGTCAGAACGAGGACCTCACCACTGTCTCCATTGATATTGACTCGGTAAATTGGTGGTGACGTATGCAGGTTCTGGAGGAAATGGAAATAGGTCCACAGTTTTGAGCTCGGGTGATGATTCTGTACACCAGGTTCATTGATAGGATGTGTGTTGTTAATTTAAGATCTGCTAGTCAGCAAGTTGGCAGGGGAAAGTGTTGGGCTGCCCACTATCACTGTTCCTCTTTACCATTTCTGTGGATCCACTGCCTATTTGGATTCATCAGGAAACAGCACTTTGGGGAATTACAGTAGGTGATGTCACCCATGTTATTATATGCTGATGACACCCTTTTTTGTCTTACAACCCCAGATTTTCTCTCCCTCTGCTCTTGGGGCACTTGGATGAGTTTGGGGAGGTCTTAGGCCTTTGGATCAACTATATACAATCTTAGGTGTTTCCCTTGGGGACTCTTCTCTGCCTAGCCGCACATCCCTTTCTGGACCTACCTCTCTGGTAGTACATTGATGGCTTCTGCTACCTGGGCATGATGGTGGTCCATATGGCACAGAACCACTTTGTCACCAGGGTCATTGGGGACTCAGGCCCTCCATTCCATTATAGAACACCCTTTCTTTTTCCCGCATAGGGCACGTTGCCATTTTAGACGGTCTTTTTGCCACTGTGTCTCTACTCCTTACAACACTCATTTGACTGTCTTACTCAGGACATGCTCATGCAACTGCACTCCCTCAGCACCTCCTCAATCTGGGTGGGTGGATAGAGTAGGGTGGCAAGGGACTTTCCTTTCCTACCTCTAAGAGAGGGGGAATTGGCAGTCACTAATCTGGAATAGCAATGTCTGACCCACCTGCTACAGAACACCATACGTATGCTCACTGACGTGGGTAACTGGGAAAAAATCTTATTGAAGGACTCAGCTAGTTGCTTCTCACTCCCGCAGATCCTGGTGGCAGATGGCAGAGACATGCACCATGTGTCACATCTTATTAAACACACTGCTTTATTGTGAGAATACACTGTGAAAGTGGTTTTCAAAGTGGCCCCCTTTGCCAGGGAATTTGCCTTTTGGGACTTGCCATCCTTTAGAGTGCTCGTGGATACAGTGATCATGCCCACCTGGTGGGAAGGTTGTTGCGAGATGCTCGAGTATCTACAACCCAATGAGAAATTTATCTCATTCAAAGACGCCCAAAGCAGTTTTAACTTGGGTGCAGAGCACGGACTACAGCATGCTAGCCTTAATGTTATAGTTCAGGAAATATGGATTTTGTTACCAGCTTAGGCTGACAGAACACATTTAGCACCACCTCCAAGGGACTAGGACTAGTGGGCACCACTTAAGGGGCTAGGACTCACATCAGGCAGGGCCGAGGTGCATGGTTCAAGATTGCTGGAACCTACTGTATCCCTGTAGCTAAGAGCAGAAGACCAGCCAACAAGCCCTTGGAGTCACTCTGGTAGTGCCAGGTTCTGGCAGTAAGGGAGTCCTCAACTCTGAGGGTACAAGGCAGGGTTCAAGCAGTAGGACAGGCTTCTACTAGCAGCAGTGCAGATCTCTGAGGTACAAAGAAGGCCTCAAGCAGCAGGGAAGCCCTATGGAAACCAAAGGATTCCTTGTTAGTGCCATCTGCAGGTCCAGGAGTGAACTATTGAGTGGCTCAAGAAGTCCAATACACATAGCAGGTGCCAGTCTTTGAAATCTAGGAAACAACTTGACTTACCCCTACCTCTGGTTCTGGAAATCTTCATTCCTTTCCCTTCCTAGGCTTCAAGTGGTTTAGGGTGGCAAACAGCTAGTGTTGATTTCTTTGTGAGGGTGTTGGAGGCAGCCCTTTAAAGTAGACAGGAACCAGCTCCGAACAGCCCATGCTTGTGTGGTGGACTATCCTGCAAACATCTATTAACCCTTTGACTCTATGCCAAATGCCAACTGCACCCAGTCATGTGACCCGGGGTACATGCTGCAGACAGCAAGGGGCAGATTTACAAGAAACGGATGCATCTGTAGAGATGCACCATCCTGAGAAACCCTTGCGCCTCCGTGGATGCGCCATATTTACAATGCGGCGCACCAAGGTGCAAGGATTGACAGATGCGTCAGAATTTCTGATGCATCTGTTGTGCAAAATTCAAGCATTGTTAGAGTTGTGTAGCAAGCACGACGCAACTCAAGCAATGCATTTTGGGGCATATTCCCACTACACTGCATCACTCGTTACGTCTACTTCAAGCAGGCATAAGGTTTTGACGCAGTGGCATCCTAGAAGTGATGCAGAGAAATATTGTAGATTTCACTGCATCACCTTTATGAGGCTTTCCTGCGTGGGAACACCCACCCTGCATACATTATACCTGATGCAGGCATAAAGAGACACAGGGCTTTACAAACTGACACATCTCCCTAGATGCATCACGTTGTAAATTGGCCACATTTTTATACCGGCGCTGCATCACAAAACACTTGTGTGAGCCAGACGCCGCCGTGAGGAAAACGGCTCCAGGCGATTGCTCCTGCTCACCTGCTCACCGTCCAGCGCCCGTAGCAGCCCCGGACAGTGGACTACCACTTCCAGCAGCCCTAGTGAGGGCGTGACGCCTGACCACGCGCCCAGAGGTGCCATAAGTACATCGAGCGCCGAGCGCGCCTGGGGGACACTTGTGTGAGCCTGACGCCACCGTGAGGGAAACGGCTCCAGGCGATTGCTCCTGCTCACCTGCTCACCGTCCATCGCCCGTAGCAGCCCCAGACAGTGGACTACCACTCCCAGCAGCCCTAGTGAGGGCGTGATGCCTGACCACGTGCCCGGAGGTGCCATAAGTACATCGAGCGCCCCGCGGGACGTGTGCGGGCGGCGCCTGGGCTGAGCCCGGGCAGAGGGCGGGCCGTCTGTGGCCGTCCGGGGACGTTGGTGGACGGGCCGGGCCATACCCCTTTGTTTTCATTCATTTTTCTGCATGGACCTTGTCCGGGATCTCGGCAAAAGCAGATCTAAGCCGTGCCATACTCTTCTGCATAGGTAAATTATACCATTGTAGAAACTATTGCAATTGTAACCTCATACTGTCTTTGCTAGAAAACTCTTGTTCTACTAGATTTGTAGATCTTTGTATTACTTCTTAAAGGTGTTTTGGTGCAAAGCATGGGGAAACGCAAATCTATGGAGGGAGGGGGAGGGCCAGCCGAACCAGGGAAACGCCCAAAGCAAAGCAAGAAAAAAAAAAGAGGGGAGGATCAAAACACGCAGCTATGAACTGTGTGCTAGAGAGGATTGACGCAATTGTGGATGATTGCCATGATATCTTAACGGGGGAAGCAGTGCCCCCTGGGACCCGGGGCCCTGCCCCCGAGAAAGGGGTGGAAACAACCGTAGGGCAAGAGGTAGCTGGCACATCTATCAAGATTCCTGAAATGTTTGGATTACAGCCTAAAATGGCTATGTACAAACCACCACCTAAAACAACCAAAGGGCCTCTGGAGGAGGGGGGAAGAGTGCCCATCAAGAGGACAACAATCTTGACTAAGACTCAACTCTGCAATCTTTAACCAATAATGACCCTATCCCGTGCTCTAATAGATTTACAATACTAGCAGATATACAGCACGAGAAGCCAGAAACTAGCACTAGACAATTACTTAAAACCCCAGAAGACCCCACTACAGGTCCCAAAGGCGAACTAACACGAAACTCAGAAGGGGAGGGGTCCTTCTGTGTTCTAGTAAACCTAGTCTCTCTATTGAGAGATGAGATCGAGGCTATGAAGTTATTAATCATTAATCTGAACTCAACAGTAAAACTTGCACCGCCTAATTTATGGTCCCTTCCCAGGTCTACTGAGAATAATGTTACTGCTTATCCGATTAAAAGCAATACTGCCGATCTTGAGAACGGTGGAGCCACTGGAAATAAAATTCCCCAGACTCGACCACCAGGTGTGGGTGCAAAAAATCTTCCAAGTGGCAACAAGGCTATCACTGGCAGGGCTCAAGTCCCACTAGCATCAGTAAAAAACAGGCCCGGCAGCAATTGTTTGCGTAGAGAACAGAGGACACAAAGCATAACCAGTGAGGGCAGTAGGCGGCCACAGACATCCCAGTTGAATGCAACAAGATCAACAGAAGGGCCTATACAAAGTAATATCTCTAACCATCAAACACAAGGGGTATTTAATCAAAGCAGGATGTCTAATAGGGGCGATGTACACATTGCGCAAAATTCCACTTCTCGTAAAATTTACATGACTAATGTTCCAAGGCTAGAGAATCAGGCCAAAGGTCACATGGAAGGGGTAGATTCTCTGACAAACAAAGCCATACACTGGCTACGCCATGTCAGGGGATGTAGATCAGTCATAAGAGAGGATATAGTCAAAGCAGTGAGACTGAGACTCCCTGGGGAAACCTTTGATGTCATTGAACTCACGATGGGCTCTGAGATGTTAGCAGAGAATTTATTCAAATTGGAGTTTAGATCTAGTCCGCCCAGTTACTCAGGTATCCAGCTCAGGAAGGTGCCCCCTCTACCATTCTCACACATTCCTCCGGGGTCACCAACTAGAAATAGGTTCAGGAACATGAGCTCGGGGCTGGATAATTTAGATTGACTGCCCACAGTTGCCACGGGTAGTTTGTCTAATGGAACTGTGAGGAATGGGGAGAGAAACACCAATGTCGCCACTGAAGGGGGAAAGAGTATTGTCAATGTGGCCCTGTTAAGTTTCAGCCCAGTTAATGACACCGCCGCAAATAGTAGTGAAAGGGGGGTACACCCCGAGAGGAACCAAGGGTCAGATCTAGGAACAGAACCTTCCGGGACAACTATTTTGAACTTCTCAAATCCAGCTATCTCTGGGCCCCAGCAAGAAAACAGAGGGGTTAGGGGCTAGATAGTTTCCTGGAACATTGCGGGATTGGGTCCCAGACTACAATCACCAGAATGGGTCTCATTTATTAGGGGTTTTGATATTTGCCTCTTCCAGGAGACATGGGCGTGTGAGCCCCAGTTTCTCTATGGCTTCTTGAATTCCTATGTCCCGGCCCTTAAGGGACCCAAAGGCCGCCCGAAAGGGGGGCTCACTATCTGGCTAAAACAGGAACTTTTTGATAGAGTTATCGAGATTCCAACTAACAATAGCGATATTCAGCTGATTAGGTTACCAACGGGCTTGCCGGGCACTGTGGATATTTATAACCTGTACGTTAGAGGGCCGGGTAGGGGGAAATCTCAGGTCCTGGCAGCCCTAGACCATCTGACCAGCCAACAGCCTCCTGAAAACAACCTGATAATCGCAGGTGATTTAAATATGACTTTCGAGCCAATTGTAGCTGGTGATTGGTATTCGGGGGAGGAAGAAGACTCTCACTGGGGGATTCCTAGATTGGATGCCAACCCAATAGCCAGATGGTCCGACACTATAATACAGGTTAATGCAATATGTTTTGAATGGCAGAATGCCCAGCGATAGCCAGGGGGTAGATACGTTTGATAATGGGAGATCAAAAAGTAGGATCGACTATGTCTTTTGTAACATGGCTATCTGGCACCTTATGGAAGACATGAAGGCAAGAGAGCGACCACAACCTTTATGCATTCTACATCAGTTGTAGGGAAACAATACAGAGGGGACAAGGAATGACGAGGAAGCCGTGGCTGACATTGTACCAACAAACGATATGAGGCGGGTGAGGTGGGCTCAGGTCGGGATGAACACTAGGGCGATGGAGAGTATCAGGGAGGAGCTAGACAAAGTTATTTCCATCATGAATATTTCAGGGGTCAAGGAGAACGAGATTGATCTAGGGGTATCACCAACCTACATGATCGGTTTTTTGAAAGTTTAAGGGGGCACTTCTTCAAGGTAACAACTAAGCCCAAGGGCAACCATAGACGGCCACATAGAGAGAGTTGGTACAATGCCGCTTGTAGGCGGGCAAGAAAAGCCCTAGGGAGTGCAATCAAAAGAAGAGTCCCGGATGAGGTCAGAACAGCTAGGCAGGACTACAAGAAAATAATACACAGGGCAAAGACTCAATGGGACGACCAATATTGGCAAGATCTCTTAAATGCATGCTAGGCCAAGGATTCAAAAGTGTTTTGGAACATGGCCAAGTGGGGGCAGGGAGGTCACCCCAAACCCCCCTCTAACCATGTGACACAGAGCAGCTGGTTAGACCATTTTGGTTCCCAATATGCAGCCCGCCCGGAGGATAGGATCGGGGAAATTACAAATATAACTTTGTGTACTGACAATGTTTTCACCAGTAAGGATGTAGCTATGGCTCTTTCGTCTGTTTCTAGGGGTAAGGCACCTGGGCCGGATGGGGTTCCCGCTGATGTTTTCCTTCATGATAAAACTCTCTGGGGTATTTATATAGCGAAGTTGGCTAATGCCGTGGCCCAAGGGGCACCAGTTCCAAGATCCTGGCAAGGGGCCACAATAATCCCCATATACAAAAAAGGGGACAAAACACACCCAGGGAATTATAGGCCTATCAGCCTGATCGATACGGTCCAAAAGGTCATCGGAAAAATGATCCTGGGGAAAATTTTGGACTGGGTAGAAGGGGGGGGACATCTTGTCAACTTTCCAGGCTGGTTTTCGCAGACTAACTAGCACCACCGACCAGATATTTCGTTTCATCTTACTTTACTGGAAGACGGTGGTGCTGGGTAAAGGCAGCATTTATGCTGCCTTTATCGATTTACGGGCAGCATTCGATCTGGTCCCACGGCTCCAGTTATGGAATGTACTTGCCAAGATGTGCATGCCTCCTGAGATCTTGACTCTAGTGATGAGGTTGCATGAGTCTAATCATGCGAAGGTTCAATGGGGAGGTCAGGGCCAAGTTACGGCTGAATTCCCAGTAGAGCGTGGGGTGCGCCAAGGCTGTGCTATGGCCCCCACGCTCTTCTATTTGTACATAAACGGGATAGTGGAACAAATGTTGCAGCAATGCATCGATGCCCCTACCCTGGGGGGGGGGCAAAAACCCCTATTTTACTCTTTGCAGATGACACGCTAATCATTTCCAAAACTCCAAGCGGTTTGCAGCGAGCCATGAAAATTTTTGAGGACTTTTGTGACGACCAAAGGCTGGAAGTTAACATTGCAAAAATGAAGCTTATGGCATTCAACCCGCACCGTGGTTTCAAAGGGAATTTTGAGATGAATGGCCAAAAGGTGGAAATGGTGTCGGATTTTCTCTATTTGGGCATCCATCTGGACAAGGGGATCAAATGGGGCAAACATATTGAATTGGCAGCATTAAAACTCCGCCAAAATGCGGGAGTAATATCTGTAGAGCACAGCAAATCCCTCACCAAATCCATCCAGCCAGCCCTTCGTCTCTATGAGGCAAAAGCCTTAGGCTCGGCACTGTACGGTGCAGAGATTTGGGGCAATGATAATTCAACACCACTAACACTTGTTGAAAACAAGTTCTTTCGTAACCTTGTGGGTCTCCCCAAAAGCACTCCGATGAAACCATTGCGGTATGATTTGGGGAGAAAAGCATTAGCCGATGTGGTCAGATTACGACCTCTTCTATATTGGCGGAGAATCTGGGTCACCCCGGCACTCGCTCAATATGCCCAGAGTTTTTTGGAGGTAATCAAAATAGACAAATTTCATAGAATAGCGTGGTTGAAGGAGTTGAGTAAAGCCCTGGGGGAAATGGGGTTGAAGGGGCTGTGGGAAAATCCGGAGCTAGCTCACTTCCCATCGAAAAACAACTTAAAGAAAATATACTGGGAAATGGTCGCTCATCGAAATTGGAATGCCACTGACCCCTCTACCATGGAGGGCCGCTTTCTGGAAATCAAGGCTTCACCTAGTTTTGAGCCATTTTGGGACTGTACCTCAAAACCTAGGGATAGGAAGCTTTATTTCCAGTTCAGAGTGGGGTCTCTCCCAATAAGAGCACTAACTGGGAGATGGGCGGCTGGCAATTCTTTTATATGCCCGGCCTGCAACAACGAAAAAGACCATTGCACATATTCTATTTGTATGCAGGGCCTACGCTAATCCAAGACGAGTTTGGCTCAAAGCAATGTGCAAGTTGTTAGGCACTAGGGATAGTAGGGTGGCATTAATATTAATTTCCACCAGTAGCCTACCAGTCATCACATTCGCTGTTGCAAAGTTTTTGGGCTGGATGTGGACCATCAGAAATGAATTTCTTTCCACTGAATGATATTTCGCCCTGCCTGATGTCTGAATTTCCATTTTGTAAAATAATGGTTTTAATATACCAGTGTTTTATGTGTTTTTTAAATTTATTTGATCAAAATGCTTTTTTTAATGATAAACTCTGCTTTTAATAGAACTGTCAAAGTGGTTACTGTAACTATCGAGCAGTATCAATGCCACGTCTGTATTTATGCTTTTATGAGTTTTTTACCTCGAATAAAGCTAAATTTGATTGATTGCATCACAAAACTGACACAATGGTGGTGCAAAAGTGTCTGCCCCAAATTGTTTAGACAAGAAAATGACACATTTCTAAATGTGGCTTTTTCATTATTGTGTCTAAAACCCAATTAAAGACGGTTAAAGATGTTTTTAAATTACAATTCTTTGAAACAAAACATGACATTTCAAGCTGTTACCAATCAAAATTATAATTTAATAAATGTAACAGGGTACTCCAATGTTATCATAAGGAAGACGTAGGCCTCACAGAAGTGAAAAATGTATTCGATAGTTCTTCACTACCTGGACATGTAAAACTTAAAACAACATGTGCTACATTTAAACACAATGCACCCTGCCATATGAGCTGTTTAGGGCCTACCTTGGGGGTAACATATATGTTTTATAAAAGGAAGTTTAGAGATGGCAAAATGTTTGTTTTGTCCGATCAACTTGGCAATTTCAAATTGCACATAGGCTGAATGCGAGCCTGAGACATATTTTTCAGGGCTACTTAACTGGGTGGCACAATACATGCTGCAGGCCCACTAGAAAGAAATAATTTACATGTGTCAAAGTCCCCCACTAACATAGATGGTAAGTTTCCCAGTCTTGAAAGCCCTTCTTCCAACCCGTGCACTAGCACTTGTGTGTTAGTGTTAGTATGGTTTACTGAGAGTATATGGTAATCAGAGCTGTGTATGTATGTATATTCATTTCATGTTCCTAGTGGGGTGTATATTCATATCTCATTTCATTGTTCCTAGCGTGTGTTGTTTCTGTTCATGTAAAGGACACCTTACCATTTGGATGATTGCAGCAGAACCTGTTAACTTGCATGAACAGCGCGAGACTCACTGAGACAAAACAGCACAACAGGCTTACAAATTCACAAAATCCTCAGGCACATCTGTAGTGAAATATTAAATACCAATACGAGTATACACAAAATGTAAACACAGTTTCAGAAATCTTCTCTAAAGCGCGTGGATGGAATTATCACCACATGGAAAGTAGCTACCAATGATATTGAAGCTTTGAGAAAGTCACAGGATGATTTCCCAGTTTATGCAATGAAACATGTGTTGGCTGATCAGAAAGAAAAGAATAAAAGAAAGAGAGGGTTTCTAAAACTGTGTTTATAATTTGTCTAGACTTGCACTGGTATTTAATATTACACTACAGATGTGTGCTGAGGATTTTCTGAATTTCTATGTTGTCTTTGGCCACAACTTTGGGGAGGTTGGTTGTTCTCCTCACCTTACAGCATCGTAACTCAATACTATCCTGAACTGAGTGATTGTTCCTAAGGAGCCCTATAACCTATAACAATACCACTGTCTACAACATGCTTACTAGTGTATTTGTTGACAGGTGTGTACATTGCAGGAAGTCTTAAATGCCGAGCTCTTGCGTGACCACAGCAAATCTCAGTGGCCATCTTCTGTGTGGTTTCTCATTTAAACCACACCCAGCAGGCTAGAACTTGCTTTGTCTTGAGACTCTCCATGAGGTAACAGCTTGGCTTACCGGAGTATTCCAACTCAGTACTTACCAGTGACAACGTCTTCCGGCAGCCTTCCTATTCATCACGGCAGCTTCCCGTTAAATCCAGCAGTTAGGTAACACCACTCAGCTTTATGAATTCTACAAAAGAAAAAAATAAATAAACAAAATTACCCAACACAAGCAAGCGCACACAGAAAAACAAGGAACCTATTCTACACATAGAGCATTGCGCTTACAGAAGTAGCACTAGTTTATGTATTATGCAGCCAGGTGTGTCTGTTGTGAATGCTTTGAATTCAAAGTGGGAATACCAAGTGATCCAAACTTGTTGTATGGGCATAAGTGAACAGAACTTGGTGCCCGCCTGAGAGCCTAGTTAGAGCGCAACAGTTCTCTGCATTCTCTGCTGTCACAAGGTAGTCTAGTGGAGGTGGCATTAGAAGGGGGTCCTGTCTCGACAGTGTGACTGCTGTCAGCAGGTGTTCTGGTTAGAGTGCAACAGTTCTCTGCATTGAACGAATAATTCACAGGACCATTCATCTTGGCAGAGAATGTGAGACAGCAGCTCACCTTTGACGAGAACCTCATCGACCTAGAGGCGTAGCAGTACTTAGAACCATTCCAGTGCTTACCACTCTGGCATCTTGTATTGCAGTAATATTTCACTGAAATAAGCTCTGTATTATCAACCCTGGTTTGTAACCTGTATACTTGTTTCCTCTTAGACACAATACTATCACACCTAACCAAATCCAGAGAAGAATCTGAGTGAACAGTATCCAGTGCCACCACTAAAACAACAGACGTCGTGACTGACATAGTTAATCACAGGTAGGTTGGGAACTACTTACTACAGACAACACACCAGGGAGAAGATGCCAACAACTACATTAGTGGCAGGACCCCTTACTATGTCATTGTTTTACGTTCGACAATTGTACCCGGACAACCTAGATAACGTCCATCCACAGCCCCCTTCTCCTAGATTCTACCCCATCTTCTTTGTGGGAATTCATATCACAGGCAGTAAGGTAGGCTGTATGGAGCTGGGTCCCTACCATCTCTGTGAAGAATGGAAGTATAGGAGCCAGGTGAGCCAGCTTTGTTGGAATCTGACAACAGACCCTGGGTGCTTGTAATACCACTTTATAAGGACTTATAAGTAAATGGAATGTGCCAATTTGGTGTGAGACAATTCAAACACCTTTTATGGAGTGAACACAAGCACTGTAGCACTGGATAGTAGGGGTAAATGTACAACGTTCTAAAGCCAACAAAAATGAATTTCAGCAAACAGGATTAAAGAAGGCAACATGTTTAGGAGAAGACTTGGCCAATGGCTTTGAGGTCTAACACTTCAATTATCACACAGTTCCCCATGTTGTAGATGCTTTCAGAAACTGCAGAAAATTAAAATAATAAACTTTTAAAGAATCAACCTTTTTCCATTTCACTTGTTAACATATGGAGAGAAAACCTGGAGAGGACAAAAGAATGTTAGAAAATGTGACATTGAGACTTGGAGGTAAAATCACAGTCACTGGAGACCACAGACACAGGAGCTGGGAGAAACAAATACACAGTGAAGAAATATGAACGAGACACACATCCTGGGAATAAAAACACCCAAAATGATACAGAGTGACAGTTACAAACAAACAAGGTATAATCACAAAACATCGTTGCTGCGATCTCCGAAGAAAGGAAATTCAAGGAAACTCATTATGATAACATTCAATTTACATTGTGTCATTTTTATATGGAAAACGTTTCAAAGTGTAGTTTTAATTCTATTTATTTATTCGAGTGCATGAGGATACACGATTTTTTGTTTTTTCCGTCTGGTGCATACATCAGTATTCAAAAGATTATGAGGGCCCTGCGGGCCGATATTTAAAAAAATATTATGCTAGAAACCTTCGCGGGAGTGTACTCAACAACTTCCCAAAGTTTCTTGGCGATCGGATGAATGCTGTTTTAATTCTATTTATTCATTCAAGTGCTTATGGATACACGAATATTTGGTTTTCCGTCTTGTGCGTACATCAGTATTCAAAAGATTATGAGGGCCCTGGGGGGGCCGATATTTAAAAAAATGTTATGCCAGAAACCTTCGTGGGAGTGTACTCAACAACTTCCCAAAGTTTCTTGGCGATCGGATGAATGCTGTTTTAATTCTATTTATTTATTCGAGTGCTTATGGATACACAATTATTTGGTTTTCCGTCTTGTGCATACATCAGTATTAAAAAGATTATGTGGGCCCTGGGGGGCCGATATTTAAAAAAATATTATGCCAGAAACCTTTGCAGGAGTGTACTCAACAACTTCCCATAGTTTCCTGGCGATCAGATGAATGCTGTTTTTTAATTCTATTCATTTATTTGAGTGCTTGTGGATCCACGATTTTTAGTTTTTCCGTCTTGTGCGTACATCAGTATTTGAAAGATTATGAGGGCCCTAGGGGCCGATATTTAAAAAAAATTATGCCAGAAACCTTCACGGGATTGTACTCAACAACTTCCCAAAGTTTCATGGCGACCGGATGAATGGTGTATTAATTCTATTTATTTATTTGAGTGCTTGTAGATACACGATTTGTTGTTTTTCCGTCAGGTGCGTACATCAGTATTCGAAAGATTATGAGGGCCCAGAGGGGACGATATTTAAAAATATTTTATGCCAGAAACCTTTGCGGGATTGTACACAACAACTTCCCAAAGTTTCATGGCGATCGGTTGAATGGTGTAGTAATGCATAAAGGACAAACAGACAGTCTTTAAACAAATATAACACAGATTAAATCATCACAGTTCGTACATTCTCAATGTTAAGAAAGTTAATACTTATTCAGTGATTGGTCCAAAATTCGATGCTCATACTCGTGATAACAGCACATTATAAAATTATATATTAAAATATTCTTTGAAATAACCTAATACAAAGTTAAAATTATTTAAAATCACTACACATTTCAACTAATTTTCTCTAAGGTAACTTTTGATTTCTTTCATATAGTTCCCCACTGCACTCGCTATGTCAATATTTAGCATTTCTGTTAATAGTTCTACTGCATTAATCTGTTGCCGTATATCATATTTTAAAAATAACGGACGGATATAACGTTTACGCTGCTCTAATAATATTACACAATCTAGCAGAATGTGCAATCTATCTCCTTTAGTACCCAAACTACATTTACAATAGCCATCACAGTGTACTATTTTTCTTTTTAGTTCTTCATTTACTAGCCAGGGATTTATACGTATTCTCAGTCTTAAAATATCCTGTCTGTACCAATAGTTGTGTAAGATATCCAGGTAAGGGAGCCAATTTTCTTTTCACTATGACTCCCTCATTAATGGCACCAATTTTTTATTCTCTAAGTATACCATATCTGCCCTTCTTGAGGCTTCTTGACCGTATTTTGTGAGCTCACTTTTAGAGAATTCTACCTGCAAGGAATCATGGGAGATTTTCACCTTTATATTTTCACAGCCCTGTAATACTTTCTTCCTTGCGTTTTAGCCCATTTAAGGCTTCTTAGTAGGATCTCTTTCCTACACCTCTGTGACACCTTCTGGCATATATCTATATGCAACTCCTTTCATAATCTCCATAATATCGATTGAATTTCTTCAGACCACAGATCGATGTGAAGGCCTTCGCTTTCTGGGCTTCTAGGTGGGTATGCCACTTTAACGTCCTGTCGAACCACACCCTCAGATAACGATATTTATTCACACTTTCCAATTTGAGATCTCCTAACACCCAGCTGTAGCTAGTCTCTTTTTTTTCGAAGCATAAAATCTTAGTTTTTTCCATATTTACAGCTAAAAATGTTGCATTACAATAATCACTTAAAAACATTTAATTTACTTTGTAGACCAATTTCGGCCTAATCTAAAATCACCAAATCATCTGCATACAACAGGCAGGAAATTTTCTTACCATCCATTCTTGGGCTTGCACTTCTTTCCATCTCTAGAGTTGCCGGTAAGTCGGCCAAAAATATAGGAAAGAGCAGGGGGGCTAGCACACAGCCCTGTCTGAGGCCGTTCTCGATTGCTATTTTTGGAGTTAGTTACCCCTCTGTGTCCCTAATTACTTGGGCCCAATTACCGCGGTGTAACTCTTTTATTATCCTCAGAAAACCCGCGGGGATCTTTTTATTTTCTAGGGTTTCCCAGAAGCAGTTCCGATCAACTGAGTCGAATGGGGCTCGAAATTAAACAAAACATCAGTAGAGCTTACCATTTTGTTCCATTGACTTGCGTGCCGCGGCCCACAGGGCAAAGTAATGGTCGACCGTGGAATGGCCTTCCTTAAAGCCCCCCTATTCAGTTGGTACTATTGTGAACTTCTCTACCCAGTTCTTAAATCTATGCAAAATTATTTTTGCAAACACTTTTTCCCCTATATCTAACACGTTAATTAATCTATAGTTTTGTGGTTCATTCACATCCCCTTTTTAGTGTACTGGCCTTATTACTGCTCCCTTCCAGTCTAAGGTATTTTCTCTCCTTCTATGATTACCAGGAACAACTGAGATAGGAATTTCGCCCACCTTTTCATCTCAGATTTTATTATTATTGCTGGGAGATTGTCTGGGCCTGCGGCTCATGTTAGCTTTAAATTAGCTACTGTATTTTTTACACTCAGTTCTGTAAAGTCTAGTTTTAGATCTTCTACTAACCCTTGCCATGATTCTAGCCCTTCTTCAGCTACAACATCTCTCCGTGGGCCATACATTTCCTTCAAATACTTCTCCCAAACTGCCTCGTCTACCACACAATTCATTGCCCCGACTGGGTGGTCAGCTGCTGTTTTTACAAATTTTCAGAATTGTCTTAAATTCTTCGATTCGATAGTTTGCAATACATTTTCCCAGCATTTATCCTTATAAGTTCTTTTAGCATTTGCAAGTAACTTTTTATATTCTCTTTTCAATTTTTCAAGGTGCCTTTATCTCTTCTGATCGTATTTATTTCTGATCATTCTGGTTTCTTTCCTGATTTCTCTTTTTTCTTCTGACAATCTGCAGAGAACCATTTCGGTCATCTTGCTGGGATTATATGTTTGTTTATTTTATCTCTTTTTCATGCGATTCGAAGACATTGGACCACTTGTTCTATTTTTTCCTCAAACCATTGCAGGTTTCGGGCCTCTATTTCCCCTAAAGGTATCTTCTGTTGGAGTCTTCCTAGTTTTTCTATGTACTCTTCTGATAACCTTGTGGACAGGGTATTCAACTTGTTATGCAATAACTTTATCACACGGTTTCTGGCTTCCCCCCTGAATCGTCAACTGCAGAGGGTTATGATCACTTTTTTCTAGCTGCAGTATCTTAAATGTACTTATAAGAGGGATATTCCAAGCAAACATAAAAATATAGTCTATTGGGCAGTTTTGTGTGCCTATTTTAAATGTTTTATTTGCTGGGCAATCTGATTCCAGTCTACCATTCAAGCAGAACAGACCTTTCATCCCTAGGTAGTTTCCCAGCATTTTATCCCGTCTTTGGGGTTCACAGTCTGGGAAGGTTGCATCCTTTATCTCATATGCATCCAGTATATCCCTATTCCAGAGGTCTACCATCTTTGGGCTCAGTTTATGGTTGAAATGAAATCCCTCATTATGAAAAACATATCCGTCTCATACTTTCCACATAGAGAATCTATATCATCTTTAAAATGCTCCAACTCACTTTCATACTCCAAATTAATTTCCCATTGCATATACACATTTATAATAATTACATTTTCATACCTTTTATCTAAAACCAGCAGGGACAATCTGCATACCAAAAGCCATTTACATTTCACATTTAACAGGATCATGTTCGTTGCTATTTTTGTTGACACTAAGGTAATAATCCCCCCGTCGAGCATCCGAACCTCTGTTTCCTATCCGGGCAGTGGAGCTGGTTGAAGCCATCAAATGTTGGGGTTTCGTCACATAGCCAAGTTTCTTGCACACACATAATTCCCATATTTTTTCCTAGCTCGCTTAAACGTTCCTGTTTTGCTCTATCACCCAGGCCTTTTACATTCCAGGATAAGAAGTTAAGGCTATGCGACACCCCCCATCCTATTCTACCTCGCTTATACCTCCATCGTCCCCCATACCTTCTTTATACTACTGGGAGGGACCTGCAGGGCTGCTTCTTTGACTCCATTGTCCCTATATTTAGCGTACCTCCCCCCTCTTCATTATTCTCCATAAGCCTCACCTGTCTCTTCCCAAGGCCTGCATGACATTTAAGGAAGTCTCTACCTGATTGCATCTGTTTTTCCAGATCTTTCTCTGTGATTAACCATATGCCTTCCTGCTCTATCTCAGCCTCCGCTTTCTAAATTGCCAATTTCACCAAATCTGAGTAGACAAGGACTCTTGTGATTTCCTTCCCATTTGTATTTTCTACGAAGCCCACTCGTCTCAGATCTTTTGTAACTATTCCTCTCAGACTTGGGCATTTTGAGAATGAGAATACAATTTGGAACCTATTTAAGGGTTGGATCTTCCATGTTTTCTTCCCCTTTTTTCCTGGTTGAATTGGTTCAAGATACAGCCATTTATTATTTCCTAACTCAGTACTGGTCATCTGGGCTTCTGGACCTATCTCGCTGTTATCTTTCCATCTAATGTACCCCAGGTGGCTTTTTACTCCTGTTTTACCGGGTTGCGGGGCTACTTTTCCTATGGAGCTATTCTTCTGAGCATATATATTATGTCCCGCATTTATTGATTTTGCTAAGGGATTTATTTCTAGATGCTTTTTGCTTAATCCCTTGCTAATCTTTTTCTTTTCTTGGTTCTTTAATACCTCCCACTTGCCCTCCGATCATGCTGGCTTATCCGGTACATGTGTATATGCAGGGTTTGACTTAATCTCAACCTTTTTTTCCTGCTGCTTTTCTCCTATTTCTGCTGTAGATTCCCTCTTTTTGACTATCACTCTTCTGTGTTGCCTACTGTTGTACCTAGCACTATATCTCATAGTTATCTCTATATCTCTATAGTTTTTAAATATATACGGCATGATTGGCTTCTACTATTGCTACACTCCCTTTCTGTTCTATAGGTTCTATAGACTGTGGGTCTTCTGTTGGTCTCATCATATGTGGCATCTGGCCGCATCTGGCCTCAGATTCCTTGCAACCCCTCCTCAATCTGTTTTAAGTTTGTTTTTTGCGTTTGCAAGACCCCATTGTTTAACATTGTTACTTTGTAGTATCCCCTGAAGTGTTTTCTGAAGCTTCAGCACTAGGTTCATCATTGAAGAGGAGGGTTTAGCAGAGATAGCTAAGTCATGTTCGCTGTTCCTCTCTGGATCATCTGCTCTTATCCTTTTCTGTATTTCCGGATGTAGTTGGTTTGACCGTTGGGCTGATGTATTTAATTCCTCACCCCTAAATATTTCTCAACCTTTCCGTAATGTTCCCTATTTGGCCTGAGGTCTCTAACGCTTGTGTGTGTTGGGGGATGAAGACAAACGCGGCTCTGCCAGCAGTTAATTTTGACCAGAGATTGACTGATTTAACAGGAATGATGCCTCCAGTAATTTTTCAACAATTTCTACTGAGCCATTCCCATTCTCCTGAGTTACTTCTGCTTCCAAGGCTCTCCTGGGTGAGTCTACTCTTTTTTAGTATTTACCTAAAAAGTATTTTACAGATTTAGAGGCTGACAGGCATTCCTTCTTCTAGGGTTCTTGATTCTCTAGAAAGTTCTCTTCTCCTGGGGATGTGCTCAGTATGCACTTTACGGGTTGTTTCTTCCTTTTTTGCACTATAGCTCTCAATACCGAATTATAGCCAGTGTATTCTTATTTTACAACTTTAGCATTCCAATTTATCCCGCTTTAACTAACCCCCTAAGCAATTTAGTTTGAGAACTCCTATTTGCTTTAAGGGGGCATGCAGTCACACATACACTTACCTCTGTTGTGCCGTTATCCTGCCTTGCCGACCTGTTTACATTGAGCTCAAAACCGTATATCTTTCGGTTAACCCGCAATCACCTCCTTACTTCCTTTCTTCTGTGGGGGGGGGGGGGGGTCCCTGGGTCAGACACCAAGCTTTATCACTGTCTTTTGGGGCCCTGACCTCCCCAGGGTATGATAGTTCCTTTCTCCTTTCTCCTGCTCCTATTTTTCTGGTGATTTGGCTGGGCTTATCTGGCGGCTTCTGCTGCTTCCACGGTCTTCCCCGGTCTTTTTCGCAGTCTTTTTTGCGGTGCTGCGGTGCTGCAGTACACCCGCTCTTGGCGCAGCCTAGTGCAGCTCTCTTTAGCTTCCATTAATTCTGGAAACTTAGGGGCACAGGTACGGTGCTGCGGATGCGGAGCGAAGCAGCACAACAAGCTGCTCGCGTTCCGTGTACCGCCGCTTCTTGGAGTAGGCGGGGCTCTTCCGACGTTGCTCGCTGCTCGTTCACGGCAGGCAGGAGGAGCAGCAGGCAGGTAGATTGGCAGGTGGCAGGCGGATCTGTTGGCAAAAACAGAGACCAGTCGGCAGGCCCGAGTGCACTATGCACAATTTCACTTTCCAATTCCTATGTCAATCAATCAATCAATCAATCAATCAATCAAGGAGTTTGTTAAAGCGCGACTACTCACCCGTAAGGGTCTCAAGGCGCTAGGGGTGGGGGGGGGTTGGGGGGGTGCGGGTTCCATTCCATCAAGGAGGGGGTCTGTCGAAGAGCCATGTTTTGAGGTTTCTTGTGAAGATGGGGAGCGATGTTGTCTGTCTGAGGTGGAGGGGAAGGGCGTTCCATGCTTTGGCCGCGAGGAAGGAGAAGGAGCGGCCTCCCGATCTGGTCTTTCTGGTGCGGGGGACCACAGCGTAGGAAAGCTGGGCTGATCGTAGGGTCCTTTGGGGTGCGTGGAATTTGAGTCGGCTGTTCAGGTATGCTGGTCCGGTGCCGTGGAGGGCCTTGTGTGCGTGGGTGAGCATCTTAAAGGTGATTCTCGCCTCGACGGGGAGCCAGTGGAGTGTGCGCAGGTGCTGGGAGATGTGGCAGTGTTTTGGCAGGTTGAGGACCAGTCTTGCGGCGGCGTTCTGGATGTTCTGTAGCTTGCAGATGAGGTTTTTGTTTATTCCGGCGTAGAGTGCGTTGCCGTAGTCGAGTCTGCTGGTGACCAGGGCGTGAGTGACTGTCTTTCGGTGTTCGAGGGGGATCCATTTGAAGGTCTTACGAAGGAGGCGGAGGGTGTGGAAGCAGGAAGATGAGACAGAGTTGATCTGGCGGTCCATTTTGAGCTCGGAGTCCAGGATGATTCCCAGGTTGCGTGCGTGGTCTGTGGGGGTTGGAGGGTTTCCGAGGGCGGTGGGCCACCAGGTGTCACTCCAGGCGTCGGGGTTTGGGCCCATGATGAGTACTTCTGTTTTGTTGGTGTTTAGTTGTAGGCAGCTGTTTTTCATCCATTTGGCGACGGCTTCCATGCCTTCTCGAAAGTTGCGTCTGGCGGTGTTGGGCTCGTTGGATAGGGAGAGGATGAGCTGGGTGTCGTCTGCATATGACACGATGTTGAGTCCGTAGGTTCTGACGATGGGGGCAAGTGGAGCCATGTAGATGTTGAAGAGCGTCGGGCTGAGGGAGGAGCCCTGGGGGACTCCGCAGGTGATAGGTGTGGGGTCCGAGAGGAAAGGGGGGAGTCTGACCCGCTGCGTCCTGCTGGAGAGGAAGGAGCAGATCCAGTCGAGGGCCTTGTCCTGGATTCCTGCATCGTAGAGTCTGCGTATTAGGGTGCGGTGGGAGACTGTGACGAACGCCGCTGATAGGTCGAGGAGGATGAGGGCTACTGTTTCTCCTATGTCCAGTAAGGTGCGGATGTCGTCTGTTGCGGCGAGGAGGGCGGTTTCCGTACTGTGGTTTTTTCTGAAGCCGGATTGGGAGGAGTCGAGGATGTTGTGTTCTTCAATGAATGTGGCGAGTTGGCTGTTGATGGCTTTCTCGATGACTTTCGCTGGGAACGGGAGCAGGGAGATGGGTCTGTAGTTTTTGAGGTCGGTGGGGTCCGCCGAGGGTTTCTTTAGGAGGGGGTTGACCTCGGCGTGTTTCCAGTCGTCGGGGAATGAGGCGGTCGCCAGGGAGCGGTTGATGGTTTGGCGGAGGATGGGTGCGATGGTGTTGGTGGCTCTATGTCATCCTGTCGGAAAGAAGATGTACTCTGGCTCCAATATGCATGGTGAAAATGTAATGAACTAAAAAGAAGGCCACGTCATCATCAGAAAAACTGTACTTGGAAGGCGTTATCAGAAAAAAGGCTCCAGGGAGGTAATACGGATTTAGCTAAAAGAAATTGTACTAAAATAACAATGGTCCAAAACCCATGAGAAAACCCAAAGAATCAGGGTCTTGTCAAAGTGTGATGAAACCATGGCCAGAAATCGCCAGCAAGTCCAAACACAGCATTGCTCTCAGAAGCAATAGCATGCCAACACCTTTGAGCATGATTCATGATAGCTTAACTTTATCAAGAATGTACCTTTGATGTTTTTCTCATGTTTTAGACCTCTTCCTAAAGAAGTGTATGCAAAGGTTTTCTCTGCAAAAGAGTATATTTTTTAATCACATTGAGGTTATAACGTTTTCTGCATGATGGGAAATGATAAGCATTTTACATCTTTTCTGTGATACATTTTACCAAGAATCTTTACAGATGATTGTTTGAATCCACTTTCATGTGATGTAGGAACATTTATGTGTTATTGACATGTAGGATGATAATTTCAAATTTGGCCAGGGCACTAATCAGTAACTCCAGAAAACACCAGAAACAAAATATACATATTATTGTCCTGTCTCCTGAGATAACCACCAGCAAGTTAATTAATATTGTTTATGTACTTTATTTCAGACTCCGCAAATCAAAAAAATGGTGTTCTTGGACACATGGAAGGGAACAATCAAACATCAGCATGGCAGTTCCTTATTGTGGGGTTTTCAGATCTTCCACATCTCCGAATTCCCCTTTTTCTTGCATTCACACTGATTTATCTGATCACTTTAGTGGGAAACTTCCTTATAATGTCAATAATATACTCCAGCCCATATCTGCACAGGCCCATGTATTTTTTCCTCATTAATTTGTCCTTTATTGACATCAGTGGCATCTCAGTCACATTCCCACAAATGCTAGCCCATTTTTTTCTGAAAAGAGCACTCATTCCCCTCACTGCATGTCTCCTGCAGGTATACTGTTTTGCCCTGCTGTTGACAGCAGAATTCCTACTCCTCACCTTCATGGCCTTGGATAGGTATGTGGCCATCTGCAACCCCCTGCATTACAGGACTATCATGAACAAGAATATGTGCATCCAGCTGGTGGCTGTGAGCTGGGCTCTCGGTCTCACGCTTCCTCTGCCACACATTGTACTGATGTCTGGACTTTCTTACTGTCAGTCGCACACCATCAACCACTTTTTCTGTGATGTAAGTGCCCTGATGAAGCTATCGTGTACCAATATCCACACTATGGAGACAATGAGCTATACATTTGGATCTATTTTTGGACTGGCTCCATTCCTTTTTGTCATCACTTCTTATGTGAAGGTCATCTCAGTGATCCTGAAGACGAAGTCTACAGAGGGGAGGCGCAAGGCCTTCTCAACATGTGTCTCTCATCTCACTGTGGTTATTTTATTCTATGGATCTATTTGTCCTACATATATGAGACCTACATCAACATTTTCATTGAAAGACAACAAGATTGTATCTTTGCTATACACCACTCTTCCTCCACTGTGCAACCCCATTATATACAGTCTGAACAACAGTGATTTTAAGAATGTCCTGAGGAAAAAAAAAGAAAGAGTATAGACTACAGGACCATAGACACTATTTTACAAGAGTATTGATTGATATTTTCCCTAATTACAACCTCTGCAGAACCATGTACATCCTAAAACTGTGCCTATTAATCTATGCATGTCTGGGGCATCATTTGTAAGATTAGTTTTATACATGTCATTTAAGGATAGCCAGGCAGAATGATCTGGTTTCACAAATCATGTTGTTATCAGGAGGAACAGATGTGAACAGTGAATACTGAGCCTTCTTACTTTCTGTAGTTTTAACTTCTTGCCCTTTTCCTAATCACCTAGCTGCAAATAGGAGCTAATTAATCAACTTATTGTGGGACAAAAATGAATCGTATGATGTCATCAGCCAAAGAATGCATGGTATCTTCTCTGCTAACTATAAATTGATGTTCATGATTAAAGTCCTGGAATTAACTTCAAAGGTAAACATTTTATATAAGCAGACCAATTTGCTCATTTGTACTTGTGTATTCAGCTGTGATCAGCAGGGCAATTGCAAAACCAACAAACAAAACTTTCAAGATATTGCACATTTTCAATAAAAAAATCAAACAATATCATAAATACCTTGGCATACACTCCTACTCTTCAAGGCACAGATTCCACATTTGTCAATGATGAATGTCTTACATGGTCTATTAAGGGAGGAGGGGTTAGTTGTTATAAGTAATGTTTGTGCATTTGAGAGATTTCCTTTTAAGTAAAACATGATGATCATGCCAGGTGATGGCCTATTTGTTAGGACTGCAAACAGGCCATTGGAGTGACTCAATTGATAGCCGTTGATCATTCAGATCTTCAAGTTTATTAGGTAGGTCTGCTATCTACTGTGGATCATATTTGTCGACAAGGGAGTTAAGGTCTCCAAAGATACAAAGTTTAGAGTGGCAATTGTGATATTTAATGTCCTGAAGGGCAACAGTGAATGTTACTTGAGGTGTTTGATAGATGAGGAATGAGACGGATAAAGTTGGAGGCAGGAACCAACAAATACGTACAGTTTCACACTCTATGTTGTGAGACCTTTGTTTATGCTAGAATCCTACCACACCGTTTGTTTGTTAAATGTATGTAAAGTGGTTGGTATCCGTGGGAATAGAATCCTGTAGAATATCTGACGCATCATCTCACAACCAACCAACCGTTAGGTTATACATAAGGATGTCTTGATCATGATGCATGTAAAATATTTTTCGGTAGGTAGCTGTTCTGGATGTAGTAGTCACATGTCCAGTTATTTGAGGTGTTGAATGTCCACAGATCACTGGATAGAACCAGTGTACATGCTGGCCAATGTGGATGTGGTATAAGTCTGCAGAGAGTCACATATAACTGTTAAAGTGGTTGTTTCAGTATTTCCCTTGGATGCCTCAGAGCCTGAGTGGTTTGGCAATGTACTCCACAGGTATTCTGTAGGTCCAGTTTGTTGGGTTCACTCAATAGCTGAAGTAGGGATATGAATAGATTGAAAGGAGGAAAACAGTGGGGAATTTGAGAAGTGAGGATGTTGGCAGGATCAACAGTCTTTAAAATGGTTGAAGTGTTGATGGGTTATGAAGGGTAGCTGTTAGGGATGGTTGTGAGTAAATCACAGTGAGAAAAGGTATGAGAATTACGAAAGTATAGTTGAAGGTAAATAGAGTGTTTGCAGAATTGTGGCTTGTACGACCATGTGTTGGTCTACATCATGAGTATCAGGAATTACGACAGGCAGCATGGTTTACAGGTGGAATCAGAAACATCTTCTTAATGGGCTTATTGCATATATAATGGACAATGGATGCAGCAGTTGAGGGAGGTGTGAACATGGGGTGGTGAGTAATAGATGATGTTGGGTTATAGGTAAGGGATATAACACAATGGTGCTGTTAGAAGAGTTAGAAGGAGGGTACACATGAAAAGTGTAAAGGTGGGAGATTTGGAACATACCAACACATCTAACAATAAATCCAATGCCCTATCATAATATTCTATATTGCTGGATAAAGACATCAAATTCAGCCCCTCTGGAGCCCTCGTTGCAAAGTACAATCATATGCAATACAGAACAAAAAGGATAAACAATGAAATAAAACGTTTTCAGAAGATCACAAAATGTGGTCAAGCAGAAAAGCTGGGAGTGATCTCTAATTTTCTATTTTCATGTTGTGCAATTCAGCCACTATATAGATGACTATTTCTCTCCTGTTTTACATCAAAGGTTCAAGTTTGCCATACGTATTTGGCACATGATATAAGCGTGAGGGTGGCAGGAAGCCTTATGAAAGCTTGGCTTGTTTTGACCTTGTTTTGATCTTGAGGGTCCAAGAGGACCTTGAGCTGAGCCAGAGCTATGCATCAGGCTTGGGCCTATATCAAGCTTTCAGTGGGTTGCCCACTGCTAGTGATCATAGCTTCAACATTTTTCAGGGCAGCATAGGTATGTGATGATTTGCCATTCAAAGCACATCATGTGAATATGTGTTTGCAGACTTGATTTACTAAAGGTATAAGGAGGAGATTTGTGTTACTAATATACCTTAAATTCCTTGCTTTATCTTGGTGTAATGGGAGTCTTCCTATCTCTTGAGACTAGGCGTTTAAGAGGCATTAGCTAGTCCATTTGTGTCCTGCTAGCATCTCATTATTTGAAGTATATGGCTTTGAGAGTTTCACTAGCTCCAGTGGTCAGTTGCTTGGAGGCATTGTCCAATGGATTTTCTAGCTTTCAGCCGTTGAGATTAAATGAGAAGGTGAACACAAGTTGGCTGCAAAGGTAAACAATTAACAGCAGAAGAGCAATGAGTGAGCCTTATGGTATGCTAGATGTAAATTTGAATCGTGCAGAGGAAAAGAAAAAAAATATGGTCTTTTGGCCAGAGCTGCCGACTTTGGAGCACGGGAACAAGGTTCGAGCCTCAACATCAGCTCAGAATCTTGTGGTTCTGGGCAAATCACCTAATCTCCCTGTGTCTACCAAAAATGAGTGTGTCCTTGTCTAATGTAAGTGTGTTCTTCTAAAGTGCTCCAATACTTTCAGGTCGATTTCGAGCTGATGGAAGATCTGACACTATGGTAAAAGGTAGTCTATCTTAGGGAAAGGTATTCAACTTCTATGTTTTCTAGTCTCTTACACTTTGATTTCACAGTTCATGTAATGTGTATGATTGAATTCTCAGTAAAGTACATTAATCATCATAACTAAGGAGACAATCCTAATACATGTTGATAAATGTATCCTATTATAGCAATTATACCATGCCTAATATGATGAAATTCATACATTTCATCACACAGTATCAACAATATTTTTGAAAGATAGGAGCCCGGCATCTTCCAAATATCTCTGGAGAAAATAGTATGATAGAAGGATCTTATATATCTCAGTGTATTCATTATGTCAATAGGTCCTTTCACCAGGACTTAAAGTTATTTGCACTTCTATGTCTCCAATGAATGTAAACCCTAGGCTTTCACAGAAGTAAAGCAATTGCTGTGAACCTCTTGAACAGTCTAGGAATTTCCTTCACTTATCACAAATTGGCCATCATTGGGGATATCATTACATTTGAAGGGATCATTTGAGTCAGCTCCTGAAGCACCTTTTGCCAGTGGGCAGAAATCATAGAGCAAGTACATGCCCTAGATAAACAGTGTTCCGGCTTTACATGTCTAGCAGTCTGTATTTATAGTAATTCAAAATCACAGCAATAACGCAAGAGTGTAATGTGCACTATGTACATATTTCATCTGTATTAGACTGAAATTGTCATTTGAGTAGACTTCCTTGATCTGTTGACAGCAATATGACCATTGTGCATATAAAGTGCATGCCTTGATTCAAAACCCCCCACGTAGACTTTGAGGTCACATGACAGGGGGAAATGTCATTTGCTACAATAGTAGTACAAGTACGTCTCCTATTAGTCTAGCATAATTTTGGTCAGTTATATTACAGAACAGCTATTGCCACTCCTTGGGTCATCTCACCCATTGAACTGGGAAGTCTTTGAAATATAAGTATGTCCATGTATGTGGCCAATGTCTTCCCAGAGTTTTAAATCAGTTGCTTTAAAATATGTCACTCAGGGAATGCAATTACAAACCAAACACGTGTCTAATAACCAAATTTGGCTAGTGATCCTTAACCCTGGGTTGTTAGTAAATGGAAAGTGTGGTGTATATATTTCTGCACTGTTTCTTAGGTTTACTAATCATGACAATGCTCACACCATAAAGGTATACCGTTGGATCTCTGCGGTAGGGTGTTGTGGAGTACAGTGTGCAGCAGAACTGGGGCAGCCAAACAAGCACCACAATCCTAATATAGCCCCTTGCAGTGTAGATCTCAAGGTATCAGTAATGGCTGCTTAAAATCAACAGGGATTGGGAGAGGTCTTCACAATACTAATATTGCCCAAGGTTACACCAGATTTCTGCCAGAGAGTGTAATCTGCAAGCTTAGCAGAGAGGTTTACTTTACCTAACACTCATTTCCACACCTGGAGGAACTCTGATCAAAGACAGCTGCATTAGCTGGCCGCTGGTATGATGAGCAATCATCCTTAAGAAACTCACGAGGCAAGATTGCTATTCAATGCTATAGCCAGCAAAACTGAGGCAGTGAGTTTTCATTTTACACATTTGCCTTCTGACCATAATTTGTATTTCGGACATGTCCTCCAAATAATTATGTCTGGACCCTCAAAGATATCACCCATCATTATTGCTAATTCTGTGTTTGATAGCAAATTGTTTTGATAATCAACATTTTTCTTTGTCCACAGATTTCACCTCACTCATTATACGTATTCATTTGAATAAATTGTTTTTAATGATATTTAAAATGTTTGTAGTTGTACTCTTTGCTGTATTTTTAAAATGTGGTTTATTTTTAAAATGTTCATATACTCTCAACATTTTCCAGATACCCAGTGTGCATCATATTCATGGTTAAATCATCCCATTTAAAAACATATTCAGAGCTAATCTAAAGAAATTACACAACTGTTGATGTTCTTGAGAAGAATAAAGGTTTTATAACATTTAAGAAAATCATCCTGTTCTGTTCTAAAACTATTTACAGATTTCACAATTTAGGTATATACCATTCCCATCACTGTAAGAACTTTGGTTACTGGTTGAGGGGGGGAACCCTACTCAAGCAGCAACCATGATCCTTATCATGTTGATGTCACAGTTATTCACAAATTAACACGTTCTTATCCCTCTTATAGCTAGATGCAAAAGCGGTCAGGGTTAACTCAGAAACAATGTGTAAGGTATTTATGCAGCACTTAAAAGAGTAATGAAGTGAAACACAACACCAGAAAAATCTCTCACCAATTTAGAAACATAGAGTAAACTGTAATAAATAATTTAATACCAAAATGACAAAAATCCAATCTGTAGAACCGGAGATATGCAATTTTAATCCTTTAAGTGAAAATAGCGCTAAAAAGCACAAAGCGCACACTGTGGTTATCTAATCGTGTCAGACCGGGACAAAGTCACAAGTTAAGACCGACTACAATTGATCATGACTTGGCTGCAGCGACCCAGTCAGGCCCGCTGAACAGGACTACCTTAACTCCTGGTTGTGGAGCGATGCAGAGTCTCGCTTTGAGGGCATCGCATACCAGTGGTTTCAAGTATCTGCAAGGCTGTGATGCCTGATCCTGCTTCATCGTCAAGGATGCCGTCAATGAGGTCCCTACAAAGCAAAATCTTGCGTTGAAAATATGCTGTGCACTGGCTGGTTCCAAAGACTTAGGATGCAAAGTCCTGCTTTATCGTCAAAGATGCTGTCGACAAGGAGCTTGTGGTGCATTATATTAATTGAGGATGCATCATGCAGCGGCGATTCCTGGTAGGTTGTGGGCAGTGATGCGAGGTCCTGCACCAGGGATGTTGTCACGCAGCACTCCCAATGTGACATTTGGTTAGGGGTTGCATCATGCAGAGTCCCCAATGTAGATTTTTGGCAACCACAGGTGGGCTGACAGAGCACCTTCTGGACAACTTCCAAAGTTCCAGATCTGGAGTGGCATCCCTTGGGAGGGGAGGGCTCACAGCTAGCAGAGTCAATGTGTTGGGTTCAATATGGAGGCGAGCCCACTAGATTTTGGAGTTGCTCTGGTGAACCTGGGTTCAAGGGATGAAGGTCCAGTCCTTCTCAGGAAGGAAGGAAGGCAGCAGGGCAGGAGAGGAGCATAGCAGGGCAGCAGAGTTACAGTTCTTCCTGCTGCAAAGCAGCACAGCATTCTTCTTCTGAATCTTCCACAGATCCATATGTGTACCTGGTTCCCACTTTGAAGTAGCAGCTGTTTCTAGAGGCTCTCACACCTTTGAGGTGCAGCTCAATCCTTTCCTCCTCAATCCTTTCCTCCCTGCCATGGCCCGAGTTTGGACACAAAAGACTAGTGACAAACACTTTGTGAGTGTGTTCAGGCAGAGGCTTTGTGATGTTCAAGGGTGGTAGGTGACTGCTCCTCCCCTCATTAAGTGAGAGTGGTCCATCCTGTCAACAGCTAGCATCCCTCTGTTGTACTGTCTGGGAGCAACACACAAAGACCACCTGTCATCTGCACCTAGTCATGTCACCCAGGATACAGGCTGCAGGCACCAATGGTTAGGGCAAGAAAATGCCAACTTTCTAAAGGTGTCCTTTTAAGAAGTATGTGACTTAAAATCTGACTTTCCCATTCAAGAAGGATTTAAATTGAAATTCTTAAGACACAAAACAACTACGCATTTATGTTTGTATTGTCTCCACCCTTGTTTACTCCCTGATATCTAAAACCCGACACCCAGCTCCTTATGGGTAATACAACTGAGGTGGTTTTTTGCGTCCCTAATAATCTATTTAAAAATTAATTTTCTGCCCCTTGTAGAGCCTTAGGAATAGAATATCCCCATACCCCTCCCCGTATATGCCCATGCTAAGAGTTTTCCTGTTATAAAGCATAATAATTTCTGGGGGGGGGGGTGTTGCCCTAACTTCTTTGCAAAACTGAAAATTGATTCAGAAGCTGCCTCCATCCCCTGTCTTCTCTGAATTATTAACTTTTCCCAGTTCACTAAACATCAGACCAAAATAGCTAAAAGCTTTTGTTTTTTTTAACCACTGTCCTCACAATGAAAATGTTTTTGAACTGGGTATTCTTTGGGTCATAGGTCATAACATAAGATTTAAATGTACCTAAAGCTTCAGATCTTGCATAAAATTATAAGAAACATTTAATAGTGATTGCAGCCCATTTGCTGCACGCACAATTATAACCTCTTTGTCCACGTATAATATTACCAGGAGTAAGCGGCTACCAATATTGGGGACGTCACAGGTGCACAAAATGAACAAGGTTTTCGAGGTGTTTCTTTACGTTACAAATAAAAAAGGGGCCAAAATACTGCCCTGTCTGACTTTCCACTTGACTTGAATAGGGAACGTATAGTCTCCTTGTTGCGGATAGCGGACCCTCTTATGGGTATCTTGTACCTTGGCCTTAGCATATTTAGCTAAAATATAATTTAGGCTCAGAGCTTGCTCGGTGGTTACCAAGCCCAGGTAAAAAACAGATTGCACATGAAAAAAAGAATTCTCTTTCACCCAAATTTGAACTGAGGTATCAAATAATGAGATGCATCTGTAGTTTGTAGGGGCGTTTCTATGATCTTTCTTAAAACTAGGAATGGTGACAGATTCCTTTCAGTTCTCTATATTTCCCTTTTTAATAACTGTTCCAAAAACGTTTGTTAGCTACGGGGCCCAGATGTCAAGATTATATTTAAAATTCTCGCCTGGTGCCTTCCCAGTAGCAAAACATAAAATTGCTTTGCGAACTTCACCTATCAAAATGGTCTCACAAACTTTCAGAAGTTCTGGGAGTAAAACTGAGGGTTCAGTTACAGCTAAGGGATTGATGTCCTCATTTTTTGGCTAACAAAACACAAGAAATGTGTTACCCATTCTTACATTCCTGTCGGCAACCTTCCAGAAAAGAAAGGGTGGCTTAAAATCTCCCAGAAAGCCCTATTATCTCCATGGTGGGCTGCTCTTTCCAAATCCTCCCAGTCTCTATTTCTCCACTCAGCTTTCCTCTTTTCTATCACTTGTTTGTAAGTTTCTCTGGTCCGATTAACCACAGTCTGATCCAGTGGGACCTTATAAGTAACTGGCTTTTGTGCTTTATAAGTGTTTTGTGCATTTATGGTTAAACCTAGACTGCCCTCTGGGTTCCATGGAGGTTTAGCATTGGTAAGGGCTTCCACAACTGATCTGCATTGCTTACTAGAAATATGTTGTATTACTGCTGGATCAGCGTCACCTGCAAGGCAACACAGAATCTCTGGCTGGTGGTTAATATAATAATCCTTAAATACTACATCAGGATTAACATGATTCCATTTACTTCATATCCCCTTATTTGGTGCATTAATTAGTAAGGGTTTCAACTTAACAGGTAGGGGATAGAAACCTATATGTTAGGATTAAGCCTGTCAAGGCTTCACAGTGCGCTGAGTGCTATTCTCTCCCTTCCATCCATGATCCCTCAGACACTTGACCCACTTGGGCATTTTACAATGTTAATATCACCAGCCCAAATAATAAAAGCTTTCGCAGGAGCCCTGGAAATATATCTATGAGAATGTATTCCAAATCTTCTATAATCCCCACTGGTTTCATTACAAAAAAAGTGTCATAAAAATGTATTAAGATAATGTTGATGTTTGTCCTAGTTAGGGTCAGCTCCAAAATCCAATAATAAGGGCTAGACATCAACATCTTGGCCGCAAGGTTTCTTAGTGAGGTGGATATCAGGACTAATAGGCACCTTTTCCCCCTCCCCAAATTTGATGGAATCGCCGAGGAGATGAAAGCATGAAACCCATCAAGCACAATACTGTTATATGTCTAAGTCTCCTGGAAACAATTAAGGTTGAATTTGCCCATGAAAGACAGCCAGCCATTTTTGTTCAGCTTTGAGGATATCCCTGATATATGCCAAGATGGAAATTGTAAATCCCAATGTCATCCCATTAATTTGACCCCTGGCATCCTGGGCCAGAATTACTCCCCTTTGTGGATTAGTACACGGAAAGCTTCTTTCTGATACAAGGTGTATATATGGGTCCTCTCTGGGGGAGTGGGGGTAATTTACACTTGGGAGGGTCGACCCACTGAGTTGTCTTTGAGGTCGTCTATTTTCACGGATATGTGCATTGAATTTACGCGCATACCACTCCTTTCCGCTGAGAGTTGGCCCACATGAACAGGAGATCAGAAAAGACTGACCCCCTATGTTGACTCTTCATCCTTCTTGTTTAGTGTCCTTTCGGCTTGTACCATAAAACTACAAAGAGCCCTCGATGGTGTAGTAGCATTTATAATACAGTACATGGGTATATGACACACCATGCTATAAAGGACTTATAAATAAATTAAACATGCCAATCAGGTGTAAACAAATTTTACCAAATTTAGCGGAGAGAGCACAGGCACTTTAGCACTGGTTAGCGGTGGTACAGTGCCACGACAATGCAGTATTTGCTGGCATCCCAGCCCATCTTCTTCATTGACTTTAAACCATCCAAAACACCACCAACAGACTTGTCCTTGACCTGCAGGACTGAACCCACAAATCACCACTCCTCAGAGAGCTCCACTGGCTCCTCATCCAGGAGTGCTGCCAGTCCAACAGCAAACTAGACCAGTCCAGACTTCTCACACATGCATTCAAGTCACTACACAATAATGGACCCACATAACTCAATCACCGGCTTAACTTCCATCAACCCACCAGACAACTTACCTCCAGCATCACTCGCGCACACACACAGGAGGGCATTGCACAGGTGGGCATGGTTGTTCCCATGCAAATACCCATGTGTTTCGACATAAATTTCTACCTACAACGTACTGTATGGTTTCCACCAAAATCCTATGCTTCCTTGAGGCAGGCCCAATGATGATAAATCCATTCAGATCTTCTGATTTGTCTCACTATGCACATGTGCTGCATTGTACAGCACACATACAGAGCGGTAAGAGCCCTAAAGCATAGGTTTTGTACTGGAAGGGATGCCTTTAAGTGCAAAACCTATGCCTTGTTAAGATCATCAAGTTTTCCAAGAAAGGGACAGTTTTGTTTAAATTTGAAGATGTGTGTTATTGATTACGCAATGAGAATAATCAATTTCACATGTCTAGCATTTTTTATTCTTCTGTCTTCAAATGTGTCCTGAATTGATCAAAACCCAGATTATGAAAAATAGATTCACAATAGTTAAATGTCTGCATGATTTTTTAGATTAGAAATTTCAATATGTAGCTGCAAAAAAACTTGGATGTGCTATGGTTATAGTCATGCCAGGAATGTCATAAACACTTTGACCATTCCTATTCAAACTCTATTATTGCCATCATGTTTCTGCCAAAAATGTGGTTTCTCATCACTTTTCATACTTTTCCATCTTTTAAGAAAGCAAGAATATTGGCATCAGGTTTGCTTACACTTACAACTTAGGATAATTGATTATATTGTTTTAGTTATGGACACTACCATACCATCTTGGACACTCACTTTATAAGACACCATGTATTTTTTTTATAATCCTTCAAGTTTTAGGGATGTGCAAAATGTTAGACTATGGTGCAATGCTAATAGTCCTTATAAGTTTTCAAAACATAAGGACGAATTGATACTCAGATCTTATAAAAACCACGGCTATCGGGCTACAGGTAATGCGGCCGATTGAGATCAGGATGAGCGTGGCTCTCATTCAACCTTAGCCAAAGGAGGAGGCACTGGTAAAACTCTCTGAGGCTCTGGCTAAGCTCTTAGCCTTCAATGACTGGTGCCAGGAAGTGTTCATCCTGAAACAGAGACATGTGTCCTTGTCCTTATGCCTGAAATTGCAGGCACGCTGGTCCAGACAGAACAACAGACTCTGTTGACCCTAACCTCCTCAGAAACCTGAAGAATAGGCTTCTTATTTACTGATTCTGCTAGAAAAAGAGGACCACCTGGAGATGGCACAGTGAGGGACTAAGATCTACAAACATTCAATGACCATATTGCAATTGTTTCCTGGTGTTTTTACTATTCATGAAATGCTTCACAGCTTCAGTGTTTATCTTCTCTGATGTCACCAGTCATATTGTCTGCACTATGTTAAGAATTCTAAAATAAATATTTTAAAATGCATATCGTATTTTTAAGAATCTTCGAGTGTGTTATTAATTCACAAAAGAGTACTTGAAGTTCACTGTGTCAACACACTGATCTTATGGGATTGATCATTGGGAAGCAACATTTCCTACACATTATTGCTCAGTGGGTTCTGTCTGTGTTGCAGTTTAATTGGATTTCAAATTCGTATTGACTGAGGCCTTGCACCATGTGGTCAGAAATGCTACTCCTGCGGTTCTAGGGCTGGGCCCCAAATTATATCTGGTTCAGACAGTGCAGAAAAGCTGCAAAATGGAATCTGCAATGGTACATGGTTGCCTAAAGTGCATCGGCGAAGAATTAAAGTAGAAGGGAACGACATCTCAGTAGATATAGTGCTGTTCTACTCTTTCCTTGAGTGAAAGAACAAGTGAGCAAAGAACAATGGATTTAACTCAGATCCCTTGATGGGTGAATGTTTGATTAATTCAGCATTCCGTCCGTCATTTGCTGCCGCAGCACTTTTTACACTGAGTGGGACGGGTATGCCCAGATGTGGGTTCTTGCTAATTTTACCCCTGGATTCAAGCTAGCCTGGCTTGTGAGGCGTGTTACACAAAACCTGACCCAGGATGATTATTTCAGGTCCAGGAAGGACCCAGCTTTGCAGCTTGGACTGGACTGGCTTGGTCAAAGTTGGAATGGCATAAAATTATGGATGTAACCCTGGTCTCTTGACTTGGGGTTAGAGTTTGATTAATTCAGCACTCCCTCTAACATTTGTTGCTGAAGCACATTCTTCATAAATTAGGGATGACATATTCTTTTCATCTGACCTGTTATATCTCAATATCAGACTCTCAGCTGTGGCAGTGTTGTGGGTGTTGTTCTTCCGTGCTGTAACGGAGGGTCAAAGGGCAGAAGTAGGTATGTTTAGCAGTTGAAATAATGAGGTGAAACAGATCGGGGAGGGCCTTACCCTCCAACATGGATCATAGACTTGCATCCATGCTAGGGTGGACTCCTGCAGCCGGACATCTAAACAAGGCAGGTGGTGACTGCAGCCAGACATCTAACCATGGCCAGGGGTGACTGCAGCCAGACATCTAACCATGGCCAGGGGTGACTGCAGCCAGACATCTAACCATGGCAGGTGGTGACTGCAGCCAGACATCTAACCATGGCAGGTGGTGGCTGCAGCCAGACATCTAACCATGGCAGGTGGTGACTGCAGCCAGACATCTAACCATGGCAGGTGGTGACTGCAGCCAGACATCTAACCATGGCAGGTGGTGACTGCAGCCAGACATCTAACCATGGCAGGTGGTGACTGCAGCCAGACATCTAACCATGGCAGGTGGTGACTGAAGCCAGACATCTAACCGTGGCATGTGGTGACTGCAGCCAGACATCTAACCATGGCATGTGGTGACTGCAGCCAGACATCTAAACAAGGCATGTGGCGACTGCAGCCAGACACATAACCAAGGCATGTGGTGACTGCAGCCAGACATCTAACCATGGCCTGTGGCGACTGCAGTCAAGCATCTAACCGTGGCATGTGGTGACTGCAGCCAGACATCTAACCATGGCATGTGGTGGCTGCAGCCAGACATCTAACCATGGCATGTGGTGGCTGCAGCCAGACATCTAACCATGGCATGTGGCGACTGCAGCCAGACATCTAACCATGGCATGTGGTGACTGCAGCCAGACATCTAACCATGGCATGTGGCGACTGCAGTCAAGCATCTAACCATGGCATGTGGTGAATGCAGCCAGACATCTAACCATGGCATGTGGCAACTGCAGTCAAGCATCTAACCATGGCATGTGGTGACTGCAGCCAGACATCTAACCATGGCATGTGGCGACTGCAGCCAGACATCTAACCATGGCATGTGGTGACTGCAGCCAGACATCTAACCATGGCATGTGGTGACTGCAGTCAAGCATCTAACCATGGCAGGTGGTGACTGCAGCCAGACATCTAACCATGGCAGGTGGTGGCTGCAGCCAGACATCTAACCATGGCAGGTGGTGACTGCAGCCAGACATCTAACCATGGCAGGTGGTGACTGCAGCCAGACATCTAACCATGGCAGGTGGTGACTGCAGCCAGACATCTAACCATGGCAGGTGGTGACTGCAGCCAGACATCTAACCATGGCAGGTGGTGACTGAAGCCAGACATCTAACCGTGGCATGTGGTGACTGCAGCCAGACATGTAACCATGGCATGTGGTGACTGCAGCCAGACATCTAAACAAGGCATGTGGCGACTGCAGCCAGACACATAACCAAGGCATGTGGTGACTGCAGCCAGACATCTAACCATGGCCTGTGGCGACTGCAGTCAAGCATCTAACCGTGGCATGTGGTGACTGCAGCCAGACATCTAACCATGGCATGTGGTGACTGCAGCCAGACATCTAACCATGGCATGTGGTGGCTGCAGCCAGACATCTAACCATGGCATGTGGTGGCTGCAGCCAGACATCTAACCATGGCATGTGGTGGCTGCAGCCAGACATCTAACCATGGCATGTGGTGGCTGCAGCCAGACATCTAACCATGGCATGTGGCGACTGCAGCCAGACATCTAACCATGGCATGTGGTGACTGCAGCCAGACATCTAACAGTGGCATGTGGCGACTGCAGTCAAGCATCTAACCATGGCATGTGGCGACTGCAGCCAGACATCTAACCATGGCATGTGGTGGCTGCAGCCAGACATCTAACCATGGCATGTGGTGGCTGCAGCCAGACATCTAACCATGGCATGTGGTGGCTGCAGCCAGACATCTAACCATGGCATGTGGTGGCTGCAGCCAGACACCTAACCATGGCATGTGGCGACTGCAGCCAGACATCTAACCATGGCATGTGGTGACTGCAGCCAGACATCTAACAGTGGCATGTGGCGACTGCAGTCAAGCATCTAACCATGGCATGTGGCGACTGCAGCCAGACATCTAACCATGGCATGTGGCGACTGCAGTCAAGCATCTAACCATGGCATGTGGTGGCTGCAGCCAGACATCTAACCATGGCATGTGGCGACTGCAGCCAGACATCTAACCATGGCATGTGGCGACTGCAGCCATCTGCAGCAATGGATAATGTAACCATGATCTGACTTTCTATATTTTAGCACCGTGATCAGTAGATTCTGACAATAATCCTTAGTCAGCCTCAATCACTGAACTCATTGAATGTGCTAAAGCTCCAGTCAGCTAGCCATGTTCTGATTGGCGAATTCCATGTCGCACAAAGTCACAACACCAGGAGATGAGCTGAACTCGTTTCCCCATTCTTGAGAGTCCAGTGGCATTTGGTCATCGAGTTGTTGAGGTTAAACATTGCTCACCTGTGCACTACAATAACAGCTTCACTGCCCATGGACCTAATGTTAATGACAAACTTTTCATTGCTTGTCAGTGGAAACTTTGGACTTGGTGCCAGCTACAAATGGCACCAAAGATTGGTCGGTTCACCATGCGCACATTACAACCGCTTTGAAGTACCATTAACCCAGACATAGACTCATCTGCATAGCTAGATATACCCACAGTACAAGGTTCAAATCAAACATCATTCAATGTTTGTGTTCTTTTCTTATAGTTTGTCTGCTTGGAGTCTATAGTCTGAATATTTACAAGTCTCCTCACAGTGTCCTTTGTTCTGACTTTTATCCTAGATCACTCCATGTCTGATGGCAGTGGGGTTCATGGGGATTCTTGTTCCCAACATCCTCATGATCCAAGAGACGAAGATGAACCTCCCTCCTTGAAGACTCACTCTTATGCAGAGGGTGGATCCAAGCATAGGGGCAGGACTATAGGGTCTGCCCTCCAACCTAGGTATCCACCTGTAGCTGAGCCTGTGGCATCTTGCATGATACCAGCCTAAAGCCAAATGATTCAATAATAATATTAAGATCATTTAGCAGTTTAGCACGCTGCGTTAAGCTTTACATTGAATCAGCGTGTATCTCATTGGAACATTTACTGTAATATACACATGTCCCATGCAAGGTATTGTTTACCTTTCCCTCCTACGCTTAAACATAAAGCTGTGTAAGTTGTTCACATAATTCATTACTTAGATATCCAGCACACACAGCACTGTACCCATGTGTGTGAATGAAACAAAGGTGATTTATTCCCTACATCAAAAAGCTACTCACCTTTTGTCCATTTATATTTCACTAGTATTTACAATACATTAATCCTTGTATAATGTCAGGTAAGGGCTAAAACAATTTTACAACCCAGTCATTTTGAGGGAACTCTCAGAAGCCTTTAGTCAGGTGTGTATAGATTAGGGGGTGCAAGACAAGGACCCCAATCCAAACATCAAAGAAGTATTCATACATTCTGAACCAAACATAATGCTTCCATTAGACGCATTAAGAAGCACACAGTTGACAGACCTTCTTACCTTTAAATTCTGCCAGCAAGGATCTATAAGAAATCAACTTGCAGTTGCCTCTTGCATCCATAAACATTCAGAAGATAAAGGAATATCCCTTTCCTGCTGAAGCAACCAAAACATTTCAATTTGGCACACACAGCATTGTGTTAGCTTGTACAAATTGTTGAGGGTGAGACTCCAGATCCATCATGTGGTGCTAAGAGAACCATTCACTCAGTCCCATCCAATCACAAACATGAACCTTGTTAGCTGACCTCGAGGCCTGTAATGTACACCAACATAAAGAAAAGTGTGCTTCCACATCACATAATGGCACAGTGATGTGCATTGGTGGCTCCATACAGTAATGAGTGTGAAGTATCTTACAGAGCACCTCATCAATGGTATCACATCAGCATGACTGGACAGGTGCACACAGAACAGCTTGCATTGTGTAAAGACTCAATGTTGGTATGTGTCACTCAAAAACTCTCCTCAATAGGTATCATGTATCCCTGACAAAATGCATAATCTTCAGTTAAGGAAAAATATTTTTTTTAAATGCTACATTCAGCAGAGTCATTAAATCCTACAGGTAGCAGGTACATTTATGTGCAAATGTAATATTTTTGCCTAAAGCATGAATCGTTATTAATACTATTAAAATGATTTTCAGTGAAACGCCTACAACGTAACTTCTTAATCAGCAATGTCCTTTAAAATCATTTTTCGTACACCTCATGAATTTAGATTTCAAGGATTCAAGCACAAGTCACAACAAACTTTATAAATATGCTACAAAATAGGAATCTGGTGAATTCAGTGTTGGGGAGCAGAGTCAAGTTTGCTGCCATGATTCTTGCCCTGGCAAAGCATTGCTAGGGCTTTATCAGTGGAAGGGGGAACGCAGGAGCTGCATACAGGGGGCATAAGAAACAGGTGTGCATAAGGGTTACAGACTGCATAACTAATCTAAGGAAACATCACTACATTTGCTGGCAAAGTGGGAAAGCACTAGGGGCCAGATGTAGGAAGCCTAATACCGATCGGTAACGGCCTAAATTACCGAATTTCGGCCGTTACTGACCGGTATTAGGCTTTTGGAATGTAGGGGCCTAATTTAAGGATTCGGTAATTTACCGAATCGGTAATTTAAGGAATCAGTAAATTAGCGAATTCTTAAATACCAATTCAGTAAATTACCGAATCCTTAATGTAGGAAGCACTCAAGTGAGTGCTTTTCACTTGTAAGGATTCGTTATTTACCACCAACTACAAGTTGGTGGTAAATAAAGAAAACCGTTAAAAAAGCAATGTTGTGCTTTAGGCATGTTTGTGTGCCACATGTGCACCCATGCACTATACAGGGGTGCAACAGGGTGTCAATGTGACACCCTGCCACCCTTGTAGGTCTACTCCCTATTACTGATTCGGTATTTACCAAATCAGTAATTCGCATTCATTCCTGGCCCATAGAAATGAATGGGAATAGCGATTCGGTAAATACCAAATCGGTATTTACAGAGCTTTACTGATTTGGTAAAATTTACGGAATCATTATCTACATATCATTTACCGATTCTAAAATACCGAATCGATAAAATTCGGTATTTTGGAATCCTTAAATGAAATTTACCTACATCTGGCCCTAGATGACGTAGTTCCGAGCCCGACACCTTATGATTGCTCATAGTTTGAAGTACAGGATCATGGCACAGTGTCTAGTCCATGGAGCACCTGCTGTTGTAAACCTGCATGCCAGTGAACAGTGCCAAGAGGTCAGTTGGTCAGTTGCGCTGGTAGAGACTTTCTGATACTCCACCTGACATCTGGGCTTTTTGTGAGTGCCCGGCTTTCCTGCCTGCTTCCCCTCTTGGGACAATATGGTATTTTCTCAAGGTGCCAGGCCAGTAAAGGCATTCTACTGGCTGGGCGGCATGGGAAGCTGACCACATGCAGTGCATGAGAAGATGTACAATGTCTGGGCAATGTTAAAATGGCACTTTCTGGGTCTGCAATCCTATCTTGTTTGTCTGAGGCAGTGAAACATATAATGCTTTGCTCTGGTCTCAATCAATCAATCAATCAGGACATTTATAAAGCGCACTACATACACAGAAGGGTCTCAAGGCGCTAAGGTGTCTCCATGACAGCACTTTAGAAGGAGCGTGCAGACACCACGGAATGGAAGAAAAATTCTTCTCTGAAGAAAGGCAAAATTCAAAAGAACCTATCATCTTATAAGTGAAACATCTGACAGCGCAAACCACACTCCTTGGACTGGATTTGTTATTAAAATGGGCCTGAATATGGAGCAAGGGAATAGACTGGTGCATGCCAGTGGTCCCTCTCTTGGGGCCAGGTGTACAGGGGGGGTCAGTGAGTGCCAGTAGGAGCTCACTTGGCGTGGGTCACACTGAGGGGAGGAGGCACCGGTGAATGACAACTTTGGGTGTGCCCTGGGCCTCTCTGGGGGCTCTTCTAGCTCAAAGCTGGGCTACTCTGAAGTTCTTGCTCTGTTGTCAGTTTCCAGTCAACATACTTTTTTTCTGAAGCTGCATTTTTAGCAAATGGTTTCTCTTTGCATACAATACCATCTAAGGAATATTTCCCTACCAAATGCATGGCAATGGTTTCTTGTTTTAAGTAACTACCTAGGTAACCTGATTAGTTTGCCGGGAGTCATCATATGGTATGCCACCAGTAACACTTGGGCTTTCCTGTTTTTAGTTTCTATTTTTGGTAACTTCTTGTGGGGTTTTTTAATTGTTTTCCACTGATTTGAATACCTTAAAAACTGTTAACAGTGGTTACACATTTTCGTACCACAAAAACAACAGAAACAGTGTTTTTCGGAGTTTATGGACTGTTTGCCTTTTATTATTGCTTGCTTCCTGCACTGATGGCATAATGATAGTGTACATACAGTGTATATGATGTCCAAATACATTTCTACAAATCAAACGTGTTGCAGTACACCATACAATACTTCCTCAGTGAGCCTTTGGTCATGCACGCTCGCTCTTTCCTTCCAGTGTAAACTTTTATTTGTGAAAAGGTCCTCTCAACATTGGCACTTGAGACAGGCAACCCCAAAACAGGCAGTACACAATTTGCTAACTCTGGCCACTGACATAGCTTTCCATGCCAATCGTGGTGCACCTGAAGATTGTAATTCCCTGGGACAGGTTCTGCAACATACACCTTAGAGTTACTGAAGCAGTCAAAAACGAAGCAGTACTTTTCAATGTTCTGAGAAAGTTCCCCTTTACGGAAGGGATCTAGAACTTGTGCTGAGTACCATAGTGAGGCTTCATTGACCTTAAATACCAGGGTTGGTGAATTGACATTTCTCTGCATCATTGCAAGCCATTTCTCATGCATTGTAAAATAAATTGTGATGAATTGCTTCTCAACAATTCTTTGCATACCAAATGGCAAGCGTTCTAACATGGAACATGTTGGTAAGAACTTTTTGCAGCAGCATTTCAAGTGACACTGCTTTCCATGTTTTCCAAAAGACTAGTGTTGTGTTTTCAACACTATTCCAGATGCTCGGTGACAGCACTCTTTTCATATATACCTGGCTCTTGCATTCAATATTTAAAGCCTAGAGTGTTTGGAAATTCACCTATAATAGATTCTGACTCATTATAAAAGGGGGCTGATGTATCAAAGGGGTTCACCCATTCTGTCTGTGAGTAAATGTGATGGTACATACTGGGAAAGATTCACATGGAACTAGACATTTTACCTATCAGTGAAAGAATCAAATGTAGGCAAACTATAAAATATGGTTTTAATATTTTCTGATTCTCTACAGTTTATAAAATCATTAAATAAGACCTAAAACATACTTCTAACCCTTGTATCTTTAGAACAAAGACCAAAAAACTGAAAAAAGTCAAAGGAAGAAGAAACAATACTTTAGTGACATCCATAAACAACAAAACTCAAGCAGAATAATGTTAGCCCAGTCTTTCTTGCCGCTACCTTGTAAATCAACAGGCACCTTTGTAAACTACTTACAATATAAATCCAACTTTACAAAGGTATCTCAATGTCTGAGTACAAAGTTCTAAAAACGATATAAACCTTAATGCGTCTTTATCGTGCAAGTTACATCAATGATTTTAAATCTGCTTAAAAATGTATTTACATGTACAGAAGATGAAATCTCAAAGTGTTCACTAGGGGCAAGCCAGGCAACTTAGATTCTTATATAAAGTTTCATTGGTTGGGAGGAACACCGTTATATGGTGGACCTCCCACCCCAACAAATCTTCAAATTTCTCTCTCCTATAGAGTAGGAGAAATGACTAGGTAACTCCTGGTACAGCCTTCGCTCACTCCTCCAGTAGAAAGTGTTTGACTACACATTTTGTCTGCCACAGTTCTGCTTTGTCACAGTGACAGTGACTTTGCCCTATTGAGGGCATTCTGTCACTCATATTCACTGCCCATTTTGTCATGGCAGATAGGGTGGAATCAGCACCAGAATGTTAAATGTCTCCCACATGACACTCACCTAGCAAACAACACTGCTAAAAGGAGAGCCAATGAGGTGGCGGCTCCCTTCACAGCAGTGAAAGCCACACTGGCCAGGCATGGACCTCTAAATAAGGCAGTCGCCCTGCTAGGGTGGGGCAAGGGCCGAATACAGCCCTGGGTCAGTACTGCTATAGTTTAAAAAAGGGAAGGAAAACTCCATTGTGTCCGGATTCAGTTTGGGGTGGCACTGAACCACTACTTCGATGTGTGCTGTTTATTCCTGAAATAAGTCATGTGGAGCTGTATCTCATCCGCATATTGGTAGTATTATTTTTAGTTTTTAGAGGGCCAGTGGTGCCTGGCATGGTTTACGGGTGTGGGCGGGTGTGGGGGTTTGCTGGGGTGGTGGTACTGGGTGGCAATTGTGGGAGGCAGAGACCAAAATAAAATTTTAAAATAACTTACCTTGCCACCGGGTACATCATCTCTGCTCCTGCTCTCCTGCCTCTGACTTCAGGAACAGGAAGCAGGCAGCCAGGCTCCCTCCCCTACGCCAATCAAAATGCTACAATGCAGCATTGTGATTGGTCTGAGCGCCATAACACGGTGGTCGGTCAGAGGCTGTAGGGGTGGGCATATTCTCCATGAGGGCTCTAATGCAGCCTGCATCAAGAATGGGGCAAGTGACTAGTTTGGGTGGCCTGAGAGGGCTGACCAAACAGTCATTGTGTACTTAGGATTGGGCAAACCACTTCTCCACTGCCCTGCTCCAAGAGCAGAGCAACCTCACCCACCCGCAAAGCACCACACACAAAATAATAATAACTGAGAGTTATTATCATGGTATGTTTTTGCTTCTTGCATTGCTAGAAAGCAGTTGGGCGACGCTCCTCTACCATAGCGGTGGAGTCACCACTGCATTGGGCTATCTGTATAGCTTGTAAAATAAAAGGCCAAGAATGGATCTCAATTAAGCAGATCCAATGATACAGAATTGATGACACTCACCTCTATGTCCACGTATGTCCTTCAAGGAATTTGTGATCAAGAGAAGGATGTCATATTTCCATTATTAAATATCCTTGTAAGATTAAGGGGCATTGGCAGACAGGAGCTGCTGTGATACATGAACACATTTAGAGTGTCAGCTACCATACTGGGCTCAGTATAAATGCCAAGTGTATGTCTGAGTGACTGCGTATGTCTTTCGCCAGTGTGTTTTTGTAAAATTTGTAAAAGTATAATTAAAAGATGAAACAGAATAAACTGTGACACAGTGTACCACAAACATTCTACAACTACATTATCATCTCTAATATCATAAATATTTCTAGTATGACAAATCAAAATGGACACTCATCTTACAGCCAGACATCATTTAAAACGTAGAGACAGTTCATATAAGATATCAGTTCACAGCAAAGGCCAACAACCTAGAATTCTCAAACAGGAATATCATCTGACCCGTGACCAGAGGTGTCCCCCAAGGATCCGTTCTGCCCCCTCAACAGTTCAACATGTATATGGTACTCCTCACCACCATTCTGAAAAAAAGCCAACATCCCTTTCCATCTCTATGCAGATGACACCCAGATCTACTTGGAAACATCCTCCTTTAACGATATTCTTAAACTCAACAATACTCTCAGAGAAGTCCAAGACTGGCTAGCTAAGAACCACCTTAAACTCAATCAAGGAAAAACCGAGATCCTCCTCATCTCCAACAAGGAAGAAAACCCGCAAATCGTTGAATGGGTGAAAGCAATTAATGCCCTCAATGGGAATCTCACCCTCACAAACTCAGTAAAATTACTTGGAATCACCCTTGACCACAAATTATCCATGACTAACCACATCAAGAACTCCACTAAGAGCACCTTCCTCAATCTGAAACCCCACATTCCACCTAGGGACCTCAAACAAGCCACCCAATCATTGGTGTTGTCTAGACTGGACTATGGAAACGCAGTCCTCACCGGTACAGCTCTGTCCCTCCTAGCACCACTCAAAACTACCCTTAATGCAGCTGCCAGAATGGTATCCGGAGCAAAAAAATTCGACCACATATCTCCCGCACTCAGAGATCTAAAATGGCTCCCAGTGGAAATGCCAACTTCAGAACTGCCTGCCTTACGCACAAAGCCCTGCTCAGGAGTTCCAACTCCCTCCTACTCATCCCAATGAAAGCGCGCAAACAAAGGACTGCAGCCCGCTCTTTTGCAGGCAACGCTCCCAAAATCTGGAACTCCATCCCGTGGACATCAGAACTACCCCCTCCTTTCCAAAATTCATGAGCCGCCTTAAAGTCCTCTACCTCAACCGTGCTTTCCCGAATTCAATTACGTGACTCACATTGCTTCCTCCTGGCAGTCAGCTGTCATCGCGCACCGACTGCTTTCCCCCATCCCCTCTCCCTAACCCACAGCCCTGACTCTTCACCGCTAGGAAAGAAGTGCAGCATAAAACTCTGACTTTGCATCGAGAATATTATGCATCAAGAATAACTCTTGACCGCTCTACCTCAACGGCGCACCTCGGATCTCTTGATCTCTCTACCTCAACATCGCACCTCAGACGCTCAACACAATTTTAATCTCTGAACACTTATGACTCTATTTTGCTATATTGCCCTGTATTTGACTTCTCTCCGTACTGCTGTAAAGCACTCTGATACCCTCGGGTCTGGCCAACGCTATAGAAAACTTTTAAAATAAAAATAAATAAATAAATATTGGAAAAAAATGTGCAGTTTATTGTTTCTCGTAGCATATATTGAACCATTCAAACCACTTGAATTTTGTACTGCCATTGTATTAAAAATGGGCTCTCTGCCAATGCTGCAAGATCATAGAATGCACCACAAATATAAATACAAAAAAAAATTTTTGTTCCAACTTGGACAGAGTGAAATTAATTATAAATAGAATTATAGGTCCGGGATTACACTTTTTGAAAGCTGATGACTAATATAATCACACATACTATGATTGGTCTTATATCTTCAATCTTCTGTAATCCCTCTGAATGTTAGATGTTTCCACTGTTCAAGGAAGAATGATATCATCAGTAAATAATTTTACTTCTGGATCACAATTGTTTCAACATTACAAAGTAAATATGCTGACGGTTCAATAGAAATTGTAACAAAAAAAAGGGCAGAAGATGCTCCTCAGAGTAGTCCAAGATATTGTAATTTGACCAACCTCACTGGAGTTTATTATGATTTTAATTGAGGCATGCAAATATATATTCTTTATAATAATAAATTCCCCAGGAAAGTGAAAAGTACAGATAATCTGTAACAAAGCTGTCCAGTTATTTCGATTCGATTTGATTAAACTTTATTCGGCATATCACAAAAAGAACATACAACTACATACAATACATTCAAATATAAAAACATAGGGGCATATTATCAAGAAAGGGCGGCGATAATGTGACGCCCTTTCTTGATAATATGCCCCATATTACTTAAAAACATGTAGAAAAGCAGTACCACATCCTCCCATTATCATCCCTAATACATAATACTGTTCCTAGAATTCTATAGCCCCCCTTATAAAGAAGAGCAACATTAATGCATACAAGGGGATTTGCGGATGCAGACCAATAGCTCAGTGCAGTTTTATGATCTCTGATATTTTGTGCGAGAAGAATTGGTTTGAGGTGATGACACCTACAATTCTTATAGAAGGCCTAGGATAACATAAAGTGCTGTGTGCTTTGCTGGGACACATCGTCACAACGGCATGGTATCATTTCTGTCAGACGCGTCTTCATCTCTGCGAAGGCAAGTAAATGGTGAACTGAGCCAGCTCGCAGTCTAGTCAGAACATTGCAATGCTGAGTAATAGTTACACAAGGCAGATCAAATTGACAGCCTTCCTGTGGATTAAGTGACAGATAAAAAGCAACAGTAGATTTTTTTCAACTTGTCATGCATTCTACAATCACATCTATGTTTAAGAAATATAGCCTTTATATGACCCTTGCTATCGGATAGCATTATTAATGGATCCCGCAGTCCAAGCATATTAAACAAAATGGTATAAACAGATTAATATAGGTAAGCCAGAGAATATTTAATGCATAATCCAGGGTAAGATAATCTATAATAATCAGTTTTATAAGACTTGTTTCCTCTTTAGACCACATTGAAAACCAAAGTAATAGGGGTCTAAATAAAAGCAGGTCCTCTAGGTATTGCAAATCAACTTCCTTATGAACAATCAAGGATATGAAAGAGACAGGTAGACATAATAGACGTTTAAGGAATGTATTTTCTGGAGGCAGTTGCTAGGGGTATAACCCCACAGTCCTGCCCCAAACGTGGCAGAGAACACCCATCTGGCCTTGTCTACCATCTTGTTAACAGGTCGGCTACCCAATTTGTGGAACAATCTAAAAATCCCATGACAGATTCTACTCAGCTTTTATTTAACATTCAAAGCCTGCTGGATCCAAACACCTTTGCCTGTGAATAAAATCCCTACACCCATACTTGTGAATAAAATCACTAAATAACAGAAAGAATTCACCCTGGTTATTAGGGAACCCCCATAAAAAGGACCTACACTTTTGCATATTTGTGTCACATACCATTGTTTAAGTTTTGGTTTTATTAATTACCATCTTCTTTGAGTCCATAAAATCCCAAAATGTATTCATCAGCTTCTGCAGGCCAATGGGGGTCCTCAAAAGTAAAACAACGTCTTCTGCATATAACAGCACAGGGACAGAACAGCCCACGACGTTGAGCACATCGACCTGCAGAGCCTAAAGGGGACTACCAATCCTATTGATAAAAAGCAAACATTGAAAAGGGGCCATTACACAACCCTGTCTTACTCCCCTCCCAAAACTATGCAATGGTGAGCAGTCACCCTGGGTGCGATATCAAACCTTTTATGATGAATTCCCATACAGACATGCTTAAAAAACAAAAGATATCAGGTTGACAAAAGGATGGAGTGGTCATCCAGGTCAAACGCACTAAACGAAATGATGCAAGGGTCCTGGCTTAGCCCTAGTGCTACTTTCCAAATAACAATTCCAAGTTCACGCATTGTTCAACTGTCCCAGGCCCTTCCTAAAACCAAATTGTGTTTCTAATAAAAATAGAATTGTCTAAAGGAGAAACAGGGCATTAGCAACTGGGATCTGACTTATCACAAAAAATGGGTATGATTGTTGATACGGCCCAGGAATAAGGGATTATACATTACACAGTTGCTTTACACATCCGAGTTAAGCTAGGGCCCTATAATCCACAGCTGATTTAAATGCATCAACTGGTACCACAGCAGGGCCTGGTGATTTCCCAGCTGTGCTTTGATGTAAAGCAAGATGAACCTCTTTGAGGGTAACATTAAAACCGAGGGGATTCCAACTTAAATCCTGTTCACGCTTGGTACTGCTGCTACTCACTAAATTAGAATTAAAGACTGCTGAAAAATGGGTTACCCATGATTCACAAGAAACAAAAGAATTGAGTTCCGGGATTGAATCATTTTTTTTTTTTAAAAGGAGGCATGGACCATGTCCCAAAAAAGCTTGGTGTCCCTCATTTGAGAAGCAATAATCAATTTTGACAAAGACGGTATTAATTTCTTCCTACTTTTTTTAGCCAAATTATAATATTTCCGTAAGTGCTTAATAGCCGTATGGTCCCTTGGGGAACAATGTAAGGATGATTTCAAATTCTGTAGAGCCTGGGTACATGAGCTATCAATCCATCCATTATTATGAGATTTTGTAGATCTCAGGCATGATGTAATAAGTGAGATTATTGTAAAAATAATCTGGTTAAAACGAAACAATAATTTTTCATGATCGACATCCCCCGCCAGACAATATACTCAACTAGGTTCTTGTTTACTAACTCCCTGGGCTCTCTGGGACTCTAAAGGGATCAGTTCCTGCCCACTTGATATGCACCCCATTAGGCCTTACTGGGGCAATATTAACTACACATATGGATTCTCTAGTATTGATATCCCAAAGACAAAAACGGTAAAACTACTGGATTATGGTTATTAAAAGCAGTTGGAATAATGTTAGGAATACAGACTAAATCACAAGCTAATTCATATAAAATCCTAAAAATAGCGTTTATTATTTCTTTACTGTACTAGCCAAATCTTCTGTTATAACTCTGATTCAACAATTGGTCTATTTTTGCTAGTATGTTTGCCTTTTCGTTTGATTGTTCAATAAAGTTTTTCAAACACAAACAAAAAATCTCAAGCTAAGTTTGAGATCAGGACATTATCAATAGTAGTGCGCGTTTTTTGCCAATGCAGGAATGTATCTGCCCCCTATCGGCTATGTGTTTAAATCTAACAGAACAAGGTCATATTTAAAAATGCATGATTTTAAAGCATACCCATAATCGTAATTGGGGAAATGTGAAATGCCATATCCATCAGTTGTAAAAAGTTCACATATTTGTTTTGCAGTGAGTTAAATCAAATACATTTCCTGCATCAATACTTATAGCTGCAGCTATAATTTTAATAAACGTAAAGTAAACAACGACCTGAATTAAATAGTTAGTACTTATCATGGTTGATTAATGAGGCAAAATTCCTATTTTGATCTATATAAATCAGTTTTGGGAACTACGGGTAATCTGATTTGCTAAGATTTTAGTAAATCATTTATATTCAGCCTTAAGCATACTGATAAGCCTATAAACATTAGATTCATTTGAGGATTATCTTTTTGAGGAAGCTTAGCACCATTGCTCCAGTAAATTATACTGGAATTGGAGTGCCTGATGTAATTTGGCTAGACAGATTGATAAGAAAATCCTGAAGTTGATGGAAAACTGCTTCATACACTTTGATAGGGGTACCACCACTTTCATTTGCTCCCAGAAGTGTGTTACAAGGCACGGTTTTCCAGTGTACTGGTAGGAAAGGTGAGCTCACAGATGGAACATTATTTGTCCAACTTAGCTTTGCTTGCCAGACATAGTTGTCCTTTTCCACCCTGAGGCGAGCAGTCTCCGCCACGATCTTGGCTAGGTTAGATTATGGCAATTCGCTATATATAGGACTGCCACAGAAACTCTTGTATAAGCTGCAGGTTGTCATGAACGACGCTGCTAGGCTTATTTTTAAAAAACCAAGGAATACCTATGCATCTCCCCTTATGCAAGAACTGCACTGGCTGCCGGTTAAGCAGAGGGTGATCTTCAAAGGACTGTGCATTGTTCACAAAGCCCTGTACGGTAAGGCTCCAATGTACATAAAATCTCGCCTTGTTCCCTAAAGCCCAGCACGGACACTTCGATCCGCTGATGCCTCTCTACTTATTCAACCACGTTGTAGATTGGCCACAGTAGGTGGACGTGCCTTTTCATTTTTGCTCCCAACAGTCTGGAATAAGCTGCCAATTGAACTACGGAAGGAAACTAACTTGTTGGCCTTCCGAAAGAAACTAAAAACAGTGCTTTTCCAGCAAGCATGGGGTGTTCAGTAATTTTTTCATTAACAGTTGTCCTTCACAGTACCTGATGTTTGGACCCCGGCCCTGATAAAGCGCTTAGAGACCCCTGGGTTATAACGCGCTATATAAATCGAATAAATAAATAAATAGTTGTCCAGACTTCCAATATCTTTGTACAATAATAAACAGAAGATTATTGATGTGGAAGTTATTCTCTGGATTCACAAGAACACGTTGGTTACTGATATGTGGTAAATAAATAAATAATACCCTATTTTTGACTAGACATATATCATAACAGATAGCTCAATAAATAAGAGTCAAGATTCGAGGTAGTAGGAGTTTTTGCAGGTTTAATACAGCATAAGGACAGGAACAGGACAACCTGCATAGGAACAGGGGCCCAGCAGCTGCTGGGGCTGGGTCTGGGATGAGCGCGCTAACTTTTAATAACAATACATGAGCTTATATACAAAACGCAAACACATAGCATTACATTGCAGTAGGCGTAGCAGTGGGTGGAGCAGAAGGCGTGACGCGTAGCAGTCGCGAAAGATAAGAGTAAAAGTAGGTGTAACTGGGCGTATACATAGACATGTGGTGCAGACGTAACAGAATATGTCATGAATGGGGCGGAAACATTGGAGGGGGCTACCTAAGGAGCCGGGACCTCTAACCTGGTGGTGCGCGCAAACTGGCAATGACGTGTTACTAGGAGAAGCTGGGGGCTATGAACTCTGTGCTAGGAGCAGAGACTAAAGTCTGGAGGGTCGGAGCGACATGTACCTAAACTCTATCTAGTATCTGATGTTTAGGGAACATGTTGATATAAACTAGAAGTCAAGAGGGGAAAGGCTAACTTGATTCTAAGACTGGACCATGCATTATTCTACATGTAGTGCGTGATGAAGAATATTAAATGACCATTAAATACAGTATTTCTCTTAACATGGAGACGTGAAGGCTAGACAATGACGGAAACTGTTGATGCAGTTCAGTAGCTTAGGAATGCAGAGAAGGAGGACTGAACTGATAACTGGAACTATAACATACTTTTGGCAGACTCAGAGGCAGAGCCAAGCTGCACCGGGCACTGCGAGGCAGGAAGTAAGTGAAAGGTCGAGGATACAGGTGGGGGCTGCATCGCTCCTTAGCGAGGACTTCAGGAGACAGGAGCTGAATCTGATGTCCAGGCCCTTTTGAGGCCTAGAAACGTGGACTTTATAATGGAATAACGTGCACACTGAGAAACGTGGCAACATTACTTTACATAGGCCTGATATTCGTAGTATTCACGAGGACTGGAAACTAGCATACTAGAGGTGGACACAACTGTAATTGCGTCATTAATCAGACATGGGGAGTACATATGCATATTGATCATGCACACATAACATATGATGGATGACACGTAGGGACACAGAACATGGCAAAATTTACTTTTCCACATTCCCTCCTTGTCACTACGTTTCCATCAGGAAACATCAATATTCATGATACCATCTATCATTTCATACAGTATCATTTGCTCGTCTCGAATTATCCTGGAACGGGATTTAGAACGGGGCTTAGGACTAGGAATACAAGAGGTAGCACAAATGCCGCAAATCGCAGGGCCACATTGTATACAGAGACAGCAGCTAAATATGATCGCTACTGCAATACCTAGAAAGGACAGGACTTTCCATCCCCATGCGGAAATTATATTCCAGAACCAACCGGACCATGTCCAGGTGCCTGGATCTTGGTGTAACAGATGGGCAATTTTATGGAGTCTGGTTATAGCTGAATAAACAGACGGCGCGTTATTTGGAATGAAAATGCAGCAACTAGATCCGATGACTCTACAGGCCCCGCCCCTATCGGCCAGTATGACGTCAAGGACGAGACGATTCTGTAAAACGACAATTCTCATAAAGGATTGCTCTTCAGTTAAGTTACCTAGAGCAGAGGCAGTCTCATCTACTACTGCTTCAAGGGTTCTTGTTAACCTACGAATTAACTTACTGTTTACAACTGTGCCTAAATAAGGGAACACACCTTTATCAATATCAATGAATTGCTCTGCAGCAGTTTCAGTATAATCGACAATCGGGAGGTTTCTCTTGTGTCTAGTATGTACTAGATGTGTATTTCTATGATAATCAGGTGGGGCTAGAAAAACAGGTGGCAGTAGGAAAGCAATGTAACAGGTTCCCTCCCAATCGAGGGGCAGACGAACATATGCGGTCTGACCACAAACAAAATAAGAATGACGTGAAGCTTTAAAAATAGATTTCCCACTGTCACTATACTTGACAATAGTAGTACATTCACTATGTCCTATATGTACGGAACCCTTATTTCGGACACATAATTCGCCTTTGACTGGTAGTACTGAAATAGCGGGTGAGTCTGAAGTAGTATCAGACTGAACATTCAGGACCATAAAATTCGACGAATAATTACCTAAATTATACACTTCATTTTCTAGATCTAACCCGGTTCTGTGGGGGAAACCTTGCTTGTCTGGGAAACATGTGCTGTTAAGAAAAGACATATCTGTCGAGGATGACGTTAACGTGGACCATGCTCCACACGAACCATTATGTGAAAATGGATAAGGAAAGAGTGGCAGAACTCCCTTCGGGGTCTGGAAAGGGGGGAGTCGACCACACACCCAACAATTAGTGGCATTGCTGGTCTGGTGTGAGTAATGTAACATACGGATAAATGAGTTATTACGCATAGCGAGGCGGTATGAATATTCGTGAGGAGGCAGATCACTAAACGTGTGCTCTATTGTAGCATTAGCAGACTTATTTACATGAGGAACTGGGAAATACAGGAAAAAGGCATAACTGGTGCAGGAAATCATTATGCTGATGAATAATATGAAACTTAGAAAAACGATACATTGAATTGAGTTTTTACTAACTCTCTCACTATGGGGGTCTATTTTATACATGTCAGAAACAGTCTAACCGTTTCACCTAGGGGAGGACTTATACAATCAAACTGACTGACTTAATTTACTAGACCTTAACTTTTGCTTATACTCCTGCTGCGGAGTTTTCTCTACCAAGGGAGGGGTTATATCAATGTCATTTGCGGGACAGTCCTTAGGAACAATGTTCTGGCAAGTCTTGATATCCTGGGAAATGTTTTTAAAGACGGGTTTCAGTCCTTTAAAAAGTTTAACGTGAGAAAGGTGTATCCATCCTTTTCGGCCTTCCAACTTCACGGCTGTACGGGTGGTGAGGAGGACCTGACGGGGCTCTTTCCATCGAGGCTCCAGCGGACTTGATCTGTCAAAGTTACGGACCATCACCATGGAACCTGGAACGATTTCATGCGGTGCCACCTCGGTATTGTCTGGAAATGCGGCAGCAACCTGTGAACGACATGAGTTGAGGGCAGACATCAAGGAAGCTAGGTAATCTGTCAGCATATTACATGAAACATCGGTAATACTTCGGGGTCTAGGAGTACCCCACATGTTAGGGGGGCGACCGAATACGACCTCATACGGGGACAAACCTGATCTGGAATGTGCGACCATGCGCATATAAAACAAAGCGACTGGCAGAGCTACTAGCCAGTCCACACCCTTATCTTTACATATTTTTGCAATTCGAATTTTCAGGATCTGGTTATGTCTCTCGACTAGACCGGCTGCTTCAGGATGGCGTACACAATGAAACTTCCACTGGTACCCTAACAACAGGGAAACGTGCTTCATCAACTCAGATGAGAATGGCACGTACCTCCTTCTGGGTTCTGGGCTGGGGAAGACTCGCTATTAACTGGATACGGTCTGGTGTCAACTGCCTACCCCTCTTGGACAGCAAGTGTCCTAAGTATACCACTTGCTGGACACAGAATTGAAGCTTCGAAGGGGACACCTTGTGCCCCATCTCGGCTAGGAAATACAGAACCGTCAGTGACGCTCGCTCGCAATCACGTTCAGAACGGGCTGTGATCAGTAGATCATCGACATACTGGAGCAGGGCAGTGTCAGTTGGTATGTGAATGTTATCTAGTTGTCTCTTAAGTGCTTGACTGTAAATACTAGGGCTTTCTGTGAAACCTTGAGGAGCGCGTGTGAACATATAGCTCCTTCCATTTAAACAAAATCCGAAAAGAAACTGGCTGTCTGGATGAATCGGAACACTAAAAAATGCATTCTTGAGGTCTATGACAGTAAAGAACGTGGCTTCGGAATCAATGGCTGTTAATAGGGAAGAGATGTCTGGGACAACTGGGTACTGCGGAATAATACATTTATTAAGCTCTCGTAAATCAATCACTAATCGATATACTGGGGGTGCATTTGGATCAGTACGTTTCATGACTGGAATGATCGGAGAATTACATACGTTGGAGTCAGTTTCTACAACCACTCCTTGAGCGATGAGCTCGTCAATAATTTTGGATAAGGCTGCTACAGCCTCGGGTGGCAATCTGTACTGTCTGATTCGGGGTAGCACTACACCTGGTTTGAGAGTCACACGATAGGGTGTGATTTGCATGTAACCTACATCAGTTGGACCTTGTGCCCATAGATGCTGCGGAACATTAGACAGTCTGGAATCAAAATCTCGTAATACATAGTGACCCTTAAAGTCACGTAGGAACAATCGTATTCCCTCTGGGGAACAGCAAATGACTGCACCTAACTCTTTCAGTGTCTTAATGCCTAATAGATTTTCTGGACATGACTTAGTAAGTAACAGATCAGTAGTTCGGGACAATGGACCTACTTCTAGAGTAACTGGCTTTGAAATCTCATTAACGATAGGCTTTCCTGAAAATCCAAGGGAAACATTTCTTGAGCCTGAGAGCGGAGCCCCTGGAACTTCGGCGTGACTAATTGTGGTCCTACTTGCCCCTGTATCAATCAAAAACTTTCTGTCTTTCCCTAATACTTGACTGTGAACATAGGGACCTTCTTGATCTACAGGTATCTCGATGAGAGGCAAGCCTACCTCCCTCTCTAGGCTGTTTCATGAATATGGCTGGTACTCTGGATACTCAGACTGTGCATACTGGTACATCTGCGATGTAACATGCTGTGTTGCAGCGATAGGCTGCGGTACTGTAACTGTCTGTGGTGCATTCTGTGACTGAGGAGTCTGTGAAACTTGTTCTTGTCTAGGCGGACGTGGTCTTTCTTTAGTCTTACCAGTAGCTATGTTGTGTTTCAGAACTGCACAATCATTTATAAAATGACCTGGCTGTTTACAATAATTGCAATTCCCTTTAACGGGAGCTGCAGGCTGACTGGCTTGATTCGGACCCCTCTTCTGACTGTCTTGAGGAACAGATTGTGCAACTAGCACTTTCATTTTCGTATCTTTCATACGTTTTCTTTCGTGTTCTTGCTCTTCCCTGATTCTATTCTGGTGGTACTGGAGCATCTGGAGCATCTGGGACGGAGTATTAGCTTGCCAGGTGCTTTCGACTTTCAAAACTCGATTTTTAATTGATGGACTTGAATTCTCGACTAATTTAGTAACAAAAAGGTGAGGGTATGACTCACTACTTGTCTTGAGACCACTGTTGATACTAAAACATTTTTCAAATCTAGAATAAAAATCACTAATATCTTCATCTTGCTTCTGTTTACAGGCTGAGATTGCATCCCAGTCTTCTTTTCTGGTTGTCAATAATCTGGGTAAAACTTGAATCAATAATTCTGGTAATTCTTTACATTTATCTCCAAGACCGGTACCTGGTACTCGTGCCTTGTCTTCAGCTTCTAGAACTGTCCAATCGATCTTTTTCTCTCCCACCTCCCATTCTTTTTCCTTTAGCTTTTCATACACCCCTGCGGGCAACAGGACCTTTAACATTTTAATGATATCTGGGTAAGTGTATTCTCCCATACGGAGCATGTCTTTTAATTCTCTATGGAACCCTGCTGGATCTTTGTCATGACAGGGAATTAATTTCTTCATTTCAAGGAGTTCCATCTTTGTGATTGGAGTGTATACAAACACTCGTTGCATTTCGCCACCCGTTCCTCTGACTGGGTGGACTTCTCGTAGCGGATTCTGTCTGTCTATGTAGAATGATTTACTTTCTGGGGGTGAGACATGAACAAAATGCGGGTTCAAAAACGTTCTATATTTGTGACGTTGTTCTAGAATGACACTAATTAAATCGGTACCTAGACCTCTCCATCTGTACTGGAGTAACTCGTTCAGGACATCATGTAACGGACCTGGATCAGAGTGCTGACCCTCATACAGAGTAATGAGGTGCTGAATCATATACATACCCACCAGTCGCTGTTCGGCTGGGGGCATTTTCAGAAACATTTGTGCCACTATTTCGTCTGGAAAAGTGGTAGAATCAGTAATCCATCTGACTGCTGATCGGGCTATTTCTTGTTCATGCATAGTACTTAACTCACTATAACCAATTCGTGATTTTAGAATGTGATCGGTAGCTTGAAATACTTGTTCTAGGGAACCTTGTTCTGGTGCTGGATGATGGAAAATAGACTTGTGTTCTAGACGCAAATGGCGATCTGGAAATCTAGATTTTCCTACATACGCTATTCTGGCAGTATTCTCGTCGTCTTCCTCTTCAGGATCAGAGGTACTTTCTTTCTCGCTTACTTGTGCTGCTTTACGCTGTTCGTGTATCCTTATTATCTCTCTACGGATTTTCTTGTACATACTTTCCATGGCACCAATGGTATTGTGCTTTCCTTCGGCTATATTATCACTCCACTTTGTCAGAGTTTTCATTTCGGCTGGATCTTTAGACGGGTAATCTTGTTCTCTTATTAGACAATTAATTAAGAACTTTAATATCATACGCTGAATCTCGGCTTTCCTTTGAGACATGGCATCACTAATACTTTCTGGATCATCCCCTGTACGGATGAAACGATATATTCTGTCTAGATCTTCTTTCATATTCGGCAAGGTGACTAGATACTCGGTCACCCTCCTTACGCGTACTGAATATAAAACCATATTAAATTCGCCTGGAACTGGGTCATAGACACATTCGCCAAGGGTTTGCCTGATTTCTGCAACAGACTTATTACTTTTAGGAGTACGCTGTGATGCTTGAGCATGTAATTCGAGTGCTGATAAACGCTTGTATGGCGGCGGGGTTTGAGGAAGACCCCCTCCTGCGGCCCCTAAACTAGAATCATCAACTGATGCTTTTCGTCCTGGCAGGGTCGGTAATTGTAACGTGGGCTGGACTTGTATGGCGGGCTGACCCGGGGGGGCTGTTAAGGGCACCCCGGTGTCTGGAGGAGCAGGAATTACCTGATTTACAGGGACTGGCGGAGCGTGAACAGGATTTGCATATTCGGGGACTGTGTCGTCCAAATAGGACGAAATAAAAATATCAGCTGCGGTCGGTTTGTGACGTAGCTTGGTCGGAACTAATGGTGGCGGGAAATTACTGGATGCCTCTGGGGTCGCTTTTGGCAAGCCCTCAGCAAGAAGAGGATACATACCCTTAATGAGGGCATGCCTCTGTCTGTCCGACTGTTCGGCTTTTACTTGTTCACCTATCTCGATTAATTCTCTTTCTTGGGCTCGTTCTTGGGATTCTCTACTTAGTTCTGACTTTCTGATTTCTTTTTCGGTTCTTTTATGAGCTTCCTTGCGCCATAACTCGATGGCGTCTTTCTGTGACTGTCTGGCTTTCTTTTTCCATAATGCTTCTTCTACTCGCATGATGCATTCAGCATCCCATGTACCCGATACGGGCCATCTATACTTTTCTTCTAACTGTTTGGTATAATCTACCCATAAATCTAGATACAATATGGCGCTTATGCCATGCTTCTGATACATAAAATGACCTGGACTGTGCCTGGGCGGGACAGGAACTGCTTCTTCCAGCAGACCCTTTCTAGTTTTAGCTGACGTAATTTTGAGAAGAGCGGCATGACTGGACTATAATCTGGACATAATACAATACACAATGAAAACACGAAATCACGTCGCACTCATACCACAACATTGAAATACATGAAGAACATTATAAATAACAGTTCGAACAGAATATTACCTGGAATACTGAGAACAGGAACACAAGAATTTCTCGAGAACGGAACAGACTAGAGTTACTGGATGCACTGCTGAAACAGTACGGAACATACCGGTCCCATAAAGGGACACATCAAGACCCGTATCCACCTAGGTGAACACTTCGTTTGTGGGCCTGGGTACCACCAACCCACGGACCAGAGTCAATTTAGATTGACCCTGTCTAGATACTACCCCAGCAATGGTACTCACCGGGCAGCAAGAACGGAAGGCCTTGGACTGGACTGGACTGCTACGACGACGGACGACGAACTTCGGACTTCAGTTACGGGTGGGCCTCCGGATACCTCGGACCTTGGCCTCTTGGCTTGGGCTCTGGTCGGGACTCGCCGCGTTCCTCCACCGTCTCGTTTGGATGCTGGACCGCCTCCTCCGTCTCCTCCGTGGGCCTGAGGGATACTTGAGCAGAAATATCTGCCACTGCGCAGAAGAGTTCCGTCACGACTGCAGAGGGTCAGGGGGTCGACGTGGCTTCACCGACGCGTGGGGAAAGGGCAAGTCCCTATTCGGGCGCCATTATGTGGTAAATAAATAAATAATACCCTATTTTTGACTAGACATATATCATAACAGATAGCTCAATAAATAAGAGTCAAGATTCGAGGTAGTAGGAGTTTTTGCAGGTTTAATACAGCATAAGGACAGGAACAGGACAACCTGCATAGGAACAGGGGCCCAGCAGCTGCTGGGGCTGGGTCTGGGATGAGCGCGCTAACTTTTAATAACAATACATGAGCTTATATACAAAACGCAAACACATAGCATTACATTGCAGTAGGCGTAGCAGTGGGTGGAGCAGAAGGCGTGACGCGTAGCAGTCGCGAAAGATAAGAGTAATAGTAGGTGTAACTGGGCGTATACATAGACATGTGGTGCAGACGTAACAGAATATGTCATGAATGGGGCGGAAACATTGGAGGGGGCTACCTAAGGAGCCGGGACCTCTAACCTGGTGGTGCGCGCAAACTGGCAATGACGTGTTACTAGGAGAAGCTGGGGGCTATGAACTCTGTGCTAGGAGCAGAGACTAAAGTCTGGAGGGTCGGAGCGACATGTACCTAAACTCTATCTAGTATCTGATGTTTAGGGAACATGTTGATATAAACTAGAAGTCAAGAGGGGAAAGGCTAACTTGATTCTAAGACTGGACCATGCATTATTCTACATGTAGTGCGTGATGAAGAATATTAAATGACCATTAAATACAGTATTTCTCTTAACATGGAGACGTGAAGGCTAGACAATGACGGAAACTGTTGATGCAGTTCAGTAGCTTAGGAATGCAGAGAAGGAGGACTGAACTGATAACTGGAACTATAACATACTTTTGGCAGACTCAGAGGCAGAGCCAAGCTGCAACGGGCACTGCGAGGCAGGAAGTAAGTGAAAGGTCGAGGATACAGGTGGGGGCTGCATCGCTCCTTAGCGAGGACTTCAGGAGACAGGAGCTGAATCTGATGTCCAGGCCCTTTTGAGGCCTAGAAACGGGGACTTTATAATGGAATAACGTGCACACTGAGAAACGTGGCAACATTACTTTACATAGGCCTGATATTCGTAGTATTCACGAGGACTGGAAACTAGCATACTAGAGGTGGACACAACTGTAATTGCGTCATTAATCAGACATGGGGAGTACATATGCATATTGATCATGCACACATAACATATGATGGATGACACGTAGGGACACAGAACATGGCAAAATTTACTTTTCCACAGATACATAATACATGGCCAATGGAAAGACAGCATTGGGCCAACCAACACAAACTAGAGTGATATTGGAGTTACAGCATATAAAGTATTCCGGTTGCTTTTTTATGATTAAGAAAATATTCTAATTCTGCACAGAGTCTCCAATGCATTACGTACCATAATCAAAACACATGGGGAGCTAACTGGCAGTGTAAATTCAAAGACATCAACAGTCATGAAGCCAGTCACCACACCTTGAAGCTATGCTCCCAATGACAAAAATGGGAGATTCTACAAATAGTTTCTATTCAAAATGTATTATTTCTAAGTCATCACAAAAAGAAGAAGATCCTATTATGAAAACAGGTACAAATGAAGTTTAATATTGGTTATATAGTGTCACAGGTGATGGGCATCTTAAGCCCTGAATGTTGACAGCTACTTCTCTGAAACACCAATGAAACTGGAGTCCAAATCTGTCATCCCTAATACAATGACATGGAACTGTCAGAGACTGTGAAGAAGGTGGTGTGAAGAATCAGACGTGTTGTCAAGAACTAAGATTCACTAACATCCTTAGATGGCAGCTGTCCCAGTACATCGCAAGACAAAACATTGCTTGAACTGCAAAGAATTGTGGTTGTATCTGAAAAGCTACCTATAGAAGCTGGCCACTGACATACTGCCTTGGCCAGTAAGGGTTTCTCTACTGCAACAAGATTTTTTTGTCCTCCAACTTCACCAGATCCTGCCTTGAGGAGACTGCTGCACCAAATATTGGAACTCCAAGAAAGAATTGTATATAGGATGAATAGACACTATAGCACAGAAATATAATTAAGGCATATACAGCATAAACCTTTACTCTTTCCTACATACTGGACTATCAACAGGCGTTGGATTGTGTGACATTTTAAAGATGCCAAAACGAAGGATCAACATCTGTGGTTCCATGTACAGAGCCAAATGATATCTCACTTGTCCATGACTTTGTACAAAAGAGGGAGTATTTGTAACTTAGATTGATGTTTGGAGAGTAGGGGAGTGCACCAACCAAGCGTGCAATACATTAAAAGTGAAATAGCAGTATACTGTCAGCGGAATATCATGTTACTGAAACTTTATTGCCAGGGCAAAGATATCAGGATGCAGAAATAGGGTTTTTTAACGGCTAGGATTAGGTCTGAGGCCAAGGTTAGCATTAGCGAAGGCTATGGTAGGGGTAGTTGAGCTCTCACATTTTAATATGTGGTATATAGTTAATGATTCCAGTGTCTTCTATGGTATGTATATGCCAAAAACAGTATGACATTATTGTATACCACATTACAATAAACTACATATGCCATACAAAGCTACATATTTGTGGGGGGGCGTGGCTACGCCATAAACGGAATGGCCGCAAGAAGCTGAAGCTTTCCTGGCCACAGCAACCATATGACCGCTTCTCGACATCATTTGCGGCGCAAAACCCTGTAATTGCGGGGTGATCACCAAGGGACACTACTGGAGGCAGTGGTGGTGTGAATTCAGCACCAGCAATGATGGAAAGTTCATGACCAGTCCTGCTCCAGGCCGGAGTGACTCACAAAATGGCGGTGGCACTAAGCTACATGAACGCAGAGCCAGAGATGAGGTGAAGAGGCAGCTCAGGATTGCTGCAGGGGGATGCAGTGAGTGCGGCGTGCACCTCGGTACGTCGGAGCTCCTACAGGTGTGCAGCGGGTGTCCCGCAAGAAGGGGGGTCGGTTAGGTCTCCCGCGCGGCGCTCGCGTTCATCCCCGGGAGTCGCGAAGGCAGTCGCGGCAAAGTGACGGCCTCATCGCTCCCCCCATAGTGGGCCTTGACATTGCTCCTTGTTGAGACGGTACCGGGGCACTCCCGGGTGTAACGATACTGTAAAGCTTGGCCACCTGAGAGTGTGCAGCGCCACCCCCCTCCCTCACTGCCCCGCCTGACACAACAGCACTTTGCCAGCAACCACCATTACGCAGGATTCATTGGGATGTTCCCAGAGCGGGCGCATTCTCCATCGTGAGGCCCCCTCGGGCAAACATTAACCCTTGAGTACTCCACGCATAGCCTGAGATTATTAGGACTGCCACACGGGGAGCGCTTCTTCCTTCGTTGCAGGGGTTGGGGAATGTATGGTATGCTAGTTCTGCACCCGGTATATTCAGGGACTGACCCCACTGTGACTGAGGCATGCTTGAAACTTCGCTACACGGACAGAGGGATATATTGTAGGCTCCTACTACACCCAGCATATTCAGAGACTGAGCCCTGCTGTGACTGTTGCATGATTGAAACTGTGGCAAGGTTATTTCAAACTGTGTTGGATTTATAGGTTCTCCCCTGCAGTGTCCCATCTACAGTCCTACGCACTGGCCGCACTCTCACCTCCTCTATTGCGCCTTCAAGCACAGTTGCGGCATGGGCCGCAGAGATCCTAAGCAACGTGTACTGCCATTTGAGAAACTTGCGGAATCTACTTGTGAACAGCCTACCACCATAGCAGAGGGTGGGCAGCCTCCCCCTTCTGCGACGGACAACACTGCCCATTTGAATCCTCTACTGATGGAAATGAGGGCGGGATTCAAGGTGCTTAATGTCCGCTTTGACTCCTTGGACAAGCACATAGCTGACCTGGGCGCTAAGATCCAGGTACATGACAGACGCCTTGACGTGGTGGAGCCCCGAACGTCCAACCTGGAGGATGGAATGGCACAATCTGTGAAACGGATAGACCGCATGGAATGTATCCTAAAGGAGGTTGCGACGAGAAATGAGGATTTGGATGTGCGAAACCGTCGTAACAACATCCGCCTTATGGGAGTTCTTGAATCCACAACAGCTGGGCGCATGGACAATTTGGTACAATCGATATTGACGGACTTATTTTGGACAGAGGCCTTCACCCCAGGGTTTGTGGTGGAACGCGCCCACAGGTCACTCGGTCCTCGCCCAAACCCGGGTTGCCCGCCTAGGCCCATAAGTGCGCAAATAATGAACTTCAGTGACAGAGATACGGCGCTGGGACTGGCTCGCGATGGGGGCAAACTCTCCTGGCAGGGTTCCAAATTGTCGCTATATCCGGATTTCACTGCTCTGGTCCAAGATGTAAGATGGAATTATCTAGGAGTGAAGGCAGAACTCAGGAAACTGGGGTTGAAATAGGGTATGCTATACCCTGCCAGATTGAGGGTGGAAGTAGACAGACACACCTGAGTCTTAGAAACTCCTGCAGAAGTTCAGGTGTTTTGCCGCAATTACAAACTTAATCACAAATGCCCCACATAGCCGGACCCCACATCTCCCTCACACAGTGGCTCGGCTGTCAGTGTGGATCTGTTCTCGAACTCTGGTCACGGCTGACTAATGGACACTTGTTTCTTCTTGCTATGTCGCTCAGTTGATTATTTGTTATAGATGTTGGGACTTATCATGCAACATATAATTTTTGATAGGGTTGCTGAGGCCGTCGGATAGCGATCGCCCCCCCACCCTCTTTTTTTGGTGTACACAGAGAGATACTATTGGTGACGATAGAATGTACCCCATATGTTGGTTTTTCATTCTCTTTAGGATGCTATTGGTACTGTTGGCTGTTTCGGTAACGTTAGTATTGCCTCTCCGAATGGGCGGGAAGGCTGGGTGGGGTGTGGGGGGAGGTGGAAGGGGTTTTGTTCTACTTGCATTGCACTGAATATATGCTCCATTTGATTGCAGTCACAACAGAAAGGTGTGAATCTTGGTTACTCTTTACTCCTCAGATCTCCTTAATGAGATGGCACAGGTAGGTTACAATGCAGGCCCTTCAGCCATCACATTGGCTACATGGAATGTCAGGGGCTTAAACAACAGTCGCAAAAGATGTCAGGTTGTCCATTACCTACTTAGGCATGAAGTGGATGTTGCATTCCTTCAGGAGACACACCTTCCCACACGTGATCAGGGCAGGTTCGCATCCTCCAGGGGCCAGAACAGGAAAACAAAAAACCCTACACATTTGTGTGATATTTTGAAAACAACATATAAGTGTAAGAAGGTTGTGGATGTCAATATTTTGCAATACAGACAATATGACATGTGAGTACTCTGTCAGAGATACTGAAAGCATAATTTTGGGACGGTATTTGAAGGATGCCTCATTAAAGACAACCACATACAAACCCTATAACCATAGTAGATGCCCTAAAATTGACTAGGTGATTAGAGTAATCTTACTAATATTGTTTGTGTTTGAGTATTTTGGAACTGGCTAACACAGACCACACTGTAAGGAGGAGGGCTTGAGAGTAATACCACAGCAGATTGGAACCAGAAGCCTGGAGTAGAATGACAGAGTAGATTGTAACTAGAGAATCTGGTGAGTAATGACAGAGTAGACTGTAATAAGTAGTCCAGGTGATTAATGTTGCTCTAAATAAAGTAACTATATTCTTACCGTATATGAACATATTCCTTAACACAGTCCTTGCCTTGATATGAGGACTGTATAACATCGATATTTAGAGGACTTCAAGCAAGAGAGGCAGAAGAATAAGGTGCATTCTGGTACTGGCGTATGTGATCCCAGTTCAACTTATCCTTAGGACTAATTTACCACAAGCATAGGTTGACACAATACATTTTTGCAAAGAAGTCCAGGCTCAACCTCCTCCCTGGCATTAAATATTGCAACAGCCTTCTTCCTCTTTGACAAATATGCATCTTCTCATTATACATTTACACCTATGAACTACTGAGTCCTTGGCAGACACTAAGGGGCTCATTACAATGTCGGGCGGATTGCCTCCGCCAGGCTGGCGGTAGCCACTGCCTGCCTGGCGGAGGCAATCTGCCCGACACTGTTTCCCTAACTTCCCCCCGCCATATTAGTATGGCGGGGGGACCGCGGCGGACGGAAAGACCGTCCGCCGCTTTTCCGCCCCGGTCACCTTGCGACCGAGGCGGAAAAGGCATAATATGGTGGCGGTGTCCAATGGAAACCGCCAACCATATTATGATGCATGCAAATAGGTGCCTTTCCGTGGCGGCGATGCCGCCACAGAAAGGCAGGCGGTCTTTGTGGGCTAAGGTGAGGGTGCATAGATACCCCCCTTCATTTGCATGTACAAAGCGGCAGTCACCGCGCGGTGTTTGACGCTTTGTATATGCAAATGCATAAATGCATTTTTAGCATTGTGGCGGGCGGTGCAGAGTGCACCGCCCGCCACAATGCTAAAAATGAAGGATGTGCCCGCCACTGTGGCGGGCACATCCTAATTCCCCCAACGGGACACCCGCCCTTATGGCAGCCGGTCCCGAATACCGATAGGGTGGCGGGCGGACAAAGTCCGCCCGTCATCTTAATGAGGCCGTAAGTGCCGAGATCTGGCATTATACACGAGGCTTAGATTTACAAATGATTTGCATCAGGTTTGCTCTACTTTTCTAACGCAAAAACAATGCAAAATGTTCAGGGGTGATTTAATATCCAACGAAAATCGTGGTTTGTTTTGGATTGTAACCCACAGTAACACATAGTTGCACAATGCACATCCTTGTGTTACCCTTGCATCAAGGCGGCGTTGCATGAGTAGTTCATGGGCTTTCCCCATGTAAACACCTATTCATTTTGACACAACTTCCTACCCACAAAGAACTATAGGTATGCACCAAATCGTATGTTTTTAATAACAATACATTCGTTCATTTCACCTACTTTTTCTCACTTTGCATGTCTGCTGCATTGTACAGCACAATTACAAAGAGGTAATTGCCTTAAACCATAGGGATGCCTTCAAGTGCAAAATCTATGCCTTCTTATGATCATCATGTTTTTCAAGGCACAGGCTGTTCCATTTTGATATGAAGATGGGTAATATATTATGCAATGTGAATAACTGTGATTGAATCAAGTGCATATTTCGAGCATTTTTTTGTTCTTCGGACTTCAAATGTGTCCTGAATTGGTGATAACCCAGTTTATGAAAAACACGTTCTCAATAGTTAAATACCTGCATGATTGTTTAGTTTAGAAATGTTCAACATGTAGCTGCCAGAAACCTCGGATGTGATATGATTATTGCTAAACCGGTAACGTCATAAACACTATGACCACTCCCTTTCAAATTCTATAATCTCCATCATATTTCTCCCAAACTCTCTTGTTCTAATCACTTGTATTTTCGGACTTTTCTATATTTTTAGAAAGCATGAAGTTTTCCGACACCCGAAGAAATATTGGTAACATGTTGCGGTATTGGGTTTCAACAGACCTACATACTCTGCAAAAACTCTCGATACCTTAGAATGGAAGTTGGCACGGAAACTGAAAATGCAAAATACAAGTTTATTAAGACCCCATGGGGTGGTGGTACAATCCTACAGCAGCCTTCGGTAATGCAAGAAGTATCACACCGAACATTGGTGCATGGCTTCTTTTATACAGTTTAACATGAATTTGAAAAGTAGGCAGTATGCGCTTTACACAATTTAGGTACATATAAGGGCATTTTTGGAACACAGCCAACTTGTGGGAGGAGTTTAGCACCACTGGTCAGTTTGAAGAACATTCCTAAGCAGTGACCGATCATTAACATTGAAGGCTCAAATACGCATGCGCAAGCTTGACCATTACTAAAAATAGCCAGTTGCTGGGCAGACTAAATGGTCATTGGGAGAGAGAAAAGACAAAAGGGTACGCTGACCACGAGGCAGCGCATTCACTCAAAATAGAAGCCAGGAATACAAAATGGCTTCCGGAATATAGTCAAGTTAACAGAGAAAAGTTCGTGTAGCTGAAGCAAATGCTAACCCGATCGCTACCAAATTACGATAATGTCTGCTTACTATTAAGGCTGACCAATTTAATTATTTTCAGTTATGGACGCTACCATAGCATCATGGACGCTAACCATTTAAGGTCACATGTTTTTTTTTTTATTCTGGAAGGTTTACATGAGTAAAAATGCTAGAAATATCTGCCCCATATGCATGTCACAATGCTCCTTGTTCCAGATTTGTTTTCAAAATAAAAAATAAGATCGAAACTTCTCAGTGCGCACTCCTTGCAATACACTAGATGCGTCATATTTAATTTATGATGCATCATGTCACAAGGAGTTACAGATACATCAGTTTTTCTGACATATCTGTAAGCGCAAAAGTTACGCATTGCGGGAGTGTGTCACAAAAGTGCTGCAACTCCAGCAATGTGTCCTTTCCCATGTGAAAGGGCCTGCGTCAGTCTTACGCCTGCTGTGAGGCAGACGCAAGATATTGACGCAATGGTGTCCTAGGAGTGACGCAGTGAAATCTCATAGATTTCACTACGTCACTTCTATGAGGCTTTTTGCGGGGGAATGCCCCCGCGCATACTTTATACCTGATGCAGGTAGAATGTAGCGCAGGAGTTTACAAAATGACGCATCTGCTTAGATGTGTCACTTTGAAAATAGTGCGCAACAGGAGGCATGTTTTACGCCACCGATGCGTCACAAAAAGTGACGCAACGGAAGCGAAAAAGTGAAGTATCATTGACTCTGCCACACAATCTTGTGCTTTTATTTAGCTACATTCCTTTTGAAATCTATCAGTATTAGGAAATCTATGATTTCCTAATACTGATAGATTATTGAAACTGTTTGAATATTGATACCTGAGTGTATGATTTTTGGGGTATTATGTTTTTTATGCATTTGCACTTTTTGTACCAGGACGCTAGGGCCCTTATGTGAATTATGCACTTGCACATTTGCATTACTATGTTTACGAATGTTGATGTAATTGCACTTTCAATCCTACAGTTTCATATCCTTTTGATTTTATCGCAGATTGTATTGCTTATATGGTTGATTTATTTAACCGAATAAAAGCTTTCAAATCGAATCGACTCAGACACACACTCATCTGCAGACACCTGTGCATGTAAAACAGGCTGTGCAAGAACTGGAGAAAGATCACACCTAACAACATACCCTGTGCCTTGACCTTCACTTTTGCAAAACTTTAGATTAGAGACTGTTAGAGAAAGTTTTAGTCAACAATTGTATTTTGATAATAAACTGTTAATGAACAACTATCTTTAAATTACAAGGGATCTGCAGCTACACAATTAGCTATTCTTCTCCCATCTCAAGAGATCCTGTCTCCAGGGTCAATAAGGTGTTGAAAAGCCGGCTTATAAGAGAGCATAAGCTGAGAGGAGCACTGAGGCCTATTCCTCCAAGTTGAATTCTCACACGAGGTTGTTTTATTTACGTTAAGCAGATCTACCTGTGACTGTGTGCACTACAATGAACTTGTGTATCCTCACCCTGTCTGCACCACTGAAATCTCTTGGACGACTTCAGGGCGGGACAGGAAACCAAAATCAACCCTAACAAAAATGTTGAGAGCAGCCCACACTGCATCTGTGGGGTCATGGAAGCCCACCCCGCTGTGAAAGCAGCGCCCTAGCCGTCAGCCAACCAGAGTTATAGAGTGGCCAGTCCTGCCCTGGACTCCTAACAAGAAGTGTGAACGGTGCCTGTAATATTTTTTTGTAGTTGTCTTTTCTCAACGGTAAGTGGAGTAGTGTCATTGTGTATGAACTGTGTATGAACTAGGAAGTCCATTAGGGAAGATAAATCAATGCCCAGATATTAAAGATCTGTCCCTCCTGCACCTCTGTTGGACACCCAGTATAAACACCTCACTCACCAGTGTTGTCTTCTTCAGTTCACTACTGCTTATACTCTGATGGTGGGCAGGAGACCTGCTAATGTAGCCACTTCCATTGTAGTAGAATCTGCACAATCGGCATCCAGATCTTGACCACAGAGCCTGGACTTGTTTAATTAGGTGTTTCTAATAGTGTGCTGGTGAGGGGAACTTCAAACTCTCCAAATGTATCACACTTCCCTGTTCATTGAAGCAGGATCAGCATAATTGTTATACTTATCGTGCCCACAGAGCTAGGGCAGGCCTCTGGTTTAATGGTGTCAAGATGAGAACAACCATTGGTGCCCCCATGAACCAAGATACTAACCACTCCTAAGGTTAATCTCTTCCAAACCTAAAGGTCTTGATAAAGTAAGATAAGATAAGATAAGATAAGATAAGATAAGATAAGATAAGATAAGATAAGATAAGATAAGATAAGATAGGATAAGATAAGATAAGATAAGATAAGATAAGATAGGATAGGATAAGATATAAAAAAAAAAAAATTCCGACTGAGAAAGCCCAGTTGGTTAATGCACCTACTTCAGAACATTGTTTGCTCATCATATTTCTTATGGGTTAAATCATAGACAAGCACAATAATGTGTATTGTAGATGACAGAGAAGAAATTTGCATCACTTCATAATTTGATAAACTTTTCATCACTGTGGCATTGTGAGAACTGGAAAGCGTTGTAGAAATTGACAAAGTATCTGCATAAGCGACTTGTGAGATTTTATTAGATATACCAATGGCAACGGGTCACCTGCATAGATTCTTTACCACTAATATTTCAAAGGTCTCCATGGTGGGGGGGGGTTGCTCCCTTGACCACTCGGTTTAAATCACATCCATTTTCAGCAATGGTATTTCATTGGTTAAAATGTAACTTATTACTGCAATTTTCTTTGAATTTCTTCTCAGTAACGTGCGTGAGCACCAGCGGCACAACCTGCTGATTGATATTTACAAGCACACGTAAAGCCACCTGCGTGATTTTACTGGTGCTTGTAAATATCTCCCCTTTTCACGCAACACTTTGCGTGCTAGGGGCGGGCATGGGTGTTAGTGTGGGTGTTCCCATGCAACACCCATGTCCACTGATGCTTTTCCAGATTTACGAGGAATCGGGGTGGCATAGCGAGGTGCAATGAGGAGAAGTGTTTTAATTTCTCCTCGTTTTTTCCTCTTTCAATGCGTGCTGCATTCTACAGCACACATTGGATGAGGAAAATCAGCTCAATTGATTGTTTTTGCACAGGAAGGTGTCCCTCACGACGCAGACAAGCTTGCACCATGGTGCAAGGGAGCCTGCGCCAGTGCATGGCAGCAGTTTGTGCGCCAGCACAGGGGGAAGCACAGAGATGTGACATATTGTAGTAAAAATGTTGCATTCCAGTGCTTCAAAATGACTTCCAGAACGGTGCTGTGTTTGTTTCTTGTAAATCTGCCCAATGTGTCGATATCTGCATCAAGTCCTCTTCAAATCGTTTCCGCTGCAATTTCACGACTCCTGGAGCTTTAAACTCAAAACTTCCTCAGATGTTCAGAAAACAGGTTAAACAGTGTGGGCCTTATTTATGAAGGCCTGCAACACTTTTATGCCTCCATTGTGACACTTTTTGTGACACTGCAGCCAGGTTGCACCATATTTACAAAGTGATGCATCTAAGCTTAGACAAATCTCTTTGGAAAGGCCTCAACTACATTATACCTGCGCTAGGTATGAAGGGTGGGCGTTCCCCCTCATGAGATTTCACTGCAACACTTCTAGAGCACTACTGCATCACTAACTTACGCCTGGCTCACACCATGTGAAAGGACACTATGCTGGGGTTGCGTCTGTTTTAAAACACACACCAGAAATGCGTCAATTTTGCGCCTACAGATGCATCAGTAATACTGACATATCTGTAACTCCTTGCGACATGGAGCACCGAACATTAAATAAGGCGCATCCATGGTGTCGCAAGGAGGACGCAGTGAAAACGGTTGCATTGTTGTTTTTATGCAGCTATGCAACAGTTTCCATAAATGAGGCCCTGTGTACCTGAATCCAGCCTTTCACAAAGTGGACCAGGGGCTCGGGGGCGTTTACTGTGAAGAGGGGCCCATTTATCTGGCTTGCATTAGGACCCATGATGGTCTTGCTACTGGGAAAGTGCGGCTGACCATACCCCCAGAGTGGTGACTGTGTGGTATACAGCCTCTGCAGGGATTCACAAGTGCCCACTTTTCAGTGTACCCGTCTTGTGTGTGTGAGAAGCTTGCGCTGCTGCGGCCGCGCCCTATCTGTTGTGTGTTTGTGAACGAAGCTTGCATCACAGCTTCTTAGCTGTAATTGGTCTTTGTGTGAGAAAATCTTAGCTTTACTTAATCTTGTTTATCCCACCTTCTCAGGAGTGTAAAGAGGTGTCCACACTTCATGCCATTCAAATATTGGCCCCTGAGCTGAGACTGCAAACAGATATCAGCACCACATTAATACATATGTAGCAGCCCTGCCCAGAGGTCCTGGATCCGCCAGTCCTCTTGCCAAGGTTTTGGGACTGTCCCAGCGTGAAAGTCTGTTCTCTGCTGTTACAATCTTGAGTTGACTGAGCAGCCATGCTGAGGACTGTCAGTAAGATTTTATTAATTTTACAGCATCCATTTTTGTAAAGTGTCTTCTTTGTACTGCGAGTGCCATCTATGCGTGAAACATGTGGAGAGCTGGCATCTGTACTGTACCGTCTCAGGCTTGTGAAAAGAGCCTGCACTGGTACTGCCTGTCCTTTACCTGCTGGCTGGGAACAAAGAATGCCTTACTGATACCTGGGGTGCATCTCTTCTGGGTATGAGACAAGCTTTCAATGATGCTACCTTGTGAGTGCCAGCTCCTCAGCCATAACACCATGTCTGGAGTGTACCACAGGAATTCACACTACTTGCCCATTCAGAGAGTGGCCTCTTTGCTGAGACTGCAAATAGTTGCCTGTACTAAAAACATAGAACCTTGCTGAGAAGTTACAGTTTTGATGAATAAAACAAAGAGAAGTCCTTCAGAGAAGTCCTGGTGCTGTTCCACTAACAAAAGGCCATGATTGCTGGGAAGCTCTGGTACAGTCAGGTGAAAGGCACGCAAAAGGTGCTTGTATTGTCCAATCAGATGTATGGCCTCTTTTTTGAATGGGCCAGTAATGTCCGAAGTAAATTATAGAAGCAATGCTGAGGGGTGGTGCAAATGCTTTAGTGTATAACTATGGATTATATGGTCTAAAGCATCTCCATGGAAGCACTGAAACTGTCCCTGTAAATACAAGGCAGATCTGCTGAGAAGTGCCTGCAGAGCCCCCTTAAATTCACATCCCTTTAAGAAGTGCCACTGGCCCGAAATTAGCTTGGAGCAGCCCTGCTAGGTAGTGTGAGTACTGCCCTATTTGAGGTAATTCGTAATGCTAAGAAGTCCTGGCTCTGTCCCATTTACAGTAGAGTGACGTAAGCCTCCAGAGAAGGGCAGGCAGCTCTTCTCTCTTCCTACCGGTGTGCACTGTCCCTCCTTAGGAGAGTGCAAGGGGAGGCCATGTTGTGCTGTGTGATGTGAGTAGAATCAGTCCTGGCACTGAGATCTGCTTTGACAAAAGTTTAGTCCAGAGGTGCATGTTGACTATCATCTAAAACACTACAGTTTTCAGACAGAGGTCTGGGCATAACATTGCAAAGTTTGGGCAAAATGAGTTATTTTCTAGTGTTTGCTTCGATGGTGATAGAGTTCATGGTAATAAGGACATCCAGAGATCAGTTGCACAGGGCATCAAAGGGCACAGGATTGTTTTACAACATTGTTGCATGTTTTATGGTGGATATTTGATAAATTACACATGCAGTATATTGCCTTCAATATGACACATGGTGTGTGTTTTTCCAGCTGTATGTTTGGGGGTATTTAGCATTTTTGGTCACATTATGCCCAAGGAACTTTTTAAGTCCACAAAGTACAAATACATATACGTGTAAAATGGTTTTGGTTGGCTGGGAAAAATTATTTGTTATTAAGAGTTGAAAGCATTCACTTTGTATTACATGAATGCATCAAGCATCCTCCAGGGTCTAGGATGCTCTGTCTGGAGCTCTCTCTGCTCCACCCAGAGAAGCTATTTGGACAGCAGCCTTTCTCCACCTGGTACCTCTTCCAGGACTTAACACTGTAGAAGAACTTCACCTGACCACACATTTGGAATGCAAAACTACCAAGAGTGGCAAATGCCACAGATGGAGCTGTAGCAGGAAGGGGCAGTAAAAAAATGAGGTCAGGGAAAAAAAACATATCTGTTCTTTATTTGTATGGCGTGAGACTACCAATCCCAATTTAATTTAGACATGTTCTCTGATTCTCCCATCCCAAGAATGACCATTTAAATATATCTGCTTATCCTGATCCCACACATTCTGTTATTCATTTATGATATTGTACTGGATTTGGGGGGGCCGTGGTTCTATGGCCTGGTATTAGAGGCGCCAAATGCATATTCAGACATAATTGAATATTGTAACACCAGTAGCCCCGTTTTTAATTTGTGACTATTATTGCTCGGCTGAGCATATCAATTGGTCATGATTTTAATTGTATGTTTATATGTTTTGTTTTATCATAATACAGCCCTGAAGAAGTCCCTTCTGGGAAGAAACGCGTCAGCCGTTCTTGCTTACAAATGGAACTATAAAGTGCATTTTTCTAAAAAATTTGACATTATTCGCATTGTCTTTGTAATAATTTTGTGATATAGATTTCACAATTGCTATATGTGGTGCACCTGTGCTTATGAATGAAATCATGTCAAGTTTTATTTAGAACATTCACTGTGAAGGTGGGTGGTTAATCGGTGTGCACACAAGCCCCAGTCTAGAACATAAGGGGAAATTATTCTTGGGGTTATCTTGGTTAGGTGCATTTACAAAGAAGGTACCACCGTCTGCTTTGTTTTAGTCCTAACAATATGTACTGTCTTCACATGATATGTATATGTTATTTGTTTTCATGAAGATAAAACTATTTTAATATGGAAAAAAAAGACAGATAGACAATATGTTGTGAGATGTCCATAAAGCTCCTACCAGTGGTCTCCGTAATAGTATTTTATACTAGCAAACTGCTAAATAAAAGCTACGTATACCAGAAGATGGTTAACTTCTTTAAAAGCCAGTGCACTGCCACTATTGTGCATCAGCAAATCTCTACTACATAAGTAATGCTATATAATATGATGGGTAAGAAAGCCAAGCTATTGTCAGATCTGAATGAATATGGGGGTGTTTGGACAAAATATCGAATTGTAATTATCGGGGTCACAAATATTGGCAAAACAATGTTATGGCACAAAAATATAGTGATGTAAAAATATAGTAGACAACAATATCAATTTATTCAGTAAGTAATATTGTTTTTAAAACTATCATTGTTTTTAATATCAATTTTAAAAATATAGTTGTAAAAGTTATTATCTTAAAATTGCTTTAATGTGTGTAAGCTCATATAATAATAGTAGTGTTTGTCAATTGCTATTCATTTTTGAATATAGTTTGTATATTTAACTGATTTAAATATTTGTATTTATTTGCTAATTGTAATTTGTAGTGTTGTAGCATGTTGTTGTGTTTGTAGAAGGATAGGACAAAAAGTAATCATGAATTAATTCATAGTTTTTAATTAATTATGTGATTGGTATTAATTATGTATATTATGTACACTGATTTATTTTAGATATATTTTAGGTGTGGGATGCTAGGCTTGTAGGGGCAGAGGGTGGGAAGGTAATTTAGTAGTATTCAATTACCATTATTTAATATTTTATTAATACATATTTATTTGATTATTCATTATATACTTTGTGTAATAATTAAATATATTTGCTATGTTTTAGGTGGGGGATGCTGTGATTGTAGGGCTATAGGGCAGAATGTTAAATAAATGATAATCCATTAACAATTAATTATTAATTGTTGTTTGACCTGACATTCTTCGGGTGAATTTACCCCTGACCCCTGACCTTTTGCCTGCTTAGCTCCTCTTTTTTCAGATTCTTTGTCTTGGCCGTAGGACTCTGAACACTTTACCACTATCAACCAGTGCTAGAGTACATGTGCATGTATATGTGCTTCTTTCCTAAAACATGATTTGTTTGATGTATCCATAACTGACAAATTTAGATTACCTGTAATACTCTAGTACATGTGCCCATGGACTGTAAACTATACTGCAAAACTGATTGTGCCACCCACACCAGTAGTCCTTTAAAATATGTACCAGGCCTTTCACTGCAGAACCTATAGTAAATATAAGTTATTAAGGACTCGCAAAATTGAATGTAGGTAGGAATTGCTAAAATATTAGCCAATCCTTAATATTCCTCAATAACGAATCGCAAATTGAGATTTGCTAATATGGAATACCTACCCATTCGTTTCTATGGGCTAGGAGGCCCATTGAAATGAATGTGAAGATATTTACTATTTGCTCTTCGCTATTAAAGAATCGCAAAAGCAGGAGCTATTTTAAGGGTGCCAGGGTGTCAAAAGGACACCCTGTTACTTCCCTGAAATGTGCATGTGTGCACATGTGGCGCACATACATGCCCTAAGGGCATGAATGTCTGCCACATGGTACTTTAAAAAAAGCAAAAAAGTGCTTTTTTTAAGGGAAATCGCTAATTACCACCAACTTGAAGTTGGTGGCAATTAGTGATTCATTAAGGCTAAAGTGCACTTTCTTTTGGGCTGCTTACATTGCATTTAAGGAATTGCAATTACAGATTCTTTAAATGCAAGAGCAAAATAAGGCAACGCAATTTTGCTATTCCATATTCTGCAAGTAGTTGTAAACTCACCTACATTGCTCACAGCAAAATACCGATCGCAAACGCTCAAATTCTGTGAATTTCAACGTTAGCGCACAGTATTTGGACACCTACATCTCGCCCTATGTAACTAAAAAGAAGTATATGTACTTTTAGGTTTTGCATGTCATGGTAGTGAAATACTCCCAAACTCTTTTTCACCACTGAGAAGCTTACCCCTATCACAGGGTAACATTTAGAATTCCTTATTACACTTAATAAGCTGAAATCTCTAATTAAGAGAAGGTAGAGATATCATGTTTAGTACCTCTGGAAAAACAATTACAAATCTTCCTTAATGGTGAAAGTGCATTTGTAATGCCCTGCTACTTTTAGAAAGCTGGATATTTTCCTGCTCTTAGCTCTTTGGTGTCTGCTGACTGGCTCTGATCACTGGCTGGGCTGGGTGACAGCTCACTTGGTGCATTACCCCTAGGCAGTCCCACACAAAGAAAGGGCTGGGTGTGACTCCATGCATCTTGCTTGGAAGAAGGAGGTGGGGTGGGCACAGCATCACACTTACACCTCAATAGGCTGTGCTCTAACTGCACACAAAGTTCTGCATAACCACTGTAGCAAGTCTGAAGCCAGGGCAGGATGAAGTGACCCCCACTTTAAAGGCACAACTGAGTTTAAGTAACGGACCCTGACCCAATCAACTTCTGGATTGAAACCACTTTGACAAGAAGAAGTACTGTTGTGATGAGGATTGCAGCTTGCTGGACTTCTACTCCGGAAGACTGATAACTACTGTTCCCTCTGACTGTCCCAGAGTGTCTGCCAGGGCTAGCTAACTAGCCTCCTGTTTTTCAAAGTTTCAAGGATAACAAAGTCTTTAACCCTGCTTCTGTGCCTACATCTTTGGAATTGAATCCAGGTGCTTGCTACAGTAAATGTGTGTATACTTGTAAAGCGCACTGCCGCCCCATCTCGGGGCATCCTGGCGCTGTATACCGCTGTGGAACCCATCCTGGCTTTCCCTGTGAGATGCCCCCTTCCAGGGCACCCCCAAGGTGAAGCCAGGCATCCCAGCACTGTTGGGGCCATTGTGGAGATTAAGCAAGCTATTGCCCAGAGTTGCAGAGTGGGACCCATGATTAGAGTAGGCACCGAGGCGAGAATTATCGAGTCCGCGGACATTGAGACCAAGACCCTGCTGCGTCGGGAATTGAACCCTGGTCCCGGGCCTGACCTCTGCTTCAGGGTCTGCCGCTTCTAACCAGTGAGCCACACTTCTCCACTTCTCAGTAAAGCCAAAGCATCCTCTGCTGCACCAGCAGAATTGATGCATTGCAGCTGAAGCGATAACAGAATTGGTGCATCGCACATGGGGTCCAAGGTGCATCACTGGAACCACTGCATTGACCACAGCAACACTGCCATCATTGAAGGACAATCAATGCATCCTCCAAACGTGGAGAAACCTGGTGCATCACCTACTGATGCAGCACAGAGACCATAGCATCACCGCCACCACTGAAAGACGATTGACGCATCCCTTTGACAAGCATGGAGAACTTGACACATCAGCTCCAGAATTAATGCATCACAGAACCAACGCTTATCTTTGGAAGCCTGCACATCACCATCAATGTATGGAAAATCAACGCATCTCTTTATCTGCAGAACTGACATCAACTCATCCCGCATCTCGTGTTCGTGACCACGGATTAAGGTATATTTGCTCAGCTGGCCCTGTGTGCGTTCTGTAGACTGCCTGCACTTGACTGCAGATGGCCTAAACTTTGTCCAAGTCCAGTGTCACCAGATAACCCCTTAAAGAACTATTTTCTTTTAAGTGCCAGACTTACATTTAATCTTTAACAAATCATATCACAACTGCTACTCATTAGATAAGTGTCATTTTGGTCTTATTTTATTTATAAAATCATAATCTATATATTTTAGAACTTCTCTTGAGACGTTTTGTGGTGTTTTCACTGTTTTGTGGTGGTTATATCGCACACATACTTACCACATTGCCTCTTAAGTTAAGCCTGACTGTTCTGTACCAAGCTACCAGAGTTTGAGCAGAGTTTAATTTAAAGTGTGTATCTGACTTACCCTGACTAGGATCATGGTTCCTGCTTGTACTGAGTGCATACTCTGCCAACCAGAAAGCCAATTTCTATTAAGTATTAACTAATTATTTAAGTGATTATACATGATATAAATTGTGTTGTACTTATTTATTTGAGTTACTTTGTAGTTGTGGGATGCTGGGTTTGTAGAGGTCTAGTTTGGGAAGTTAATTAAACAATGATTAATTAACAATTATTTTTAAATGGTTAATTAATTATTTAATTTATTTTAAATATGTAATCTATGGAATTGTTAATATTTTAGTTTTATTTTAGATGCATACTGCTAGGTTTGTAGGAGCAGAGGATGGGAAGTTAATTACCATCGGCATACACTGCACTAGAAACGCTATTGCACGATTCAAAAGGTCTCACAAAGGGACAAACCCTTGACCAATATCAGATGTGCATCCTCTGCTACATTTTGTTAGGTTTGATGTGATCCACCAGTTACTTTAGTAACATTTAATTGACACTGGTTGCTTTTAAATATTTCAACCGTAAAAATAAAAGCCATTCTGTCACTTAAAAATAGTGTCACTAACAAGGCTGCATGATTATGACACTTTCTTCTATGGAATACAATTCATGTTACGGATACTGACTGCAAAATATTCACATGTAGAACAGCATGCCAAATTACAATATGTGGAGATGATACAGTTGGCTATGTAATAAAAGGTATAGTAAAGACAATACTCACAATACATTTGAAAAACCATCAAAGTGTGCCCTTGAATGCTTGCAATGGCACAGGAACATGCAAGGCAAAGGTGGAGAACGTAACACACAGATCTAGACAAAGAGCTAGAAAGTATAGTAAAGGATAGAATGGAAAATGTTTGAAAGAGTAAGCACATATCTCTTACTAGGAGGCTGGAAACTAAGGTAGAAGGGATAGGATGATGGCAAATTGATAACAGTCAACTAAGAAACAGTGAAAAGGATGCTAGGTATGACAAAAGAAGCTACTGTAAGCTGTGAATGTTCAAGGAATAAGAACAAATTGAATAGTGCTAGCTCAGTCAGCATGTGACACTGCAAAACACTGGAGAGCAATGTATACTCTGGAAGCAAGGGTGAACTACAAATTTGTACTACTAATTGACAAGCAACAATGCCACGTTTCACTGATGTCCTTCTTGCTTCTTTTCTTTCAGGTGCAGAACGAGACAGGAAGAGACAACATCACCCACAGTATTGCCAGAAAGAAGGCCTGTGGACAGCTTGACACATGAGTGACAAACACATCACAGACATCTCTTTAACTTGTGAAGCTAAGTGCCACTACCAACTGAAAGCCTGAAGATGGCCCCAAAGAAAGGTTCTAAAACCGCTACCAAGAAAGTGGCCAGTGGGAAGAAACAGAAGCCTACACCACCACCAATGGCATGTTACCCTAGATGTGCCTGCCACACTGGCCCCTGGGGAGGAAGCTGGGAGCAGCACCCCCAAATCAATGGACCCACCCCAACCTAGGCCCAAGCCCATGTCTGTCACAGAGGCAGCCAGTCTAATCACTGCAATGCCGATGAGCAGTGATGTTGAGATTGATTTATCTCCATAGCAAAGTAGTACCCAGTCGTTGCAGGAACCTCAGATACGTGGACAACAAGAAGAACAAACGCCACAACCGGCAATTGTAGATCCTCCCAAATTAGGAGCAGTTCAAGAGATTGAGCTTCATGCTGATGTAGTAGACCAATCTGCTCCATAAGATCCATTGTCTTTCAGATCTCCAGTTAGAAAAATGCAGTGGTGCATCATCTTCTCCTTCAAACCCCCCTTCTGATTATCTAGATACCACTTGGATCCCGCCTCAGTCTGTGAGTGAGACAAGCCACAAGATGACTCAGACGAGACTAGGAAAAAGGAAAGTTCCAGAAAGCCTTAGAGTTATGGAGGCAGATGTAGAAGAGGAGGATGTTTATGAGGCAGTCATCATGGATGTTAGTCTAGCACCAGTGGAGACTGACATTACCCCATCTCAACTTCTTTAGGGGGATGTCGCAGTGGCACCAGAGATCCATCCACCGCCAACTGTCATATTTGCAAAGTCCCAACAGCGGCCAACATCCACAACCACCTCAGTAGAAGTAGGTACTGCAAAGAGTCAGATGTCAAAAGGTCCACTTACCACTGCCAGTTCACCCGACATTGGCAGTGCCACCAGCATCAGAACGCTGAGCTCCCCGGTTTGGAACTTCTTTTTGGTTAGCCAGAAGGAGGCAAACTTTGCCTTATGCTCCCTGTGCAAGTGTTTGTTGGGGTAATCCAGGTACAAACGATGGCACTGGGGCCAAACAACCCATTTAAGAAAGCACCATACAATCAGTGGGGAGGAGCACTTAGCGGGAAAAAAACTGCAAGTGTTGTTGGTGAAGAGGTTGAAAAACGGCTGAGCAGTGAATCCACTCCGATTACGGTGCAAGGTCAAGAAGAGGAAGACATCTACTTTAGGCAAAACAGCCCTCTCCCTAGCAGTTCAGTAGTATCCCCCACATCAGCAACATCACAATGGCACAGAACTTAGGTTGAGACACCAAGGCAACAGAGGAGACTGACTGCCCCACTGAAAAGCACATTGAGTCTACCACCACCTGCTCTCAAGAAGTCACCTGCATCAGTGGCACAAGGAAAGAAAAAAATCCAGGCTACTGTTCTTGCCATGTTTAGGCTAGAGTGGCAGTCATCCAATGGCACTATTGTAGAAAGCGAAGTTGGCTGAAATGTTAGAGCTGGACCTCCTCTCTTTTTCTTTTGTTGAAGGGGTGAGTTTTCTTGAATTTGTGGCAGTCATCTTCCCGAAATGGAAAGTTCCCAGCCGGTCCTATTTTGCCAGGGTTAGTGTTCCAGTGCTACGTCACGATGAACTTGAATTGCTTGGACAAGCTTTGCAGCAGAGAGCTTTCTACACAATCCACCTGATAACATATATGTGGACCAGTTGCCAAGCGACTGATTACATGTGCATCACTGCACACTGGATCTCTTTAGAGGGGGCTAGAGAAAAAATATCTGCAGGTGTTGACACTGCTGGGATTTTAAAATGCTGCTCGTAATCATGCAACAGTAGCGATGTTCACAATTGAGAAATCGTACACAGCTGCAAACATTTTAGAAGACTTTAACAACAAGGTATTTGAATGTCTGTGACCAAGAGGGCTTAAGATTGGATTTGTTGCCACAGGCAATTCCAGTAATATAGTTAAAGCCATGGCCAATGGTGGTTATTTCAGGGTTCTGTGTTTGGTGCACTTCATCAACATCATTGTACAGGACTTTCTCAAAAAAGAAGACCAAGTAAGCAACTTACTGTCCACCTGCAGAAGAGTCTGCATTCATTTCAGCCACTCATTTAAAGCCAGGAAACAGCTGAGGGTCATTCAGCGTGACAATAGAATACCTGTTAAATCACTCATAAAGGAGGTGCGAAAACTTCCAACAAGTATTACATACTTGAGTGCCTGTTTGAGCAGTACAGACCTATCAATGAATATGTCATGCAAAGAGGGGATGCAACTGTGAAAGGCATGATCATTGAGATGGACCAATGGGGCCTAGTAAAATGCCAGACTACCGAGATACTGCTTCCTTTTGAGGTTTTCACAAAGGAATTCAGCAAAGAGGACAGTACCATGGGCCAAGCTATTGCAGGAAGTGTATGCAATATACACAGGTGTGGTAGAAAAAAAGATGTGCATGACTCGGTAGAGAGCTTGATTCTTCGCTTGTCTGCTAATACAATGGTGTCAAGAGACATTGTGTCCTCCAAACATTGCATCTGCGCCACAATTCTTGATCCACAGTACAAACCATTACTGCCCACTTTCATTCCTTTTTCAGACAGAAATGTTAGAAAATACAAACCATGGATAGCTAAGCAAGGCAGTGAGCTAGAAAAAGAACGTCAGGGAATTAGAGGCCCAATGCTCCAGGGCACAAGTCTAGTTGAGCAGCCTTCAAGTTCAGAGCCAGAGGGCAGTGCGGTTGGCTCTCAGCAGCAGCCAAAACCAACAACAAGAACGCCATCAACAACACCAAGATCAGCAGCATCAAATCCCAAATCTGCAACTGAGTGGTTTTTACTGGCAGGTCTTTGCAAAGGCAAAAGAGGTTGAGCTAGGTGGAGCACCAGCAATGAACAGTGAGCGAATGTTCCAGGCCTTTTGCCATGCTCCGTCCATCATCTCCTTGTGTTTGCTTTGTTGCCCTAAGTTGTGCCCAAATTGGGACCCCTTGCTCACTTTGTCACTGGATTCGAGCTGACCTGGCTGATGAGGGGTGATACCCAGAAACCGGCCTCAGGATGCTTGTTTTTGGTCCTGAGAGGACCAGCTTGGCAGTTCGGGCTTGACTGTCCCCATGAGGCACAGGGTGACAAGACTGATTTGCATATGGCCAGGTCTAAACTGGGGTGGCATGGTGAGCAAAAGAATGATAGATTTAACCCAGATCTCTCGACTGGGGGTGAATGTTATGATTTGCTCTGCATTCCTTGACACCTTAACCTCATCCCTCCCCCCATTAGATCAGGATATTGAAGAGATTGAAGGAGCCTTTTCCAGCTGGCTACTTCAGGCAGCTGACGCACATGCCCCTTGTTCCAACTTTCCCCGCTCCCGCACTAATGACGCTCACAGGTGGTTTACACCTCACCTGAAAGCCCTTAAGCTTGAAGTCCGTCAAAAGGAGCAGAAGTGGCGAATAGCATACTCAGAATTGGATAAAGCCAATTATTGCAGGGCCCGTAAGGAGTATCAGAAACTCATTCTGAAACATAAAACTGACTATTTTTCGGAAAAAATCCTTCATTCACATAACAAATCAAGAGAATTGTTTAACATCGTGGAAAGTCTTAGTGGCAGTGACAGAACTTCTCCCTCTGTGGCCCCCACCCAGGATCTTTGCAACTCATTAAACACTTTTTTCTTTAATAAAATTTCCACTATAAAACAAAGTATCCCCACCACTCTGTCTCCCTTTCCTCTGGCTGACACCTATCACAATCTTTCAACTTTGGAATTTTTCCCCCCCATTGATGATGCCAGCCTATCCAAGTTGCTGGTCAAGGTCAAATCAGGCTCTCCTGATGATATTTGTCCCCCCCATATTATGAGATAAGTGGGAACCACCATCCCCGAGAGCATGCTTCCCATGCTGAATGGCTCTCTCTCACAGGGTAAAGTTCCCTACTGCCTTACTGTGCCAAATTACTTGAGGCTCACGTCTGTGACAGTATTCTGTGACAAGATTCTCCCTGCAAAAGTTTAATACAGCCCTCACCGCGGAAGGTCCCCCAGGAGGCAATGATGTGAATACAGCGAATAGGTTGCTCAATGACCGTATTACTGCTGCTCTGGACTGCACATCCCCGTTGGGACGACCCACCACAGGGGTTCAGAGACAAAGAACGGCTCCCTGGTTTGGCGAGGCGATGCGTTGCGCCAAAAGGGACTGTAAACGTGCAGAAAGGCAGTGGAGAGTGGCATACGACGACCGGATGAAAGAGGCCTATCTTGTTAAGAGACGCTCCTATCACAACAAGATCCGGATAGAGAAGGCCACATATTATGCTGACAGAATCCACGAGGCAGAGAACTCGGCTAGGGAACTGTTCAGCATATATAAAACTCTGGCCACCCCAAAAACCTCTATTTTAGAGGAAGATCACTCAGTAGCAGCATGCAACCGCATTGCGAACTACTTTGGGGACAAAGTGTCTAAAATTTACTCTGCTTTTCCCCACATACCTCCTGCAGCGGAAATGCCTGCAGACTTATTGAGTGATGAAGCCGACCAAAATCGGCTACTGAATTTCACCACCCCTTCACCGGGGGATTTAGTCAAAATCTGCAGATCTGTTAAATCTGGCTCCCCTCGGGATCCCGCCTCCCCTAAAAGGCAGGGAGACAGTCTGGAAACACTAGAACCCTATATCAGACACTTGTTAGATATCTCCTTCCTATCCAGCTCCTTACCAGAGGACTGGAAACAGGCTGTGGTGCTCCCCCTACGTAAGAAGCCCAACATTAGCTTTGAGAAGTTAGATAACCTTCGCCCCATCTCCTTGCTGCCTTATTTCTCTAAGGTAGCGGAGAAGGTGGTAAATAAGCAGCTAATGGAATTTGTGGAAGGAAACAGCCTCCTTCATCCTACGCAATTCGGGTTTCGGCCTCGTCACTCTACGGAGTCTGCCCTTCTTAGGGCTACCGAAACCCTTAGACAAGGTGCTGACGAGGGACAAATCATGGCCTTAATCCTCCTGGACCTCAGTGCGGCGTTCGACACTGTAGCACATTCCATCTTGCTACAGTGTCTGAGCAAAGGTGGGGTTAGAGGGGCAGCATTGAAATGGATTTATTCATTTCTTGCAGGCCGAGGCTTCCAAGTAAGGCAAGGTGACCAGTACTCTGAACGCATCTCTTTGGATCAAGGGGTGCCGCAGGGCTCGTCCTTGAGCCCAACCCTTTTTAATCTTTATGTTGCCCCGATCGCTACCTTGGTTGAGAGTTACGGCCTCCGAATGGTGTCATACGCCGACGACACGCAGTTGGTCATCTCCCTGTCACGTGCGCCCGGCCTTCCGGCGGACATCTTCAGAGCTTGCATGCAAGACCTAGCAACCTGGATGTCCGCTAATTGCCTCAAGCTCAACGGAGGCAAGACCGAGGTGCTGGTGGTGGGGGGAGACCAATCGGCGTGGACGTCGGCATGGTGGCCGCCGTGTTTAGGCCCAGTACCCACCCCTTGCCAGAAAGCAAAGAACTTAGGCATCTGGTTTGACTCTGACCTTACCTTTGGCCCCCAGATCAACCAGGTGGTTGGATCATGCTTCGGGACCCTCAAAAGTCTCAGGAAGGTATTAAAATTCTTACCTATCAGAGCCCGCCAAACCCTGGTACATGCACTAGTCACGTCAAAGATGGATTACGGCAATCTTCTCTACTTAGGAACTCTGGAGAAGAATCTGAACCGTCTACAGGTTCTCCAGAATGCCGCTGCCAGACTAGTGCTTAGACTACCCAGAAGAGCGAGATCCACAGCGGCCCTCCGGTCTCTGCACTGGCTCCCGATCCGAAGCAGGGTGGAATTCAAAGCCCTGTGCACGTGCCACAGGATTATCAACGGGAGATCTCCGCTCCCTTTGAAAGGATTACTGACACCCTATGAGCCGTCTCGCTCCCTGGGATCTTCTGGCTCAGGACTCCTGGCAATTCCTAAGGTGTCCAGAGCTCGGATGGGTGGAAGATCTTTTAGGCTCCTCGCAGCATCAAGATGGAACAAGTTACCTATGGTGTTGCGATTAGAACCTTCAGAACCAATTTTTAGAGCCAAGCTGAAGACGGCTTTATTCATACAGTAGCTCTTTCCGCACTTGTGAGTTCCAGTAGGTGATTAGCTCTTTAGCGCGGGGACACGCCGCTGTGCGTCACCAAGCGCTCTATAAAACCCCCTAAATAAATAGAAAATAGAAATTTCCAAATTTATGGAAGAATCTAAGTATCTTGCTCCCAATCAGGCGGGCTTCCGCCCTTGTCATTCAACTGAAGCTGTTATGCTTTCAGTGCAGAATACTTTGAGGCGGAATGCTGATGAGGGGATCCACCAGGCTCTGGTGCTACTGGACCTTTCGGCCGCGTTCGACACGGTTTACTATACCATCTTGGTCAACCGTGTCGAGCAGGCGGGTCTCAGGGGCCCCACGCTGAGCTGGATTCGCTCATTCATCACTGGCCGCACTCAATCTGTGAGACTGGGTACTTTCACAGCTCCCACTATACCTACCATCTGTGGAGTACCTCAGGGTTCATCTCTGTCACCCCTGCTTTTTAATTTATATCTACGCCCCCTTCTGTATTCTCTTAGGAAAGCCAGAGTCACCATCTTCAACTATGCAGATGACCTGCAGCTCATCTTTCCCTTAAACACCAAGGACTCAGTGGAAGAGTTTCAAAACACCATGTCTCACATCCTGAGTTGGATGAGCTGCAGCCATTTGAAACTCAACCCAGGCAAGACGGAATTGATCTTGCCTGGGCAGAGTGTACTTAGTTGGAATCCCAGCTTCTGGCCATCCAGCATGGGAGCCCCTCCGCCTGTCATCTTCAGTCAAGAGCTTAGGAATTTTTATCAGTGAGGATCTCTCCCTGAAAAGGCAGGTTGGCGCAGTTGTGTCATCCAGCTTTTTTCAGTTGAAGAAAATCATGAAGATTGCCTGCTTTTTCTCCCTGAAGGCCCTCACCCAGATCGTCCTCTCCCTGGTCCTGTCTAGATTGGACTTCTCCAACAGTCTTTATCTTGGGCTCCAGGCTGGAGAGCTAAGGCGCCTCCAGCTGGTTCAGAACCAGGCAGCCAGACTCATTCTCAACCTATCAAAAAGGCAATCTGCCAGATTAGGGCTAAAACAGCTACACTGGTTGCCTGTCGAGCAGCGGGTAGCTTTTAAAACCGGGTGCATACTATTTAAGTCCCTACATGATTCTGGCCCTCTATTTATCAGAGAATTGTTTAACAGATACAACCCTTCCCGTAACCTTCGGTCCATGCACAAATCCCTTTTGATTGTCCCTTCTTACAAGAGGAAACGTCTCGGAGGTTGCTGCTTTGACTATCTTGCAGCTACCTTCTGGAACTCTCTCCCTCTTCACTTAAAACTCTGCGATAACATCCTCAGTTTCAGACACTCACTTAAAACCTGGCTTTTTTCCCATGCGTTCTGCTGAGCCGCTTTGCTCCTACTTTTGACTAGCGTGTTGCGTTCCTGCCTATAGCGCCATGAAGCCCCCGGGCGTACGAGCGCTTAATAAATACATATCAATATCAATATCAATATCAATTAGTGTATTCGTATGGGAAGAGGAACCAGTACTCAGCAGTCTGGCAATAAACAATCTGGCTTGCCCTGTAGTCAGTGTCTCCGCTGAGCATATTTTCAGGTCTTCTAGTGCCATTGTTACAGTCAGAAGGACCAGTCTCTCGATCCAAAACCTGGAGAGATTAACCATGATCAAAATGAATCAGCACGTTAAACCACTGGATCGCACCATACCTGAGGTACCACAGAAGGTAGATGAGGGAGGCTCACATCATGGAAGCAGTGTTTTAGGTTAGCTACTTCTGGGTGAACCACACGAGTTTGAGGACGAGCTCTACTTCCCTGACTACTAAGCTTTCTTTCTTTGACGCCCCCAAAAAAAGCTATAGTTAGGGAACATTATTTAATGTATTATTAGTGTGTGTCTGGTTGACCAATTCATACCCTCTGACTTACTCTTAGACACATTTTATTGCTTTATTGGAGTTGCAACTGTATGCAGTTAAGATGTCCTGACTCACCCTCCAAACCCATTTCACTAAAGCCAGAAATTGGACGGAGCATACAAGCATATGAGTGCCTCCCTCAAACCCTGGGCCATGACTATCCTTTCCTACCCTACCCTAGAGGGACTGCCCCACATGTGACATTATTATTATTTGATTTACACTGGCAATTTTCTTCTTCGTGAACATATGGAGGATCTGCATTCTGCAATGTACAACCAATCGATCACGTTGAGCACACCGAAAGAACAGGTAAATGCTGGCATGCATTGCACACTGAGTGATTGTTGTTTGTTTGATTTGTAAGCTTGTTATGATGTGTCATCATTATGTGTGTTGAGAAGAGATGATTCATGTGGTGGCAGGCTGTGTGAGACTGTATGTTTGTTTCTTATGCTTAATGTGTTTGTGATGATTGAGTTTCACAGTGTTAGGGCCCACCGACGGGTGATCAATAATTTTCCCCTGAAGGTGATTTTTTTTATTCCCCTTTGAGAGATTGGATGATGAGATTGCTTTACCGGGTCCACTCCACAGTCCACACTGCTTTGTTTGATTGTTGTATGCGTTATACTCCTCCAAGCTTCAGACCAGATCAGTCACTTAGATAATGCAAAGTTTGAAAACACAAAACTAGTCTACACAAAAAGTAACTCAATATTTCCCTTCTTGTAGTTCAACACCAAAATTGTACTATTACAGGCCGATCTATTGTATTTTGAGTTGGGAACCGGGACACAGTTGGTACAGAGTTAGATGCCATACTTGGAGACAGACTCAGGATGATCAGAGATGATGGAATGACTAAGAGCGTGGGCATGAGTGTGACTACTTTGAGATTGCCAGAAGAAGATGGAAGTTTTCAAATTCACTAAAACCAACTGATTTGGATGACTTTAAAGTGGTCTTAAGGTAAACAACACCAGACCTACACAAGTCTGTATGGTGTTGGTGAGTGGTGTGACTGACAGCGATTCATTGATTTTTTACTTGATTGGAAAATGCTATGTTGCTGGGTTTGTGTGCTCAGTGCTGTCTGGCTCAAATTTAAAGCTAAATGGTGGTTGGGTGTGGGGGCCTGTTGTTGAAGGTAACTGGCGGAAACAGGCATTTAACTATGCTACCTCTGAATCATCTAGTTAAACTCCTTATGCAGTTTAACTTTTCTCCTTAATTCTTCAAAATCATTTTAGTTTTTCAATCTGTAGGCCCTTTACCATACTAACATTTCCGAACCACATCCACCAGGGACCCAAGATTGACTGACAGTCCAAGAGGAATGCAATACAATATCAATTGTTTTCTTTAATCATTAGAACTGTATATGTTGTTTATGTGTTTATACTTGACTCCTACAGAGATTTTCATTGTATTTGCTAAGTATCTTCCAAAGCTTGCTTCAACAGAACATAATGTAACCTGGGTCTTTTCTGGGGGCAGACAGACAATATGATTTGGTTTACCTGAACAAGTACTCATCTTCATGCATGCATTTCCTTTTCCTCCCATAACAAATGTATGAAGGTTGGCTGCCAAGATAAATGGTGTCCTTGTGTAGTGTTTGTCTTTGTCAATCCTTTCCGTCAAATCCCCCTTCCCATCTATTCATTAGACCCTTAACCCTCTTCCCCCAGGCTGTGTGGTTTATTGAGGTGTGACTAAATTAAATTTACACCATTATTTGAACACACACTTGGTGGGCCAGATGAGGTGAAAGCAACACCAACTCAAGGCAGAGCAAGGATATTCTTTTGCTCTAAGTATAGCCCACACTGGCGATATTATATATATTAGATTTCCCCCCCGATGCACAATATTAGTTTTTTTTTCAGAGGAACATAATTCATAATTGCCAGCACCATCATCCTTCCAGCACTAAAGGTTACTCTTGTCCACTTCATAGCTTGAGTGGACTTCATTTAGTAACTTTTACTTGCTCGCCATTCTGATTATTTATTTTAATTTAGTATTGCTTACCATGTTTTCTCATTTGTCTTCTTCTTGCATACTACTAGTCATACTCAAGTTTCCCTCTGGTGATTGTCTCATCTTTTTTCAAAGCTTGCTTATAAAATGGTATTAATTCAGTTTTTATTTCAGTTGAATTAGTTCCCTGTGATGAATATTCCTCATGCTACAGTTTGAGTTCAGCTAGGAGGGAATGGAACCTCACTACTGGATCCTGTGCTTTCACTAGTATTCGTGTAGTCCACCAGCAAGCTGTTACTGTCTACTACCACCACTATGGCACCTTTAGAAATCATGCAGCCATCGCTTAGCCTAATCACTGGTCAGAGAAGAACTGTGGGGGATTCATTGTTGATCTGCAATAATCTATACACAATGGAAATTCACATGCCCACACCCCCTCCGAGTCCTTAGGGTTTAATAGTTGCAGACTGCTGAGACAAGGAGGAGAGAATAGTAGGACAAGTGAGGGTATTGCGTAAATATCTGTTGGTGTGTTACACTATCTGCAGATTTTAAAAACTGGCTGCGGGTGAAAGAGTAACCCCACAAATAAGATTCAAATCATATGTACAACTATTAAAACATGTATTTCTCTAACAATTATAAACTAGAAAACCCACAACACATGGCACACCCCTCTCCCTAACCCCAACCAATGTCCAAGGTAAAGAAAATCCAAAAACGTAATTGTCCATAAATCAAAAGTCCTTAAATAAGTAAGCAAAAAAAATAGATTTCCCCAACTGCCACATTCCCACCGTCTACCCAAAAAGTCCCACCCACCAAGCAAAAGATTGAAAGAGAGGCACGAGAGTCCTAGCAGTAGGCTAGGAGCTTCCTCTCCAATCTGTCGAAACGCTCCTTCATCCTGGCTTCAAGGCGCACCATCCTCAGGAGCATGTGGTGCTGAAAGGTTCTATAGATTCTATATTGGGAGTAGCAGTGGTTGAATGGCGGCAGGTGGGTGCCTGACCACAGCACTGTAGTTCCAGAGGCACTGGGAGCTGACTGTGGCCCTGGGCATTGGAGGCTGCAGCTGCCACCTCCTCCTCCTTGGCCACCAGCCACTTATTTGGCCCTGATAGCCTCCAGCTTCCTTTGCTGGGTTCTGGCTGCTATCTCCTGCCAGTTGGGCTGTGAGGATGATGGTGGATTGGCAGGAGTAGCTATATCAAAAAAATTAAAAAGACAAATCATAAACAATATTCTTAGCAAACCAGTAACACTTAAAATGTTATAGTGGCACAGTAGCACTAGCAGTACATACAATTTGCGGGTATCCTCAATTCCTTGGCCTCTTTGATTTGTATGTGATTAGAATTTCAGGCATTAGGCACTATGGAGTATACCTGTATTTTTTTCCCTCTCTTGTTTGGTTAAATTAATGTAGGCATGCTAGCTCAACTTGCGCCCTAGAAAGACATACCTGTATCATCGTACTTTGCTACTGTCTGCAGGTGGGACAGCTGTACTACGCAATTATTGCTTTTCCTATCATGACCATACTCAGTTAAATGCTCAATTTAACGTTCACCCTGATTACAACAAGGCAGATGAATAGTTACTAATATATGATTGATATACAGCACAACACAAGGTACTACTATTGTAACCATGCAGCCGATAGTCCACCCATGGCTCATAGTGGCGAAATGCCATGGGCAGGGAGTGCGACTCCGAGTGAGGTGATCGATGATGATGGGTGGGTGCATAATATATGTTGTGCTTGAAAACTACTGTGAGTCTATGGAGTAGTCTGAAATACAACCTCAAATCTTTGAATCAAAAACCTTGATAAACAAATATTCATTGTTTACTCTTCTTCCCCAGGATTTTTCCATTCATCATTGCATTGTTCTTCTATTATTACTTGTATTCTTTACCCTTGACTTTGCTACTCAGTCACTATTTAAGTTTTACATTCTCTTCATCCAGTCTTCACCTATGAATACCATCCATCCATCCCAACATGGCTATCATTCTCAACAAGCCTTTCACCAACATAAATTTGTCGTTTAACCACCCATGCATCCTTGCTTTGACCACCGGAGGATTTCTTTCACCCATACACTTTCACCCACCTAGGCAGGCATCCTTTCTTTCACCTTTCATCATTTGTTCACCTACCCATGCATACAACCTATCAGCCACCTATATGCATCCTTTCACCGATGTATCCTTCTCTGCCAATCATATTACATTTCACCAATCCTTCCTCCTTCCATTCTTCTTTCAATTTTCCATCAACCCATCAAGGTCTGACTCTTCTTCATGAAACTTTCTCTGCTGAGTTGAGGATAGAAGAGGCCATTAGTTCCTCAACTCCCGCTGTATATGCTAATGCTAAGTAAAGAGGGGTGTCTTCAAATGGTCATAACTGAGGGGGAAATTTACAAAAAAATGGCAAAGCATTGTTGTTAAGCCAATAAGAAATAAAAACCCGCTTTGTCACTCTAGAAATGCAGGGCTGTACCATATTTACTAGAATATGGTGCTGCCCTGCGTTTTCCCTGTGCTGGGGCTATATTTAGCTGCCTAGCGCCAATGCAGGAACCCTTGCACCATAGTGCAATGGTGCCTGTGTTGAAGGGGAAGTTTGTTTATGTGCAGGAAGGCCTCCTTCCTGCACATAAGCAATCTTTATATGCCATTTTGTAACTTCTATGTGTGCTGCTTAATGCAGCACACATAGAAGTTGCAAAACAGCATTTAAAAAAAAAGATTGCAGGAATGGGGGCCCTTCCTGCACATAAACAATCATTGGTGTTTTTCTGTTTCTATGTGTGCTCCAAAAGGTAGCAAAAACAAGGAGAAATAAAGCATTTCTCCTAGTTTCACAAGTTTAAGACCAGGTTTTTTCCCTGGTCTTAATTTTGACATTGCCTCCTATTTATGGTGCCCTTGTAAATAGGGAGCAGCGTCAAAATCGATGGGTGTTGCAGTGGAAGGCCCACCACAACACCCTTTCACGCTAAGTGCAGACAGTATGTCCTATCAAACATTATAAATATCCGGTTTGGCATTGTGTTGGGCACAATTTTTTAAAAGCCTCTTAGGAATGCAACCTTTAAAGGACTGGACTGAGCGGCTAGAGCTATTGGTGAATCTGAGTTTTTGAAAAGTAATAAGCGTGGCCAACTGGGTGGACAATCAGACAAAACATCTTCTTGGTTGCCAAATGTAATAGTGTAGTGTAGCTCCTATCATCCCAATAGGCTCTGCGCATTGGAATAATACCTACAATAGTAAAGGCCTAGACCAAACGTTAACTAGGTCTACTACTGTCGATATTAGACTTAAAGTTTTGGGTTTGCCAGCTTAGCTCAGAGTTCACTAGAAACTTTCTCGAATGTTCAGGAAAGAATAAACTTCCCTGATTAGACAAGAAGGGATTTAGTTTCTGACAACCATAGAACATGACAACTTTGCTCTCCCCTAATCAAGAGTAAATCTCGAGAGTCGTGTGAACAAAAGGCAATTTATTTTACTCAGTCAGTACGTGCATTCTTAGTCTCATCAGATTGTAGAGAAAGGGAAGAGACGGGCGTGTTCAATAAAAAGGTGTTATTTATTGATCAGTCTCTTTTCTCATACAAGAGAAATGGATCGATATTATTGCAATACTTATAGTTAAGTAAAGTGCATACATTATAAGCAGAAGTATAAAATAATACTGTAAAAACATTGATATGGTTTCTAAGCCATAAGATGTTTAAAATGAATAAAATATATTACATACACGTATACATTTGACTAAACGTACTCAACTGGTGTTTCTAGATACGCCTACCCCGTGTACCTGACCTAAGTCTAATACGAGGGCGGGAATAGAAAGTTACAGTTTAAGTTAAGTTTGTGTTTGCCAAGTGACTGACTAAAGAATTCTCTGTGAGGGGTTATTCAGTTCTGTACCTGGAAGTTAGGATGAATGAGGAATGGTATCTCTTTCTCTGGTCTCGATATTCCAGGCTGCCTGCGAGGGCTACCCGGAAGCGCCGGTGCTTGGTTTCTCAGCAGGAGAAAGCAGCTTCTCGTTCTCAGCGCGTCAGAAAGGAGGGGCTGCTGCCAGCGGGGTCTGCTCTGCTTCTGGGCTTCGGCAAGTATGGCTGCTCCGTCTCGTCACCACGCGTGTGTTTGCATAGGGCAAGATCGGTAATATTTATACCTTTAAGGTGCCGAGATTGACGTAAGGATGGACATAGATACGTCAATAAGGATGTCATACGACTTGCTCGTTAGCACATTCTTTTGCTGAAGTTCTCGGTGAAATCAAAAGAATGGCCGCAGGGTTTTGCCCAGGTTGTCATAGGTTTGATTTGTTATGAGAACTCCGTATGCCTTATCAGGGGCTGGAGGAATATCGCTTGTCTAATTAGATCGCAAGCGTTATGACCTAATCAGATAACACGTTCCTGTGCCGTAGTGTGACTGCGTCAGATAACGGTATCTGCATCATGGGGTTTTTCTGCCTCATGGGCTGATTACTTAGTTAACTTGTTAGTTTGCTAACCAGAATAGGGTCAGGAATAGGGGGATCGATTCAGAACCTATAGGAATACATCACACCCACTCCACGCTAACTATGGTCATATTTACTAATCTATGCATAGTATAACATAGTACAACATACTATAGAGTATAGTGTATACCTTACCACCCCAAAATACATAAATGCATTTTGAAATTTTCAAATATACAGAAAAATTGCAGTCATATGTATTGTTTGCACTCAAGCTATGGAATAATGCTAAAGTAATCACGCATCTTGTATACATTAGTGCTTATTTGGTATATGAGAAATTACACATGAAATGGCTCTTAATACAGAAAAAAAGGTTCGAGACCATTCCATCACAGAATAAAATATTTATGAACATACCAGCGGGCAACTAATGTCTATATGCTATCTAAAATTTAGAATTCTTAGTTCTTTAAGAATAGTTTCTTACTTTAAGCAGAAGATAGTGTCCCGAAAAATATGCAGAAATATTTTGGGGCTGCTGAAAAACTTGCTGTCCGTGAACAAGAGGGAAAATTGTTCATGTGACTTTATTTTTAAAGTTGAAGGCCGAATTTAGGGAACGCCGTGTGCGAGCTTGCTCAAAAGTCTCTATTTCTGCTCTGGAGAGAACATCATATCATTCAGGCTTTCGAAAAAGCTGTCAACAGCTTCCTGGGAAAGTTCCACTAACTCGGAAATAGGTGTAATCATGCATTCGTGCGCATGATTGTCTCCATTGACATTCTGATTCGCATTGCTGACAGAAGGTCGTACCTGATCGATGCTGCTTTCATCTTGAACTTCACTACCCATCAATCGTAGTGGTGAAGCTTCCACGAATGCCGTCATAAGGATTGGTAGCCTTTGAGGGCAGCACAAAGCATGAACCTTGATCGGGCTCAACAATGTTTCTGCATCCATTGGCGCATCCGATTGTATCGTCAGACAGGTGTCTAACACGCATTCTTCTCCGCATAGCAGACACCTTAATACAGGTAAAACACATCTTTGCCACATTGGTCGAAATGATAGAAACCAAGTCATGTTCAGGTCTCTAAGCCGGGAGAGTCCCAGGATTTTTTATATCCGGTCCCGGTATCCAATGGCTAGGATTGTTTCTTCCCTTGTCGCAAGAGTTTTGTCTGTGACATGGGTTGCCATAACGAAAAATAAGGACCAAGAATAGTATTCCTGCAATTAGTCCCAAGATCAGGGGAAGTCCGCCAAAAATCGAATGGACGAAATCTGGAAAAATACCCAGTATGGCTTTGAATGGTGTTAATGCCATCGAAAATACTGTCTTAAATACCTTTGAGACCCCATTGGTATCAGAAATATTTAAGATTTCGTTTAGTATTTCTGCGAAATGTATGGGGGAATTAGTTGATAACAATGAATGTATCTCTGCAGTCGTCCTTGCGACTTGTAGATCATATGTTTCTTTTGATGACGAGAGCCTGGTAGGCGTCTGAAGAAGCACTGTTTTCATTCTGCTTAAAGTATCTATTCGAATAGAAGTAATTTTCAAATTGGGCCATGCCCTTGCCTCCCTGTCTGGAAAGGAGCTGGGGAACAATGATCGTCCACAGCACTTGACCTTCGCAGTCGTAGTTACGAGATAAGGAGTCCCGGGCATAAGACTACAACATCTGCGGTCTACAATTAGAATGTAACTCCCATTATAGAGTCTTTGAAAGAATGGTTCTATTTCTGTTGCAGGTGCGCCTTGCTGGTGACATGAAAGGTTGTATGAATTCCCTTCACAGGCTCCATGCAAACTAATTCCGTTACACAGAAGTGTGCCACTTAGTGACATCGCACAATTGTTGCCACTAAGAAACACTTTCTGTCCTTTATTACTGACACATGCATGTGAATAGGGCAGGTTCCATGTTGTTTTAATGTACCCCTTTCCCAATTTCTCGTACATGCCAGCCTGTATATATTTTTGGCAGTATTGAAACCTGAAGGTTGAGATTGGAATATTAATTATCCCATGTATTATCCATTCACTGACAGGTCGTTCTGACATTGTCACTGGTAATCTTTCTAGTTTTTCAATGCTCAAGATTGTATAATCAGCACCCCTTTGCGCCATACTGATTTGTCTATCAGTAAGGTTAAAGATTTGGAATAGTGACGTTGTGTTGATTAAACGCCAAGGCACATAGCCTGAACGCAGGTTTTGTAACGTCCAGCCAAGCTGTACAATAGAACGCAATTGGGACTGACCGTGTTGTAGCAACAGTAAGTCCTGCGATAATATGTCGATTGCTGAAGACACAATGCTGTCCAAAGAAAAAATTCTGGAGGACAGAGTCATTAACCCATTGTCCACTACAGAAAGTGATTTTTCCAAATTAATACGGTCAATTTCCCGTATTCTCTCTGCTGTCTCAATTTGAGTAACCTTCCAGGCCTCATTGTATGCTGCATATACAGAGGCTGCTATGAAACGTTTTTGACGCTGTTTGCGTGGTCCCATTATGAAATCACGCAAGTCAGCACCATCAGTAAGTAAAGTTAGGTGTTGCTTAATTTCTGCCAGTGTGGAAGTTTGTAGCCATTGAAGGCATAATTTGCCCACACTGTAGGTTGTTATTATCCCTGGGTGATGTCTTTGGGGATATCTAGGGTCTGGCCTGGTCATTTTGAACCCCTGTGTTTTGTTAAGGAATCTGTCTTGACAGTTATTAGTATCTGTGGGCCAGATCAACCATTGTTTCCAATCAGGATGTGTTCTGTTCTGGTTTAATATATGGTTTACGTCTATCTCTTCATCTGTAGAAGTGTTGCTAAACATTGTTGGCTTTGGAATAGACGGTTTATTTAAATCTTTGATTTTGGCTAGGCCAAGACAGGTGGTTTGTTGAACAGTGTCATTTAAAAATATCATTTGTTCTGGGATCATGCAGGCTCTAAACAAAGCTTCTATACCCTGTACTTGCCAATCTTTTGTACCCCAAACACTTTTCAATTCAACATTTTTGTCCCAATAATCAAAACCAAAAGTATTCATTTTTTCAAAAAATGAGTCAGAATATATCAATTTTGTGTTGGTTATCATGCTTTTTGTTCCTGTCTTGTTTGATAATTTAAAATAAAATGTTTCAGCATTACTTGTGTTAAACCCTGAAAAATATGAGTATTTGTCGTAAACGGTTCTTGAGCTTCCTTTTGGAGGTGTTGCACAATGTTCCCATTGATTATAATTTAAAACATTTCTAGGTTGTGCAGATTTATGTAGAAAATGGTTACCATAGTGGTTATAACAGTACATACTATCATAATTGGTAGAACCCTGCAAATAATCATGTTTGGTAAATTTAGCAGACATTACTAAGTCAGACATCATATTATTAATGCTTTCAAAGTCCCAATCATCAGCAAATGAGTTTGGTTTTACAAAGTCACTCAAGGAGATCTTAATTTGGTGTGGATATTTCAGGATTTCGACCGGACCATAAATTTCATAGTCAGTGTTGTCCCATGCTACCCCACCCGGTATAGGATTGGCTGTGAAGTTGGCTGAAGAAAGTTCTCTTTTCTCGACGTGTTAAGATGTGTGTGGTTTGAGGATCAAGTTGATTTTCTGACTTGCTGTGTCCATTTTAGCATATTTTCCCTCAATGAAGCGTCCCAATGTCAGTATCATGATGAGCCAAAGTATGAGGATAAATGCACCAAAACCCACCCAAAATTCAATCCATGGAGATATCAGATATGTTTCTTTTAGTTGTTTCAAAAGTTCTTTAGCTTTATCTTTAAAGGTTTTTGATGATGGCTGTGTCTTTGATTCACTGAAGCCTTCAGAGGAATCATCGAAGTTTATGAAGTAGCCGGATGCAGTTCTGTCAATTGTTCCAATTGCTTCAGGATTTCTGTTTCTTGCATGTTCACTTGGTACTTCACTATAAATTGGTGTGTCTCTGCTAAATGTTTTTATTTGGGTTTTCAGAGGTCTGAGTTCTATTGCATTGTTGCATAGTCCTTGTTGTTCTTCTGTAGGCGTTTCAAATGTGATGAGCCTCTTCGTTAGGACCTCTGTACTGGTAACAAACCTTGGTGTTCTGCTACTTATTGGGAGTCCACTTGGCCTACTATTTGTTATCGGCCACATGTTGTGGTTTTACCAGGTCGATGGATACAACTCGGTTCTCCTTTTTTCCAGCAAGTGGCGGTAGTACAACTGATCTTGTCCCGTTGACAGACAAGACAGGAACTGCTTTTCTGTAAGAAGGCCCAAATTCCTTCTTTACCGCGATCTTCTCCCTGACTAGATCCCCGACTTTTGGAATCCAGACAGGTCTTGCTGGGACAGGTGGTGGTTCTTCAGTGGTTGTTGGCTGTTGTTTCAACTTTATGTTGCTCAGGTCTTTTCTTGTTTTGTTTAAGTCCTGCAAAATAGCCAAATGGTCTTTGATATCAAAGCTTTTTTCTTTCACCACTGAAGTCTGACTGTCAAGGTCAGAGATCAACATCCTAGTTCCGAATAATAATTTGTACGGACTGAATCCCTTCAGAGAATTTCTTGGCAAGTTATTTAGACTACGTTGGACACTTATTAGATGTTTGACCCACCCAGCTCCCGAACCTAATATCCTTTCCGTTATAGATTGCTTTATGCCTTGGTTTTTTCTTTACACCATCCCGTACCCTCAGGAAGGAAGTGAGAAGATTCCCGCTGGGCTATGCTCATTTGGTCATGTTTCCCCTCAGGCTGGAGGGCTAGAGTGAAAACAATGGTCAAACGTAGCATGCTCTTAGCGTATATGCCATTTAGACTCGCAAATCTTTGTATAACAGTCCAGACGTCAGCCGAGTGCTGAGGATCTACATTATAAGTGGAAACTAGCCTGTATATGTTAATCGCAACCCTTCCTTTTTACTCTTGATTTTTTCTGGAGCAAAACGGCGAGGTATTAAACTATTTCTCTCCCCACTGCGATCTCTGTTGCAGTTTGGGCAGTTTTTTACAAACATGGTGTGACGCAGGCTCATGCCTGGCCACCAGTACCGTGATTGTAATTCTTCCAGAGAATCTTTTAGTTTGAGGTGTCTGAGACCCTCGCCCATATGTGCGTCTGCGATTAACAAGTTTCTCCTGTCCATGTTTGGAATCACTCTATCCCCCACTCCAGGGATTCGAGCAAAAGGGACGGAGTTTGCATCGATTATGTATGTATAATTGAGTGGATAGTTGATCGGTAACGCTGAGCAGTCGCCTTTTGATGACGTTTTCACCGCCAGCACTGTTTCACCTTCAATGTATTTTAATGTACGCTTTTTTCGAACTACGGGAGCCGTTTTAGTTGCTGCCGCTGTGGCTGTTTCAGCCAATGAATTCCCTGCAACGTGAACGCCATCACGCTGATGACTCAGTGAGTGTGTCACGTGAGTCTTTGGTAGTTCTTTTTGTAAAAGAGCTATTTGTTCCCAGAGCAATTTCTGCTTTATTGGTGCATCATTGTCATCTTTGTAACCGTTCTGAATCCATGTCTGCAAATCCTTGTTGTATGATTTGACGCAGTAATATGAATCAGACACTATAAGTGTCGGGAATTCGCGATCCGCATTATCTAGCGCCATTTTCAATGCTAATATTTCAGTCTGTTGTTCTGAATTAGTTTCTACTGAGTGTATTTTTGTTAATAGAGGTTTTAGTTTACCTCCGCGCCACACTTCTTTTGTAATCCCACATGTTGGGTTGTATGCCTGTTCTCCCTAAACGGGGGGTTGAGCATGTCCGTCTGTATAAATTACACAGGCGTAATGTCGTAAAGGCAGAATGTCGATAGGCAGAGGGAATGTTTTTTCATATTCTAGATTTTTCAATTCCTTTAGTTCTAGAAAATTGTCAGCCAGGCTATACTTGATAACTCATATCCTAAGAATAGGACTGTCAGATGGGCGATTCTGGATTTTTTAAAGTTGAATTTGTAACCCTCTGCTGCAAACCCAAGTATTATGGTGTTCACTCTCTTCAAGTGAGTCTCCAAGTCATCATCTGTTAAGTAAATGTCATCGACATAAGATAATGCTTCATCATCATATAGTTGTAGTCATTCTGTTACTCTCGCTGAGAATACCCCCGGGCTGTTCTTGTACCCCTGGGCTAACCGACAAAATTGTTTTTGAGTGCCATTTATTGAGAACGCAGTTAAATATCTGCTCTCTGGTGCTATGTTTTGACAAAAGAATCCATTAGAGATGTCTAAGGTTGTTTTGTATTTTTTGTGCACTATGTTATTCATTAGTGCAGCACTGTGTGAATTTTGTACTGCAAAAGTTTTGCAACATGTGTTAAGGTGTCGGTAATCCAAAACTAGACGATATGAATTGTCTGGTTTGGAGACCGGAAACAAAGGGTTGTTCATTTGTGAGGTGCAAGTTTCAATCACCCCCTGGTATTCTAGCTGATCTAGTATTTTATTTACCTGTTTTTTAGCTTCTTGCTTAATTGGGTACTGCCTTTGTGCAGTTGGTTGTGATTTTAACTGGATTTTGTGAGGAGGAGAGTCCTCATCCCATCCCACGTGATTTTTATATAAAGCAGGAGCTAGAGCTACTGCCCACTTTCTGGCAAGTGTGTATTTTTTATGAATTGGGATATGATTTGAGAAGGCAGGCATAATTACTTCTTCGCCATGAGGGCACTCCCTGACAAACTCTGGTGGCCAGTCTTTTTCAGCTAGAAGGATATCATAGCCATTGGAGAGATTATCCCAAAATAGTCCCCTTATTTTTCTAGTCTTATCCCCCTCTATACGCAATGTTATTTCGTATATTTTGTGAGGTTTGCTATCTCTGGTGTCCGCAGTTTCCACTTGAAGATATTCATTCGTGTCCACTGTCTCCAGATGATTCATAAGGACTTTGCGAGCTATGCTCACTTCTGCTGCGCTGTCTAGCATTGTCTGAGCCCATTCCCCATTTTTCAGTTGTGTCCTCAGTATTCTCGGCATTGTTAACTACCTTGATACTGGCTACCTTCTTTTTTGGAAATTGTAATTTCTTTTTTAGCTGAGCAGGTTCCTTGTCTTTGGACTTGGCGTGCTCTTCTCTTTGTTCGGATCGTCCTCTTCTTTCCGATTTCTGCGAGGAAGTCTGAAAAGATTGAGAGGGACGTGTATCAATGTCTTGATATCTATCAGGCTTTTTCATATTATCCCTATTTCTAAGGTTATATCTTTTCCCAGAGGGGTCACTCTGGGGTGACCTGTGTCTTTGGTTCGGAGATTTTTCTCTTCGCCTAGGAGACCTTCCTCTGGACTGGAATTTCTTTTCTTTAGGATTGGATTGTTTGTTTCCATCCCAGTTCTTTTTTGGTGATCTAGAATTATTATTAAAAAATATTTTTTCAGGACTTTCAATCAGTTGTGGTTTTACTGGTATTCCACCTAAACTATCTCTACCTAGTTCCTCATAGGATTTTTCTATGATTCTGGCAATTTCAGCTGGTTGGTCTGCTATATCTGTCTCTTTTAACCTCTGGCGGATCGCCACGTTTGCTGCTTCTCCCTTTATGTTGGCTAATAATATAGCCGAGACCTGCTTGAAGTCTTTTAGTAATTTCATACCAAGAGTTAAAGCGGGTTCTGGACCGTATTCGTCTTGAATTTGTTTTAGCACATCTGGTATTACCGAAATGGATGGAACACCGTGCGTTTTTGTGTAGATGGAAGCAAAGACTGTACCCCAAGTGTCACAGTCCTCAATGTGTGGTGCGATTCCCATTGGAAGACAGATAGTCAGAATCCTGTGTTTTTCTAGCGGGGTGGTGTCAGGAAACACCGCCTCTATTTGGGTGATCTTTTGCGCTAGCCAGAATGGTATTTGTTCCCGTTTAGCCGGTACTTTACCTAGGCAGGACTGGATGTTCTGTGGTGTAATTTTATTTGTGTTCCCCTGGTGAGGGGTCAGCTGTGGAATTTTAATTGCTGGCTGAATTGTTGAAGTCCGCATCACATACTGGACTAATTGTCTATGTATTTTTATTAATTGTTTCAGCTGTGTTAACAGGTTAGCTGCAGACATCCCGTCGATGTCTGGATGTGGTGTGTATCCGGCTAGGACCGGCCACGTTGCTCCTGGTCTACCTAAAGGACCGAGCCTGGTGATGTGATTATTATGTTTTAGGGCGCCATTAAATAAGAGCAAATGCTCTTGAAATTTAAGTGGTACTTCCACCTCCTCGAAAGGAGTGTACATTTCAGGAGGTTCCTCTATTTTGTAATAGTGGAAGTACTTTATTACAGCATTTGCTGCTGGAAAATTTATCCATGAATAGTATACCTATGTCTGCCGATATTCGTGTGCCTCAATTACGAATATGACTGTGCCACCTCTAGGTGTCAGTCCATTTTCTATAAGTTTTAAGGTTATAGATTTCCTTTTAATGACCGGGATGAGTATTATCTCCGGGTCTGCATTTTGCATAGTAGCATCAGCTGCTGCGAGTTCAGTTGCTATTCTAACTGCCTCTCTTTCTTCATCACTGTCTCCCATTTTACTGACAGGATGGTTATTTCTTTTGTTTGCAGATCAGGTTTCTTATGGGAACAAAGATTAGATGCACAATATTTTGGAACTGTTTATCCTTCAACGTTGACTAAACCAAGAACCATACATAGGAGTTCCCTCCTGCGAGGTCTGGCGGATATAACCTTTCACCCACTCCAGACGTCTTTGGAGTATTGTGGGAAAAGGGGTCTGAGTGAGAAAGCACGACTGAGTTACTCTAAATGTCTTATGTTCGTTTTATCGCCCTTTCCAAACGCGTTGGGCGCCATGTAGTGTAGCTCCTATCATCCCAATAGGCTCTGCGCATTGGAATAATACCTACAATAGTAAAGGCCTAGACCAGACGTTAACTAGGTCTACTACTGTCGATATTAGACTTAAAGTTTTGGGTTTGCCAGCTTAGCTCAGAGTTCACTAGAAACTTTCTCGAATGTTCAGGAAAGAATAAACTTCCCTGATTAGACAAGAAGGGATTTAGTTTCTGACAACCATAGAACATGACAACTTTGCTCTCCCCTAATCAAGAGTAAATCTCGAGAGTCGTGTGAACAAAAGGCAATTTATTTTACTCAGTCAGTACGTGCATTCTTAGTCTCATCAGATTGTAGAGAAAGGGAAGAGACGGGCGTGTTCAATAAAAAGGTGTTATTTATTGATCAGTCTCTTTTCTCATACAAGAGAAATGGATCGATATTATTGCAATACTTATAGTTAAGTAAAGTGCATACATTATAAGCAGAAGTATAAAATAATACTGTAAAAACATTGATATGGTTTCTAAGCCATAAGATGTTTAAAATGAATAAAATATATTACATACACATATACATTTGACTAAACGTACTCAACTGGTGTTTCTAGATACGCCTACCCCGTGTACCTGACCTAAGTCTAATACGAGGGCGGGAATAGAAAGTTACAGTTTAAGTTAAGTTTGTTTTTGCCAAGTGACTGACTAAAGAATTCTCTGTGAGGGGTTATTCAGTTCTGTACCTGGAAGTTAGGATGAATGAGGAATGGTATCTCTTTCTCTGGTCTCGATATTCCAGGCTGCCTGCGAGGGCTACCCGGAAGCGCCGGTGCTTGGTTTCTCGGCAGGAGAAAGCAGCTTCTCGTTCTCAGCGCGTCAGAAAGGCGGGGCTGCTGCCAGCGGGGTCTGCTCTGCTTCTGGGCTTCGGCAAGTATGGCTGCTCCGTCTCGTCACCACGCGTGTGTTTGCATAGGGCAAGATCGGTAATATTTATACCTTTAAGGTGCCGAGATTGACGTAAGGATGGACATAGATACGTCAATAAGGATGTCATACGACTTGCTCGTTAGCACATTCTTTTGCTGAAGTTCTCGGTGAAATCAAAAGAATGGCCGCAGGGTTTTGCCCAGGTTGTCATAGGTTTGATTTGTTATGAGAACTCCGTATGCCTTATCAGGGGCTGGAGGAATATCGCTTGTCTACTTAGATCGCAAGCGTTATGACCTAATCAGATAACACGTTCCTGTGCCGTAGTGTGACTGCGTCAGATAACGGTATCTGCATCATGGGGTTTTTCTGCCTCATGGGCTGATTACTTAGTTAACTTGTTAGTTTGCTAACCAGAATAGGGTCAGGAATAGGGGGATCGATTCAGAACCTATAGGAATACATCACAATAGTGCTGTCTTCTTCCTCCTCATACTCATTGCTTATTTCTCCCCTGAGGCGGAAAGCCGGGGGTTCTTGCTGTCTCTGTTGATCAGAACTATAAACCTGTTATTGAGCAACAAATAACCCGTTTTTTTTAAAATTTGTGAATATTTTAGCCTGCACATTTTTAATTCTTTGCTCACCTCGGCACGAGATTACTTCGCTCCGAGGCCACTTTGGAGCAACATTGAGTCAGCGCTGCTGCTGCTAGGCGCTGGGAACTCTTGGCTCGATCCAGATTGGCCGCCATCTTTGGTTGGGGAAGGCTGCTGGTCGAGTTGCTCCTCCCTCTCGCCCTCCTCCGCTTCCCCGAACAATGCTTAAAAGCACTGGGCCATCCCGTCCGCGCAGCGGGCCGGCGCAGCGGGCGCGCCGACGGCGTGCCGAAGGCGCGCCTAAGGCAAGCCCGTCTGCGCCCGTCCGCGCCCCGAGGCGCCCAGGGGCCAGGACCCCTGCTCCATCTTCAGATGCCCTACCCACTCGAATAGGGTATGCCCCTGAACAGCTAAAATCCCTCATGCCCAATCCAAAGGCTTTATGTTTCCACCCTTTGGACCCGGATGTGCCAGGGGCAAAATGCTCCCACTGTCATTTTGCTCCATGTCCCTCTCTTAAGCGACCTGAAACCGGTAGCCTCTTTAAATTTTTTCTCCTAAACTGCCGTTCCTTGATCAAACATTCAACTGAAATGTCAATTCTTCTTGAGGAAACTAACCCGGATGCTATTTTTCTTACCGAAACTTGGCTTAAAGATGAGGTTAACCCCGATATTTCCGCCATATTACTTAAGGGATATGGACTACAAAGGGTTGACAGGGCAGAGGGCAGAGGAGGAGGACTAGGCATACTTTTCAAAAACTGCTATCAATGCAGAACCAGTCCTACGACTATTCCATCTTGTGAAAGTATGTCCTTTGCTCTTGACCTCTCCCCCACACTAACCTTCTCTGGCCTACTTATTTATCGCCCTCCAGGCCAAATGGGCAATTTTGTGAACCAGCTTCCTTCCATGATCGCTGACTTAGCTGTTTCTGCACCTCATTTTACTGTTCTGGGTGATATGAATATTCACCTGGACAATCCCTCAGACCCTCTAGCCAGCACCTTTCTGAGCGGTCTGGCAGCCCTCCAAATCATTCAGAAGGGTTTTGAACCTACTCACATCAAAGGCCATCTGCTGGACGCAGTTCTTAGCAACGACCAGAGACTTATTACTGGCCACCCTATCCCCCTGCCTTGGACCGACCATTTTTTGGTCCCTCTCCTCTGGCTGATACCCAGCCTTTGCTTGGCGCCCGTCCGAGCCACACTTAAAGGTAGGGACTGGTCGAAGTTGCCCTCTGACCTATGGGTGAGTTTATTATCCTCTACCCCCCGCCTGACCGAGGGTGATGTAGACACTCTCTACACTCACTATATCAACTGGCTACAGGCCACCTTAGATATAGCCGCCCCTCAAAAAACTATCAAGGAGAAAACTAAGTTTAAAAAGTCTCCTTGGTATACCCCTGAGCTAAAAGAGTTAAAGCGCGCATGCAGAAAACTCGAAAGAACGTGGAGATTTACTCTCAAGGAAGAAGACAAAACCAGCTACCGAGAGGCCATTAAGAAATACAAAACAAAGACCACACTGGTACAAGCTCGGTTCTATGAGGAAAAAATTACTAACTCCGCCAACTCCTCAAAAGAACTATTTCAGATAGTAAAAACCCTAATCAATACCCCCTCTTCCCTGCAAAATCCTCTCGAAGCCCAAACTCGCTGTGACGCCCAAGCTGAGTATTTTTATCAAAAAATACAAAATATCTCTTCTTCTTTTGTTCAGGCCACCCACCAGTCAGTGGTCAATGACACAGCTTCTTCTTCTTCTACTGATAGTTCACTGGCTGAATTTCCGTTATTAAATGAAGAATTGCTTGACTCTCTCATGCTGAAAGTCACATCAGGCTCTCCACTAGACCCTGCCCCCCCACGACAGCTTATGAAAATTGCTAACACCATCAGACCAGCAATTTTAAACATTGTAAATAAGTCAATCAGCTCAGGAAGAGTCCCAGGTACTTGGAAATGCGCGCAAGTCAAAGCCTTGTTGAAAAAACATAATCTTGACCCTAGCAATATGACTAATTACCGCCCTATTTCACTTCTCCCTTGGGTGGCTAAACTGCTTGAGAGACATATTAACACCAGCCTGATGTCTTACTTGGAAACTAACCATTTGCTTCATGACTCACAGGCAGGGTTCCGTCCTAAACTGGGGACAGAAGCGGCACTTCTGACGGTGACTGAATTAGCACGCAGGCACATGGATCAAGGCGGCACCACAGCAATAATGTTGCTAGACTTAAGTGCCGCCTTTGATACCGTGAATAGCAACATCCTTCTCTCCCGTTTAAAGCTCCTTGGAGTAACGGGCAACGCCATTCTATGGCTTCAATCCTTCCTGGAAAATCGCACATTCCAGGTGGTAGAGGGTGAAGTCCACTCAAAAACCTGGCCTCTCAACCAAGGCGTGCCTCAGGGCTCCTCCCTGAGCCCAACGCTTTTTAATGTTTACATGCAACCTCTGGCAGAAATCGTCCGTCCATTTGGCTTTGACATTGTGACCTACGCTGACGACACTCAGCTGGTGCTAGCTTTGAATCAGCCAGACCACACTTTTTCGAACTTGAGTAGCTGTCTGATAGCAGTCACAAATTGGATGGCTTCCTCCCATCTCAAATTAAATGGGGATAAAACAGAACTTATGTTTCTGGGAAACTCAGCCCTCCCCAGCCCCATCCTACCTTGGCCACCTTGCATGGGTTCTCCCCCTGAACCAAAAAAGCAAATTAAAAGCTTGGGCATGTGGCTAGATAACACCCTTACTTTTACTCATCAAGCCACCACACTTTCCGCCACCTGCTTCGGACTGATGCGCATGCTGCGGAAAGTCCTGCCTCTCCTCCCCTTCCAGGCTCGCAGGATACTGGTCCAGGCCATTATCCTGTCTCGCCTGGACTACGGGAACGCCCTTTATCTGGGTGCACCGAGTAGCACACTTAAAACACTACAGGTCACCCAGAACGCTGCCGCGCGTCTGCTGCTGGGCCTTTCCCGTAGCCACTCAGGCACCATGGCTCTGAGAAACTTACACTGGCTGCCCATTCAAGCCAGAGTTAAGTTCAAAGCAATGTGCATCATGCATAAGGCCATGAGGAAAAATGCTCCCGCCATGATCTGCGCCTTGGCCACTCCCTACCACCCCCATAGATCTTTGCGGTCAAGCACTGCTTTCCTGGCAACAGCGCGGAAAATTAAACGAGCCAGGTGGGGCGGACGCTCCTTCTCCCTTAATGCTGCCACTACCTGGAACTCCTTACCTCCTGCCCTCCGTAATGAGCCCAATCTGTTAAAATTCCGTAAATCCCTTAAAACTTTTCTTTTTTCCACATAATTCAGTAAGTCTCCCCAGAAGTAAGCAATTTTAGCGCTACGAGGCCTTCGGGTAGATTTGCGCTCTATAAAACCCCTTTTCATTTCATTTCATTTCACTTCTTTCCAGCCATGGTGCATGGTAATCAGTTCACCCAGCTGTTTAATGACTAGGACAGGCTCCCCTTGCCCTCTGACACACGATTGTCCGCAGCGCTAGGACGCCTCAGGGTAGCTACCGCGCTTTACAAATACTCTTTTCATTTCATTTCACCATCAGCTGCTGCTAATAAAACTAGGCCTAGATAAAAAGAAGACACAACTTTGGGGTTCCAATGTGACCATGGCCACTCATTTGTTTTACTGATTAAGCATGAGAAAGTAAAAGAAAGCCTTCTCATCTCAAAAAACATGCGTAGAATACCTTACTTGGGCATTCAATCTGCTTTGCACAGTACTAGAACTGAAAAACCAAAAGAAAGGAAGCTATAGACAGAGGCAGTTTGAGGTAAAATACGAACAATATAAACATAAAATAACTTAGTAAATAGGAACATGCAGGGATAACTAGAGGATTTGAAAAAAATAATAATTAGGAAACAGGTAGAAAATAGTTCAAATTAAGGAGCAGTAAAAGTTAAGAAAAAATATATCAATATTAATAAAGGGAGCACTGCCTGGGGCCAGCAGAATGAATGAATGAATTAAATTGTACTTGTATAGCGCATGGCAACCCTGAGGCCTCCCAGCGCTGTTTGATAGAAGAGTAGAGGAAAGCAGAAGCTGTGATGTTAAGGGAATGTCTTAAAGAGGTGGGTTTTTAAGAGCTTCTGGAAGGCCAAGAAGTTATTGTCCTTTCCTAAAGTGAGAGGAATAGTGTTCCAGATCTTTGCAGCATTACACGAAAAGGAGTGTCCACCCCATCTGGATCTTCAAGTTTTCTTGGGGGCGGCCAGGCATAAGGAGCTGGATCGCAGTGTTCTGTGAGGAAAATAGGGGGTGACCAAGGAGTGGATAAAAGCCAGACCAGTCTTCTGGATGGCTCTATGAACTAGGCACATAGCTTTAAACTGTATCCTAGCCGGAATATGGAGCCAGTAGAGACTCCTCAATGCTGGTTTAGCAGATTGCCACCGCGGAATCTGGAGAAGGAGGCGAGCTGCACAGTTCTGAGATACTTGAAGTTTGTGAATGGTGAATTTCAGGAACACTGAGATATAGGGCATTCCCATAATCAAGGCGAGAGAGAATAAGGGCCTGTACCATAATTCCTTTCACCTGGAAGGGGAGAAGGGGAATGATTTTCCGCAACATTCTCATCAGTCCATAACAAGTGATTGAAAGCTTGGTGGCCTGGTGGTTAAAATCAAGAGAGCTGACCAGCCACATGCCAAGGCTTTTCATTTGTGCCTTTGGAGGTGGAGCAGGGTCTAGGCATACCGGCCACGGAATGGAGGACGGAGAGTTGCTGAGGAACATAATCTCTGTTTTGTCCCCGTTGAGCTTGAGGCAGGAGAGTTCCATCCACTCGGCCACCGCCTCTAGGCAAAGACCGAGTGTGCTAGACGACCCCTCAGTGTGATTCAATGCTACCACTAACTGAGTGTAGTCTGCATAGGTGATGATCTTAATGCCAAATGGATGGACAATCTATGCCAGGGGACTCATGTAGATGTTAAAAAGCAGTGTCAAATGCGGCACTGAGATCCAGGAGGAGGATTGCCGCTGTTCCTCCTTGGTCCAGTAACCTTCTTGCCACCTCTGTTACTACTTATTAGGCCATTGCCGTCCCGTGCTGAGGACGAAAGCCTGTTTGAGAGTCCAAATAGACAACCAATATGGTGTTGATGTGCTTCTCAACCAGCTTACTCAGCCAAGGGTGGATGGAAATTGGGCGATATTTGGCCAGATTGGATGGGTCCAAACTGGGTTTCTTCAGAAGGGCCCTAACCATCACGCATTTCCAAGCTGTGGGTACCATACCGGAGGTGATGGAGGAATTCAGAGTATCAAGGATAACTGGGCGAATGGCATTATTGACTGAAGTGAGGTGTTGCGGGGGAGCAGGGTCCAATGGAGAGCTTGAGGTTACTCTTGTGATGATCAAATCCAGTAAAACCCCATCTAGAGGGGAAAATTGGTCTAACAAGCATTTGGGAATGAAGTTAGAGCTACTTGTAGCGGTCACCATGGGCTCAGGTGTTGTGTTAGGAAAGGACATATAGATATTTTGGATCTTTTGGTGAAAAAAGAATGCCAAATTAATACACCGTTTAAGTGCTCCTTCCGTTACTAAAAGGTTTTGAGGTAGGGTGATAAGAGATTTAGCAATGCGAAAAATCTCCTTGGGTGTGTTTGCAGCAGTACTTATTTTTTCTTCATAAAATGTGGTTTGGGCAATTTCGATTTCTGATTTATATAGCCTGATGGCTTTCCTGTATTCCACTTTTCTAGTCTCTGAGAAATTATGTCTCCAACTTCTTTCCAGTCTGCGACATGATTGCTTTAAGTCCCTCAATTTGGGGGAAAACCATGGGGCTGTTTTCTGTCTGTTTTTCTTGCAAATGGGCTCTTTAGGGAGGACTAGGTCAAGGGAGCTTTGGATCGCAGCATTGAAGTTACTACTGGCCAGATTAGGATTAGGATCTCTCAGGGGTGATGTGTTATCAAGAGCTATGGTCCAACAATTGGGGGCGAGCCTCGACCACTTTCTTTCCAGAGTCGGTGCTTCTCTCTGGGGGGGCAATAGAATCATAGTCTCCCAACTTAGGGGGATTAAAAAATGATCTGTCCAGGGGAGTTGGGTAGGAGTGCCTACAACATGGTTGTGCAAATTGCTAAATACATGGTCAAGAAGGTGACCCTTAACATGTGTGGAGGCAAATCCTTTTTGTTTGAGTTGGATCACCAGGAGGCTAGATAATAGTTCACTGGCTATATGGTTGGAGGGGTCCTCTAGATGGATATTAAAGTCACCGAGTACCGTAAAAGTGGATGGAGCCAGTGCTATATTGGCAACTAAGGTGGAGAGATTAGGGAGAAATTGCCCTAAGGCTCCCGGGGGTGGGGGGGTAGAGCAGCAGACTGGAGAAGGTGCTCATAGGTGAGAACTCTAGGGAGAAGGCCATGCTCTTGCAGTCTGATAGCGAGGTCAGTGTGGTACGACAGTTAAAAGTGTCTTTGAATATAATAACAAGGCCTCCGCCTCTGCCGGACATGCGACCGACTCTAAGTATTGAGTAACCTTGGGGTAGGGTTTGAGTAATAGCAGTGTCCATTTCAATCTGGAGCCAGGTTTCTGTTAGAAAAAGAGCATCTGGCTCAAGCTCGTCCATTAGCAATGCTAATTCCACAGAATGCTTGGGAAGCGATCTGCAATTTAAAAGAAACATCCTCATTGGTGTGCTAGTATGAAACGTATGGTATTTGTGGGGCATTAACTTAAAGTTACAATGTGGGCAGTGGGAGGGGTTATTAGCAATATTCATAGAGTGTAAACAGTTGGAATTAGTAACCGCTCTCAGTTTGGTTGGGCGCAGACGGGCTGCGCGTTAGCGTCATTCCGCCCTAAAATAGATTGAATCAAAGAAAAGCGGGAGCGTCACCCTGCCAAGATGGTCGCCCAATAATCTCCCAACCAGGTAGTGATGAGCTCTGTACCTCCCTCCACTCAACAATCATAGGGATAGCTGTGGTGGACCGGGGACTCGACGAGCATAGAGTGACACGAAAAGGTGAGAGTCAATTTCAATGTGGCTTTTAAAAAAAATTAGTGCACTTTTTAAAAACAGTTGGCAAAGCGCTAGTGTAGCAACACGGGGCGAGCAAGCTCTACCTTCTATCAGCTGCTCATCAGCGCCCTCCCGCCCTAAATAGTCAGGATCAAAGAAAAACTGGAGCGTCAATGTTAGATCTGGGGGTCTCTAGTTGGCAGAGGTAGGCACCACTGTCCAAATAGGGACCCTTGCTTCTAGTCAGGGCAAAGAGGAAACCCTCTGAGATAACCCCTGCTCACCCTCTAGGTATCTTGGCACGAGCAGGCAAGGCTAATCAGAAGGCAATGTGTAAAGTATTTGGTATGGTATGGTATGGTAACAAGTTTTGTACCGCGCTCGGCCACCATACGGTTTCATGGCGCTCGTGAATAATGCGGGGAAGCTGGGACATGTGTTATTTACTCAGAAGCAGACTGAAAAAGATACGTTTTTAGCAGCTTACGAAAACAACCATGGGTAGGACAATGACAAATGGCCGGTGGGAAAGCATTCCAGGTTTTGGCGGCGCAGAAAGAAAAACAAGAACCACCATGTTTTTTACGTTTAGTTTTTGGCATGACTAGCAGATTGTGTCCGGAGGAACGAAGATTTCTGGAAGGGACGTAGCATTTCAATTTAGAAGTAATAAAGATAGGAGCAAGATCAGATAGGGCTTTAAAGATTGTACAGCCCAGTTTGAAGATGCAACGCTTAGCTACTGGGAGCCAATGAAGGCTCCGTAGTAGAGACGAGACATGTTGATGGCGGGGTTGGTGAAAAATCAGGCATGCGGCCTGATTTTGCACGAGTTGCAGTTTGTGAAGGAGGTATGCAGGGATGCTGGCATACAAGGCATTGGCGTAGTCAAGTCTTGACGTAACCAGGGCCATGATGACGAGGATCAGTGCGTCTCTGGTAAGAAATCTACAGATTTTTCGTATCCTGCGTAGTTGGAAGAAGCAGGATGACGTCACCGCACTGATCTGGGGCCCCATGGATAGGTCGTTAGAAATGACCACGCCAAGGCTCTTCACAGATTTGACAGGACAAGGAGGGAGCCCTAATGAGGGGGGCTGGAAGCTGTCATTCCAAGGATTAGCTGCGCCACCCACCAAAAGAAGCTCAGTCTTGGTGGGATTTATTTTGAGTTGACTATGGTACATCCACTCGGAGATCCCAAGCAAGGTGGATTGAAAGGTGGTACAAGAGGAAAGGGAGGTATTGGTTGGAAAAATTAACTGCAAATCGTCCGCATAATTAAAGATGGTAGCGGCGGACTTACGAAGGGAAAAAATCAGGGGTTGCATATATAAAATAAATAATAAAGGGGATAGAGCGGAGCCCTGAGGGACACCGCAAGACAAAGGGGAGTAGGAAGCCAAGAAAGTGGACACATGCACAGCCTGCGAGCGGTTATCCAGGAAGGACTTGACCCACTCAAGGGCCATACCCCGGATGCCGGCGTTCCCGACACGGTCAATCAATATTGCGTGATCAACCGTCTCGAAAGCCGCCGACAAATCCAGGAGGACAAGGGCCTGAGGGATGTTATTATCAGCGCCCTTTCTAAGGGTGTCCATAACGGCAACAATAACCGACTCGGTGGAATGAAGGGGACGAAATCCAGCTTGTTGGGTCTCCAGAAAGGATGAGGTCTCAATGAAGGTACTCAGGCAGCAGCTGACATAGGTCTCTAGAATTTTCGCCAAATAAGGGAGAAGGGAGATGGGTCTATAATTGCTCAGGACCGTTGGATCGGCATTGGTCTTTTTCAGAATTGGAGTCACCACTGCCTGTTTAAAAGAGTCCAGGACCATCCCTGTTGCCAAAGAATTGCTAACAAGAGCCAGGGGGGTTCGGGACAGGCCAGAAAAATGTCCCTAAGAACCTGGAAAGGGCAACAGTCGGTAGGGGAGCCAGAACTCACCTTATGCAGGAGTGACCCAAACTCTGAAAGGGAGATAGGGGGAAAGACATCCAAACTACAAGGGTTTCCAGGGGGTAAGGGAGGGGGGTGAGGGGATGAGGGCGGAGGAATATTGTTCTTGATGTTGATAATTTTTTCGGAAAAGAAAGCATTGAGTGAATCACACAGGAGTTGGGAAGGCCGAGGTTGAAGGGTGACTCGGTCTGGTAATGAAAGCTCATTCACAATGGAAAAAATATCCTTTGTTTTAGAGGCGGACTAATTTTTTGAGAGAAGTAACTAGTTTTGGTTGATAAGATAGATTTTTTATAAGTTCTCAGGCAGTCCATAAACTCAATTTTCAGCTGGTGGTCATAGTTACGCCTCCAGCGGCGCTCAGCCTGACGTAAGACCCGTTTATCTGCTTTCAATTGGTCCGTGAACCAACGTTGGGCGTAATGAGGGCACCTAGTTTTTATATTTTTTAAAGGGGCGATGGTATTGCAAGCAGAGGATAGCCATTGGTCAAGAAGAAAAGCCTGGTGGGACACCAGGGTCGAGGTCGGAGGGATTGTGGAGGACAGAATGGAATGAAGTTCCACCAGATTAGCTGTCTTCCAATTTCGGGCAGTAAAGTTAGTCGAAGGCGGAGGGAGGTTAAGAGTGATCAAGTTAACAACAAAAGAAATAAAAAGGTGGTCGGACCAGGAGCATGGGGTCACCGTGGGGGAGAGGATATCTAAATTGGTTGTCCACACCTGATCCAAGATGTGACCTTTACAGTGGGTAGGGGTGGTAATATGTTGATTATAGTTCAGGCCTGATAGAAGGTCGGAAAATTCCACCGAGAGGTAACTTTCTAGGGGATCAGAGGGCCAATAGTTAAGGTCCCCATTAAATAATCATAACCTTGGCATTGTTGATAGTCAGCTGTGAGATATAATCAGCAAACTGACGAGGGAATAAAGGCATGGAAACAGGAGGACGATAAATAAGGACAACAACAAAAGAAAATCTAGAGGAAATAAATTTGACAGTGAGACATTCAGTTCTAGGGATTGCAGTACAGGCTAGAGTAGTGAAAACATACCGAGAACGGATAATGGCAGCCACCCCCATTTGTACCACCACTCACAGTAACACAGTGAAAACACCACAAACTGACTCCACAATAGTTTAGAAAAATAAAGGTATTTAATCTAAACTACACAAGACCAAAACAACAAAAATCCAACATACACAGTTCAAGAATATGGTTTCAAAAGAGTTCTTAAGGTTGCGATAAAATAATCCACCGTTGAGTAAAAAGTTCACAGTTGCATCACGTTTAGCTCACAGTACCTTTAGTTGTGACAAAGTTCCAAAAGCAGAAGCTGGTGCAGTGAAAAACAAGCGATGCGTTACTCCTAGGAGCCTGGGGAGACGTTTGCGACAGCCCCGCTGCAGCAGCAAGTGTGTTGCGACGAATCCGGTCTGTATGGGGAGGAAGGCCACTTGTCTGGACTCCGGTGCGTAGGTTCCGTAAGAAGTTTGTTCTCGCAAAGGCACGATGCAACGATCTTTGGAGTTGCGACGATCTCCGGGGTGAAGATGCGCGGACCAGCGGTGATCTTCTCTCTCGCAGGTCCTCGATGCGATGGCTTCGGCGATGACTCTCGCAGCGACGTGATGCGGTCCGCAAGCAGGCGGTGCGGCAATCTCACCCAGCAACGACAGGCTCTGCGATGACACTCGCAGCGATGTTAGATTTCCCGCACCGATCAGGTGCGTCCTGCAAACGAAGGATGCGACGGCTCTGACAGCGGCAACAGGCACTGCAACGATCTCGACCTTCGTAGCGGTGAGAATTTCCTCGCACTGTCGAGGATGCGCTCCGCAGCGAGCAATGCGATAACTTTCCTGTAGCAACATCTCTCAAGCTTAGTTTCCAGCTTCCCAACACAGGTACAACTTCCAGAGGCACCACACATGGGCCAAGCACTCCAGGAAGGACAGAACTCTTTCAGTAGAGCTCAGGTGAAGCTGGGGGTGAAGTCCTTTTGTTCCTGGGACTTCAGAACAGGGAGCGAGCTCTTCTCAGGCTCTTGGGGATGCCTTCAAGCAAGGGGACACAGCACAAAGCAAAGTCTTTCCCCTCTCCTTGGCAGCAAAGCAACAGCAGGGCAATCCAGCAGAGCAACAGCAACAGCTGGACAATCATCCTTCTTCAGCTTCAGCTTTCTCCTTGGCAGACGTTCCTTCTTGATTCCAGGATGATCTAATTTTCTGTTGTCAGGGGTCCTGTACTTATACCCCTAAAAGTCTTTGTTCTCTTTGTGCAAGTGGGCCCTGAGCCCGGTCTGAACCAGTTCTGGGTGTTTCTTGAGCACTTTGTTTTCCTGGCTTCTCCTTTCAGAGTGAGGGGCAGGGTCATTAGCCGCCCAGCAGGAGGTGGAGCCAGCATTGTGGAAGGCAGGCACAGCCCTATTCAGGCCCAGGTGCTATCTCCTCCCACTACTCAAGTTGCAAATGCAGTCATTCAGCCTAGGGCAGACTCAGCCAGCATCCTGAGGAATCCCCAGCCCCTGTCACTCTTAAACTAGACAGTCAATACACAAACAGACCAAGGCACACAGGAAGGTCAGACAAGAGAACAGCAACTTTCTAAAAGGGCTGTTCTCAAACACAGGATTCAAAAACAACCTTTCCTAAAAGATGTGTTATTAAATTCTGAGTTCAGGGATACTAGACTCTTATGTCCTATCTTGTTCCTATGGGAATAAATGCTGGTAGCCACTGTAGCCAGCATCCCCCGTTAGCCTATGGAGCAAGATAGCCTTACAATAGTGAAAAATGAAAATGGCTGTAGTTCACTACCAGAGCATGTTGCCTACACCAGTACATGCTCTACTTTTCACATACATTGAACCCTGCCCAGGGGGGTACCTTGGGCCTTCCATAGGGGTGACTAATGTGCACAAAAAGGGAAGGGTTAGGCCTCGTCAGTGGGGACACTGACCAGGAGGACATGGCAGTTCACAGACTGCACACAGGCACTGCGGTGACAGGCCTGAAACACCATTGTAGGGCTACTCATGTGGGTGGCACAATCAGTGCTGCAGGCCCACTAGTAGCTTTTGTCATCACCAGCCCTGGCACAACCAGTACACTTTACTCGGGACTTCTTAGTGATACAAATATGCCAATTATGTATATCCAATCATAATAACAATTTACAAAGGGAGCACTCACACTCTGACACTGATCAGCAGTGGCAGTGTGTCCAAAGCATCTAAACCAGCAAAAACGAAATCCAGCACAGCATCAAAAATACAGGAGGTAGAGCCCAAAAAGACTGGGGAAACCACGCTAAAGATGCCAGGTCTAACAGTCACCCTGCCAAGATGGCTGCCCAATAATGTCCCAACCAGGAAGTGATGAGCTCGGTACCTCCCTCCACTCAACCAGCATAGGGATAGCTGTGGTGGACTGGGGAGTCGGCGAGCATAGAGCAACACAAAAAGGTGAGAGTCGATTTCAATGTGGCTATAAAAACAATTTAGTGCAAATTTTAAAAACAGTTGACAAAGCTCTATCGTAGCAACACGGGCCAAGCAAGGTCTACCTTCTATCCATCAGCAGAGTAGCGTTCTTCCTGGGAGGCTCCTCCAGCTCCCGCACCCGCCTCAGACGACCTCTTGCCCCGGATGCTGATGTAAGACAATTAAAGAGACAAAAAATAATTGGTGGTATATAAATAATCTCTCCAAAAAGATTTTGGGACAGGAAACGACTATTGCAATAACATTGACCTTTCCTAAATCAGATCCACTGGTAGTAGATTAGTACCGTGGACCGTCCTATTTATTTCACAATTTCTAAACTTACCTAGCCTGCTTAGTCCAAAGACTTTGGAATTATTGATAAATTGCAATGAATAATATTTGTTTCTTTGTTCTGCTCTAATTCACAATCATTCTCAACCCCCTTTGACTGGCCCATTCACTAAGTCTGCATTTTTTCTTTAAAAGCATAGATGGACACATACATACACCAAACTGGTTGGTTGCTTGTCACTGTATGAGCTACAAAAAAGGTTCTAAGAACTGAAGGGAGAGGACGCACAGCCCTAAATTACTAAAACTAACTACCACTATTTGACAGGACAAAGGAAACGAGTCTCTCTCTAGTCTGCATTACTTAAGTTCTTACATAATCAGCCCAAGCTAGAGTAAAGTCACATACAAGTACAATTAGGTAGTGCTTAGCACTTGTCTAGAATACCGATCACATAATATAAGATTTATAAACTTAACCTACCTGCATGTGAGCAGCATACTTGCTATTTGGGAAAAACATATTTGCAAAAACATGGCACACACAAGTAATAATAATATTAATAATTAGCTACTCACAAAGCCCGTGATCTCAACCCCTAGCAGGTCCAGAAGGTCCTGCTCTCGGTCCAGGATGTTGGACCACCAGTGAGTCCGCTGATTGTGGGTGAGTAGGACCACAGAGCAGAGATACACAGCCCGGTGCACCCTCACCCAACGCACTGTGCTCCCGGAGCCCATACCCGGACCCAGGCCTTCCACCTTCTGCCAGCGTGGAGGGGAGGTGGTGCTGCACACAAAAACAGTACTACCACCTCCACCTCTGAAAGCAAGGCCTGGGGCTGCACCCCTTTTGGGCACCGCCTTCAGTGAGAAAGGCAGCTCTTCCTTGCCGCCTTTTTAGTGGGACGGGTCTCTACCATGATGCTGAGAGGGGGAGGAAAATAAAATGTAGAAAGTATAAAAAATAACATAGCGAGGATGGAAGGAGGTAAAAAGGAAGGAAGTAGGGAGAACACATTACAAAACTAACAAAACAACACACAAAAAGTAGAAAAAATGTGAAATTTACACTTAAAAAGACAGAGGGAAAGATAATAAATAAAAAAGATCAGAAAAAAAGATTTGGGAAAGAAGGAATGAAAAGATTAATGGCCCGATTCACAGAACTAATTTAAGACACAATCCTAAACTTGCTACCATTTTGGTGTTCACAGAAGGCACTTACTCATTTTAGTATTCACAGAAGGCACTTACTCATTTAGGTATTCATAGAAGTTAGATGCCTTCTGTGAATACTGAAAGTCTTAAAGTTAGAATTTTTCTCAGTTTAGGAGTAATAAAGTTAGGAATCCTAACTTTAGAACTCCTAAATGCCTTCTGTGAATACCGAAAGTGTTAAAGTTAGGATTTTTTTCAGTTTAAGAGTAGTAAAGTTAGGACTCCTAACTTTAGGACTCCTAAATGCCTTCTGTGAATACCGAAGTCTTAAAGTTAGAATTTTTCTCAGTTTAGGAGTCCTAAAATTAGGAGTCCTAACTTTAATACCCCTAAACTGAGAAAAATCCTAACTTTAAGACTTTCGGTATCACAGAAGGCATTTAGGAGTCCTAAAGTTACCATTCTCGACCGCGTGGTGCAGTTCACATGATATTTCCCCCAGACACACAATCTGCGATCAGACGGGACAATCTACTTTGCCCGCTCGCGGAACTCGGCATAGCACTGTTTTTGTTTGTTCAGCTTTGCGGAGTTCGGCGTAATGCTGCTACGCAAACTCTGCCCAGGCTTAATAAATATTACACGCTCCTAGAGGCCAGCCAGATACAAGACATTAGTAGTTACCGCAATGCATTTTGAAAGTATTAGAAAAATACATTGTCAATTAAAGTGGCCTGTGTAGGGCAGAGGCTTGTTAAATTCGGAATCTCATCTGCCAGAGAAAAATGAATTGATGGCGAAAATTAGGTCCAATCATATATTGAATATTTTTCTTCATGGAACTTTGCTATCTTATGCTGAGCTAATCCTTTTGGAAAAAGAGTTTCTCCAATCCAGCACCCAGCAATAAATATTGCCCCATGCGTTGGGCCTGCTTTATTTACACCATATACAATTATTGCTTGCCATTTTTCGACCGCACTGATTCACAAGCCATCCTCTCTCAGAAGGTAGGATACATTCACCCTCCAGACTGCTGCATCCATGGCCCATTCTTTAAAATAGATTGGATAGGGAGGACCATTTCATCATCACTGAACCTGCATCAGATATGTACTGTGTCTTAATCTCCAAAAATAGCCCCAAGGTAGAAGAGGACTGCAGGAGCCAGACAACCCAGACACAATCCATAAGAAATACATTGAAAATCCATAAAACTATATCTCCCTGTAAAAAAAAGCGAAGAAATAGAATTAAACTAACAGAAGTGGTGTTGGGGATGGAACAAAATAAAGTCAGATAGCCAGATGTCCGACCACCCAATTTGCGAGTTGCAAATTGCGTCACAATTGTGACTCGCAATTTGCGAGTTGCAAATTGGGATGTACAACAGTGTCAGAGACACTGTTTGCGATTTCCAATGGGGTTGCAAATTGCATGCCTCTTGAATATTAATGAGGCATGCAATTTGCGACCCCATTGGGAATGGCTAGCCATACCAGGTATGGTGGCCTGCTGGGCTCAGCAGACATCCATGTCTGGGACTGCTTTTAAATAAAGCATTTTTTTTAACCCCTTCCATGCTGATGACGAACCCCAGCCGTCACGCTCCACGTTGCTCGTGTGCTGATGACGGCTAGGGTTCGTCGCGGCCCCGCCCTGTTCATTTGTTTACCGCACAGCGGCGGAATCGGCCCAGCATGGAAGGGGTTAAATGAGGCCCATTTTCCTTAAAGAAAAACAGGATGTATTTAAAAAAAGAAAAATGAAACTTTTTCATTTCATTTGTTAAGGGCGGGTAGTTGTCCCTAGGACGACTGCCTGTACCTAAAAAAATATTTGCCCCTGCATTTGCAAAGTGGAAGAGGTCCCCAGGGGACCCCTTCCTCTTTGCAAATGCAGTGAATGCATTACCACCCTCTTGAATGGGGCGGTAAATAACAAGTGTTTTGCGACCGCAATTGCGGTTGCAAAACATTCATAAATGGGGTAGAGAGTCGCTATTAGGAAGAGACACCTTTGAAACGCCCTTTCCTAATAGCGAGTTGCATTTCCTGTTTTAGAGAGTGGCAAAAAAATTGTGACTCGCTACATAGGAATTGTTCATGGCCCGTACATTTTTGCATGCGTAAACGGGTCGCTAACCCATTTGCACATGCAATTTAGGGTCTTACATCTGGCCGAGAGTGAAGAAATACCACAGAAAGTTGTGTTGTACCAAGATCAAGTGCCAGCTGGTGAGTATAATTCATGCTATTATATGTAACACATTTTTACGCAATAATCTTAGGGTGGAGCTTTTCCTAATACAAATTATGAATAATATTTTCTCTCCAAATCCACATTTTGTGCATATATTGGAACAATAAAATACCATAATTTAGAGAGTATCAAGCAGTTTATACCCTCTTCTCCATGAAAATCTAAGTTGAGAGAACCATTTTAGGCACACACAATACTGTCCCTATCTCTGAAAAATAAATTATAAAACCTCACTGAAATTATTGTGCAAGAGAAAATGTTTGTTGTTGGCATCTTTGAAAGAAACCAACGTATGTTGATTATTTGCAAAGGATGACATTAGGAGCTATTCAGAAGACCACACACAGAAACTTACAAGTCAAACCAGCTAGTCAAAAGGGTATTCATGTTGCTGGTGTGCTTTATTTCAGCCTGCCTTGAAAACGCAATAAATCTGGACAAATGGAAGGAGAAAATCTGACTTCAGAGGAATATTTCCTGATTGTAGGGTTTTCGGATCTTCCACTGCTGCAAGTTCCCCTTTTTATTACATTTACATTAATTTACATGATGATTTTGATTGCTAACCTTCTTATAATGTCAATAGTATACTTTAGCTCACATCTGCACACCCCCATGTATTTCTTTCTTTTAAACGTGGCCTTCATTGACATCACTAACATCTCGGTCACTTTCCCACATATGCTGATACACTTCTTTCAGACAGGTATACTCATGTCTCTCACTGAATGTCTTCTACAGATATATTTATTTGTTCTCCTGGTGGCAACAGAATTCCTTATCCTCACAGTTATGGCCTATGATCGGTATGTGGCCATCTGTCATCCCTTACATTACATGAGTATCATGAACAAAAACATGTGCATACAGCTGGCCACAGGAAGTTGGCTTGGTGGTGTCTTTGTCCCACTTCTGCACACTATATTACTCTCAAGGCTCTCCTACTGCCAATCCCACACCATCAACCACTTCTTCTGTGACGTGACTGCCCTGATGAAGCTATCTTGCACCAGCATCCACAGTATTGAGACACTGAACTATGTAAATGGATCTACTTTTGGACTGTTACCCTTCATTTTTGTCGTTGCATCTTATGTCAAGATCATCTCAGCGATACTGAAAATGAAGTCCATGGAGGGAAAGCGCAAGACCTTTTCAACCTGTGGTTCTCACCTCACTATGGTTATTTTATTCTTTGTGTCTGTTTGTTCTACGTACATGAGACCAACATCAAATCTTTCAATGAAAGAAAACAAGATATTGGCTTTGCTGTACACAGTTGTTCCTCCACTGTGCAACCCTATCATATACACCCTGAAAAACAAAGAATTTACAAATGTCCTCAGACTTAAAGAAAAAAAGTAGTATTGACAATAGGGCGAAAAAACTAAACCCACAACTATTACAAGTCTAAAATCATTAAGGTGCAAATGTAACTGTACACTGTAGAAGGAGTCCTGTGCAAGAGAAACTTTAATACTCAGTGCCAGGTGTTTGGGTGATTATTTGTAACACTCATATTATGCACATAAATTAGGGGTAGCCAGGTGTAGCAGCTGCTTCTTCTCATCTCCTTTGGTTCTCCTTGCTCTGCTATTACTAACCCTCCTCTCAGGAGCCATAAAGGCATACAAAAGTAAACACAGTTTACTGGGTCTTCTTTACTTTCTGTATTTTCACCTCCTTGTTGGCAATGATACACATCAGAAGCAAATAATAGTGTTTTGCGTCCCTATGTGTAGTCAATAGGTCAATGCAGAAAGGTTATCAGTGGTCAAAGCATGTGTGTTGTTATTTTGGATACTTCTGACATTTTGATTTAATAATGATCTTAAAACAGAACATGTATTTCATTGCAATCCCTTCAAAAAAGAAGAGGCAGACATTACAGGACCTCACATGTTACAAAACAAAATAGTTCTGATCCAATTTAACTTTAACCAAAACACAGTGACCATCATTATCACATTCTTGGGATAGTATAGCATGTTTCAATGATTTATGGAACCAACTAGCATGTTAACATTTCCTCAAAATTGCAAGGGAGAAAATAACATTACCCAACATCTCTTTAAGTTTTGAGATTCAGAAGCATTGCAATGAGTTTCTTGCAAAACAAAATTGATATTAAGTGTGGAAAAATAAGACAATACTTTTTGATGCTTAACAGGATTACCCAATCCACAGACATTCCACAAGACAATTAAACGCATGCCCAAGCACACACAAAACAATTGTCATTTAGTCAATTAAAACAAGTACATTACACAGTATAAATCGAAAATAGATTGTATTTTAATTTTCTTTCTTTGGTTGATCCAGCCAACACGTGTTTCGTCGTCCGGTAATAACCCACGACTTCCTCAGTGCTGGAAAGACAGTTATATACACACATAATAATACCTTATATGGGATTGTTTACAATTTACAGTTGTGAATTGGTGGAACCCACCTTTCAATTTGTATCAATACACAGTGATGATATGGCTCTGAGTTGTGATAAAGCATCTGTTAAGACCTAGTGTGCCACTGTAAGTTTATGGCTCTTTTTTTTATCAATTGCAAAACATGATATCATATTGTTGGATGGGTTGCACATATCATTCATTCAAAATTCTTTATTCGGTATATGAAATATAACCATATAGCAGACAAAGTAAAATTATACATTGCAGTACATTTGAAAGAATATAATCACCATACTGTACATGGGCATGAGGTTAGTCTACATAGTCAAAATAGATTTAAACATTGTGCAAATTTTGCATTATAATCAATCTTACCATTTTGTGGATAGATATTTTACGTCAATTTCATAATGACACTAATATAAAACTCATCTAAGTATACAATCTCAATTTGAAAAGTGCAAATTTTAAAGTGACCTGTGCTAATGGTAGTAGTACAAATTTCATCTAGAATGTGCAATTCTAATGTGGAAAAATGCAATATTAAAGTGACCTGTGCTTGTAACAGTATACAAAATACATTTCTCTTGCTAAAATGTTACAGGAATCAGATAATTCATGATCACATAATAATAGATTTCCTTCTAAAAACACATTTTAAAATATAGGTAGCTACATAAAAACATATATCCATACTATTCAATTGAAACATTAACCGCAGAGCATCTTTAGTTGTTTTTTTGTTATATTTTAAAAATATGGGCTTTAAGTACAATTTCCTTAAAAAAATATAAAATTTGCAAAAAAGCATGAAATGGCAACAACTCGGTTTAGATATCCATCACATGGGCAAGGTAAGATGCTATTCTGTCCGGTATTAGGGAAGGACACTAGGTGGTGCACAGTGCCTAATGTCAAAACAAAACGGTGGGAGCTTCTTGTGACAACTGTCAAATATTGCTGGAATCCTTTTTTGGTTTTATGTTCTTGATAAAATGCATATGTGCATTGATTTGCGTATTCAACAGCTCTGACCTTCTCTGTGTGTTCTAAAAAGGATTTCTTCAACTCCTTTTTTGTGAAGGGAACACCCAGTTCCATGTTTAAAAAAGGGTTAAGGTCAAAGACTGACTTGTACCAGAACCAGATGTGCCTGAGCCAAGGGATACGCATACAGTATTCCAATTTTAGGCAAGGCAATCTTTAATTACACCTTGGGTAAACTCTGTTTCAGGTTTGGACCATATGGACCGCCATAGGGACAGTGGGCGTAGGGCAGCTAGATCCCTGATATAATGTAAGCCTACTTCCTTGTGGAGGATCTCAATGGAGGCAGATGCAGGGGTACATAGTAAGCGGTTTAGAAAAAGATTTTTCTGGTGTTGAATCAACCTGCAACTGTTGGTATTATGTCCCCACACACCTGCCCCATACAGTGCAGATGACAAGCACCTCATTATATAAATATGGATCATCTCTTATATTCTGCGGTTCCCCAATTTGGCGGCAAATCTGAAAACACTGTTGGTGTTCCTAATCATTTTTAACTGGACACTCTCTTGTTCACTGGTCCATCCCCCATCACCTGAAAAAGTGATCCCAAGGTAACAAAATTTCTTGACAGGTTCTAACCTAACATTTTCTAGATCTTGTTTGTTTAGTTTTCTTCCCACATGTCATTGTGAAAGTTTTATCCTTATTAATGAACAATTTCCGTTTGGATATAAACGTATGAAAATTGTCGATAAGGCGTTGCATGCCATTTTGTGTACGTGATAAAAGGACTGCATCATCTGCGTAAAGCAGAATTGGGATAGGCTTACCATCAATTAAAGGTGCATCCACGGCGGACGTTCTACGTTTTGCATCTATCTCATTAATAAACAAAGAAAATAAAAGAGTTGCTAAAACGCATCCTTGCCTTATGCCTCTGTTAACTTTAAAATACGGGGTGCATTCACCGGCCAGACCATAGCGCACCTTGCATGTCAATGTTTCATATAGTCTGGCCAGGAAATATTTAATCTCTTTTGGTGCACCCATGTCTAATAAAACAGGCCATAAAAGTGAGTGTTCAACCAAATCAAAAGCAGAACTTAAGTCGGCGAAATATAAAAAAAGATTTACTTCCTTGGCTTTTATATATTTGTTAATAATAAGATCAAGGTTGATGCATTGCTCCATCGTACCGATCCCCTCCTGAATCCATACTGTACTGGTGATAAAATAGATTCCTCCTCCGCCCATGTTTCTAATCGGTCTAGGAGGACCCTACTTAGTACTTTGATTGACAAATCAAGGAGGGAGATGGGGCGGTAGTTGCATGCCTCCGACCTTGATCCCTTTTTAAAAAGGGGTACGATAATTGATTGGCCCCAGGTTTGAGGAAGGTCAAATTCGATTGCGGCATTAAAAAAACGTGTTAAGAAGGGGTGCCCATAAGTCCATCTCATGTTTATATAGATCTACCGGCACACCATCCGGCCCAGGTGCCTTGCCACCGTTGCTCTTCTCAAGTCCTGCCTGTACCTCATCCAAAATGACATGTAACGAAATGGTTGGCCAAGTACCACAAGTCCCATCAGAGTTAAAAACCTTAGAAAAGTGCTCTATCCAAGTGTTGCAGTTAACGTTGGAAGATACTACAGGTATGGTGTCATTCCTTAGAAAAGAGCAGTTGATTATCTCCCACAAAAGTTTGCTATTTTTTGTAGTTGCGGCCATGTCTAAATGATACCATGCCTCGTCTTGTAGCTGTTTTTTCCTTAACTCTAGCATCATTTTGTAAGCATGCCGCTTCTCCCTAACTTGTTCCAAGTCTCTTGGTTTTATTGACAATACATGTTTTAATGAGGTCAAAGCTTGCATACAATCTTTATTAAACCAACCCAATTGTTTGGCCCTGTGTTTATGATTCTTTCCAGTTAACAATCCTTCTATTGTTACATTTATCTTACTAATCATGGATAATACAGTTCCTGGAGTAGTCACGTCTTTAAGACAGTAACTTATTTCAGCACCACATTTAGCGTTTAATCTTATTAGGGTTAATTTTTGGCACACTTAATTCTTGGACCATTCGGTCTAGAGGCCGTGATATCCTATAAATTAGAGTTTTACATCCCCATCCTAATAATGTCAAGATTAAGCTATTGTGATCACTCACTGCTTGTTCGACGATCCATAGGTCGCGGTAGGCCGTGCCACTTGAAATTAGTATGTGATCAATATTAGAATTAGAATCCCTGCCTTTGAAGGTAGGGTACCTGATATTGCCCCTTTTTTTAACAATCCAATAGTTCTAGATCTAGTTTAGCGGCTAGGTTGTTCAATGCCAGTCCATATGTGTTGTGTGGGAAGTGGTTCTGGATAATATTACTTCTATCATCATGGTCATAAGTAGTGCCACAGATCCCCTTCTGGGCATCTTTGCAAGATTGCAAATTAAAATCTCCTGCCCAGAGGATGACTGGGGGATCCTCAGGATCTACAAGAAGTTCGTCTATTGCTCTACCTATATCTTGTACCACAGAACCTCTGCTAGCATCAAAAATGTTACTATATAAATTAACAATTATCAATATCACTGCTGTTGTGGAATGGTGGTCGCACACATACAATTACTATGATTAGATGAAGTTGAGAGTGCTCATATCTATATGACTGTTAGTGCAGAATGGTGGTAGCACCTAGGATGGAGTGAGGAGTTCTCATATTGTATATCTTCCTAATGCCAGTGAACAAGAAAAACATTGTTAAGAAGTAGGTGGGGGCATAGCTGTGTTGACGCGAATAAGAGTTGATAAGCCTAAGATATTCACGTAAATCTTCTGAGAGCAGTTTCTAAGGATACACTCTTAGTATCAACGCATATATTGATTCGAAGCAGTCAATATGAGAAAGTCCTACCTATGTGCCGGTTATAATTCCATCCTGGCCGCTAGGAGGCTGGGAAAAGGTAAAACTACCTCAAGATTCAAGTCCTCAATGTGATCTGAAATCTAAATGATAAGTGCCATTATTATGCTATTAGTAATCATAAATCCACGATGAAAAGTGTATTCCGGTGTGGACTGCCATCGATAGTGATTCCTCATCCCAGACCTGCATAGGGCAATCAAGCTAACGTCTCCCTCCCTTCCATAGTGTGCAAATAAGACTTGTAAATTCTGGTCATTTGCCCAGATATAGCCCCCGCCAGTTAGGCTGCATGGAGTGCCTTAAAATTTAGATACGCTCCTAATAGGTTTTGGGACATGGAATGATCAAGTGGGCAGGCTGCATAGTAGAGTCCTGTGATTAATCATAGTTGCTAGGGCAGTCATTACAGTGGCATACTAGTTCTTAACAGATGCTGTATCACAACTCAGAGCCATATCATCGGTTCTTATTGATACAAATTGAAGTGTGGGTTCCACCAATTCACAATTGTAAATTGTAAATTATCCATATAAGATATTAATATGTGTGTATATAACTGTCTTTTCAGTCCTAAGGAAGTCGGGGGTTATTCCCGGACGATAAAACAAATTTTGGCTGGATCAACCAAAGAAAAAAAATTAAAATTGAAGAGTCTGTTTTTGATTTATATTGTGCAATGTACTTGTCTTAATTGAGTCAATGACAATTGTTTTGTGTGTGCTCAGGCATGCATATAATTGTCAGTTAGATCCCCAGAGGTCATAATTTTGAAGGAGTGTATGGTTCTTCCTCCCTTGAGCACCATAATAAGGAATAACGAAGTTGAATAGTACCGTCAACAGTACGCGCCAACAACGCACAGGGCCACATCATAAAACACAGTATTTCACAAGACAATTTCAATCATGGGAGAATAAACACATGAGGATGAACAACATGGTATAGCAATCTGAAAATACAATAAGGAAATAGTAACAGGCAGTCCCTTAAAAACAAGAGAAACTTATTCATATAGCATACAGAAAAGATAAAAGTGTGAAATAGAAACATAATGAATGAGATTATAAATAAGAAGGTAATAAGTAGGAAAATGTGTACGAGGAAAATAATAGAGTGGCAGATCATGGGAGAGAACTCAGATATGACGAAGAAGAGTATGAATACATGAAGTAGCGACATAGCTAGATGATCAGCGGCGCCACACCAGGAGAGGTGTGGCGCCGCGGCCAGGGCGACTGATGCTGGAATCTGGGGATCACGGTTCGATCCCCAGCGCCGGCGGCAGGTTAGCCCAGCACCATGTGACTCTGGGCAATAGCTCGCTTAATCTTCCCGACGGCCCCCAGCGCCTAGAGACCCTTACGGGTGATTGTGCGCTTTACAAATGTGGATTATTATTATTATTATTATTATAATAAATAAAAATGAAAAAATTGAGGCTCATGTGTATATATTTTATATATTTTATTAAAAAAGTATGATTGTGTGTGGGAAAGTATTTATATTTGCAGAGAAGAAATCACAAAGACATTCTTTCAACTTTATAGGATCCCCAAAGAATTTGGTATTGCCATTATAAGTAAATTTAGAGATGCACGGATGATGGATGATGTATTAAATGTTCAATTGTATCAGCAAAGAAGGAGGGTCAGATTTTTTTTATGGCATTGGTAGCCGTAGAGAGATTTAGAGAAATGTAGAGGTTTTCGCCAGACCACGATTATTTCCTCTTCTGTTTCTCAGCATTAAGTTCTTGTAATAAATCAGTGTATTACAATCATAATATAAATATCCTCCTTGGCTTAGAAAATGAATTGGATGTAAGACCAAGATGATTAGCACTGTGAATTGTGAAATTTGCTGATTTAGAGGTGTCCAACAAATCCAGCAGAAATGACCACACTACAGTACTTTTGAAATTGTGCAATATTTGATGAGTCAATAGGCAAATGCGGATTATTTTTAAGCCTCTTTTGTTTAGTTGCAGAAGAAGATTGAGATTTCATATTCAGATGACATTCAGAGGCCATTTTCACAAAGGAAAATGGTATGAGAAAAATTATATAACCAATATATATACTCTGAAAATCAAAACAAGACCTCAAGGCTGTGAGAAGAACCTCAGTGAAGAATACATGTATTATAATCACGTTCAATGCTGAGTAAGAACAGCTATAATGAAAACATTACCCATTAAGCAAAAATTGCAGAGAAAGTCATGCAACTGGCTGGCCTACCAGTCATAATCCCATTAAAAGTGGATAGAATGGGCATGGGTAGCACTTTCCAAAGAGTCTAAAATGAATAAATATCAACTCACATGCACAAAATGGTTGCTGGAATCCTAAGTCGCAGTTCCTTCTAAGAGTACATTCTAACTCACCCAAAGCGAATTGTGGTATCCTCTGTAATGGAATATTTAGTGAACTCAAGCATAAACATTCCATTGAGAGGAGAGGAAAGCATTTGTCCTGGGGAGAGAGGAAGAGAGGTCTAACTCTAGCTTGGATGAGGTTTATTGTTCTGGACCATGAAATAAATCCTTCTTCAGCAATATAACTATGTACTCTGATTCCTCTTTACAAATGGCGACAAGCGCAAAGACCCAGACATAGTCCAAATTCACCTAAACCGCAACATTGTACTAACCTGTCTAAGTCTAATTATGAGTGGTATGTGCAAAGAACTTTGGTGAACTACTGTAAACTAGTTTCTGTCAAGTTTCCCTGCTAAGCAATGCTAATACGAATTGCCTGACTTATTTAATTCTGCTTAATGTGCTCATGCACTCCATGGGGGGTTTGTATTTATCTTTTTCCCGTTTCTGCTAATTACTGTTCGTGCATACTTAACAGTGATTAAGGGCTAGTTGGCTGCACAATGATCATTTTCCATGTGAGGAGCTTACATCTTCCCCATACCTTACTTATGTCTGCTCCCGCTTCTTCTCTGCACATTCTTCTATGATGTGTCAAGGCTGGCTGGGTGTGGGCAAGTCACTCACATTTCTTTAAGTAAGTAATTAAGTACGTTTCTTCAAGTCCCGCAAGGCTTTTGGTGGCTCCGGCCATGATGGTTTGGGATGAACCACAATGATGGTACAAAGGCCCAGTTTAAAGCTGTAATACCTGGAGTGGTAAAAAGCTTTTGTCATTTTGCAGCTCGGCATGGATGGCACTGTGCTAATCCTATGTTTAAAGACTTTGCTGTAGAAATGGCAAAAAGTTGGTCCCTTTCTATCTCGGCGTACATATACATATATAGTCACTGAAAAAAACATACATTTCAGGGATGTTATTGTTAAAAATTAGCATTTAAAAAACCTTAGACATTCACTGAAAAAACCATAGGTTTCAGGGACGTTATGGTTAGTTGGACATTTCATTTGTATAAAACCAGAGAAATTCGGCTGTCATAGTTAGTAGAGCTAACTATACGTCGAGCCCCCCAATGCACTGCTGATAACGTCACATATTACATCACTCATGACATTACCAGTGAAATCACTTATGACATCACTGATGGCATCTCAAATGACATCACTGATGACATCACTGATGACATCATACAGTGACTGAGCATTTCTAAAAAGTTCAAGAATGTAATATCTATATATGCCAAGGTATTTTGAAGAATGGTTGGTTGTTTGAGAACCTGTATGGGTGCCTGAGTGTCTGTGTGTTTGGGGGGTGTGTGACTCCCTGCAAGTATGTGTGAGTGGGTGATCTAATGGATGAATGCGTTTATGGGTGCGTGTGTCAGGGACTGTATGGGTGAGTGAGTGTACGTATAGCTGTGTTGGTGAGTGAATGGATGTCTTAGTGGTATATGTGTAAGTAACTACATATGTGAAAGGCAGTATTTGTGAGTGATGGAGTATATAATTGAGTAAATGTGACATCGAGTGATTGTGACAGTGATTGTGACAGTGGCTGCATAGATAAGTGTGTGCCTTTATTAGTAATTGTTGAAGACAGTACGTATCCTTATGAATAAGTGACGTTGTGCGTGTATAACTGTATAGGTGAGTAAATGGCAGGGTAATTCATTCTTTGGGTGACTGTGTTTTTGAGTAACTCTTTGGGTGCGTGTCTATGTGGGTGTATGAGTTGATATATCAGTGGCTGTATTAATGAATGACTGCATGTATAAGTGACTGTATCAGTTAGTGGGTGGATGTGTGTGTGGATGTATGAATCACTGAGTGGGTATTTACTAACTGCTATTGGTCTGTCTATGGTTTCAATATTGGTAGTCTGTATTTTAGAGTGGGTGTATGAAAGGTTTTTTTAGGGTGTGAGGAGGTGAATCAGATTATCATGTGGATTATGTCATTTGAGATGTCATCAGTGATGTTATCAGTGATTTTACTGACCATGTCATGAGTGATGTAATATGTGACATCATCAACAGTGCATTGCGGTGGAGCAAGTTATAGTTAGCTCTACTAACCATAACAACCAAATTTCCAAATAACTATAAAGTCCCTAAAACCTATGGTTTTTTCAGTTTTTTCTAAGGTTTTTTATGCTAATTTCTAAATATAACGTCCCTGAAACTTATGTTTTTTTCAGTGAATTTCTAAGGTTTTTGAATGCTAACTTTTAACTATAACGTACCTGAAACCTATGATTTTTAAAGTGAATTTCTAGGGTTTTTCAAATACTTATTTCCAACTATAACATCCCTAAAACCAATTTTTTTTCAGTGAATGCTAAGGTTTTTTAAATGCTAATTTCTAACTATAACATAGCAGTCGCGTTTCCAGAGTGGTAGAGAAAGGTGAGTGTGGCCTCTGAACACCTCTTAGCAATCCCACTGTGTTGGATTTACTGGAGGTAACAGGAGGGGTACTTAGCCCCCAATGTCAAGCTTGTGGGCCAACTACCCCACCTATTACCTCCAGTAAGCCTCACAAAGCAGTACTGCTAACTTCTTATACAAGGCCATTCCCCCTTTCACCACCATATTGCAGACACGCCTCCTGGTGCGTTCTGGGTTGGGGGATTACCTGGTGAGCCAAGTAGCCCACCAGGTACCTCCAGTAAGTGCCACTGATCTGGATTGCAGAGAGGTGGTTTGAGGCCACGCCCCTTTTTACAACACTCTGCAAATGCGTCTCCTGGTGCACTGCTGCTAGGGGGGTGAAGTCCACTTGTGTCCTAAGTTCCTCAGGACACAAGAGGACCTCATCGCCCTACCAGCAGTGAGCCAAGAGTCGCATTTGTAGAGTGGTGTAAAAAGGGATGTGATCTCGGACCACCTCTCTGCAATCCAGCTCTGTGGTGCTTACTGGAGGTACCTGGTGGGCGAGTTGGCCCCAGGGACCCTCAATATTCAAGGGGAATTAATTCCCCAACTTACAACATGCCGGGGGCACGTTTGCAGAGTGGTGCAGGAAGGGGGCAGGGCCTCCAGCGAGATGCCAGGTTTTTTTCATTTAGTGTTTTTGGTTCCCTGAGGACCTATCCCGCTGGGCATGACCCCTTTTTTAAAAATAAACAAAAAAGGGATGGGGCTGCCTGTCTCCCTTCCCGAGGCTGATTTCGGCACCGGGGACCCCATCCCCCAGGGCAAGGCTTCCTTTTTTAAATGTACTTATTGGGAAGAGCAGCCACGTGGTCCCCATTCCCTAGGCCACTATTGTCCCTGGGGATCACATCTCCCGGAGCCCGCCTGTTGTTTTTTTTATTAAATGGGAGGGGGACCGAGTGGCCCCTCTCCCGGGTCACTTCTGGTACCGGGGACCCCTTCACCTGGGACTGGCCCTCAGCATTGGGGACTCTGGGGGGAACCCCAATGCCCCCACAGTCCCAGCCAGCTCCCCGCCTCCTGCGGGAGCCAGCATTGCTTTAGGCAAGGGAAGCTGCTAACATGCAGCTCCCCTTGGCCAAAAGCTGGAAGCGAGAAGTTTCCTGCTCTCGCTTCCAAAAAGCAAAGCAGTAATTTGGCCCCCCACCCAGCATTTCAAAGCCCTCGGGTGATGGTCCCCCAAATTTAAATAAACAGTGCCCTGGGGAGGTGGTGGGGCCTAGGGCAATGTGGGGGTCAAGCCCCTCCACACACATTATTAGTTAAGCCCCGGGGAGGTGTTGGTCTCTGGGGCTTGGAGGGGCCACGGGCCCCCATACCCTATATAATATTGGTGGGGGTCCCCGGGGCCATGTGGGGCAGCACCCCCCCTTCAATAAAATATAAACCTCCCGGGGAGGAGGTGGTCCCCAGGACTGCAGGGACCCCCATGGGCCCCTCCTACATAAATTAAATTGCCCCTGGAACCTGGTCAACCCGGGGGCTTTCAAAAACAAAAAGAGGGAGCCAGCTCTTCATTTTTTTTAATTTTCAGATGGATTTGTGCATCTGTCGTGACCCTGCCTCAAATTCTTTTTAAAAAATAGCTTTTTGTGGGACCCCCCCGAACAGGCCTGGGGTTCATGGTGTTTTTCCCCTGCCCCCTTTTCTTGTTTGTAATGTATCTCTCACCTTTTTCCTTTCAGCTCAGTCCGAGACACAAGATGGTTGCCAACACTTGGATTAAAGTGTTCACAGCCAGAGGCAAGCTTGTGCTCGGGAGGGCTCAGCCAATCAGATCTCACAATTCTCAAATCTCAATATCTTTAAATCTTTAAATATCTCAAAAACTACTGAACAGATTTACACCATTTAAAATAAGTGTGCTTTCTGGAACACAAACTATCTCTCGTCCAAATTTGGTGTAATTCCATTCAGCAGTCCAGGCTGTAGGCGTGTCCGTTTCCTATGGAAATTAACATGGAGAAAAAACGTTTTGGCACCCCCTTTTCTCTTGGCCTCTCCCTTGACAAAACACCCAAAAGCTTTCAAGATAGGAGCTGACCTGAGTAAACAATTAGTTCTGAAAATTTTGTTAAGATACGTCAAACAGCGCCAAAGTTATTTGCAAATCAAAACATGCTTCTCCTATGAAAACTAGGTCCTAAATATAACTACCTACTGGCTACCGCCATATATATATATATGTGCCAATGCAGGGCAGAGGATAGGGCTCCTACCAAAAAACAGAACATCAACAAAAAGAACCAAATGGGGCCACAAAAAACAAGCCCTATGAAACAACAAAAAAATAAAATGAAGACATTATTTCAGACGTATTAAAACAAGATTTTCTAGTAATCAATCTGTCATCAAGAAAACTAACAATAAAACATCTGAGATTATTGAATAAGGGATTAACATTATGCCCCTCCGTCAGCATGGATTTGGCCATGTCCAGAGTTGATCTATATAAATTCTGCCGGAAATTGAAACTAAAAAAGTACTTTGCAAATATTCCCATCAGACCCAGTGAACAACACAATCTTGATATGCTCTCACCACTAACTTTGAATGACATCCCTCCATTAAGATCATTTCACAGCCTTGAGATTGAAAGCAATACTGATATCGCCACAACTACCACAGAGACAAAGACTGACGTACAGATATGTGAAAAGATGGCCATCTTAACTAATTTGTCCATTAGTAGCAATTGTAAAACTCATTCCAAATTGTGCCCCACAAATACCAGCAGGGAATAGGAAATTTTTCAGGAACTTATGACAGAGGAGTTGCGAGCAATTTACATCAAGAAAGTAAGAAGAACCAGCAACGACTTACAAATATGACCGAAGCCGACCAATGGGCACTAAAGGGTTTCAAGATGAACTATGACATTGCGATAAAACCTTCAGATAAAAGGGGGAACGTTGTGGTGATGGGCTCTCAAAAATATTATCTTGAAATCAAGAGACAGCTAAATGATGTGAATAACTACGAAAGGCTCAAAGGCAATCCAACACCAATAAACATGAGCAAATTCCACAGCATGCTTCGTATGTGGCACAGAGATGGATTATTGGACGAGAATGAGTTAGATTATCTTTAAGTAATGAGTCCCATCCCTCCAGCAATATATGTGTTACCAAAGGTTCACAAAAGTATGGAGAATACACCAGGACGCCCCATTGTCAGCTCCTGTGGGTCACATTTGGAGAATACCTTTAAAGGTTCTAGAAATTTTTCTTTTTCCGTATGTGCAAAATATACCTTACTATATCCGGGATTCAATGGATATTTTTAGACCGGATAGCTGGCATTCCTCAGAAAGGAGACTACACAATGGTGACCATTGATGTAGTCTTATCAGAGATTATTTCTTGCCTATCTCAGTCTAGATACACGCAGTGGCTGATTGGTAATCTGAGCGCCATGATACCCTTAGGGTGACAGCTGCGCTATATAAGTGTCCCTTACATTACATACATTACATTGCACACATCAATTAAACATGAGGATGGTATCAAAGTCTGCAAATTTTATCGCCGACCAACATGATTTTAGAAATGATGAATTTCTGCCTCACTAATAATGTTTTTATCTTTGATAAAACGTTTTATAGACAAAACAAAGGACCCGTGATGGGGTTTTCCTTTGTGCCCACGTATGCCAACCTGACGATGGGCATGTGGGAAGCGGAACACATCTGGTCTGACGCAAACAAAAAAGTGATGGAAAACGTTATACTCGGGGTGTGCTACATAGACGATTTGTTTTTAATCTGGGGAGACAGCAGGTTCATGAGAAGAGGATATCCCATGGAATGGTGGTATTGGATAATGCCAAAACAAGGGGTATGTAAAAGAAGACAGAGTCCTTGTTACATCCAAAGAGCATCAATGAGAAACAAAGAGGCCAACCAGAGGAGGACAAAACAACATATATTACACAATTTAACATCTCAAGTAATATGATAAGAGATGCTCTACAACACCATTGGAAGATACTATCTACAGATGAAGATCTGAAGGTATGCACATCTAATCATGTTATGTTATGTTATGTTAAAATATTTTTAAAGCGCAAACTGCTACCCGAAGGAGTCCTGGCACTGTCTATACACAACCCAACAAGATATAAGTAAAGAGCTCGGAGTTATGCGCCAAAAAGCCATGTTTTTAAGGCTTTTCTGAATGCCAGTAAATCAGGACTGTTCCTAAGATGAAGTGGTAGAGTGTTCCATGCTTTAGTCGCACCAGTTACGAAACTCCTACCTCCCCAGCTGGCTTTTTTAGAGATAGTTACCATTGCCAATTTTGCTCACAGAGACCGAACTGGTCTGTTGGGGACATACCACAGAAATTGTTGCTTCAAGTGTTCTGGCCCGGTACCATAAAGCGCTTTGTAAACTGTACAGAGTGATTTGAACTGCACCCGTTTCTTAATGGGCAGCCAATGAAGTCTTCTGATCTCTCCGGAGATCGAAGCAAATGTAGCTGTTCCTGAGAGCAGTCTGGCCGCCGAGTTTTGTAAAAGTTGGAGTCTATGCATTAATCGTTCCTGAATATTTAAATAAAGGCTATTGCAATAGTCCAACCGCTATAAAGTTAGTGCCGTCACTACTGTACGTTGGTTTTCCTTGGGTAAAAACTGCAAGATTTTCTTGCATGTTCTAAGAGCAAATGTGATTGCCGAGACCACTGCATTGACCTGGTCCTCTAGGTTGAGTTTGTCATCAATCAGGACACCAAAGTTCTTTACTTTCCTCGTAGGGATCGGAAGCACCCCCAAAGAGTCCGGCCACCAACTTGGGGTCCAGAACTTGGGGTCATTGCCAAACAGAATGACTTCTGTCTTGCCAGAATTGAGTTTTAAACAATTTTGGGTCATCCATTTACCCACTGCTTCCATACAGTCACAGAATCGGGTAGCAGTCTCCGTCTCTCGCCCAGGCCACAGAGACACCACAATCTGAGTGTCTTCTGCGTACGATGTCAGAGCAAATTCAAAGGATCTGATCAGGGGGGCCAGCAGGGAGACATAGACATTAAAAAGTGTGGGGCTAAGCGAGGACCCCTGCGGCACTCCGCAGGGCAGCGAGAAGGGTTTAGAACAGAATGCGCCGAGCGAAACTGTTTGTACTCTGTCTGAGAGGAAGGACTTCAGGAGATCCCAAGCTTTACTATGGATTCCACAATCCCACAACTGGTCCAGCAGCAAGTCATGGTGGACCGTGTCGAAAGCCACCAACAGGTCCAACTTAATCATTGCGGCTTTGCCTCCCTGATCCAGTGCCAGATTTCCTCTGTAGATTTTAAGAGAGCGGACCCAGTACTATGACCCTCTCTGAACCCGTATTGAGTTGGATGCAAAATTTGTGCCTCTTGTAAGAATGTACTTACTTGTGCATTCATGCTTTTCTCCATCAATGTAGCTGGCAGGGTGATGCGTGAGATCGACCGAAAGTTATTAGGATCCTTTGGGTCCAGACTCGACTTCTTAAGTAGAGGAAGTATTGAAGCAGTCTTCCAGGCTTTAGGAAAATATCCTTCCCTAAACATTGAGTTCATCATAGCAGTGAGTGTTATAACAATGGGTTCAGGGGCTAGTTTTAACACCGCCACCGGGCAAGGGTCATAGGGAGAACCCGATTTGGCTGACATCAATGAATTACGAATGTCCTTGATTGAAAAAGGTGTGAACTCATCAAAACTCGGAAGACCCGCTCGAGCTATATATTTCTCCCCTACACCCAGTGAACCATCTGTCCCAGGCCCTTTAAATTGTGTAAAAATAGCTTCCACCTTGCTACAAAAAAAGTTGTCTATTTCCTCACAAAGCCCCTGACTTGGCGACACACTAGGTGTGCCAGGGTACGCTAGGCTGGTCACTATTTTGAAGAGCTCTTTAGCCGAATTTATTGCAAAATTAATTTGATTGGCAAAGAAATCTTTCTTAGTTGTAAAGAGTAGATCTTTATAAGCCACGAGGCTTTGTTTATATGCCAGCTTCTCTGCGATGTTATATACCCTCCTCCATTTCCTCTCTAACAGTTTACACTTTAGTTTATGATTTTTCAGCTCCTAAGAATACCATGGGGCAGAAGGCTGCGCTCTATAATAGTATGAGACTTTTTTAGGCGCTAACTTATTGCTGGCTCCCTCGAACCAGTTCGAATTTTGAGTAGTTGCCTCTTCGATATCTACAGACGGACAGAATAATCATCTCAGCATCACCTACAAAAAGGCACCTTCACTTTGGGACCTACTGACACATAGCCATCATCAGAAAGCAGATAAAAGTGAACAACTTTATAAGGGTGAAAATCAGAATTAAGGAGAGAATTATGTGCAAGACAACACGTATTGTTTATGCCATCCAATGTGAATGTGGAAAACACTGTGTGCCTAGTGTGTCGCTGCTGTGTGAGTGTGTTGCGCACACGCTTTACACATTGCCTCTGGGATAAGCCTGACTGCTCTGCCAAGCTACCAAAAGGGTGAGCAAGGGTTATATTCAGCGTGTAACTCCCTTGCCCTGACAAGAGAGGTGGTTTCTGCCTGGCTTAGGCGCATGCCATAATAAACCAGAAATCCCATTTCTAACACAGAGGTACCTTTTACTAGGGACTTACAGAGAAGGCAAACTATATTGCCAATTGGGGGAAACAATTGTACTGTTTTGATAATAAGATCTGGCACTGGAGTTCTGGTTAGCAGGGACCCAGTGCTCTTCCAGTCAGATGCCAGGAGAAATGTGGGGTTGACCATGTCAAAATGGAACACTTTCCTACACTATGCCACTGGATTCAAGGTAGCCTGGCTGATGAGGAGTGACACACTGAAACTGGTCCCAGGATGCTTGTTTAACAGGCCTGGCAGTTAGGGCTGGACTATTTCCATGGGAAGCAAAGTCAAGACTAATTTGCACATGACTGGGTCTTAACTGGGGTAGTTTGGTGATCAAAAAACAATTAATTCAACCCAGATCTGTGACTGTGGGTGAATGTTTGACAGTGTTCAGCAGCCGGTCTATCATCTTTTTGTGTTGCTGTGGTCATCCTAAGTGGGAAGTGTATGTCCAGACATTGGTCTCTTGCTCACTATGCAACTGGACTCGAGCAAGTGTGGCTAATGAGGGGTGGTTTCCCGAATTTGGTCCCAAGATGCTTATTTTCCGGTCCAGGGAGTAACAGGCCTGGCAGTTCAGCCTGGACTGCTCCCATGGGGAGCAGTGTCAAACCTGAATTTCCCTAGTGGCTGGCTTTAAACAGGGGTGACATGCTGAGCCGGAAGATGATCCATTTAACCCAGATCTGTGACAGGGGGTGAATGTTTGATAGTGTTCAGTATTGTGTCCATCATCTTTTTGTGGTGCTCTGCTCATCCTAAGGTGGCAAGGTATGTCCAGACGTGGGTCTTGTGCTCACTATGCCGCTGTATTCAAGCTAGCCTGGTTGATGACAGAAGGAACCCCACAACTGGCCCCAGGAAGCTTGTTTTCTGGTCCAAGGAGGGCCTGGTCTTGCAGTTCAGACTGGCTTGCTCCCATGGGGAGCAGGGTCAAGACTGATTTCCATATGGCTGGGTCCAAAATGGGGTGGCATGGTGAGCAAAAAATAAATGGATTTAACCCAGATCTGCGATTGGAGGTGGATTTTCAGAATTCAGTACATCATCTTTTTGTGTTTCTGTTGTCACCCTAGGTGGGAAGGGTATGCCTAGGCATTCGCCACTAGATTTAAGTTAGCCTGGCCGATGAGAGGTGATCCCCAAAAACCGGTTCCAGGATTCTTGTTTTCCTATCCAGGGAAGACCTGGCCTAGCAGTTCGGGCTGAACTGTTCTCATGTGAACAGGTTCAAGACTGATTTGTAAATTGCCCGGTCCAAACTGCGGTGGCATGGTGAGAAAAAAAGGAAAAGAATTTAACCCAGATGTGTGACTGGAAGTGGATGTTTGACCGTGTTCAGCGTTCTCTCCAGCATCTTTTTGAGTTCCTTTGTTAAAGTAAAGCCCCTGGAAATAACGTCACGCAACTTTGTACATATCTAAACAGTATGTTTATGGATGCATTAGGAATATTTTTCTTACATTTTAAGTCATAAGTGAGACACATTTAGCAAGTAGATATTAGGCAGACAAATAGTTTAAACAAATTTAGAAAAGAACCAGAAAAGATTAGGATAGATCAGGGGCCTCCAGCCTTTTCTGAAATGAAATGAAAGAATGAAATGAAATAGAATTTATAAAGCGCATTGCTGCCCGGGAGCGTCCCAGCGCTAAAGTACAGAGGACAACTGAGGACAACTAAGGGGGGCCCTGGCTTTTACGCATCCTGTGGAAACAGGAATGTTTTCAGGAGCTTTCGGAATCTCACATAGCTTGGTTCGGTTCGAAGCCTGACAGGGAGGGCATTCCAAAGGGTCGCAACATTCACCGAGAAGCGGCGCCCCCCCAGTCCGAGCCTTCCTGACTCTTTGGACTATAGCCAGATTTCCGTGGGCGGAACGCAGAGCCCTGGCGGCTTTGTAGGGGTGGATCAAGCTCTCTAAGATAGGGGGCCCCTTGCCCTGAAGGGATTTGTGGGCAATGCACATGGACTTTTAAATTTAATCCTTTCCCGAATTGGCAGCCAATGGAGGGCTTTGAGTGTGGGTTTGGCCAAAGATCTCCGGGATGTACCTATCAGCAACCTGGCCGCCGAGTTCTGAACAAGCTGAAGGATGTTAATAGTTGATTCTGGGGCGGCCAAAAAAAGAGCATTGCTATAGTCTAATCTGGACAGATTTAGACCTTGGATAAGCAACTTCCTAGATTGTGCCGGTAATAAAGGGAGGATCTTACGGGCTGACCGAAGTAAGCCCACACAAATGCCGGCAGTCTTTTTTGCTTGTGTCCTAAAGTAGAGTTCCTGCTCGAGCCATACCCCCAAGCTTTTAAGTTCATTCTTAGGGGCGGGGGGACCCCCAGGCACGAGGGCTACACATCCATGCATGGATTTCAGAAAGGCAGCCATACAAATTTTCCGTACTACCCTTCTCTAGGGAAAGCGAGACGACAAGTTGAGTGTCGTCTGCGTACGTAATAACTTTAATCCCAAAGGGAGTAACCACATCCTCCAGTGGGCCCATGTATATGTTAAACAAAGTAGGGGTCAGTGACGAGCCCTGTGGAACCCCACACTGGAGGGGAATTAACTTGGAACGCGCGCTGCCTTCCCAAACTTGGAAGGTTCTATTCTTCAAAAAGGATGTGAGCCACAACAGCGCTGTGCCAGCTACCCCTAAATTAGACAGGCGCTGAATTAAGATCTTATGGTCAACCGTATCGAAGGCTGCACTTAGATCCAGCTGATCCTCCCAAATCCAAGATGCACCTTACCTCCTCGACCACTGCTATCAAAGCGGTCTCAGTACCTTGCCCTGGGCGCAAACCCGTTTGAGAGTTGGGGAGCAGCCTATTGGTTTCCAAGAAGGCGGAGAGCTGCCGATTTGCAAACTTCTCCGCAATCTTGCTGAGACCTGGCAGCAGTAAAATTGGTCGGAAGTTGGCTAACTCCAAAGGGTCAAGTTCTGGCTTTTTTAGTAGCGCCTTTACTATAGCCTGTTTCCAACCGGGGGGACAACACCTTGAGCAAACAAGGCGTTAATAAGGTCCGTGGCCAAGGGTGAGATGGTAGGTGCCACGTGTTGTAGAATATACATAGGTGCAGGGTCATTAGGGGATCCACTCTTCATGGAAGCCAGAACTATTTGAAAGTCTTCCCTAGATATCTGGGCGAAGGAGTCTAAAGAAGGGCCAGGGATAGGAGCAATAGAGTCAGCAGGATCATATGTATGGGAGCTTTGCGGCAGAGTTTGTAGAATATTTAGTATTTTATTCTCGAAAAATGCCACTAATTGGTTGCATCTGGAAACCGACACATCTCGCACCATCGGGGGACTAGGAATTTTGAGGAGATCTTTCACAATCTTATATTTCTCTCTAGATGAATTAGAGGACATTCTAATTTTCTCCTCAAAGAAGGCGGCTTGGGCTATTTTCCGAGATGATTTGTAGGTCCTCATGGCCGCTTTATACTTATCTTTATTGTGGGAGGCCCAATCTTTCCTCCACATGCCTTTTTTACAGGTTTTCCTTAGATCTCTGAGTTCTTGAGAGTACCATGGTGATTTAAAAACCCTGCTCTTCTTTTCCATTTTTTTCCTAGGTAACACAGAGTCGAGGGAGCCATTTGGTAAGATTAAAGTCAGCCTTCACTGGATCGGGATCAGTGGGAGGAGCAGTCTGCTCCAATCCGAGAGTCCAGCTTTCAAAAGAGAGTTTAGACCATACTCTCTCCAGAGTACGTGGCACCTGTACCTGTGGACACTCAGTATTCATTTGCCAGGCAAACGGGACCAAAAAATAGTCATACCAGGGTAGAGGACGATGGGGATATGCTTCTAACTGTAAAATGTTTGAAAATATTGGATCAAGAAGATGCCCCTTAATATGCGTGGCCTCATTGTTTTTTAGATGGAGCTCAAACGAATTTAGCTCCGAATTAAGGTCAGATGCCACCTTATCAGAAGAGTCGTCGAAATGAAGGTTCAAGTCCCCCAATAAAATGAAGTTAGATGACGCAGCAAAGGAGGCAATCGTCGTTTCTAACAAAGAGCCCACAAATTGCCCCAAGCTACCCGGGGGGCGGTATATGAGAAGACCGGATAAGGATTTGTTTGGGGTAATTTGAAGGCTTAAATTAACACTTTCACAATCAGTGATTCCACCCTCACATATCCTACAAGTAAACCTGTCCCTATATACTATTGCCAACCCGCCTCCCTTGCCATGGGTTCTGTTGTGGTGCTGTATAAGGAATCCCTGGGGCAGCGTACTGACAATATCTGCCTCTGAGTTAGGGGACAACCATGTTTCTGTAAGGAACATTATATCCACTTTAGCATCCTGAATCAATAGAGTAATTTCTAAGCAGTGTTTCGGTACAGATCTACAGTTAAGCAGTGCCAGGCTCACATGCCTCGAGGTCTGTTCTATGAAACTTTTGTCCGAGATGAAGTTACTCGATCGATTACCTTTCGGGAGTGGGTCATCTGGGCTAAATGTCATTAGTTCTTAGGGGAGTCTTCTGGGCATTAAATGAAGAAGCTCTTCCAGCGAGAGCCCTACACGGTGCTCAGGTAGAGTGGCCATAATTTCTGACCCCGGGCCCTGTCCGGCCCGGACGGGCCCAGACAGGCTTGCCTCTGGTGCGCCCGCTGCGCCCGCCCGCTGCGCTGACGGGAGATGACATTCATTTTATAACGCTGAGGCCCCAAATCGGCCTGCGCAGTAGACCGCTGACCTGGTCCTCCCGCAATATGACGCCCGAAGTCTGCGCCCGGGGGATTAAGGCCGGTGAGTATCCGTGAGCCCAAACTCGGTTCCTAAGGTAGGGGATCCCTATGGGGCAGATTACACAGCAATTCTAAGTGAATAAAAACGCTGTAGGTGCAGAGTTAAAACAACAAAAAGCACAGAAGGTACGTGTTTTAAAAATGGAAGTGCATCCAGCACAGAAATAAACAATTAAGGTTCTGAGTGCCCTGCCTCCCGGCTTTTCACCTCAGGAGTCCTAGAACTATAGGTGAAATTGGTTAAACTGGTTCCAGTTTATAGTGCTGAGGCCCCAAATCGGCCTGCGCACTAGACCGCTGACCCGGTCCTCCCGCAATATGGCGCCCGAAGTCTGCGCCGGGGGGATTAAGGCAGGTGAGTATCCGCGAGCCCGAACTCGGCTCCTAACAAGGTAGGGGATCCCTATGGGGCAGATTACACAGCAATTCTAAGTGAATAAAAACGCTGTAGGTGCAGGGTTAAAACAACAAAAAGAACAGAAGGTACGTGTTTTAAAAAATGGAAGGGCACCCAGCAAAGAAATAAACAATTAAGGTTCTGAGTTCCCTGCCTCCCGGCTTTTCGCCTCAGGAGTCCTAGTACTATAGGTGAAATTGGTTAAACTGGTTCCAATTTATAGCGCTGAGGCCCCAAATCGGCATGCGCAGTAGACCGCTGACCTGGTCCTCCCGCAATATGGCGCACGAAGTCTGCGCCGGGGGGATTAAGGCAGCTGAGTATCCGCGAGCCCGAACTCGGCTCCTAACAAGGTAGGGGATCCCTATGGGGCAGATTACACAGCAATTCTAAGTGAATAAAAACGCTGTAGGTGCAGAGTTAAAACAACAAAAAGCACAAAAGGTACGTGCTTTAAAAAATGGAAGTGCACCCAGCACAGAAATAAACAATTAAGGTTCTGAGTTCCCTGCCTCCCGGCTTTTCGCCTCAGGAGTCGTAGTACTATAGGTGAAATTGGTTAAACTGGTTCCATTTTATAGCGCTGAGGCCCCAAATCGGCCTGCGCACTAGACCGCTGACCTGGTCCTCCCGCAATATGGCGCCCGAAGTCTGCGCCGAGGGGATTAAGGCAGGTGAGTATCCGCGAACCCGAACTCGGCTCCTAACAAGGTAGGGGATCCCTATGGGGCAGATTACACAGCAATTCTAAGTGAATAATAACGCTGTAGGTGCAGCGTTAAAACAACAAAAAGCACAGAAGGTACGTGTTTTAAAAAATGGAAGTGCACCCAGCACAGAAATAAACAATTAAGGTTCTGAGTTCCCTGCCTCCCGGCTTTTCGCCTCAGGAGTCGTAGTACTATAGGTGAAATTGGTTAAACTGGTTCCATTTTATAGCGCTGAGGCCCCAAATCGGCCTGCGCACTAGACCGCTGACCTGGTCCTCCCGCAATATGGCGCCCGAAGTCTGCGCCGAGGGGATTAAGGCAGGTGAGTATCCGCGAGCCCAAACTCGGCTCCTAACAAGGTAGGGGATCCCTATGGGGCAGATTACACAGCAATTCTAAGTGAATAATAACGCTGTAGGTGCAGCGTTAAAACAACAAAAAGCACAGAAGGTACGTGTTTTAAAAAATGGAAGTGCACCCAGCACAGAAATAAACAATTAAGGTTCTGAGTTCCCTGCCTCCCGGCTTTTCGCCTCAGGAGTCGTAGTACTATAGGTGAAATTGGTTAAACTGGTTCCATTTTATAGCGCTGAGGCCCCAAATCGGCCTGCGCACTAGACCGCTGACCTGGTCCTCCCGCAATATGGCGCCCGAAGTCTGCGCTGGGGGGATTAAGGCAGGTGAGTATCCGCGAGCCCAAACTCGGCTCCTAACAAGGTAGGGGATCCCTATGGGGCAGATTACACAGCAATTCTAAGTGAATAAAAACGCTGTAGGTGCAGAGTTAAAACAACAAAAAGCACAGAAGGTACGTGTTTTAAAAAATGGAAGTGCACCCAGCACAGAAATAAACAATTAAGGTTCTGAGTTCCCTGCCTCCATTCTTTTCGCCTCAGGAGTCCTAGTACTATATTTCTGCAGTAATATTACTTCATCTTTAATGAACTCGTCCTGAACTACTAATATTACTAGTGATGTAATAGTTGCACATCATACAAGATTATATCAGTGACCACCACATGCAAGATTTGTCAGCGGTCTCTCAGTGCATCAGGCATGGTTGCCAGCAGTTAAAAAAAGAAGCCTTGTTAGATGTAGAATGCCTCCACATGGGTACCTTGTAACAGACATACCTGCAATGCCCCGGAACCAGTTAATAATATTATTAACAGGTCTCCACAACACTGCACAATTTAGCACTCACATATCAGCTTTAAATATATTTGACAAATTCTCCCATTTTTCTTTAAGCATCAGGTTATAAGTTGTGAACATACAAAAATGTTTTTGTCTCAAAATACATGATTTTCAAAGTCAATCTACATTTATTAAAAAAAGCTGCTCATTTAGTAGGCTGCACATTGGAGAGCTACTTACAGGTAGGTGATCATACTTGTTGGACATGCCTGGGATGGGTATTATATTTATTTATTTTGAAGGTTTTATATTGCGCAAACAAGACCCTTGCGGGTATCAGAGCGCTTTACAAGGTAAATATAAGAAACAAACAGGCATATGATAAATAACCAAATGTTTCATACAAATCAAAAATCGTATATCCACTTATAATCTTGGCGCATGTGAATTTATCCATGAGAAGAGATTTCACTTCTTTTTTGAAAGATGCAGTAGAGGGATTCTGTCTAGTTTCTCGGGGCAGTGCATTCCAAATCCTGGGCGACATCCCCGAGAATGCTCGGTTGTATGTTTTCTTCTTGATGAATCTTTTTGGTTTATGTGAAAGGTTACTGGCATTTCTGGAGGATCTGCTGCCAAATGAAGGCACCAGTTTCTGTGCCAGATAGCTAAGAGTATTGTGATGTTTGGCTTTATGCGTCAAACATGCAATTTTTAGTTGAATTCTGGCTTCGAAAGGTAGCCAATTAATAGATCTGGGGTCAGGGGAGATGTGAGAGTTTCTTTTGTAGCCAGTATTAAGTCTAGCTGCTGCGTTGATTGAAGCTCTTAGAGGGGCCGTAGAGGATCTGGGAAGACCGCAAGAGAGACACTCCCATATTCCACTCTTGGGATAACTAGTGCTTGAACTGACAGTTTGAAGCCCTTCGCAGGCAGGAAGGGTTTTTTCTCAAGGTCTTCATCTGAAAGTTTGCTCCTTTTCTTGCGGCGCTGATGTGTTTCTGCATATTTAGATTTCTGTCCAGAGTTACTCCCAGCGATTTTGCTGAGTCGATCATAAGAGGTTGGCATTTGGGTGCTGTTAGATGTTTCAGCCAGTCTTGGATTATGGTTACTTGGGAGGGAGGGGCAATTAGGAGGAATTTGGTTTTGAGGGTATTTAGTTTTAGATGGTTTTCTGCCAGCCAGGTCTGAGGTTTTTTTAGCGTTGAGATGAGAGATTTGATGTCTCCTAGTGAGTGGATCTTTAAATATAGTTTCCCATGTTAAAAATAACACAAAAGTGGCGCAAGAGGCTTGTACTTCAGCCCCAGTGGGGCAGATTTATAAGCCCCTTGCGTCACATGGGAAAAGTGACGCAAAAGTGGTGCTTGTAAATCTGCCCCAGAGTGTTTATAATTATAGGGGCTTATTTACAAGCCCCTTGCGCCACCGGTGCATCAGAAAAGTGACGGAACGGCAGCACAAAAGTGAAGCAAGGGGCTTGTAAATAGGCCCCTTGTTCTCTACGTGTCGCATGGCGTTAGGCTGTGCTGCAGGTACATTTAAGTCCCAGGTGTTCTGCAGCTTATCTACGATTTATGGAAGCAGGACAGGTCTTGGCTGCATAGGGGACTCTGGTCAGTCACTCGCTTATTCAAAGGACCCTCAGACATTCGTCTCTCCCATCTCTATGACTGTGGGAGACCCACGTCCACCTGTCCTGGAGCCATCCCCATCTACTGCTGTGAAGACTGGCGCTCAAACCTTTCATGACACGTGGGGTTGATTGCCTGAGCTCAAGGACAGCTGCTGTCTGATCTCACGCATTCGCACTACAAGCTGGATATTTTCTCAAACATCAAATTAATTGTAAATGAAGAGACTTGCCCTTGAAACATTCGTTTTCTCCTCGTCGTCTTTCCACATGACAACGCTTCCAGCTTCAACATGGAGAAATACTGGCACCCAGTGGCCACATGTAGGATTTACCTTTACATCATTTTCTGCAGCAATGTGCCTGCGTTGTGCAGATACATACTGGATTTTATGTGAACCCTTGTGCACCGTGCAAGCTTGCTTTGCGTGCCAGGAAGTTCCACAAACGTTTTCGGCAATTCAAATTTGTGACAAATTAATCTGCTCTGGGATTGACTTCAAGCATACTTATTTTATTCGTAGTGCAGTTTGTCCTTTTCTATTAGAACTCCCATTGAAATGGCAAATTTGGTTCAAATCTGAAAAATACATTCAATAAAATAAATGTAACATACTACTCTCTGAGGATGGAGGGTCAAAATGTCTGTATATTTTCACGGAATGACGATGAAGTTCTTGATGAGTTTCAGGTTGAGGCGAAACAATTAGTAATTCATTTTCAAGGCAAGGTAAATTTGGTAGTACATAGACATAGGGGCATATTATCAAGAAAGGGCGTTACATTATCGCCGCTTTTATCGGCAGGAAACTGCCGATAAAGCGGCGATAATGGGCTAGATAATATGCTCTACGGAATTCTAATCGAAGCCCATGTTAGATGTCTTCACGTCATAATCAAATTGCAGGAATGCACTACATCTATTTGATACAGCGCATTGCTGTCCTTCTCCCCTGCGCCAGTGCACAAACAGCAGCCGTGCTCAACAGAGGCACCCTTGTGCCAAGTTGCACGGGTGCCTGCGCTGCAGGGATGATTAATGTTGTGCAGGAAGGAACTCCTTCCTGCACAAAAACAATCATTAATGGTGTTCTGCTCCTTCTAAGCATGCTGCAAAATGCAGCACACATAAAAATAGCAAGAAATTAGAAGAACTTAAAATATTTCTCCTTGTTGCACCACTCCTATGCCACCCCTGGGGAGGCGTGGATTTCCAACTCATTCCCAGGTTTACAACATTTTTTAAATCTGGGACTGTGTCAGGTTCCATGGATGTTGTGTGTGAACTCCCACAGCAACACCCATGGAATGGCCCTTTTCTCAAAGTGTAATGTGTTATGTTATGTTATGTTATGTTATTCGAGATTTGTTAAGCGCACGGGCACCCAGGGGTTTCATGGCGCTAGATGTGAGAAAGATGGTAAACAATAACCTAACCGTGCGCTTGCTTGAATAACCAGGTCTTCAGTGCACCCCTGAATTCAGCCAGATTGGTGCGGCTCCGGAGTGATGGGGAAAAGAGTTCCAGATCTTTGGGGCCAGATAAGCAAATCGGCAGCCGCCAAGGCGTTTCTTTTTGAAAAGGAGCAAGGTGAGAAGAAACAGGTGAGCAGAGCGGAGATTACGAGTCGGTTCATGTTTGTTTATCAGATGGTTAATGAACGTAGGACTTTTGCCATGGAGAGCTTTAAAGGCCAGGCAGCCTACCTTGAAAGTCACCCGATGGATTATGGGTAGCCAATGAAGAGTGGCTAGCAGTGGTTTCGCCGAACTCCTGCCGTTGCTTTTAAATATTAGTCTGGCCGCCTGATTTTGCACAATCTGCAGGCGTTTAGAAAGAGCCAGGGGAAGGCCTAAATAAATAGAATTGGAAAAATCTAAGCGGGAAAGGACCAAGGCAATTACCACCTGGATGAGGGCAGAGTGTGTGAGCAGATGGGCAATTTTCTTGATCTTTCGTAGCTGGAAGAAGCTAGAGGAGATCACCGTTCCCACCTGACTTTTCAGTGAAAGGTCGGAGCTGATGGTGATCCCGAGACTTTTCACCGACAGAGAGGGAGGCGGAGGAGATCCCATTGAAGACGGACAAAAATGAGGTCCCCAGCTGTTGCACTTTTACCCGGGAGTACCAGCTCCGTCTTTCCAGGGTTAAGTTTTAGGTGGTTCTGCTCCATCTACCCTTGAATGTGCAGCATGGTAGCCTGAAATTCCACAGCGGAATCCGTTGAGTTTTGTGGGAATATAAGCTGTAGGTCGTCCGCGTAGTTGTATATTGTGACCTTCCTGTTTTTTAGAGAATGCAACAGCGGTTTGAGATACAGATTGAACAGGAGGGGGGATAATGACGAACCCTGCGGAACGCCACAGATGGTAGAGAGTTTGGGCGCCGTGAAGTTCTCGAGCTTGACTGCCTGGGAACGGTCATTCAGAAAGGACTTGACCCAACCAAGGGCCACGCCACGAAAGGCCAGCTTGTTCGACACGGTGTAGTAAGATGGTATGATCCACCGTGTCGAACGCTGCCGACAGGTCCAGGAGCACCAAGGCCTGATGTATGCCCTTATCGGCATTAGACCTCATTGAGTCCAGGACAGCGAGGATTACCGCCTCGGTCGAGTGCGCCTGACGGAATCCGGCTTGGTTGGGCTCCAGGTAGTCAGATGTCTCTATAAAATTAGAGATACAGCTAGCCACATGGGCTTCTAGAATCTTTGCACCATAAGGGAGGAGGGATATGGGCCGGTAGTTCGATAGATTAGAAGAGTCGGCACCTGGTTTCTTAATTAGTGGGACTAGCGTGGCATTTTTAAATGAATTGGAAACTGTTCCCTGTGATAGGGACTCGTTCAGGAGGGGGAGAATTCCTTGAGGAAGTGTTGTATTGACTTCCTTCAATATATGCGGGGGACAGGGGTCGTTGGGAGACCCGGACTTTACACGGTTCATCAACTCCACTAACCTGGGTTGATCTATAGGAGGGATAACCTCAAGTTCGTGAGGGTTTCTGCAGATTTCCACTCTGTCCGCAATGGTAGAGGTGGTCTGAATACTATCTTTTATAATGGCGATCTTATTCTTAAAGAAATCATTAAGCTGATTACACATCGATTGAGTGGATCACTGAAATATTATCGACGGACACATTATCGACTTACCAAAATATCGTTGACAAATTATCGACAACAAAAATATCGACTTACTATACTTATTACACAAACTACAAAAATATCGAGTAAAAAATATCGAGTACTAACTATATCGAATACATAAATATCGCTTAAAAAAATATCGACTACAATTATATCGTTGGACATGAAATTAGCCCTAACACTACAAAAATATCGACTACAAAAATATAGACTACCACAATATCGTTAAAAAAATAATATCGAGTTCATGTTTGCACACTTTTCTTTCTAAAATACCATCTTTATCATCAATAAAAGTCATTTCTCAGTAAAAAAAACTTTTCACATATAATACCTGTTTCTTACATAAAATTACTATTAATCCACATTTACTATACATTCTATTACATGCATTTTATCATTTTCTATTATTCTTTGCATTTAACTAACATTTTCATTACTTATTTTCACATATAAATATATTTCATTTAAACACGAACCTGCTTTAATGCGGGAACAACCACATACCACCATTCTCACATCAACAAACACTCCAATTAACTTAAAAAAATTCAAACTAGCCTATACTATGCTTCCTTACATCCTACAACCAATCAAATCAAAGCACACATAACACATATACTATAAAAGGGCTACATGCATTCTACCATTTGTTGCTGCTACCTATCTGGAAAGTAGATGCCAACACTTTGAAGATTTTGTTGCAGAATAAACATCTTTAAAGATCCAGCTTACTAGCTAATTAATCAAGTAAGTAACACAGCATTTTAGTAGAAAACTACATTAGAAGTGCACTATTTTCCTTACATCTCCTAACTCTTAGACTTATTTTATTTTCATGTCTTCCTACTTTTCTGATAGAAACTACTCCAACACAATTCCTATTACATGGTCATATTTCTTCATGTGCAAAATCAGATAGTAAGTATATAATAATTCTCTGTTACACACCAACTGCTTTGTTTAAACACTAATTTACAAGAGTATTTATTTTTCATTGACATTATATTTACAGATATACAGAAATGGTGCTATTTCTACAGCAAAAACGATAAAACTAACCTAATTACACATGTAAGTATAGATGTGTTTGTTATAAAACGGCCAATTTCATTAATGCACATTTTTAAACAACATATCTTGCTTTTTACATCTTCCCTATAGATCATTTGAAAAATCCAAGATCAACTATAGCAAAACACAAAAATACCCTTCAGAAAAATGTAAGTATAATTGTTATTTGCTAAAATGTTGGCACAAAAAACGCTAACTATATTCTTAACACCATGTTATTTATTTTAAATTGCCTCTACAGATATTCAGAAAACATCATACATCTATTCTACATATCATATGAAAACATCCTACACAAAATATACCAATATAGAAGAATCGCCTTGTAAAAAATGTAAGTATATTTATCATTTCTCTAAAACTGCCGAAAATAACACAGTCTATGTTCTTAACAACATCTTATCTATTTTATATTTCCTCTACAGATATTCTGAATACATCATACAGCTATTCTATCTACAACAAAGAAAACGACATATTTAGAAGTTAGTATACGTTTAAATCTGTTACATTTCCAAACGGTTCAGTATTAAAATTATAATATTTTGCTTTTATTTCTTCTATCTACTCTACAGATCATACCTGTACTAAATTGATGAACTCCAGCAATTACTACTATTCTACTATTTAAACAAGTAAGTATATGTAATGTTTACATCAAATGCACTAGTAGACAAAAATGACAACTGCTTTTGAGTAGGAAATACGTTTGTTATATATAAACATTAACGTTGTTTTTCTATATTTTCATACCAACAGCAAATAAAGACATACATACAAGAACATCATTCAAAAGACATTTCTGCTTCTGTGACTACTACTTTGATTAACTGTAAGTATAAATGCATCACTAATGATGTTAGCACCACATAAGTAAAAAAATGTGTACTGATTTTGTTTCTTTCTACTCTTTCCTAGAACAAGTAAATCAAAATGACTGAAGGTGCAGAATTTGTCATGTCTCAGAAAAATAAATTGCTATTATGCTACATGGGTTATGTGTATAATCAGGAGAGACAAAGTGGTAGAAAGGTTTTTTGGAAGTGTACACAATATTACTCCAACAAATGTTATGGGAGGGCCACTACCGAGGAAACTAATGTGCTATTTACTAGAGAACATAATCATCCCCCAAATGTCACCGAAATTGAAATTAGAGATGCCTTAGAAAGTATTAAAAGTGCTAGCACACAAAGTGACAAACCCACCACCCAAATACTTAAAGAAGAACTGGTAAAAATCCCTAACCATGCTTCAGGGCAACTACCCTCTATTGATTCCCTGAAACGCACAATTGCACGCACCAAACGACTCACTAGCACAACCCAACCCAACCCAACTTGTTTTAAAGAAATTATTATTTCACCCGAAATGGCCATCACACACAATAAAGATAAATTTATTCTTTTTGATAATGAAAGCAGTACAAACAGAATAATTATGTTTGCAACTGCAAGTAATTTACGAAAAATCCAACAGTGTCCCCAATGGATGATGGATGGAACATTTAAACCCTGCCCAAAACCTTTTTACCAACTGTATTCCATCCACGGTTTATACCATCATTCTAACATACCTTTCATTTACTGTTTGCTACCCAACAAACAGCAAACAACCTACACCGAAATTTTAAATGTTCTCAAAACGGAAATCAATAATTATTTTCCCGAAAAAATAATTATTGATTTCGAATTAGCTATGATAAGTAGCATTTTGAGAACATTTCCCCACACAGCAATCCAGGGTTGCTATTATCATTTTAATCAGAGTATATGGAGGCATCTCCAAAAATCTACTTTAAGTGTACTATACTCTACAGATAGCACCTTTGCCTATCAAGTTAAAAAGTTAATAGCCCTGGCCTACGTCCCTGTTACAGATGTTGCTGAACATTACAATTTATTAATTGACAGCGCATATTATAAGAGGAATGAGGATAAGCTAACACCATTGCTAGACTATTTTGAAGACACTTGGGTGGGAAGGTTGCACAGATCAGGACATCGACGCCAGCCCAAATTCCAAATCCCTTGGTGGAATGTCTATCTCAGTACTTTAAACCAAGAGGCGAAAACCAACAACAGTGTTGAAGGGTGGCATAATGCTTTCCAAGCAACTACAAACAGAGGCAAACCCACATTCCACAACCTTCTTGAAGCTTTGAAAAAAGAACAAAGCTATCAGGAACTAAGAATGGAACAATCAGTGTCACAAATAGGGCCCAAACTCACTAAACAAACCCAACAAATGTTCCGACTACTTCAAAGTCAAGTCACATTATACCCTACAACTAGAGGTTTAGAATACCTGGCAATAATAGCAAAAAGTCTTCTATAAAAATGTCAAGTAAATATACGAATGTCTTCTTACAATACTAATAAAAATCACATGTCATAAACATATATAATGAATTATAAATAAAACATATTTGTTTGACAAACTTTGAAAAAATATGTAAAAAAATTTGTAACAAATATGCAATGTTTATAATTTTTTATAACATACACATAACATTAGAAATCGACATTTCCCACCCAATCAAAATTGTAAAATAAATACTTACAATTTTTGGAATTGAGAGACGCAATCAAGGAAAAATCAATCCATACAATCCAATCCAATATCTTACTATTCCAATATGGGAAACCCTCAAAAACCCGAAAATAAATTGTAAAACGTAAAAAAACGCTCCAGGAAATCCCGAAAACAGTAGTGTGTACACGTTAGGATTTAAAGTTATATACACACAATTTTAAAAAAACGGTCACGCATATCAAAGTATCAATCCGATTCGAAACCCTCCAAAAAACCCGAAAAAGGTTTAAAAAGTGAAAAAACCGCTCCAGGCAAACACGAAAAATAGGAGATAAAAGTCAAAATATAAGCATAATAACTTAAACATTTGTTTCTCCGTTAAAAAACACGCTTCCTTCCATGTAGTTTTCATGCGAGGAACCGAAACCTGTAAAATAACATACATAACGAAAGCCACCCACAAATAGCCCCTTCACATTTGTAAATATACTAACAATTAACATTAACCATGTAAGAAGACATTTCCGAACACTTAAAATTAGACTTGAAGGAAAAAAAGCACGACACATCTATAACGCAGACTTTTCACCCAAACGCTACTTAAACTAATAATACATACACCAAAAAACACTACAGAGTTTGATTACACCCTCAAACATGACCACTTACTTATAATTTGTATTAAAAAATAACCTTACCTCTCTCCACGCGAAGCAACTCCCAACCGCGAGCTTCTCCAGTCCTGAATGGAGCGCAATAACCTTACGCGGTAAAAAAGTAGTCCCCTTAACCCATTTGTGTAAAAGGATAATAGAATAAACAATGTGAAATAAAAAAATATATAATACATATACATGTATAATGTAACAAATTAATACACTATACTCATGACAATTTTCCTTTATTAACAAAAAATAATATATTTAATATAAATTAATATATAATATGTATTATATATTAATAATATAAAATAATTATGTAAAACTTTGAATAAAAGATGTAAATATTTAGTTATTCTGTATATTTATATGAATAATTTTGTGTATAATTTTTATAAAACATTATAAATGTTTATGGGAATAATTAATAATGATAAATAATATAACTTATTTATTGTTATTAATATAACAAGTAGAACCATTTAGTATATAAAGAATGGCCTGAAAAAAGTCTCTATTTTATCTGTGAATATATATATTTTTGTTAATAATCAATGAATGTTTATGTTTATTAATTAATAATAATAATAATTATTAAAATATTTATTATTTTTATTAATTAGTAAAAAAAGATTATATAATTATTTCTAATTATAACAAAATTATATAATTGCTTTACTAATATTTGATAAATACCAGATATTATAATTAAACATATTGTTTCCCTATACAATTATAAACTTTACAACCAAAGCGATTTATATGTTTTATGTAAAAACAACATTGTGTGAAATATACACCAAGAAAATTTATTTTGGTATTTCAATTTATCCTAAGAAATGTAATAATAGTCATGTTACTTGTTAAAAAGAAATATGTATTATATATTTTATTATATTAATATTTAATATTAACATTATTAAATATTAATGTAAGAAATATATAACAAATCATTGTTTAATGTATTTCTATATAAATACTTTAAATTGTAAATGACTGATGGGAATATGTAAAATTTACTGAAAGAATCTAGTAATCCAAATTATTGTTTACATTGACCACATGTATATAAATGTAAAGATGTTATTGTGTGAATAATAAAAGTTAAAAAAAATGTGATGTTATATTTGTTTTTGATTTTATTGTAGTACACAATAAAAAAATTAAAAATTGTTTAATAAACTAATTTGAAAACATCTATGTTGCATAATTTTTTATTATTAAAATACAGTAATGAACAAATGTATACAAATGTGCTGCACACTGACCAATTTTATATGTATTGTTACTACTCCAGTCAATCTAAAATCATAGAAGCTGCAGGACACTAGCAAAAATTATTTTACTATTCCTACTACACTCAAGGTAATACCATAAAATGTGGTGTAGACTAACCAATGTATTTTTATTAATCCAACTCCAGTGTTGGTAATATTACTGATGGTGCTGGACACCAACCAATTAATAATTAGAATTCCAACTCCACTCTAGCTACTGTCTGGAAACATGCTAATACATAAATTGTTTTTATCTAAATAAAGTGTACTAATGTAAAGTTATAATAATATCTATTTTCGTGTAATAAATTTAATGTATCACTGTTAAGTTAAACTATACATCAGCACTCTAAAATACCCAAAACTGTCCCAAAACACTAAAAAGACCCCTTGACCCTAAAGGCCAAAACTGACCCAGAACCCTACAAATACCCCTTTATCAACAAACTGAAAACTGACCCTGAACCCTACAAATACCCCTTTACCCACAAACTGAAAACTGACCCTGAACCCTACAAATACCCCTTTACCCACAAACTGAAAACTGACCCTGAACCCTACAAATACCCCTTTACCCACAAACTAAAAACTGACCCAGAACCCTACAAATACTCCTTTACCCACAAACTGAAAACTGACCCTGAACCCTACAAATACCCCTTTACCCACAAACTAAAAACTGACCCTGAACCCTACAAATACTCCTTTCCCAACAAACTGAAAACTGACCCTGAACCCTACAAATACTCCTTTCCCAACAAACTGAAAACTGACCCTGAACTCTACAAATACCCCTTTACCCACAAACTGAAAACTGACCCTGAACCCTACAAATACCCCTACAACCACAAACTGAAAACTGACCCTGAACCCTACAAATACTCCTTTCCCAACAAACTGAAAACTGACCCTGAACCCTACAAATACCCCTACACCCACAAACTGAAAACTGACCCTGAACCCTACAAATACTCCTTTCCCAACAAACTGAAAACTGACCCAGAACCCTACAAATACCCCTTTACCCACAAACTGAAAACTAACCCTGAACACTACAAATACCCCTTTACCCACAAACTGAAAACTGACCCTGAACCCTACAAATAGCCCTTCACCCACAAACTGAAAACTGACCCTGAACCCTACAAATACTCCTTTTCCCACAAACTGAAAACTGACCCTGAACCCTACAAATACCCCTTTACCCACAAACTGAAAACTGACCCTGAACCCTACAAATACCCCTACACCCACAAACTGAAAACTGACCCTGAACCCTACAAATACTCCTTTCCCAACAAACTGAAATCTGACCCTGACCCCTACAAATACCCCTACACCCACAAACTGAAAACTGACCCTGAACCCTACAAATACTCCTTTCCCAACAAACTGAAAACTGACCCTGAACCCTACAAATACCCCTTTACCCACAAACTGAAAACTGACCCTGAACACTACAAATACCCCTTTACCCACAAACTGAAAACTGACCCTGAACCCTACAAATAGCCCTTCACCCACAAACTGAAAACTGACCCTGAACCCTACAAATACTCCTTTTCCCACAAACTGAAAACTGACCCTGAACCCTACAAATACCCCTTTACCCACAAACTGAAAACTGACCCTGAACCCTACAAATACCCCTACACCCACAACCTGAAAACTAACCCTGAACCTCCAAAAAACTCCTTTACCCACAAACTGAAAACTGACCCTGACCCCTACAAATACCCCTTTACCCACAAACTGAAAACTGACCCTGAACTCTACAAATAGCCCTTTACACAAGAACAGAAAACTGACCCTCAACCTCAAAAATACCCATTTACCCACAAACTTAAATATTTCCCAAATCCCACTAAATACACCTTCACTCACGACTACCAAAATTACCCAGAACCCTAAACAATTAACCTATAACAAAAACTATGAAACTAAGCCAGAACACTATAAATAATAATGAACACAACATTAAACATAAATATATAAAAAAAACAAATATTTTTCAAAAAACTATTATAAAATATATTATCACATTAGCTATAATAATAATTTAGATTAATTAATATTGTTTAAATCCAATTAATTAATTAACATCAACATTAATTAACACATTACATTTAAATGTATACAATTAATGTAATTAAGTCATTATTATAAATTAATTACCAATTAATTTATTTAAATGATATGCAATATATTAATTACATCATTAACTAATTATAATTAATTTGTTAGCAATTAATAAATGTAAATAATATACTAATTCTTAATACAATAAATCACTAATTATTATTAATTAATAACCAATGTATCAATGAAAATCATATACAAATTTTTTTTAAAAATATTAATTATTAATAATCAATTAATCAATTAATCAATTAAATTATATGCTAATTAATCAATTAAACAATTAACTAATTAATATTAATTAATTACCAATTAAAATCTAATTAAAACAATTACCACACATATATTAACTAATTAATTATTATTAAATTACTTCCCACCCTATTCCCCTATAAACCCACAACCCGCTCCTAAACATTTGGTACTATTTATTTATATATTATATATATATTATTTTATAAAATCAATATTTTCTAACATTTTCTCAATATTTTTTACTTTCACTATATTTCGATATTTTGTCTAGTCGATATTTTTAAGTCGATATTTTTGTATTCGATATTTTTGGGTCATTTTTGCAGTCGATATTTTTTTCAACGATATTCCTATAGTCGATATTTTGTTAATGTCGATATTTTTCCGTCGATATTTTGTCCATTCGATATTATGTAGTCGATATTATGTCCAGTTACCCGATTGAGTGGGGGGTTGAGAGGGGGAGGTTCTGACGTCATTACACAGTTCGTTTACGACCCTAAACATTTCTCTAGATTTGTTTTGGGCGTTGGAGATTTTTTCGGAGAAAAAGACTGCCTTAGCAGATAGAATGGAGTTCTTGTATTTCCTGCGAGCTGTAGTATATGACGATCTATCTTCGTCAGAGTACCCGTGTCTCCATTTTCTCTCCAGTTGGCGCAGTTCTAATTTTTGATTTTTTATGTCTGTGGTAAACCACCTATGGGCGTCCATGCGGCGAGCACGTGAAAACTTGGTTAACGGGACGTGCACGTTGCAGGCAGCCAGGAGCCATTCAGTGAGTTCTTTGTCCATCAGATTAATGTCAGGGGAGAATGCTGAGAGAGAGTTAGCCAAGGTGGACAGGAAGTCTTGGTTATTTAATGAGCTCCATTTCCTAACTAGCCCCCCCGGGAGCGGGGGTTTTTGAATGGCCATGAAGGGTGATGGAAAATTGCAGTAAGTAATGATCAGACCATATGCAAGGCAATGTCGTCGGGGTGGATAGTGGGACATTGCGTGACCAAATCTGGTCTAAGATGTGTCCTTTTTCATGGGTGGGAGTCAGGACAGATTGAGAGAAGTTCATATGGGCGAGAAGCTCAAAAAGTTCTGTGGCCTGAGGTCCTGCTTCCAGGTCGTTGTACCAGTAATTTAAATCCCCAATCAACATGACCTTATCATAATTAACTAAGCTGGCCATTTGCTCAGACAGAGAGACTGGGAATGTAGGCATAGTTTTGGGTGGGCGATAGATCAATACCAACACCATAGTTCCCTTGTCTGTATCAGATTTGATTACAAGGTTTTCAGTGTCTGGTAGATCCAAAGAAGATAAGGTGGTGAACGTATGATTTTTATGAATGATGGCGGCGACGCCACCCCCAGGTTTTCCTGGTTCTCTGTTTGCTGACAGAATGTAATAGTCTGCCGGTAGAGCTGTAAGGATATCCGGTAAGGAGTCCGCCGTGAGCCAGGTTTCAGAGATAAATAGTATGTCTGGTCTGTCCGATTTAAGCAATAAGAAGATATCTAGTTGATGTTTTACTAGAGATCTGGTGTTAAGGTATAGACAGCGAAGGATCAAAGCAATTGGACTTGGGGTAGGGCTAGTGGTGTTAGAACCTTGAGGTGAAGTAGAGGAAGTCTCCTGCATTAAGTGGAGAGGATAGATGTTATTAGCCTTTAAACAGGCGCATGTAGCAGGATCGAGGAAGGGGGTGAATGTGTGAAATGTGCCCCTATTTACAAAGCCATGAAAAACCACTCAGGGTGACTTCACCTGGCCTTGAAAATGGCAGGCGCACGGCACCGCCAGTGGGTCCAAATAAGTGATGCACTGGCAGTGCAATGGCCTTATAAAGGAGGGTCTTAGAATCACACTTTACTCTTGTCACAAAAGTGAGTAGAATTAACAAAATGCAACCTAGCTATTCTGCTTTCAAATCAGGCACAGGTAGAGGCGCAGTTTGCACTGGTGCAAATTCACAATGTTAATGTGGTACGTTTATTCATGTGTCCAATTTCAATAAGTATCCAGCAATCCCTTAGGAGTGTTCGAGATTCAACAAGAAACCTCAGGAGCTCCAACACCATGCTACTCATCCCCATGAAAACACGCAAACAAAGAACTGCTACACGATCCTTTGCCGGAAACGCACCAAAAATCTGGAAATCCATCCCAGCCGATTTCAGGACTATCACTTGCTTCCCGAACCAAGAGCCGCCGCCGAAACGCACAAGCTTGCACTCCGTGACAATGTTCCACTACTACCTACCTCTTCCTACAATCTGCAGCCACTTGATAATGCTCCACCTCAACCTACCTCTTCAGGCACCTTACAACCCCTTGACAATGCTCCACCTCTACCTACCTTCTGGAATGAGGTTGAGCCCAGGTCAATGTGCGCTCATCGAGGCTATCTCAGGACTTCCCAACCCCAATGACGCTCAGCACACTGGGTTCTCTGAACTTTTATGTGGGACTATGCCTTTCTTATTTGATTTCAGCTTAATTTCTGTTGTTAAGACCTTCGATACCGCCGGGTCTGGCCAGGGCCATATAAAACTTTTAAATAAATAAATAATAAATAATATACAACAAATCTGACATTTTGGCAAGGGGTGTAGAGAAGGGAAGAGGAGTAGTGTACAAGAGTGTTCTTGGTCAGGTTTTGTATGACGAGGCTGACAATGTTGAAAATAAGGTCAATGGTCTACTGCTTTCCATAGAGGTTATGGGATAATATAGTGTTGATAACAACAACAAGATTTACAATGATCCCCATATTTGTATCCTCATTGATGGGTCAGACACCCCACTGTTTCTTGATTCAGGAGCAAGGATTATAACGATTGCCATTGATGAGTACAAGAAATGATGGACAGAGAAAGTGCTATTACACCAGATGTGAAAACTACTGCATTCAATAGCAGTGGAATTGACTTACTGGGGTGTTTCTGGGCAGACATTGCTTTTCAGAACAAGAAAATTATAGGACAGACTTATGTGGTGTTAGAAATTGGGTTAGTGGTTGACCGGGGTAGGAGCCCTAGTCAAACAGCAAACACAATGCTAGTCAGGGCAAGAAATAGGCAAACCCTAAATGAACCTCTGCTCACCCTTTGGTAGCTTGGCAAGGAGCAGTCAAGCTTAACATTAGAGGCAAAGTGTGCAACACTTAAAACAGTAAAACAGTGAAACAGCACGTAAATAGATTCCACAGCAGGTTAGAAAAATAAAGCTTAATGTAATGAATCAAACAAGACCAAAATGACAAAAATTCAATAATAAAACTACAGAAATTGAATTTCAAATAATTTATATAGCACCTAGAAGCAAAAAGTGCTATTAGGGCTATCTGGCCACGTCACACCTGGACAAAGTCAAAAGTTCAGGCCGACCATGATGGAGCGTGGGTACACTTTGAAGTGGGTGAGACTTTAAAGACATGCTTTTGAAGTGCACAGAAGTCCTCCTTCCTGCACTGGCTCCAGACTCACTACAGACGGGTATGCAGCCCTTTGTGTGGAGATAGGACACATCCTATTCACATGTAAGTGAGGCTGGGTCCAGCTCTTCCCTTCCATCCTGCCAGGATGGTGGATCAAGTCACTCTAAGCTCCCATTGTGTGTGGCTGTCTAGGGGGAAAACACAATGCCCTACTGTGACACACCTCAGACATGTGATGACAGGCAGGCAGCAGGCACCACAATGCTAAAGTAAGAAGATGCCAACTCTCCAAAAGTGCCATTTTCAGAATTGCAATTCAAAATCCGACTTCACCATATGTTAGAATTTTAAATTGTGATTCCAGGGAAAAATATCAAAACATACATCTCCCTTTTATATATTCCCTGCTACCAAATAAACACTTACTACGAACTCTTAATTGACATGTAACAACAAAACAAATATCTACTACCCACAATAATAATCATAGACTTTAATCCAGCAATGATTCAAACCATTTTAAAATGTACCCCCTCACCGCCATGCAAGGCTGTTAATACCATACTATTTCAACCAAAGCATGTGGAGACACCTCCAACAATCTTCAGTAAGAGTGGAATATTCTACAGAAAGGCAATCTGCAGTTGAAATAAAAACTTAAATAGCACTAGCCTATGTTCCTGTCACAGAGGTAGCCAACCACCACAATTCACTAAAAGAAAGCCCTTTCTACCAACAAAATGAAAACAAACTAGTAGCCTAATGGATTATTTCTAATAAATTTGGGTGGCAGACTGTATCACTACGGACACAGGCGCCAAATCAAATATCATGGTGGAATGTTTATGGCAGCACCGTGGCATAGGAAGCCAAAACAAACAACGCAGTGGAACGATGGCGCAATGTCTTGCAATCCACACTAGGCAGAACCCAAACTACACTGTATAGATATATAGAAGCACTGCAAAAACAATTAAAAATTGAACAATCTGTAACCCAAATTTCGCCTAGGCTTAGCAAACAAACCAAAAGAATGTAAGATGTGCTACAATTTAAAATCAAACTCTTTATAGACAGCAATACTAACCTAAAAAACTCCCAAAAACTATTACATAATCACAACTAACATGACAAATAATTCTTTATATAAATAATAAACAATATTTTATTACATCAGTCAAAATATTAAATAAAATTTCAATCATAAATAAGACTGATATAATAAAATAATGTATACATCATTGATATCAAAAATCTATTCTTTGCCAATTCAATACCTCAAGTAACAAACTGAATCTACTACATAAAATAATGTGGGGTACACATTTTCAAATAACAATGACATAATAGTTACACAAATAAAAAACTATAACATTTCCCACCCAAAACAAATAAATTAAATATGAATATCTGTTCTGTAGCTGCAGATCATCCTCTGTATCCACATAGTCAAAAACGTGTAGTCCACCAAAAACGTGAAAAATATTTTTCAAAAAGTATCTAGGAACCATAAAAAACAAATACATTCTTTAAAAAAAGAAGCATTCTTGGAAACCCGAAAAAAACTAAATCAAACTTTCCAGTTTAAGTATTGCCAAAAATATATACCACAGGCCTGTATGAAAGGTTGGGTAAAGGATACATCAAATCAACCTGGAATTTACCTTATACACACAAATCTTATAGTAAAGGGAAAAAGGAGGTATTTCTTAGTGATAACAATTGTAATAAATCACTAAGCGGTACACTTCTGTGTCAAGGTATTAACTTGCATGGAGCCTGCGAGGGTTCATCAAACAACCTTTCATGTCACCTGCATGGCACTCCTGCAAAACAGATAGAGCCATTTTCAGACAGCTTTCCAACGGCAGCTACGTTCTAATAAGTGACCACAGCTGTTGTGGCATGGTGCCAGGAAAACCTATCTCCTTACAGTTACGTCCAGGGTCATTTGCTGTATGCAAGTATTGTATACAAACAGCAATTCAGACATGGAGGCGACAATATGGCCTTCTTTGAATATCTCTTCTATTCGAATTGATAATTTAAGCACAATGAAGTCTATTCTTTTAGACAACTGTGCCTTTAACCTCGTCCAAAGAGACGTATCATCTGCAAGTTGCAAGGATAGCGGCAGAGATACATTCCCTATTATCGACAAATTGCCCCGTGCATTTCGTAGAAATGTTAAGCCAAATCTTAAACATGTCAGGTACCAGTGGCATCGCACATGTATTTCAGACAATTTGTTTGGGACTGTTAGCACCCTTTGAAACAGTTCTGGGCATTTTCCCGAATTTTGTGCATTCTTTATTCGGCGGCCTGCCTCTTATTTTGGGACTCGTAGCAGGAATTTTATTTTTGATCCTTCTACTCCGATATGGCAAGCCAAGCCACAGACAAAACTCCAGCTACAATGGAAGAAACGATCTTAGCAATACGCTACCGAGACCGAATCACTTGAGTCCTCGGATTAGCCCGGCTAAGAGATCTGAATACAACGTGGTTTCTTTCATTCAGACCAATCTGGCAAGATTGCATCTTACCTGTGCTTCAATGTCTGCTATGCGGAGAAGAATGCGTGTTGGACGTCTGTCTTACACTACCATCAGCAGTACCAACGGATATCGATACTTTGCTTGGTTCGGTAACGGCTCATGCAACGTGTTGTCCCCAGCGGCTACCTATTCTGATGACGGCATTCGTTGAGACTTCACCATTACGAGTAGGTGGTGGTGAAGTACGAGATGAAAGCAGCACTACACAGGTACAACCTTCTGTGAGCATTGCTGATCCAAACATCGTTGATGGCAATGATTCTCACATATGCACTATTTCTGCTTTTTCGAACTAGCGCAAACTTTCACCTGATGTTGTAGACCAATTTTTCTCAAGCCTGTCTGATATGATGTTCTCTCCTGACAATGAGAATAACTTTTAAAACAACAAGCACACAGCGTTCCCTGAACTCTGAATTCGCCCTTCAGTTTTTGATAAACAAAACTACTGAAAACATTTGGAACTATTTTTTCCCCTGAAAGCGAAATTATTTTTTCCACTTCCAAAATATTTACCTTTTTTCTGGCACATGGCACTCTGCTTAAAGTAGAACTATTCTTAGAGAACAGAGCTTCTATTTTTAGAGATACTAGAGACAATATTTTACCTGAGCCTCTAGCACATGTACAGTATTGTATAAATATGTGATGAAATGGTCTCGACCTTTTTTTCTGTATTCAGAGCCATTTCATAAATGTAATTTTCGCAATTCATTCATCCAATATTTATATATGCATTTCCTGAATGATAACACTGCTTGAAAAACATACAGTATAAATACTCATTTTCGTGTATATACCATACACCATTTCAAATGCAATTTATGTATTTTGGGGTGGGTTGGAAAACACATGCATCGTTATATGTTTAGTATTGCTTAGTATTTAGTAATGATGGACATTAAACGTGGAGTGGGTGTTGTGAATCTATCTAGGACCCTAATCAAGATATCCCCGATTCATGCCCTTATATGGTTATAAAAACATATCCTTATAAAGGCATAGGAATCATGTTCATATCTAGTCATAGCCCATGCAGTACAAATACGGCAAGGCTACTCCCATAGACTCCTAGAAAGTACTATGCGTTCTTTTACCCCTGCACTGCGGCGGCTATTCCGCCGCAGTGCTAAGGGGGCGGGGCGGCGGGGCGGCCGTGCGGCGGCCGCATGCTGGTGACGGAACCGCTCCGTCACCAGCGTCGGTTGAGCTGTGCTCATGACGGAGCGGTTCCGTCACGGCCCGCCCCGCTCAATAGAACGCTCAGCGCAGGCGCGGAATTCGCGCCACGCATGAGCGTTCTATCGAGCTGGGCGGGCCATGATGGAACCGCTCTGTCATCAGCACAGCGCGACCGCGGCTGATGACGGAGCGGTTCCGTCCTCATCAGCATGGGAGGGGTTAAACAAACCAAGCCTCTAGCAGCCCGGGAAATCCCCCTGCTTTTGTTTTGATTTGAACAAGAACTCCTGCAGTCCAGAAAGAACTGTTAGTTCTTAGTGACGTCGTATGTCCAACCTTACGTCAAACCCGGCACCTTCCAGGTATAAATATACCAACGTTGCTTTAAGCAAACACACGGTGGTTTGGAGCAGAGCGGCTATCTACTTGCCTGACGCCCAGCTGATGTGAGTGCCGAAGGAAGCCGACCCTCCCATTTGACGCACTGAGAGAGACACTGTCTTTTCTCCAGCCAAGAAATTCCAGCTCCGGTGTTTCCAGTCACCCTTGCGGGTTGCGGGGAGATCGAGTCCCGAGAGAGAGATACAAGACCTCCTTCATTCTAGAACCAAGGTACGGAGCATTTACATTTAACTTAAACTGCAACTTACTTACTCCTTCCCACGTATTAGGCTTAGGTCAGGTACACCGGGGTAGGCGTATCTTAGAAGCACCAGTTGAGTACGTTAGTCAATGTTTTTATGTATGTATATATTTTATCAGTTTTAGAGTATCATATGGCTCAGAAACCATATAAATGATTTTACAGTATTATTTTATAATACTTCTTTTACTGTACGCACTTTACTTCATGATAAGTATTGCATTTGTGGCAATTCATTTCTCTTGCATGAGATAGAAGACTTCTCAATAAATAACACCTTTTATTGAAAACGCCCGTCTCTCTATTTCTCTGCACTCTTGGTGAAATTAAGCATGCACGATTGACTGAGTGAAATAGCTGTCTATTGTTTTCACACGACTCTAGAGATATACTCTTTATTCTGAGGGAGCAAAGTTGTCATGTTTATGCGGTTGTCAGAAACCAATCCCTTCTTGTCTAATCAGGAAAGTTAACTCCTTCCTGAACATTCGAGAACGTTTCTAGTGACCTCTGAGCTAGCTGGCAAACCTAATTAAGCCTAACATAGTCAGTAGAGACCTAGATGACCTCAGTCGTATGTCTAAACTGCTGTTTATGTTATTCCAATGCGCAGAGCCTTTTGGGAATATAGGAAATACACTACACCATTTTATATGCTTGCTCAACCACAAGTCCTACAACACTTTTCATGAAAAGAAATAGAAGCTACAGCAAACAAAATGGAGGAGTAAACACTGTCAAACACATTAAACAGTCACTTTATTAAAATAAAATAAAATTATAGGTTCTCACATCAAACAAATCCAAAAATAAGTAGATACAAAATGAATATTTTAACAAAAATAATGCTTAGACACCCAAAAAAGGATTAATAATGCATAGCCACCATTTTGAAATCAGTGGTCAACAGACTACGAGCGAGAGCAGACACTTTTTACGGTACCTCCCACGTTCCCACAGAAAGTAACACAATGGAATTGCCTCACAACCATTTTCAAAAAGCAAGTAAGTATAATACATGTCTATAAAAATATTAATTATAAATAAAAAGTATTTAAAAAATGTTTATGATGATAAAAAAAAATGTCAGCTTTTTGCAAACTTGGCAGACAATTATCCAACAAGCCGAATGTTGAAAAGCAATTAATAAAATTGAAAGTAAGTGAATTATTTAAATAAAAAATAGAGTTGAATAAGAAAAAAAGTGACTTTTCGTACCCAAAATGAAGGATACTTTTCAATAAAATTTAAAAAGGGAATCACATTCGGATGAATATTAGGAAAGGAACAAGAATTTAGATTTAAAATACTTCTTGATTTTATTTTGAAAATGGTTATCCATATCTCTTTTACTTAATTGCAGCATACTGAAATTACTTCTGATCTACTCTACATAAAATCTATTGAAGAAAAAACAACAAAAACCAAGAACGACATCTCTGTGCCAAGGTCAATAAAGTATTAAAAAGCACATTACCAGATAGCAATTAGCTAACCATTTTTTGAACAAAATTATAAACATTCATGAACATTTATGAGTTTGTTTCTGAACTAAAATCTATATTTTCTTAATAAATAACGTCAGTAATAACTTTGCTGTCAAAATTTATTTTAAAAAAAAACTGTAATGCATTTTAACTATAAAATAATGCAATATTTTAAATCCTATAAATAGGGAATTAATAATTTGAAAATAAACAGTCTATATCTATTACATCCTACTACAAATATCAACCTCTACATCTTAGCACAAGCAACAAAGAAAAACAACGAGCTGCAGAATACCTTTTAATGAAAAACAGAAGCATCTTCAATGCATCAAAATAATTACTAAAGGTAAATATCTATCTATATATAAAAAAACGAATGTAAGTCTGTCTGTTTGTCCTTTATGCATTACTACACCATTCATCCGATCGGCATGAAACTTTGGGAAGTTGTTGAGTAGCCTCCCACGAAGGTTTCTGGCAAAAAAAAAGAAAAAAAAAATATTAAAACATTTTTTTAAAAGTTGTTGAGTACACTCCTGCGAAGGTTTCTGGCAAATATAATTTATTAAATATGGCTTCCGGACCCCAGGGCCCTCATAATCTTTCCAATACTGAACGTTTACAGTTTCCGGTGAGACTCGCTTTTGCAATGACCATCAACAAAGCACAAGGACAATCGCTGCAAGTGTGTGGATTAGATTTGGAGAATCCGTGCTTCTCACATGGACAACTGTATGTGGCCAGCTCACGCATTGGCAAACCTTCTGATTTATTTGTGTACGCACCAGATGGAAAAACAAAAAATACCGTGTATCCACAAGCACTCGAATAAATAAACAGAATTAAAACACTTTAAAATGTTTTCCATATTAAAATGAATAAGTTAAAAAAAAAACGTCACAATGTAAATTGAATGTTATCATAACAAGTTTCCTTAATTTTTTTTTCTTCTGAGATCGCAGCAACGCGCGACGGGTAAGCTAGTATTTCATAAAATCAAACAATAATAAATTAACACCTTTTTCTCCAGAAAGCGAAACATCGCAAAGCAACACCATACATTAAAACCAAATTCTTTAATTTTTCTTACAGCACAACAAATTGAAAAGTGAACCAACCGACAAGAAGTTCAACTTAATCCACAGTAACGAACCAGCAAGCAAACAAAAAGGTGAAACATACTATTTCATATTTTACAACCTATAATTCTAGTACTACAATGTAAAATAGAGTAAAAAAACAAAAGCAAACTGATATCAAAAATCATATAGTAATAATTCTAAAATACTTTTCTTTCATATCTTATCATTTCAGATAATGACAACAAATAAGACAGCCCATTATATTACCTCAAACAAAGGAAAGAGACTTCTGAAACATGCAGGTACATGTATTTCAAGGAGAGAATAACAGAACCAAGGAGACATTGGAGATGCTTGCAATACTACTCAACCCATAGCACAGGTAGAGCGGTTACTGTGGGTGACACAGTTATTAAAACATCAGAACATAACCACTCTGCCTCTGCAATGGAGATTGCGGTAAGAGAATCACTTATTGAAATTAAGGATATTGCAAGCACCTCCAATGACTCCTCTGGATCCATTTTGAGGGAGGTTGCCCAGCATGTCCCTAGTTATGTTGCTAGCAGTATGCCTATCATACCCAATATGAGAGTAAATATTCAATAAAAAAAACAGGCAAGTAACCCACAAAGAGTAACATCTCAAACATTCTCTGATATTCCTATTCCTCAAGAGCTCTCTGTTTCTGTATCTAAAGAACCTTTCATCCAGCATGATACCAAAAAACCCTCAAAAATGAATAATTATCTTGTTGTAAATGAATCTAGGACCCTAGTGTAAATTATCCCGATTCATGCCCTTATATAGGTATACATTATCCAATCCTTATATAGGCATAGAAATCAGTACCATATTTGGCCTGAGCCTTGCAGCCCAAATACGGCATGGCTACTTCTGCTAAGTTCCAAAAATCAACAACGATTTCTTGGAAAAACCCGCCTTCAGCAGCTAGGGACTTCCCCCTGCTTGAATATTGACTTATCCAAGAACTCCTGGAGTTTTCAAAGAATCGAGTCTTTGAGTGACGTTATTAAGTCCAATCATACGTCAAACCCGGCACCTTCAAGGTATAAATATGTCTACATTCGCCCAGACAAACACGCGGTGGTTTTGGAGCAGATCGACTAAATACTTGCCCGACGCCCTGTAGCAGCAAGTGCCGACGGAAGCCGACCCTCCAGCTGACGCACTGAGAGACTCTGTCTTTTCTCTTGCCAAAAAATTCAGCTCCAGTGTTTCCGGCTTACCCTTGCGGGTATCTGGGAAATCGAGTCCTGAGAGAGAGATACAAAACCTCCTTCATTCTAAAACCAAGGTACGGAGCTGATTAGACCCGTAGAGAATTCTTGGAATAAGATTCCTGGCAGACAACTATTAAACTTAAGCTACTTTTCACTTACTTCTTCCCTTGTACAAGACTTAGGGTAGGTACACCGGGGTAGGCGTATTTTAAAAGCACCAGTTGAGTACTTTTAGTCATTATTTTATCACTGTATGTATTTTATACATTTTAGGCAACTTAAGGCCTAGAAACCATATCATGCTTTTACAGTACTACTTTATAATACTGTTTATATTATATGCCTTGTACTTTAAAACTATTATTACTATTGTAGCAGTACATTTCTTATACTTGAGAAAGAAGACTGTTCAATAAATACTTTTTATTGAAAACGCCCATCTCTCTATTTTCTCAGCACCTCTGGTGAAATGAAGCATGCACGATTGACTGAGTAAAATAGCTATCTATTTTTTCCGCGACTCTAGAGATTGACTTCTTATTCTTGGGAAACAAAGTTGTCATGTTTATGCGGTTGTCAGAAACAAATCCTTTCTTGTTTATTCGAGAAAGTTTCTAGTGACCTCTGAGCTAGCTGGCACTCACAATTAAGTTTAATATATTCGGTAGAGACCTAGTCGACCTCAGTCTGACGTCTAAACTACAGTATATATTAGTCCAATGCGCAGAGCCTATTGGGAATATAGGAACTACACTACATGGCGCCCAACGTTTGGTAAGGCGATAATTTAACGCTAGGTACTAGAGTAACTCAGTCGTGCTTTTCACACAGACCCCTTTTTCCCGTAAAATACTCCAATCAACGTCTGGAGTGGGTAAAAGGTTAATATCTGCCACAACTGAGTAGAACGAAAATCCTATATATTAGTTTTTGGTTTATTCAACGTTGAAGGATAGTGTTACAAAATATTATGCACCTAATCTTTGTTTCCTTGAAACGTGCTCTGCAAACTTTCAGTCAACAAAATGACAGAGAGTGACGACGAAGGGGAGAGAGCTGCAGCAGCAGCTCAAGAAGTCTTAGATGACACAAATCTCCAACAAAATGACCCGTATGCAATATTCGTCCTGGCAAATATAAGGAAAACCATAACTATAAAACTTATAGAAAACGGGGTATCATCGAGAGGTGGGAAAGTTATATTTGTTATAGAGGCACATGATTATCGGCAGACAGAGGTATTCTATTCATGGATTCTGTTTCCTATAGCAAATCCAGTAACACACGAGTTCCACTACTACACATTAGAGGATCCTCCAGCGGAATACGTTCCTTTCGAGGACGTTGAAATTCCTGGTTTAATGACGCCCTACTACATGAAAATCACATTACCAGGCTCGGTCCACTAGGTAGACCAGGAGCTACATGGCCAGTACTGGCCAGCTACACACCACATCCTGACATTAGCAGAATGACAGGTCCAGAACTGTTAGCTCAGCTGAAACAGTTAATTAAAATACACAGACAATTGGTTTAATATGTCATGCAGACTTTAACAGTCCAACCAGCTGTAAGGATTCCACAGCACACCCATCAGTGAAATACAAACAAAATCACACCACAGACTATAGAATCAGTCATTGGTAAATTGGAACAAATTCCGTTCTGGTTAGCTCAGAAAATTACTCAAATAGAGGCAGTATTCCCTGATAGTACACCTCATGAGAAACACAGAATTCTGACAATCTGTTTACCAATGGGGTTTGAACCCCATGTGGAGGATTGTGACACTTGGGGTACAGTCTTTGCTTCAATCTACACAAAAACACGTGGTGTACTGTCCATGGCAGTAATACCAGACGTTCTAAGACAGATTCAAAATGAATACGGTCCAGAACCGGCCCGAAATCTAAGTATGAAATTACTGAAGGATTTAAACAGGTCTCGGCTATATTATTAGCTAACATTAGCGGTGAAGCAGCATCCGTGGCAATCCGCCAAAAGTTAAAAGAAACAGATATAACAGACCGACCATATGAGCTTGCTAGAATTATTGAAAAATCTTATGAAGAACTAGGAAGAGATAGTTTGGGTGGGAAACCAGTAAAACCCGAATTAACAGAAAATCCTGAAAAGGTGTTTATTAAAAATAATCTCACTACTCCTAAAAAGAAGTGGGAAAATACTAAACAGACACTTCCTAAAGAGAAACTTTCTCAGTCCAGAGGAAGATCTCCCCAACGGGGAGGTAGGTCTCCCAAACGGGAGCCCTCAGAAAAAAGGTATAACCTTAGAAATAGGGATACTTTAAGAAAACCTGACAGATATCAAGATAATGATACACGTCCCTCTCGATCTTTTCAGACTTCCTTGCAGAAATCGGAAAGAAGAGGACGGTCAGAACACAAGGAAGAAAGCATCAAGTCCAAAGACAAAGAACCCGTTCACCAAAGCAAAAAAGCTCAGTTTTCAAAAAAGATGGTAGCAAGCATAAAGATCAGACATGCCGAGGATCTTGAGGACACAACTCAAGAACGGGGAGTGGGCTCAGAGAATGCTAGACAGCGCAGCAGAAGTCACCATAGTTTGCAGGATCCTGAAGGATCATCTGGAGACAGTGGACTTGAATGAAAGTATTCAAGTTGAAACTGCAGACACCAGGATTAGTGTACCCCACAAGTTATATAAAGTAACACTCCGGATGGAGGGGGACATAACTAGGAAAATAAGAGCATTCTTTTGGGAGAAGCTCTCCAAGGGCTATGACATTCTTGTAGCTGAAAAAGACTGGCCACCTGAATTTGTCAGGGAGTGCCCACATGGCGAAGAGATAATTATGCCAGCCTTCTCAAATCACATTCCAATTCACAAAAAATACACATATGCCACAAAATGAGCAGTAGCTCAGGCTCCAGCGTTATATAAAAATCATGTAGGATGGGATGAGGACTCTCCTCACACTAAAATACAGTTAAAAAATCAACTTACCGCACAAATGCATTATCCAGTTAAGCAAGAAGCTAAAAAACAAGTCGGGGAGATTTTAAATCAACTTGAATACCAAGGGGTGATTGAAACATGCACCTCGTCAATTAACAATCCTTTGTTTCCTGTCTCCAAACCAGACAATACATATCGTCTAGTATTGGATTACAGACACTTAAACACTTGTTGCAAAACTTTTGCAGTACAAAATGCACACAGTGCAACATTGATGAATAACATCGTGCGAAAAAAATATAAAACCACATTAGATATATCGAATGGGTTTTTCTGTCAAAACATTGCACCTGAGAGCAGGCATTTGACTGCTTTCTCAATTATGGGGGCACGGAGACAATTTTCCCGTATCCCCCAGGGATTCAAGAATAGTCCAGGGTTATTTTCAGCCAGGGTAACAGAGTTACTACAAATGTATGATGATGAGGCATTATCTTATGTCGATAACATCTCTCTTACAGACAACGATTTGGACGTACACTTGAAAAGAGTAAACACCATAATACTTGGTTTCGCATCTGAAGGGTACAAATTCAATTTTAAGAAATCACGAATTGCCCATCTCAACGTCCTATTTCTAGGCTATGAGTTATCAAGTGAAAGCAAAAGGCTGGCAGCTAATTTTCTAGGAAAATGTGCGCTGCTACAACCTCCAAAGACACTGAAAAACTTACAGTCAATACTAGGTTTCCTGAATTTTGGAAGAACTTATGTTCTGAATTACGCAGAAAGGGTAATACCTCTCTACCAATTAATCAAACATGATTTCGAACCAACTAATTGGACTCAAACACACACAGAAATTCTGCGTTCAGTCCAAACAGACATTTTATTAAAACAACAAATTACAGACACATGAAAACGTGCGCAACCTTGTGATCCGAATCATCCCAGGGAGATGCGGATTCACGTACCTGACCTTTCATGAAGGAGAAAAGGTACCAATAGCATACAAATCACACCTGTACACACAAGCAGAAATGAAATTCACTTCTACTGAGAAAATTCTGACAGCGGTTCAAACTGAAGTAGCAAAGGAGAGAGCTCTCGCACAGGGTAAACGCATAATGATCTTTACACCTGCACCTGCCTAAGAGGCAGTGACAAAAGCGAGCATTCCGAATGCAAAAGCTTTACATCCAAGATGGATACAATGGGTTAACTCTCTTGCTGCAACAGACGTTAAATACGTGTTTGACCCACACTTGAAAACACAAGAATTTCTTCAATATGAACATGAATGTCCTCTGCCGACCGAGATTCTGCCTCTAGAACATTACGGATGTATAATATATACAGACGGATGAGCACAGCCTGCAATTGGGGGTTAATAAGCCTATAGTGCTGCATGCGCGATTGTTAAAGGTCGCTGGCGCGAAGGCAAATTCAGACCTATGGTCACTAAAACTCAATCACTCGGAGACTGTACAGCCCAGCGAGCTGAACTACAGGCTTTCAAGATGGCGCTTGAGAATACCGATCATGAATTCCCCACACTCATAGTGTGCGATTCGTATTTCTGCATTGAATCTTACAACGAAAATTTGCAGAACTGGGTTAAAAACGGGTTTAAAACTTTAAAAGGTGGCACATTTAAGCATAAAACGCTTTGGGAACAAGTAGTTCTTTTGCAGAAAGAACTACAAAAGACTCAAGTGATTCATACACTGAGTCATCAGCGTGATGGCGTTCACGTTGCAGGGAATTCATTGGCTGATGAAGCCGCGAAGGCAGCTGTGCAAACGGCTTCTGTAGCTACAATGACTCGCTCAAAAAGAGTAATAGACGGTGAAACGGTATTAGCAGTAAAAGCCTCAATGGAAGGCAATCATGCAGCGTTACCTCTAAACTATCCATTCACGTATACATACATAATTGATGCAAACTCCGTTCCTTTTGCTCAAATCCCTGGAGTGGGGGACAGAGTAATTCCAAACAGGAAGCGGAGAGCTTACTTGGTTCAAGAAGCACATATGGGAGAGGGTCTGACACATCAAGGGATCTTGAACTCTCTAAAAGAATTAGAGGAGATGTTCTGGTGGCCAGGAATGAGCATCCAAGTTTACGAATTTGGAATCAACTGTTATACCTGTTACAGATATCATAGCTTTGACAACTACCAGATACCTGAATACAGTGTAGCCAGCCCAGTTCTGATGCCTTTGTTAGACAGCATTAGGCTATCTACACGCAGACGTCATCATGGACAGATGCGGTCCCACAACTACTAAGACAAGATTTATTTGGATGTGGCCCCAGCGCTCGGCTGACGCCGGAACTGTTATAAAGGAGTTGCGAGTCTTTATTGGCACATACGCAATCGGCACGCTACATTCTGACCAGGGTCCTGCGTTTAGCTCTCGAGCTTATAAAGAGGCCATGGCTAGCTTGGGCATTGCATTACGGTATTCTAGTCCCTTCCATCCTGAGGGTAATATGGTAGTGGAAAGAAAAAAACGTGACATAAAGCAATCTATAACAACTAAGGTATTAGGTTCGGGTGATGGGTTGGTCAAACATCTAATAAGTGTCCAACGTAGTCTTAATAATCTACCAAGAAATTCTCTGAGTGGAGTCAGTCCATACGAATTACTATTTGGTACTAGAATGTTAATCGAAGACCTTGATTGTCAAACTTCAGTGGTGGAACAAAACCCCTTTGCTGTCAAAGATCGTTTGGCTGTTTTACAGGACTTGAATGAAACAAGAAGAAGTCTTAGTAACACAATACAGAAGCCACCAACCACTGAAGAAAAACCACCCGTACCAGCAAGACCTGTCTGGATTCCAAAGATTGGGGATCTAGTTAGGGAAAATATAGCGGTGAAGAAGGAATTTTGGCCTTCTTGCAGAAAAGCAGTACCTGTCTTGGCAATCCAAGGAACAAGATCAGTAGTACTACCAGCCCTTGCTGGTAAAAAGGAGAACCGAGTCTTGTCCATTGACCTGGTCAAACCACAACATGTGGCCAATAATAAGTAGTAGGCCCAGTGGACTCCCAAGATGTAGCAGAAGACCAAATCTCGCTACAATCCAAGAGGTTCAAACTGAAAGACTTATCACCTTTGATAAACCTGCAGTAAGAAAAGAAGGACTATGTAACAAAACCATGGAACTCGTGCATCTTGAGACCCAAATAACAGTTCGTCAAGAAACACCTGTCTACAATGATGTAGCCTCTGACTATATCAATATGACAAAGGAAGAAGCAATTCCAAAGATTAATAACAATCCTGATGCAATTCCAACAATTGACAGAACTGCCTCTTGCTATTTTATCAACTTTGATATTTTGTCTGAGGATCCCAGTGAACCTGAGAAAACGCCAGCAAAAAAACGTTCAAAGAAAACATAACAGAACTCTTTTATCAACTTGAAAAAATATATGTGGTTTCACCATGGATTACATTTTGGATTGTGTTAGGTGTACTTTTCCTCCTGCTCTGGCTCATTCTGGTTTTAAGCTTGGGAAAAATGATAGATGGAAAATACAGTACAATGGACACAGCAAGTCAGAAAATCAACTTGGTCCTAAAACCTCATAAATCATCCCATTGTGAAAAAAGAGACCTGTCATCACAGCTGTTCCTATACCTGGTGGTATAGCATGGAACAGAACTGATTATGACATCTATGGCCCGGTAGAAATGCTGAAGATTGCACACCAGTTTAAGGTTTCTTTAAGTGACTTTGTATCACCCAGCACATTTTCTGATGATTGGGACTTTGAGACTATTAATAATATGATGTCAGATTTAGAAATGTCTGCAAAATTTACAGAACATGACTATTTAGAAGGGTCATCAGATTATGAACAAATGTGTTGTTTTAATCATTATGGTCACCAATACTTGCATAAATCTGCAAGCCCTAGGAATGTTTTTACATATAATCAATGGGAACATTGTCCAATGTCACCAAAAGGCAGCTCAAAAATATTTCATGAAAAGTTTTCGTACTTCTCAGGGTTTAATGTTTCAAATGCAGAAATGTTTTATTAAATTTTTTTAAATACGACAGGAATGAAAACAATGTTGACCAATACTAAACAAATTTATTCTGCAAACTTTTATGCTCAGCTGTCTTCATTAGGTTTCGACTTTTGGAAAGACAACATTGAGACAAAAACTATCTGGGGCACGAAAGACTGGCAGGTACAAGGTTTAGAAGCCTTGTTCAGAGCCTGCATTATACCAGAACAAATAATGTTTTTAAATGACACTGTTCAACAGACTTCTTGTTTTGGCCTGGCTAAGATAAAAGATTTGAATAAACCGTCTATACCTAAAACCCACATCTGAGAGTAATGATACTACAGAAAAGGAGGTAGACGTACCATATGTTTTAACACAAAACAGAACTAATCCTGATTGAACAAAATGGTTAATCTGTCCCACAGACAGCAATACCTGTCATGATAGATTCCTGAACAAAACACAGGGGTTAAAACTGAACAGGCCAGAGCCAAGATACTCCCAGAGACAACATCCAGGGATAGTAACAACATATAGTGTAGGAAAACTATGCCTTGAGTGGCTAAAGACATCCACACTTCCGGAAATCAAACAACACTTATCTTTACTTAAAGAAAGCAATGATTTGTGAGATTTCTTAATGGGACCTCGCAAACCACGGCAAAAAACTGCAGAAAGAATACGAGAAATTGATTGTATTCATTTAGAGAAAGCTCTCTCTGTAGTGGACACTGGGTTAATGACTCGGTCCTTCAGGATATATTCATTGGACAGCATTGTATCCTCTACAATTGACATAATGGAATAGGACTTGCTAATGTTACAACATGGCCAGTCTCAATTACGTTCTATAATGCAGTTAGGCTGGACGTTGCAAAATCTTCGTTCAGGCTACGTGCCATGGCGTCTAATTAACACAACGTCATTGTTTGCTGTATTTAACCTTACAGATAAACAAATCTCTTTGGCACAAAGAGGAGCAGACTATACGGTGCTGAGCATGGAAAAACTGGAACGATTACCATTGACAGTTTCTGAGAAGCCTGTCATTGAACGGATAATTCATGGCACCATCATGATACCATTGACGATTTTCCAATTCCAGTATTGTCTACAGCATATACCAGCGGGCCTGTATGAAAGGTTGGGTAAAGAATACATTAAGTCGAACTGGACTATACCTTACACACAAAAATGTTGGAATAAGGGAAAAGAGGCATTCCTTAGTGGTAAAAATTGTAAAAACTCACTAAGTGGTACACATATGTGCAAAGGTATTAATTTACTTGGAGCCTGCGACGGTTCTGCAAATAACCTCTCTTGCCACCTGCACGGTACACCCTCCACTGTGATATAACCCATTTTCAGGCAGCTATCCAATGGAAGCAACGTTATGCTCAATGACCACAGCTGCTGTGGCATGTTGCCAGGAAAACTTTATCTTGGTAGTGTGTCATCCAGGGTCACTTGTTGTATGCAAGTATTGTATCCAAAGAGCAAGACAGACAGTGGGACGGCATTATGGCCTTCATTGAATATCTCTTCTATACAAATTGATACTTTAAGCAGAATGAAAGCCATTCTTTTGCAAAAGACTGTGCCACTGACCTCGTCTAGAGAAACGTATGATCTACAAGTTGCGAGGACATCTGTAGAGATACATTCACTATTATCAACAAACTGCCCAGTACATTTCGCAGAAATGTTAAGTCAAATCTTAAACATGTCAGATACCAGTGGCATCGCACATGTATTTAAGACGATTTTTTCGGGACTGTTAGCACCATTTGAAGCAGTCCTCGGAATTTTTCCAAACTTCGTGCACTCTGTGTTCGGCGGTCTGCCTCTCATCTTGGGACTCATAGCAGCAATTCTATTTTTATTCCTTCTGCTCCAATATGGCAAGTCCGGTAACCAACGATACCCAGACTACCATGGAAGGGACCCTCCTTGCCATTTATTTTATTTATATCATTTATAGAGCGTGCTGTAACCCTGCGGGCATCCTGGCGCTGAAGAAAGGGGCAACGAAAACAGTCAATCTTGAGAGCATGAGGAGGGTGTCTCAACAAGGGTCTGTTACTATTACCCCTCGGGGGGGTTATACCCTTGGAAAGAGCCAGGTCTTGATTTTTTTTACGGAACAGCAGTAATTCGCTGATTTTCCTGATTTCAATTTGAAGGCTATTCCAGAGGCGGGCCGCTGCTACGCTAAAAGCTCTGCCACCCTGGGTCGCTTTGTCTAATCCTAGGTATTCCTACAAGGTTTGTGGAAGAGGAGTGGAGGGCCCGTGTGGGCTTGTACCACTGGAACTTGTCCTGGAGTGGCTTAGGGCCCTGACCATGTACTGATTTGAAAACGGTGCATAGGGACTTGAAAAGGATCCTCGGAGGCACTGGGAGCCAGAGCAAGTCAGCCAGCGCTTGAGTTGTTGAGGATCGGCGGGTTCGGGAGAGTGCCAACTTAGCTGCTGCCGCCTGGATACTCTGTAGTCTGGTAATCAGATATCCAGGTGTTTCCAGTAACAAGGCGTTGCAGTAGTCCAGGCGGCTGAGAATGGTACTCCTGACTACAGTTGTTCTTGCCTATACCGGTAGCAAAGGTAGCAGCTTCCGGAGACCTCGCATTAAAGTGAAGCAACTGCCCACCAGTTTGTTGACGTGGGTCTCCAGATTTAAATTTTCATTAAAGCTGACCCCCAGATTCCGCACTGTATTCATTGGTGTCAGTGGTCCATCCGAGGCTAAGGGCCAAAAGTCTGCAGGCAGGCTTCTGGCAATCCTCCCCACCTTGCATTGTAGGATCTCCGTTTTTCCGCTGTTGAACTGGAGCGAGTTTCCCTTCAGCCATGTCGCCATTTCATGCATGCAGGCATGGAAGCTATCTAATGAATCCGCCTGAGCACCCTTAAGGGAGATCATAAGATGTGTGTCATTAGCGTAGTTAATCACGCTGATATTATGAGCTTTAATGGTTCTAACAGGGGTTGCATGTAAGCATTAAACAAGATGGGACTGATGGAGGATCCCTGCGGAACCCCATGTAAAACTTTGGCAAATTCAGATTGGTACGGTTGGAGTGCCACTGCCTGCCATCTGTCGGACAAATAGGATCGTAGCCAATTAAGCGCCATTCCTTTCACTCCAAAGGTCTCCAGCCTTGTCAGCAGAATGTCATGGTTCACCGTATCGAATGCGGCGGACAGGTCCAGCAGAATTAGAATTGCCGACTCGCCCCTGTCCGCTCGCATTCGTAGGCTGTCCAATACCATCACAAGAGCTGACTCAGTCCCATGGGCTGGTCTAAACCCAAACTGTTCCTCCTCTAGAATGTTATTTGTCTCCAGGAAGAGGGACAGGGACCAGCTAACCAGGCGTTCCGTGATCTTAACCGGGTAGGACAGAAGCTAAATTGGTCGATAGTTCTTGTAGCAACCAGGGTCGAGGGTGGGTTTCTTCAGAAGTGGTGTAATAACAGCCTGCTTCCAATTAGCCGGTACTGTGCCTGTACTAAGGGATTGACCACATAGCTGTCGAAGAATAGGAAAGAATTCTGACCCAAATTCCTTCATAAGTTTGTAGGGCAGAGGATCCAATGGTGACCCAGAGGAGATGCTGAGGGCCACTTGAGCAAACTCCTTCTCAGAAGGAATTGCAAAATTGTCCAGGGAGACCCTGGGGGGGAATACTTGGCAATTCTCTCTTCACCCTCACTTTTTGTCCCTGTGCTCTGATGTGGTGATGGTGATATGAGAGGAGGTGGAACTTCCAAACTCTCCACTATTTTATTTATTTTATCCTGGAAAAATAAAGCCAGTCCATCACATAGCTCCTGCGAGGGTTTGATGTTACTATTAGTGCAATCAGGATGCATCATTTCTCTCACTATTCTAAAGATGTCCCTTGATTTATTGGCGCTTTTCAGTATGTTGGCTGCAAAATGTTCTGCTTTGGCAGTCGCTATTTCCTTTTTGTATTTTATTATTGATAGTCTCCAATTTATTCTATCTTTTTCCATGTAGTCCCTCCTCCATTGTCTTTCGGCCATTTTACAGGAAATCTTGAGATTTCTCAGGCCCTCAGTGTACCATGGTGCAGACGGACTACCTCGTTTTCTGATAACTTTCAGTGGGGCAATTTGCTCAAGTTTCCAAGTTAAGTGTTCACAGAAAGTGCTGTAGTTCCCTGTGATCTGACTCTCTGGGTTAAAAATGGCTTCTATCTGAAACAGGGACTCCCCTGAAAAGTCCTGACTTGTCTGGCTGCGGGCCTTGTATTGTTCAGAGTTTGGGCATTGAAAGTAATTAAACGATGGTCCGACCATCCTACTGGTAGAATTCCTCCCATGATCATAACATCCTTCTCTGCGAAAATTAAGTCTAAAATGTGGCCTCCTCTTTGTGTTGGTTTGATCACCCATTGCTTCAGTCCCAGATTGGCACAGGACTGTGTGATATTATTGAAGGCTGTATCCAGTCTCCCATTAGTCCACAAATTAAAATCCCCCAGGATTATGAGTCTGATGTGTGTGAGTGTCATGTTGTTGATTACGTCAATCAATTCCTGCTGTTGCAGAGCATTGATGGCCCCCGGCGGTCTGTAGCACACCATGCCAGTTAAGCAGTGTCCCGACTCATCTTTAAGTGAGAACCCTAGAAACTCTGCGCAGGAGATTTCATCTATGCTCAGCATGATGATATTCAACTCTTCCCTAAAAAGAATTCCTGTTCCTCCCACCCATCCCCTGAGTCTGGGGTTATGATGGATCTTATATCCCACAGGGCAGGCTGGTTCCAGCTCTAACCCCATCCCAGCCACCGTCCATGTTTCTGTCAAAAACAAGACATCCAAGTTATTGGACTCAATCACTAACTGTGTCTCGGTTGCATGCTTGGGAAGAGATCTAGCATTAAGCAAACCATAGCTTAAGCCGACCGTTCTCCTTAAATCTGGTGCTGGCTCAGATGTATTATCAGGCAAGATGTGGCTACATTGATCTTCCCTATGTGTCAAAACTGCCGCATTTCCCAGTGACTTATGCTTTGTCTGGTCAGGTAGTGACAGTGAGCTTACTGGAAGAGGGTTAATGTGCGGCAGATGGGTCAAGCACTTTGGACAAGGACTTTCGTCCATCGATTGAGTATTTGGTGCAACTTGTGGACAGGTTGCATTTCCTTTTAGAGGGTCAAGCTCCATAAGAGAGTCCCTAGTGTAGCTAATGACCTGCTTGTCTGGGGCAGACCGACCAGGGGGGCTGGCCCTGAGCCCGGTCCGAGCGCGGACGGGCGCAGATGGGCTTGCCTTTGGCGCGCCGCCGGCGCGCCCGCTGCGCGCGTCCGCTGTGCGGCAATGAGGATTTGGAGTCCACTTTGTCCCTGAACCGATCTTATGAGACTGAATATTGCCCGGCAATGCTTCCTACCCAATATGGCTCAGTGGATTCTGTCTGTGTCACAGTCCAATTGGATTTCTAATTCGTATTGGTGCATTGACTAAGGCCTTGCACCATGTGGTTAGAAATCACAAACCTATGGCTCTAGGGCTAGACACAAAATTATATCAGCTTCAGACATCGAAGACACCCTTGCACTATGACTCAAGGGTATATGCGATGGTGGACGGCTGCTTAATGTGCATCAGCGCAGGAAGAAAGCAGTACAGAGCAAAATCTCAGAAGATATAGTGCTGTTATGCTCCCTCCCTTTCACGCAGTGCACGGCAGCACAGGACATGTACTTGCTTACCCTATGTTGGGTGACGTCTTGATGAATCAGGATGAAGGATTAGTTCCGTCTGGCCTGTATTAGCCAAGTGTCAGACCCTCAGCTGTTGCACTGGCTCTGTTAGTAGGTGTTGTTCCTCCATGGGAGAGGTGTGGCGCCGCGGCCAGGGCGACTGACGCTGGAATCTGGGGACCACGGTTCGATCCCCGGCTCCGGCGGCAGGTTAGCCCAGCACCATGTGACTCTGGGCAATAGCTCGCTTAATTTTCCCGACGGCCCCCAGCGCCTAGAGACCCTTACGGGTGATTGTGCGCTTTACAAATGTGGACTTTACATGTTGTAAGCGTTGTTGAGAGCAGAAGCAGGAGGGTTAGACGTGAAATCAGGAGATGAATCAGATGAAGGAGAGGGTCTGGCCCTCCAACATGGTTCATAGACTAGGATCTATGGTAGGGGGTCTCCTGCAGCCAGACATCCAACCATGGCATGCATTGATTGCAGCCAGACATTTTACCTTGGCATGTGGTGACTGCAGCCAGACATTGCACCTTGGCATGTGGTGACTGCAGCCAGACATCTAACCATGACATGTGGTGACTGCAGCCAGACATCTAATTATGGCAGGTGGTAACTACAGCCAGACATCTAACCATGGCAGGTGGTGACTGCATCCAGAAATCTAACCATGACATGTGGTGACTGCAGCCAGACATTTTACCTTGGCATGTGGTGACTGCAGCCAGACATCTAACTATGGCAGGTGGTGACTTCAGCCAGACATCTAACGATGACAAGTGGTGGCTACAATCAGACATCTTACCTTGGCATGTGTTGACTGCTGCCAGACATCTTAACGTGGCCTGTGGTGATTGCAACCATATGTATAACCATGGCAGGTGGTGACTGCAGTAAGAAATCTAACAATCATGTGTTGACTGCAGCATGACATCTAACCATGGTATGTGTTGACTGCAGCCAGATATCTAACCATGGCATGTGGTGGCAGCAGCAGGACATCTAGCCATGGCATGTGGTGGATGCAGCCAGACATCTAACCATGGAATGTTGTGACTACAGTTAGACATATATCCATGGCAGGTGGTGACCAAAGCCAGAAATCTAACCATGGCAGGTAAATGCAGCCAGACATCTAACCATGAAATGTGGAGACTGCAGCCAAGCATTTACCCTTGGCAGTGGTGACTGCAGCCAGACATGTCAACATGGCAGGTGGTGACTGCAGCCATACATCTAACCATGCCATGTGGTGACTGCAGCCAGACACCTAACCATGGCGTGTGGTGACTGCAGCCAGACAACTAACACTGGCATGTCGGGACTGCAGCCAGACATCTAACAATGAAATGTGGTGACTGTAGCCAAGCATTTAACCATGGCATGTCGTGACTGAATCCAGACATCTAACCATGGCATGTTGTGACTGCAGCCGCACATCTATCCATGGCAAGTGGTAACCACAGACAGACATCTAACAATGGTATGTGGTGATTGCAGCCAGACAACTAACTGTGGATTGTAGTGACTGCAGCCAAGCACTTGACCATGGCAGGTAGTGACTGCAGCCAGATATCTAACCATGGCAGGTGGTAACTACAGCCAGACATCTAACCATGGCAGGTAGTGACTGCAGCCAGATATCTAACCATGGCAGGTGGTAACTACAGCCAGACATCTAACCATGGCAGGTGGTGACTGCAGCCAGGCATCTAACCATGGCAGGTGGTGGCTGCTGCCAGATTTTGAACCATGGAATGTCGTAACTGCATCCACACATCTAACCATGGAAGTGGTGGTTGCAGCCAGATATCTAACCATGGAATGTTGTGACTGCAGCCAGACATATTTTCATGGCAGGTAGTGACCAAAGCCAGACATCTAACCATGGAAGGTGGTGATTGCAGCCAAGCATTTAACCATAGCAGGTGGTGGCTGCAGCCAGATATTTTACCATGGAAGGTGGTGACTGCAGCCAAACATCTAACCATGGCAGGTGGTGACTGCAGCCAGACATCTACCCATGGCAGGTGGTGACTGCCAGAGACATCTAATCATGGCATGTTGTGACTGCAGCCAGATATCTAACAGTGTAATGTGGTGATTGCAGCCAGACATCTAACCATGGCAGTTGGAGGCAGCAGTCAGACATCTAACCATGGCATGTGGTGGCTGCAGCCAGACATCTAACCATGGCAGGTGGTGGCTGCAGCCAGATATCTAACCATGGCATGTTGTGACTGCAGCCAACTTCAGCTCCAGAGGCATGTAACAGTGAACTGACTTTCTGTAAATTAGCACCTTGATGAGTAGATTCAGACAATAATCCTGTGTCAGCCTCAATCACTGAACTAATTGAATGTGCTAAAGCTACATTCAGCTAGCCACGTTGTAATTAGTGTATTCCATGTATGCACAAAGACAGAACGTGAGATGAACTGGTTACCCTATACTTGATAAACTAGTGCAATGTGCTCATTAGGTTGTTTAGATTAAACCTTGCCCATCTGTGTGCTACCATAACAGCTCCACTGCCCATGGACCTAATGTTAATGATAAACTTTGCATTGCTTGTCAGTGGGATCTCTGGAAATAGCACCAGTCTGGTCACCTCACTCATGTTATGGCCACATTGAAGTACCATTGACCCTAACATACACTCATCTGCAGACACCGGTGCAAGTACCACAGGCTGTGCATGAACTGGAGAAAGGCCACACCTAACAATATACTCTGTGCCTTGACCTTCAATTCTGCACAATTTTGGATTAGAGACTGTTGGAGAAAGTTTCAGTCAACAATTGTATTTTGACAATAAACTAACCTTTAATGATCAACAGTTAATAAACAACTATCTTCAAATTACATGGGATCTGCAGCTGCACAATTACTATTCTATGTCCTTCTTATGTGATCATGTCTCCAGGGTCAATGAGGTGATGAAAAGCTGGCTTATAAGAGAGCATAAGCTGAGAGGATCACTGAGGCCATTTTCTCCAACGTGTATTTCCCACACAAAGCTGTTTTATTTATGTCAAGACTATCTACCTGTGACTGTGTGTACTTCAGTGAACTTGTGTATCCACACCCCTTCTGCACCACTGAAGTCTCCCGGCCGACTTCGAGGCAGAACAGGAAACCAAAATCAAGCCTAGCAAAACATGTTCAGACCAGCCCACACTGCATCTGTGGGGTCATGGAAGCCCACCACGCAGTGACCTGTGCCTGTAATATTATTCTGCAGTTGTCTTTTCTCAAAGGTAAGTGGAGCAGTGTCATTGTGAAGAGGTGCAGGACAGAGGTTTAGGATAAGATTAATTCATGCTCAATAAACCAGCTCTGTGGGTGCAAAAAGTGTGACAATTATACAGATCCTGTTACAATGAACGTGGAAATGTGATACATTTGGAGGATTTGAAGTTCTCCTCGCCAGCACAATATTAGAACAAGTAAATTAAACAAGCCTGGGCTAAGTTCTGCAGTCTATTGGAAGAGCCAGGTCTTGAGGTCCTTCCTGAATTCAGGCAGTGATAGAGATTGCCTGAAGTTCAGAGGTAGGGAGTTCCAGGTATTCGCAGCAATGTAAGAGAAGGATTTTCCTCCAACTGAGGTCTTGCAGATCCGTGGGATAGTGGCGAAGGCCAACTTGGACCACGGAAAAACAAAACAGTCCTAAGAAGAATGCCAAATGCTGCAAGCGTAAGGAGACAGTACTTGGCCAGTGGTCCATGGCAGGAAGGCAGAAACACAAAGGAGGCAAAAGAGGAACAATTGCCCAGTAGCAAGCAAAGGTTTCTAAAGGACAATGACACAGACAAATAAAATATCTTTATATGACAATGTGGCATGCTATAAGGTTGCAATATCAAATATGGTAACACCAAGTACCATTATTTACAAGGGAGATGAGGCACCTGATGCAGGTTTATATATTGAAGGGCAAAATACTGGTTGGCAGACTCAAGTGGTTTAGGAGCTTGCTGTAGAAGTCTCTGTGTAATGTGTAATGTGTAGTCATATCTTGAATCATTAAATAGCATTGAGGGCTATTGTGCCTTTTGTAGAGGATAATGTATAAAATGTACATCAAAGATTTCCATTTTACGTAAGAGAGATCAGTGGTTTAATGATTTTGTTGTAGAGAACCTTAATTAGATGAGAAATCATGAGTTGTAATCAGTTAAAATTGCATTTGTATCTGCTCCAAACATCTACAATTGACCTTAAACTCATAGTTTTGAATCACTGTAGATTTGAACTAAATCTTCGTTACTTGACATTGCTAAAATGGTTTTGGCTGGCCGGGGAAAAGATTTGTTATTAATGACCTGATTAGGATGTTACCCTATACTTGATAAACTAGTGCAATGTGGTCATTAGGTTGTTTAGATTAAACCTTGCCCATCTGTGTGCTACCATAACAGCTCCACTGCCCATGGACCTAATGTTAATGATAAACTTTGCATTGCTTGTCAGTGGGATCTCTGGAAATAGCACCAGTCTGGTCACCTCACTCATGTTACAGCCACATTGAAGTACCATTGACCCTAACATACACTCATCTGCAGACACCGGTGCAAGTACCACAGGCTGTGCATGAACTGGAGAAAGGCCAAAATACTGGTTGGCAGACTCAAGTGGTTTAGGAGCTTGCTGTAGAAGTCTCTGTGTAATGTGTAGTCATATCTTGAATCATTAAATAGCATTGAGGGCTATTGTGCCTTTTGTAGAGGATAATGTATAAAATGTACATCAAAGATTTCCATTTTACGTAAGAGAGATCAGTGGTTTAATGATTTTGTTGTAGAGAACCTTAATTAGACGAGAAATCATGAGTTGTAATCAGTTAAAATTGCATTTGTATCTGCTCCAAACATCTACAATTAACCTTAAACTCATAGTTTTGAATCACTGTAGATTTGAACTAAATCTTCGTTACTTGACATTGCTAAAATGGTTTTGGCTGGCCGGGGAAAAGATTTGTTATTAATGACCTGATTAGGATGTAAGTAGGACCTCCACTGACTGGCTGTCGGTGGCGTCCAACCGACATCCACCAGAGACATCCGACCACCCCATTATGATGAGGTTGGTTAGATCGCATTGGTCAAAGGGACTGATCGACACTTCCACCAGGCTCAAGGAGCCCGTCGGGCAGTCGGTCAGATTGTATTCCCTACAATAGAGCCTATGGAGGCAGTGCCATAGGGATTCGGGTAGCCCATTCCAACTGCCTTTAATGCCAGTCCGACTGCCTTGAAAAGGAAGCAAGAATGAGAGTTTGGGGGTTCCTCGCTGGGCCCCTGTATCTCATGTGCTTCCTCTATGGCCCAGGTGGGCACACGCGGTTCCTCTCCACACATCCATGTACCGTGCAGCAAGCACCACATGGCGTCTGGCACACAGTTGTTTGAAAACTGCTCTTTTGCGTTGTGGCTTGTGATGTGGCCTTTTTCTAGGGCCATAGTACAAGCCACAATGCAAAACAGCAGTTTTCTGCCCACCTGCATGGCGGTCGCATTGCAGTCGGGCAGATGGAACCACAGACATGTAGTTGGTTGTACACCTGTCTGAGACGATGGTGGTCGGACGCTCGTCCGACTGCCATCTTAACCCCTTCCATGCTCATGACGGAACGATTCCGTCATGAGGCCAGGGGCACGAAATCCCTCTGCTGCAGACAGCAGAGGGATTTACTTTTCACCCCTGTGACCTTGGGAGCTGGGGAAGAGCTTCCCCAGCTCCCGAGGCCCCCTCCCTGGTTTCTGTTCCATGACGATCAGCGTGCACTGGGGGGCAAATGGGAGCAGTAGCCCCCAATTTGCCCCCCCGTGGGGCAGAAAGCCCACTATGCACCAGGGATTTTTTGTGTGCATTTTTTTTATGGTGGGGGCTGCCCACCCCCCACCACCATTACAGACTTTCTGCCCCCTGGGGGACAGATGGAGGCAGTAGCTCCCAATTTGCCCCCCCCGGGGGGGGCAGAAACCCCACTATGCACGAGGGATTTTTTTGTGTGCACTTGTATTTTAGGGTGGGGGCTGCCCGAATGGGCACGCCAATGCCCCCACCCCCGCCACCATTACAGACTTTCTGCCCCCACCCCGGGGGACAGATGGGGGCAGTAGCCCCCAATTTGCCCCCCCCCCCCGGGGGCAGAAAGCCCACTATGCACCAGGGATTTTTTTTGTGCACTTTTTTTAGGGTGGGGGATGCCCGAAACAGGCACGCCAATGCCCCCACCCCCACCACCATTACAGCCTTTCTGCCCCCCGGGGGGGCAGATGGAGGCAGTAGCCCCCAATCTGCACCCTCGGAGGGGCAAAAAGCCCACTAGACGCCAGGGATATTTTGGGGCAAATCTTAATTAGGGTGGGGGCTGCCCAAAATGGGCATGCCAATGCCCCTACCCCTCCCCCATAAAAATTACAGCCTTTTTGCCCCCGAGGGGGCAGATGGGGGCATTAGCACCCAATCTGCCCACAGTGGGTAGGCAAAAAGGCCAGTAGAGGTCAGGGATTTTTTGGGCAAATGTTAATTAGGGTGGGGCCACCCCCACCCTAATTAAAATTTACCCAAAAAACTCCCTGGCGTCTAGTGGACTTTCTGCCCTCCCTGGGGGCAGTTGGGGGCATTACCCCCCAATCTGCCCCGCCGGGGGGGCTAAAAGCCCACTAGACGCCAGGGATTTTTTGGGAGGGCAAATTTGAAATAGGGTGAGGCTGCCCAAAAATGGCATGCCCATGCCCCACCCCCTCCCTCACAAAAATTACAGCCTTTCTGCCCCTCCCGGGGACAGATGGGGCAGTAGCCCCAATCTGCCCCCCTGGGGGGGCAAAAACCCCACCAGACACAAGGGATTTTTGGACACATTTTTCTTAGCACGCAGCCCGGTGGCAGAGGGCTCGCGCGCATTTACTGCTGCAATCTTTAATAATTTTAAAACTCCACTTTTATTTCCACTCGTTTTTGCTGACTACGAGCACCATTATTTTTTTACTATCTCCTTACCCGTTCTGCTGACTACAAGTAAGGACACTTTGTACTTGTTGCCTAGCTTTTAAAAATCGCACCCCTGTGGCTCGCAGACTACTAGCCTGCCACACTTACCTCCTGGTCTGCCTGAAGCCGGTCGCCTTCGACTGCGGGCGCCATCTTGGGTCGGGTTGTTGGTCGGCCTCTCCTTGACCACACCCCCCTGGCCACACGGCTACTAAGGCCCTTTCTCCCCTTCCCTCAGTGATAGCACGCAGCCCGGTGGCAGAGGGCTCGCGCGCATTTACTGCTGCAATCTTTAATAATTTTAAAACTCCACTTTTATTTCCACTCGTTTTTGCTGACTACGAGCACCATTATTTTTTTACTATCTCCCTACCCGTTCTGCTGACTACAAGTAAGGACACTTTGTACTTGTTGCCTAGCTTTTAAAAATCGCACCCCTGTGGCTCGCTGACTACTAGCCTGCCACACTTACCTCCTGGTCTGCCTGAAGCCGGTCGCCTTCGACTGCGGGCGCCATCTTGGGTCGGGTTGTTGGTCGGCCTCTCCTTGACCACACCCCCCTGGCCACATGGCTACTAAAACGTCCACTAGGCGTCAGCGCAACGGACGAGCGCAGCGGGCGCGTCGTAGGCGCGCCGGAGTCGCGCCAGAGTTAAGCCCGTCTGCGCCCGTCCGCGGCTGGCCGGGGCTAGGGGCCGTTACCCCTGGTCCTCTTATCCAATACTCTTCCTCTGACTTGACCCTACTACAAGGTCATTGGCCCCTCGATCCTCGTACTATTCAACGGACTATCCTTATGGGCTGCAATTCTCCCTGTCATGCCTGCCCACTAGGTTGCCCTCCTCCTCTGGCTTCCCCGTCGGCTCCCTGCTCATCAACCATCTCTGACCTCCACTCTCCCCCATTTTCTATTATTTTACTAAACACCAGGTCAGCCATTAAACACCACCAGGAACTTTTCATTCTTTTAGACTCTGATAAACCCGATCTCCTGCTGTTAACGGAGACGTGGTTTTCTGAAGCTTCTCTTCCGTCTCTACTGGCTGCCCTCCCCTCGACCTACTACGCTATCCGTGCCGACCGTCCTGGCGGGAAAACGGGTGGAGGCGTTGCCCTCATTGCCCGTTCTGACCTCCAGTTCCAGATTCTCCCCTCACCTCTCTTGGGAGGAATTGACTACTTGGTGGCCCGTTCCACCTCTCTTTCCCCCCACTTAGCTATCGTGCTCGTCTATCGCCCTCCTCAATCAACCCCATCCTTCCTTCCGGCCTTTCAAGATTTACTCGGCACCCTGGCCGTCAACTATGCCTCGGTTCTAGTCCTCGGGGACTTCAATTATTGGCCGACGGACCCTAAGGAATGGGCCTCAAAGGAATTTTCGGAAACCCTCTCTCTCAATTTCACTTCCCTTGTCCACACCCCCACCTACATTCATGGCCACACTCTAGACCAAGTTTGGTCTCTCATTTGTTCCCTGTCTGCACTGTCTGTTACCCCTTGCACTTGGTCCGATCACTTTTTAATTTCGTTCTCCCTTAGTCTCTGTCTGACCAACACCCTCATTCACACTAAAAACTCATGGGCTCGCAATTGGGGTAAGGTCAATCTGTCTGACCTTACGACTTCACTTCTGGCCTCCTCTCCCTCTCTATCGGGACTGGACTCCGCAGCTCAAGCCAAAGCCATCGATTCATGGCTTACGAATGGAAGCGACTGCTTGGCTCCTCTTCGGCGTACCTCGATTAGGCGCCCTAAAGACGCCAATCGGTGGTTCAGTAATGATCTGAAAGAATTGAAGCTTACGGTCCGACGGGCAGAACGCAGATGGAGACTGGACTATTCCCCCACCTCCAAGACCCGTTATGTCCTCCTCTTAGGGACTTACAAAAAAAACATCACTGAGGCCAAGAAAGCCTATTTCTCGGCCAAAATCTTGGCGGCCGAGAATCAACCGAAGGAGATCTTTGCCATCACTCACGACCTGGCTTTTTCCGACAGGACCTCACTTAAACCCCCTCCCTCTCAGAAACTCTGCGATTCGCTGAATTCCTACTACGTAGGAAAAATCTCGACAATTAAATCCAACATCCCCCCTCCCTCCCCTCTTTTCGTGGACCCCCTGCCTCCCCCCGCCCCAGCCTTTTTCAATTCCTTTCCTCCTCTTTCTGAAGAACTTTTCCTGTCTCTCCTTCCCAAAATTAAATCCGGTTCCCCTTCTGACATATGCCCGGCACACATCTTACGGCAGGTCTACTCTGTCTGTACTTTGCCTCTTCTTGGCTTCCTTAATGACTCACTGGCTCAAGGGGTTGTCACTCCATCACTAAAATCCGCCTCAATCGTCCCCATTTAAAAAAAGCCAGGAGCCGACCCCTCCGTGATGGCCAACTATCGCCCCATTTCCCTTCTACCCTTTTTGGGGAAGGTGCTTGAGCGACATGTTACATCTGCGCTCAGCTCCTTTGTCGAGGAGAATGGGAGGCTGGCTCCGTGTCAGGCTGGGTTTCGGCCCAAGCACTCGACAGAGTCAGTGGTGGTGTCAGTACTAGACACCCTCAGAGAGGGTATGGACGTAGGCAAATCTCAGGCGCTGGTCCTCCTTGATCTGTCCGCCGCTTTTGACACGGTGGATCATTCCATCTTGCTTTCCCGTGTCAGGGCGGCGGGCATAGGAGCCTCAGCCCTTATTTGGCTCTCGTCCTTTTTGAGGGACCGGACCCAGGCGGTTCATCTTGGGGAGTTTTCAGCTACCCCCTGCCAGGTCCAGTGCGGTGTTCCCCAGGATTCTTCTCTGTCTCCTTTACTGTTCAATCTTTATATCTCGCCTCTTATCTTTGCCCTACAGCAGCTGGAGGTCACGGTATATAACTATGCCGATGACCTCCAGCTCATCTTTAACCTGTCCTCTTCCCCTGACTCCATCTCTAACTTCCAATCTATTCTATCTTTCATCAGGGACTGGATGAACTTCAACCACCTGAAGCTCAATCCCGATAAGACGGAACTTGTGGTTACGGGTGGTTGCCCCAGTCCCTGGAATTCTCTATTTTGGCCCCCCTCCTTTGGTTCTTCTCCTACCCCAGCTCCCTCTGTTAAGACTCATGGCATCAAGCTAAATGACAAACTCACTATGCACTCCCAGATTGGTTCGGTGGTTTCTTCCTGCTTTCTTACTCTCCGTACTATCCGCTCTATTTCTCGCTTTTTTTCTTTCTCTGCACTTAAACTAATTATGTCCGCACTGGTCCTATCCCGCCTGGACTACGGGAACATCCTGTTCAATGGCATCCCTCAGTACAGCCTGCGTAAACTGCAACTGGTGCAGAACCAGGCGGCCCGCCTTACCTTCGGTCTCCCCAAATTTCATCATACCTCTCCCCTCTTGAAGACCCTCCACTGGCTTCCCGTTCGGGAACGCGCCTTGTTCAAATTAGGCTGCATGGCGTTTCAGGCCAGGACGGGCCTGGCCCCTCTCTTCATAGCTTCAGCCATCAAAGCTTATGTCCCTGGCAGAGACCTCCGCTCCTCGGCACAACATCTTTTAGCAGTCCCTCGCTACCGGAAAAAAAAACAGGGTGGCTCGAAATTTTCCACTCTTGCCCCCATGTTCTGGAATTCTCTCCCCTTCCACCTTAGGTCCCTCACCCAGTATTCCAGTTTCCGTAAAGCATTGAAGACATTTTTATTCACTCAGGCTTTTCTGTCTTAAGCTCTGCTCGCCTCTTCAGTCTATGTCTTAGCGACTGATTCTGCCCAGCTAGCTGTCTGCTATCTCAGCGCCAAGAAACCGCTCAGGTGTATGCTGCGCTTAATAAATATTTTAAACTTAAACTTAAACTTAGGTTGGGGGCTGCCCAAAACGGGCATGCTAATGCCCCCACCCCCCACCCGCAAAAATGACAGCCTTTCTGCCCCCCCTGGAGGGAGGATGGGGGCAGTAGCCACGAATCTGCCCCTCCCGGGGGGGGGGGGGGGAAAGCCCACTTGACGCCATCGATTATGCTAGCATTTTTATGTGTGGGGTGGGGGTTGCCCAGAATGGGCATACCAATGCCCCAACCCCCCAAAAAATATAGTCACAATCTTTCTGCCCCCCTTGGGGGCACATCGGGGCAACCCCAGCCCCGAAATCTTCCCCCCAGGGCAGAAGAAAGCCGACTAGGAAAGGATTTGTTTTCATGCAATATGCCTACCTGTGGATTATGGGCCCTAGCGCAGCCGCCACATAGGGAAGCCTAGCAAACCTGTACATTTTTGAAAACTAGACACATAGGAAAATCCAGAATGGGGTGACTTGACTGGCTTTCAACAGGTTCTGTTACCCAGAATCCCTTGCAAACCTAAAAATGTGTCCAAAAAAACAAATGTTCCTCACAATTCTGTGTTGGAAAGTTATGGAATCTGCGTGAATCCACAAAATTCCACCCACTCCCTGGTTACCAAAGCCTTCCGAGAAAAATGGAACCTCACTTGTGTGGGTAGGCCTAGTGCCCGTGACAGGAAAGGGCCAAAAACCTATTGAGGCGACATCAAAATTACCTAACACAAAATAACATGGTTTTGCAAGAGGGTCCCATGAGTTTTTGGCCCCAGGCTTGGCGGCCATCCAGGGAAACCTACCAAACCCACAAATTTCTGAAAACTAGACATCCGGGGGAGTCCAGCGAAGTATGACTTGCGTTGGTCCCCTAACGTTTTCCTACCCATAATCCCATGCAAACTCAAATTTAGCTGAAAAAATCACTTTTTTCTCAAATGTCTGTGTTGGAAAGTTCTGGAATCTACATGGACCCACAAATTTCATCCCACCCAGCGTTCCCCCCGGCCTCCCGATAAAAATGATACCTCACTCGCGTTGGTGGGTCAAGGACCCGCAACAGGCAAGAGCCCAAAACCTAAAGAGGCGACATCAAAATTACCTATCACAAACCAACCTGGTTTTGCAAGGAGGTTCCCATGAGTTTTTGGCCCAGGGCTCAGCGGCCATGTAGGGAAACCTACCTAACCCATATATTTCTGGAAACTAGAGACCCGGGTGAGTCCAGCGAGGTATGGCTTGCGTGGGTCCCTCATAATTCTCCTACCCAGAATCTACTGCAAACCTTAAATTTTGCCCCAAAAATCGCTTTTTTCTCACATTTCTGTGTGGTAAAGTTTTGGAATCTGCGTGGATCCTCAAATTTCCTCCCACCCAGCGATCCTCCAGGTCTCCCGATAAAAATGGTACCTCACTTGCGTGGGTAGGAATAGTGGCTGCAACAAGGAAAGGCCCAAATCGTACGGTGGAGACTTAAAAATTACCTTTAGCAAAACTACCTTACTTTTAGGGGGGGCACCTGAGTTTTTGGCCCGGGGCTCGGCGGCCATCTTTGGATACTACCAAACCCAAACAGTTCTAAAAACAAGACACCCGGGGGAGTCCAGGGAGGTATGGCATGCGTGGGTCCCCCAACGTTTTCCTACCCAGAATTCCCTGCAAACCTTAAATTTAGGTTAAAAAAACACTTTTCCATACATTTTTGCGTGTGATCTCCATGCCGGCACAAATGTCCTACCACCCAGCGTTCGCTTTGTTCTCCCGAGTAAAATGATACCTCACTTGTGTGGGTGGGCCAAAGGCCTGTGACTAGGATGACCCCAAAACAGTAGAATTCTCTGTGCTTAATTTGTCAATCCAGAACGCTACAATTTCTTAAAAATACATTTTTGGACTGTTCTGCCTTGGCCCACCCACACAAGTGAGGTATAATTTTACTCAGGAGAACAAGAAGAAAACATGTGTGCCGGTACGGAGATCCCACGCAAAAAAGTATGGAAAAGTGATTTATTTACCTAATTTTAAGGTTTGCAAGGAATTCTGGGTAGGAAAACTTTGGGGGACCCACGCAAGCCATACCTCCCTGGACTTCCCCGGGTGTCTAGTTTTCAGAACTGTTTTCATTTGGTAGTTTACCAAGTTTGCCACCAAGCCCCAGGCCAAAAACTCAGGTGCCACCCCCAAAAAAATTAAGTAGTTTTGCTATAAGTTAATTTTAAGTCTCCACCGTACGATTTGGGCCTTTTCCTGTTGCAGCCACTACGCCTACCCACGCAAGTGAGGTACCATTTTTTTGGGGAGACCTATGGGTGACCTGGGGGAACGCGGGGTGGGTGGAAATTTGTTGATCCACGCAGATTCCAGAACTTTCCACCACAGAAATGTGAGGAAAATGCATTTTTTAGCTTTGTAAGGGAGCGAGGGTTCAAAAACTACAGGTAGGCACTTTGCCAAAAAAGGGCCAGTATTGACTGCGAAATTGAGGTGCAACCACGTTGCGTTTTGCTCCGTTTCCTGTCGCAGGCACTAGGCAGACCCAGGCAAGTGAGGTACCATTTTTCTCATAAGACTTTGGGGAACACGGGGTGGGTGGAAATCTGTTGATCCACGCAGATTCCAGAACTTTCCACCACAGAAATGTGAGGAAAATGTGTTTTTTCCCCAACTTTTTAGGTTTGCAAGGGATTCTGGGTAACAGAACCTGGTGGGAGGCAGTCGAGTCACCCCATCCTGAATTTCCCTGGGTGTTTAGTTTCTAAAAAATGTATAGGTTTGCTAGGTTTCCCTAGGTGCCGGCAGAGCTAGGGTGCAAAAACTACAGCTAGGCACTTTGCCATAAAGGGGTAAATTTTTAACTGCAAAATTGAGGTGTGACCGTTTTGCATTTAGCGCCGTTTCCTGTCACAGGCACAAGGCTGACCCACACAAGTGAGGTACTGTTTTTATCGGGAGACTTAGGGTAATTCAGATTTGTAAATCAACTGTTATTACCTATTGAGTTTTCATGCATTTCTCCCTTCCCAATGAAAGACATTGTGTAAAAAAAATCTTTTTGAAAAATGACCAATAATTCTCATGATAGTATGAGTATTCCCAATTTTGAAAATGTGCAAATATATACTGTTTCTAAACTCTATAATTTGTACCCAATTCATAAATACATAGGTGTCTTTCATACCGATTTTGCCATGTATACATTTTCAAAGAATAAGTGCTCTATATCCAGTACATAATAAAATACCATTGCAAGTTGATACTCAGTTTTTGGCTCTGGGTTCGTCGGGTTCTTGGTGAAACTACAAGTCCTATATATCCCCACAACCAGGAAGGTTAAACGGATGTAACGGTAAATTGATTTCAAACAGCTGTCAAAATTACAAGAAGGTACAGGTGAAAACGTTGAGACAAAAGGCTGGTTTTTTTCAGATAATTTTCAATTATTCCAATATCTAACTGTTAGTTTCTATAAAGAAACCTTCATGGATTTAGACAAATGACCCCTTTCTAAATTCAGAATTGTGTCTACATTTCAAAAATGTATAGCTTTCCAGGATCCATTATTGCTTTCAAACTCATTTCTACCATTAACTGGAAGGAGGTTGAAAGCTCTAAAAATGGCAAAAATAGGCTATGTCCCAGAAAAATGCCAAAACTGTGTGAAAAATGTTGGTTCTCTGGCAAAAGACTGTCATTCCCTAAAAGCTGGGAAAATGCTGATTTCATCCCGACAAACTCTTTTTGGTTAACATTTGCAGGGAAAAACCCAGAGACTTTCATTTACAACCCTTTTTTCCAATTTTTCTGAAAAAAACAACAATTTTACTGTATTTTGATTAATTTCTGGGACCCCTCCAAGGGAATCCACAAACCCTGGGCACCTTTAGAATCCACATGATGTTGGAAGAAAAGGACGCAAATTTGGCGTGGATACCTTCAGTGGTCAAAAAGTTACATGGGCATAAGCGCGCACTACCCCAAATCGCCAAAAAAGGGCTTAGCACAAAAGGGGAAAAGGCCTAGCAGCGAAGGGGTTAATGACGCCCTACGAGTTGAAAGCATCCATTTTGTACTGTGTGCTACATAAATGAATCAGCCATCCTCTTGGGTCTAGAATGCTCCTTTTGGTCCTCTCTCTGTTCTACCCAGAGATTCTCCTTGGGCAGCAGCCCTTCTCCCCTTGGCACCTCTTCCAGGACTCAGCACCATAAAAGAACTTCACTTGACCCTGCATTTGTAATCTAAAACTACTTAGAGTGGCAAAGGCTAAAGAAGGAGCAGCATCAAGAGGGCACGGTAAACAGTTGAGGCCAAGAAAAGTTCTTGTAAATTAACCCATCTAAATGCTTTCATTACATGGCCTGAAACTATCACTCCCATTGATTTTGACATGTTCACTGGTGCTCCCCTCCCAAGAAAGTCCTTTGAGATATTTCTGACTTCCCAGATGCCATACATTCTCTTTACTAATTTTAGACATGGCAATTAATTAGAAGTCTATCTTAACTTTTACTGAGACAATCAGTGTGCAGTTAAGCCTCTCGACATCCTCACATATGTGGATGTTCAATGGGACAATCCTTACCCATTTTTTTAACTTGTACCGAAGAAATGTGTCTTCAACATTTGGTCCCATTGTAGATTTTCTCCTGAAAAACCCTACGAATATTAATGCTGTATTTTCTCAAGGTAAATTGATGACCCTGTGCAGAGCCCTGCCACTATATAATGATCTATCTATAAATGTAGTGGTACTTATAGAGTGCAAACCAAGCGAGGATGCAACTGTGCACTGGACAACAGGCAAGAGTCCAGTGGAACACCACAAGATTGCTTTCCAGTGGGCACATAATAAAGTCTTCCTATTGAGTAATATTAACAAATAATGCAACATCTTTTGATCAATCTCCATTGAGGGATGGAAGAAGCCACATTTACTATAATCCAGTGGACTTTCTTCTTCAGTTTTAGTCTTCATAGGTACAGAAATGTTCAGAGAAGGTGGTGGTTTAGGTGTCAAATGTAGCACCCTAGTGATTGGAAAAATCTGCCATCCAATCCTACCTACTTTTATCTGTCCCTTACCACCATTGTACAGTACCACCTCTTTGTCTTATGGTAAAGTTACCCAGGAGCCACTGTTTCAAGATGGTATATCATATTGCCACTAGGCAGGCCTCTCCTCAGCCTCTTAGACAATCGTCTATTTACATGAGCTCTCTTTACAATTAACATGGGCATAACTAGTTTTCCTTCACAATGTGACTGGAGCATGGTTGTTAATGAAGATCTAGGGACTGATTCGTACAATCCTATTCAATCAGCTCCGGTCAAAGATGTAGTTCAACGAATGTCCTCTGTTCTGCCAGTGGTTTATTACCAATCCCAGATAGCTAATCCATGGTAGGTAGTCAGCAGTTAATACCACCCTGTCCTTCCTGAACTCAGAGGCAGGCTGCTGTCTTCTGACCCATACTTGTTAACAGTCCTAGACAAAGATGTGTACCTCAGCTCTAGAGGGGAAATGAGTGGCAACATTGTTGTTAGGGCAGTTTTGGGCGATCAGGCAGCACAAAGTACATTATTCTAAAAGTAGTTTTTCACTAAAGTAAAAATCTACTTTACCATTAAATCTTTTTGGAAAATGTATTAGTGGAAATAACTATGAAGCATTTTTCTAGCACTTCCCCAAGTAGAAATAGGAATTAAATATATAATTCCATTTACGAAAATTGTATAGCCTAGACAGTGAAAAAGCTTTTCAGTTGTACTAACTCCAGCATGCAGTGTGGCATTATTTATATTTTAGCACCATCACCTGAGGTCTTACAAGGCCCATTTTAGAGGAGACTTACTAATGTAAATTTCTTTTATTTTCCTACATGGCATATATACTATTCTCTGTCATGTGTTACTGAAGCAGGTAAATTGCAGCCCCTCCTCAGCATAGCAGTAATATATATTTGTCATATATGTGGATAGTGTAAATACACACTGCAGCCCCCTGCTGACATTTAAATTCCAGGCCATGGGCGCATGTTCTCTGTTATTTATATACAGGGAAACGTAGTGGTTCAATTGAAAGAATATCATTTAATTGTCACCTTTTTAGTTATAGAGTACATACGTATTGGTAATGAAGAGCAGTGTCACATTGAGTCCTAATTCCAGCAAATATATGGAAAACACTGAAAACTCTGAGGTGACCATGCAGAGAAGGTGCATTTGCCATCACAATCTTGGGTCTGTATGATGATTCCAATAGTTTCTAAAATGCTATGTCATCTATGTTAGGTCCATCTACCAAGTCCTCAGACCAATCACGTTTATTTTTAATCCTCCATATTGAGTTTGAGAGAGATTGTACATTTTTTTGCTTGGAAAGAGCACTTATTAACTGCAAGTAGTCATAGAGGTTTGTTCAAATTAATCTCTACTTTTCCTAGATAAATAACAGTAGGGTGCACACAATGACGGCAGTAGTCAAGAAAAATGTCTTATGTCCAGGGACTGAAAGGCATCAGTCGCATTTATGATAATCTGTGAGTGGAAATAGAAGGATTTGGGGTTTGATACCAAAAGCAATGTCAATGGAAGTGGGTACATTAAATCAGTTTCTATTGAAAACATATCTGAGTATCAACCTTGTTCAATAATATTTTGGAGGACAAATACAGTTTGAAAATTATGAAAGTCTGGTATTCAGACTCCCCCATTCAGATGTCTTTGCCCAATTTAGTTAGAGCTAAACAAGCTTTTCTAGTGGTCCATATAAGCTAAGTATTGGTGTTATGAGCATTCATATAAATGTTAATAGTACTGGGTCTGGTTGCATAGCAGATGTGCTATTGACATTTGAAAATAATTATCTCAGGTGTTTCTCACCTGCCCCACCATGTCATACATTTCAGTATCCACTTATGCACTGTAACTTTGGACAGGGTTTTCTCAGAATTAGAACATATGACGAATGAACGCATGATGATTCATTCATATTGGGAAAATTTTAGCGACAAATTTTCCAAAATGTCCATCAGGAAATTGTATTATTTCTAGCCTGGCCCAGATTCTTACGTAATAGCTCCTGCATACAATCGGATTGGATTCACTTTGTAGGGAGCTTTCTAATTTTAGGAAATTACAATGCTTATCATTGTGCTTGAGATAAGATCTATATCTTCATCTTTCAAAACCTCTAGGAGTGAGCTTGTTTTCTGTACCCTCTGAGAATAATTCTGACCTCCCCATTGAACTGAACAGTTTTTTTGTCCCACACGCTATGGTCAGAAGTTGTAACAGTGCTACCCTACCTATTACAGCACTCTCTGTCACATTATTTTTCCTCGCCTTTCTTTTTGCTTGTTTATTTATTCCCTCCTTCTTAGAGAATAAATAAAAGCCATGGTCCAGGCCTGCAGATCTGAATTCTGCTTTTTTATCAGGATAGGGATAACTTCGGGGGATATCAACAAGGCGGCGATAAAAAACTATTGCAGCTTTTGAGGCCGTTTTCGGCCGAAAAGCGGCGACAATTTTATCGCTATATCAGCAAGGTCATGCTATCGCGTGAATCCTTGCCTTAGCTCCCTTTCCCGTAACACCCAACGTTGCATCTCTAATGAGATGCAAAGTGGGCATTCCCACACAAAATAACTGGAGAAATGTCGCTAACCGACATTTCTCCACTTATCAATGGGCACGCTAACAAGCATAGCGATAAGAAAAGTAGCGCTAACCTTGGTTAATGCTACTTTCCTTATGCCTGCTTTTCCTTTGACTAAACAATGTTAGCCAATGGGTGGTGGATTATAGGGATGAGACCACCCAGCTCTATCAACAAGGATATCGCTGTTTTCCATGGAACATCGCTGGAAAACCAGCGCTGTTCCATGGAAAACATCGCTATCACAGGAATGATTATCGCCATTGCGCTATGCGTTGGTAATACAGTGCTAGCATGGCGATAATTATCTGCGATAGCCAGCAATAGAATTCCTCAAGCTGAGGGCGGTTAATGAAAATTATCTACAATAATGCCCCTACGTACTTTGCTGCTCTTTTTACAATTGTTACTTTACTTCTTTACATAGCTTCAATTTTACTGTATGTCTTTTGACATTAATACCAATATGTACTGTCTTCACAGCATATTTCTATGTTATTTATTTTTCATGAAAATAACACTGTTTTAATATGTAAAAGATAGACAGTTAGGCAATATGTTGTTAGATGTCCCTAAAGCTCCTACCAGTTGACTTTGTAGTAGTGTTCTATAACAGCAAACTGCCAAATAAAAGATATATATATCAGAACATGGTTAACTTCTTTAAAATCCAATACACTGCCACTATTGAGCATCAGGAAATCTCCCCTACAAAAGTAATGCTTGATAATAGTAGGGATAAGAACGCTAAGTTACTGTCAGATCTAAATGTACATGTAAATGTGTCTGGACAAAATGTTGAATTGTAATTATTGGGAGCCACAAATTTCACCAAAACGATATTTTGGCGCAAAAGTATTGTAATGTACAAATATTGTTGACTACAATATCAATTTGTTAGGTAAATGATATTGTTATTAAAACTATCATCGTTTTTAATATCAATTTCAAAAATGTAGTTGTAAAAAATATAGTTTTTTGATTACTATAATGTGTTTTAATTCATATATTAAAAGTATTGTTTGTGCAATTATTATTTTTTGAGTGTATCTTGCAAATTTAAGTGATGTAGAATTTTAAATTCATTTGGTAATAGTAATTTGTAGTCTTGTAACAAGTTGTTGGGTTTCTAACAGGATATGATAGAAAGCTAAACTAAAACTAATCATTAATGAATTCATCATTATTAATTCATTATGTGATTCGTATTAATTGTGTAAATTATGTAATACTGATTTATTTTAATTACATATTAGGTGCAGGATGCTAGGTTTGTAAGGGTAGAGGGTTGGAAGTTAATTAAGTAGTATTCAATTAACAATTACATATTATTTTAATAATTATTATTTTAATGATTTTTAATTGTATAAATTGTGTAATAATTATATATGTTATGCTATGTTTTAGATGGGGGATGTTGGGATTGTAGGGGTATAGGATGGGTAGTTAATTAAGTGATCATTAATTAATTATTAATTGTTGTTACACAAGATAGCCTTAGGGTGGTCTTAACACAGACCTTTTGCTTCCTTAGTTCTGTTTTCGCTGAATGTTTTTGTTGGCCTCAGGACTCTGAAAGCTTTACAACTGCCAACCAGTATTCGAGTGCATGTGCTTCCCGCCTAAAACATGATTTATTTGATGTATCCACAATTGGCACATTTTATTTACCTGTAAGTCCCTAGTACAGTGCACTACTTGTACCCACGGCCTGTAAACTAAATGCTACTAGTAAGCCTGCAGCACCGATTGTGTCATCTACACCATTACCTCTCTAAAACATGTCTCAGGCCTGCCATTGCAGAGCCTATGTGTGCACTTCACACTGCCCCTTCGACATAGCATTTCAAATCTCTTGCCAAGCCTTAAACTCCCCTTTATTACATATAAGTTACTTGTAAGGTAGGCCCTAGGCATCCCACAGAGCAAGGTGCAATGTAATTAAAAGGAATGACATGCACGTTTAAGTTTTGCTTGTCCTGGTAGGGAAAAATGCCCAATCTCATTTTCACTACTTGAAAGCCTACCCCTCTCATAGGTTAACATTTGGAATTCCTTATTACACTCAATAAGCTGTAATTTCAAATTTAAGAGAAGGTAAAAATATCGGAACCGATTCACAGAACTAATCTGAGACAAAACCCTAAACGTACTACTTCTGGTATTCACAGAAGGCACTTACGCTTTTTTGTATTCACTAAAATCACTTACGACACCTTCCTTTACATTTGCAGTCGGGCTGGAATCTCCCCACCCAGACCGTACCATACCACAGTATGATGCAAAGGAGGAAACCTTTCTGGGTTATGATGTTGTGTCTGGTCATACCCTTTTCCCTGCCCAAACTATTTACCATAACCTCCTCCACGATTTATCACACATTCCTAATTTTCCTCTTTGTAAAAATTGCATTCCAGCCCATTGATTACACTTTATCCGGACCAAGCTGGAGATTACGGCTCGAGCCAGGGAGTACGGCCCTAGCCGGAGAGTACGTCTGGGTGCGGAAAGTATGGTCCGACTGCGGAGATTCTGGCATGACTGTAATTGTCAAGTTAGGAGTCGTAAGTTATTTCTGTGAATACCAAAAATCGTAAGTGCCTTTTGTGAATACCAGAAGTAATAAGTTTAAGATTTTGTCTCAGATTAGTTCTGTGAATCAGTCCTGTCATGTTTATTACCTCTTGAAAGTTAATGACAAATCTTCTTTAATGGTGAAAGCGGATTAGTAGTTACCCTTTGGAAAATGCTACTTTTAGAAGGCCAGACATTTCCCTGCTTTTAGCTCTTTGATGTCTGCTGTTTGGTTCTGATCACTGACTGGGCTGACTGACTTTGTGTATTCCCCCTAAACAGCAGTCCAACACAAAGGAAGGTCTGGGTGTGACTTCATTCACCTTCATGGGCGGAAGGAGGAAAGGGGCTGGGCACAGCCTCACAATTCACACTTACACCTGAAGAGGCTGCGCTATGAATAGGGTGGGTTGCAAAAAAACTCTGATTCAGCCGCGTGGTTGAGTTTGCCCCTGCCTCCCACCTCTAACCAAGCAGGCAAGCCCAGCTCCTACATGAGTCCTCCATTCTTGGATTTCGGGGTGGCATTTTCTGTGCCCTCCTAGGCTTTTATGAAACACCTTCACTGCAGGACTTCCAAAGACTGCCCATGCGCGCACATGGAGAGGGGAGACCAGGTTAAGGTCTCCAATCTCCATGCGCTCGCATGACCAGTCCCCACAAGTCCAGAATCAAGTGGTTTCATTAGTTACGGCCCAGGATTTGAGAAGAAACACCGCCTTGGCAGAGGTAAGCCTAGCCAGAGAAAGCAGCCCTCCAGTGCGCTGCCCAGTGGCCAGCCAGGTCTGGGATTCTGCTGCTGCATGCAGAGGGCAAACTGGAGTGGAATGCTACTGAGTTTTTAGGCAACTCTGCTGAATGCCGCGGAGTGCCACTCCACCAACCCTGCCCAACCTTAGCTATGACTACACACAAAGAACTGCCTAACACCCTGTAGTGAGTCTTGAGCCAGGGCAGGATGAAGTGTCCTGTGTGCACTTCAAAGACCCTTGTTGGAAGTCACCCCTACTTCGAAGGCACAAATGGGTATAAGTACTGGACATCTGACCCTACCACCTCAATACACTTCAGCACTTGAAACAACTTTGTCTAGAAGAAGGACTGCTATACTGAGGACTGGCGCTTGCTTTGAATTCTGCTCTGGAAGGCTGCTACCTTCTTGTGGTCTCTGCTGCCAGCTGTTCCCACTGACTATCCCGGAGTGTCTCCCGGGGCTGGCTGACCAGCCTCCTATTTTTCAAAGACTCAGGCTTATCAAAGTCTTTAGCCCTGCTCCTTTGCCTGGGTCATTGGAAGTGACTCCAGGTGCTTGCTATAGTAAAGACAATGCATCCTCTGCTGCATCAGCTGAACTGGTGCATTGCTGCTGAATCAGTAACAGAATCAGCGCATTGCACTTGGGGTCCAAGCAGCGTCACCTGTACGACTGCTTAGACCATCACATCAGCAGCACCACTGAAGGATGATCTATGCATCCCTTCAACAAGTGTGAAAAACCTGGCACATTGGGTACTCATGCAGCCCAGAGACCACTGCATCGCTGTAAACACTGAAGGACGATCGATGCATCCCTTTCACAAGCTTGGAGAAACTCAACACATCAGCTACAAAATCAATGCACACCACAACCAACGCTCATCTTCAGAAGCTTGTGCATCGCCATCAACGTGTGGAGAAAATCCACACATCTCTTCAACCGAGGGAGTGACATCAATGCATCCAGCATCACATTTTTGTGACCAAGGATTAAGTTACTTTTCCTCAGCTTGCCCTGTGTGGGTCCTGTAGATGGCCTGCGCTTGATCGCGGATGGCCTGACCTCTTGACTTTGTCCTGGTCCAGCATGACCACATAATCCCTTAAAATACTTTTTGTTTCTAAGCTCTATAGATACATTTACAGCCTTATTCATCAAGCTAAATTGCACTCGCAAAGGGCAAGATTCTCAGAATCTTGCCTTTTGCGAGTGCAATTTTTGCATTTGGGATTCATCATCCCAAATGCAAAATTCACTATTAAAGAATTCGCACATTTGCTAAGAATTGCATTTAAGGAATCTCTATTTGAGATTCCTTAAATGCAATTCATGAATCATTTTAAAATTGCGAAATTGCAATTTTGGGCCGCTATTTACCGAGAGGTCAGACCTCTCGGTAATAGCCTTTGGACATGTGTGTGCGCAACACCAATGTAGATTACATTTCAGGGCTGCTACAGGGTGTCCTTTGGACACCCCTGCACCCTTGAATTCGCATCCCTATTTGCGATTAGCTAATTGCTAATCGCAAATAAGGAATAACTCCCCATTCATTCCTATGGACCTGTAGGCCCATAGGAATGAATGGGGAGTTATTCCTTATTTGCGATTAGCAATTTGCTAATCGCAAATAAGGAACATGTAGGAATCGCAATATTTTTTGCAATTCCTACATGAATACCGTTTTGCAAGTCCTTAATAGCGATTCCTTATGATTCGCTATTAGGGGCTCGCAAAACGGGAGACTGATGAATCAGGCTGTTAATCTTTAAAAATTCATATTTCTACCTATTTGATTTGTGTTGCTTTAGTCTTCTTTTATTTATAAAATAATACTCTATCTATTTTATGTAATGTTGTCACTCTTTTTTTGTGGTCATATTAAACTAATACTTAATCGCTTCAGCGCGGCGCAGATTCCTGCGCTGTGCTGAACGTTCTAATGAGCCAACGGGCTCATGACGGAACGGTTCCGTCATGAGCACAGCTCAACCGACTCTCATAGCGGAACCGTTCCGTCATGAGCGTCGAAGTGGTTAACACATTGCCTCGTAAGTTAAGCCTGACAGCTCTGTGCCAAGCTACCAGACGTAGAGCACAGGTTAATGTAAGGTGTGCTTCTTACCTAGTTTGAGTAGGATCATGGTTCCTGCTTGTACTGAGTGCATACTCTGCCAACCAGAAACACAATTTCTAACGATTGTTGAATAATTATTTAATTGGTTGTCAATTATGTACATTTTGCTATACTTGTTTATTTGACTTACATTTTAGTAGTGGAATGCTGGCTTGGTAGGAGTTGAGATGGGTAAGTTAATTAAGCAACAATTAATTTCCAATTGTTAATGAACTATTTCATTATTTTTAAATATGTAAGTTATGGGATTGTTATTATTTTAATTTTATTTTAGAAACATACTGCTAGGTTTGTAGGACTAAAGGGTGGGTAGTTAATTTCCATTGACATACACTCCACTAGAAAAGCTGTTCTGTCACTTTAAAATAGTGTCACTGATAAGGCTGCATGAATAAAACAATACTTTCTTCTATGGAATACAATTTGTGATAAGGATACTGACTGCAAAATATCCACATGTAGAGCAGCATGCCAAGTTGCAGTATCTGGAGATGATACCATTGGCTATGAGTATGCTGAATACAATACTCACAGTTGATATGAAACACCATCAAAGTGTGCCCTCGAATGCTGGCAATGGCTCAGGGACATTCAAGGCAAAGCTGGAGAACATAACGCACAGAGCTAGAAAAAGAGCTAAAAATGAATATTTCTTAAATGATAGAACAGAACATATTTGAAAGAGTAAGTAAATATTTCACACTAGGACGCTGGAAACTAAGGTAGAATGGATAGAAAGAAAGCACATTGATAACAGGCAACTAAGGAACTGTGAATAGGATGCTAGTTCTGACAAAAGAAGCTACTGTAAGCTGTGGATGTTCAAGGCATCAGATCACATTCATTTTGCTAGCCCTGGCAGCATTTGACACTGCCTGACACTGCAGAACAGTCCATACTCTGGAAGCAAGATTGAACTACAAAACAGAATAGTCAAAATACTAGGAAGTGCTAAACAGTGCACAATCAGAAACAAAGATGTGCGGCTAAATAGTGCTAAAGAGTGCATGGTTGAGAAACATGGGTTTGCTATAGTCCAGGAATTAGATAGGATTAGACCAATTGCAAGTTGTTACTTGCCTGGTTCGATTAAGGTCCCTATTCACTTCTTTCTGTAAGGACCCTCTGGGGGTCCTTTCTTGGCTTCCTCTTCTCCTCTCACTCTCTTTCTCTCTTGTGCAAACAGTGCGATTAAAATTCATCTAGCTCCACATTGGACTCTTCTACTATTTGCTGATGACACACAGACCTTCTTCCACTACCCACTATGACTGAGGTCTTGTCTATTCAGGCAATGCACACAAACCCAATTACATCTTATTCATTTTCAAATCTTTCTTCTTTATGAAACCCTTATTTCAAAATTGGACTTTTCATGTGGCACCTTTTAAAACCAGCAATTGGTATTATCCCTGTGCACTCCTATTTTTCTTCAGTTAATCAAATGGTTAAGTCTGTAGGATTTGACGCTTGATTTGTCGCACGGCGTCTAACCGTGCCTTTAAATATCCAAACTTAATGTGGGGAGGGTCACCTACCCACCAAAATGTGCGCACAGTATCTTATGAAACGCTAGATTTCTTCACAAAGTTCAAGTTTTATTTGGTTCAATGTTCGTGATACAATCAAAGAGCTTGATTCAATTCCATAATCAAGTTAAATTTCATATGCAGGCATAATCATAGACTTATGTCGCAATTGATTAATGTTGTACGCAGTTTTTCATAAGTACCCAATGCATTTCGGGTCAACAAAGCAAGACCCTTCGTCAGGGGTCTGTAAAGAAATGAAACAGGACCTGATCACTTACTCCACTAAACAATGAATAACAATAATACATTCTGTATTCGTGCCCAACGTGAATATGGTGAAAACCTACTCGAAATGAATCTCGTGGATGGAAAGGTGCAAACTAATCCGGTAGTGAATTACTTAAACTAAAACGAAGTGCTCGGAAAAAGGCATCGTACGATGGTTAAATCAAATATGAGAGATACGGGGTTCTCAAAATTGCAAGCGAGCATTAGTTTTAAATTATCAACCCTGTATGCGGAAGCGCATACATAACTAAATCAAAAGACGGACTAACAACAATCACGTGATCGGGGTAACAGCCAATACGCATGCCGGAAATGCGGGATGCACTTGTGACACGGGTGTGTGGGATTTATGCGGAAGTGAGCATTTATGCAAATAAAGTTATATTGAAACACGATCTAAACATAAACAAAAATAACAATGGGTCTGTATATATCAAACATAAAAAAGTGGTCTAGAACAACTCAAGTTCAGTAAACATGACATCAATGTTAATGTTCAAGATCATGAGGAACGCAGAATCAGTCCATAGTCACGTTTGGACCTTTTAAAACCCATCATACTAAACAATACACAGCTGACTAAAGAGCTCCTTGTAGCCATGCCCAACTATTGCAAAATTAAAGTATTGTATCAGCAAATATACCATTGTCTGTGCACAAAAAACATACTTAATATTCTTATGAATGGGCGTGGCCAAGAAAGATGGTTGAAAGGATTTGCCCTTGGGGAGATTCATCTCCCCACTGCTTACTACCTGAAATAATCCTACATTGTACACTGTATATTGAGCATCTACAGTGCACATTCTAACTGGACCCCCTCAGATTGCTGATGGAGGGAATCTTCACAGTGCAGCAGTCGCTCCCTGCCATTTGAAGGACTCAGAGGACCTACAGGCCTGTGCAGCGGTTTGCCTTGGGCCCAGCACAGCTTCGATGATCTCCCATCTATTGTTTTTTTGAGCCGGTGTCTGCTCTCAGAAGACCCAACAGTGCACACTGTGGTGCTTGATGTGGCCCCCACATCGAGTCAGACTGCCCCATATGCTCTGTTTCCCCTGGTGGGCCCATGGTGATTTGATACAGGCCCTCGTAAACAGAGTGGCAACCTTCTTTGATGGGGAGCAGTGCCTGGACATTGCATCCCCATAAAAAAGCCTCCTCCGGGGGTGATTAGAGAGGGGTGCTCTGGGTGAGTGGAGCCTGGGGAAAATAGGTTTGGGGGATCACTGTTGTTCCATTGGGCCTCCAAGCACTGCCTTGAAGCGCTCTGGAGTCATCTGGGTGCCCCCAAATGAGTAGGAACCTCTTTTGTGGGGGTCAGGGAGTGTCTGGTAGGACCTTAGAATCTTGTCCCACCTGAGCCTGCTTGGGGATGCCACTGGCTGAGTCTGGAGGAACAGGATGGCCCCCACGGTGGCACTGAGGGTGGGATCTGCTGCAGATTTACTGGCATCTGGTAGAGGTGAGCTCAACGCTGAATGTTCCAGGGCTCGGACATGAAACATACCAAATGGTGTGGTGGCAAACTTGGAAGGAGCAGTAATCTCTGACTGCACACACACCTGGTAAGTCCTCCCCCAGGGTGACTAGAATAGGGGTGACTAAAATAGGGGTGCCCTGGGGTGCATGGACTGTGGATCTAGCTTGTGTTTCCCCTGTGCTGTGAGGGGGGTCACCAGCCTGCCTTCCTTGGGGCCTTAGAGGGGTGCAGACATCCACGTATGTCTGACCAGCGGATAGAGGAAGCGGAGAAACACATAAACTCTGTGTCAGGAGTGTTGGACAGAGAGACACACTTTGATCTACCTGCCAGTGGGACAGAGACATTACCCTTTGCTGGGGGCTGGACTTGCAGTGTGGCTGCCTGGACGGGAATGTGTGGTGACCTTCTGGGAATTAGGTCTTTGAGTGCCAAGTGCGGTGTGCCAGAGTTCTGCCCAACTATCCCATATACCTGCAGGACTAGACGAGGACCAATCAGAAACAATCATCATCCATCGCACTCATGAGGGCCCTGAGCCAGTGCCCCTCTATTGTTGGGTCTCCTGATAAGGGCTTCCTCCTACTGCAGTTAGACCTTTACGGTGCAGTGGGACAATGCTGAGATGGTTGGCTTACACTCCTAATGATCAAGGGGAAAGATAGGACCCAACAGGATCAACAGGGTAATGGCATTACATAGTACACTACCCTGTGACAGACGACTCCTACACTTTTTCACCAGGCCAATCAAGGACTCCGGATCTCCACATGGGACATACAGGGGAGTCTTCCCATGCAGCCCTTCTGGAGGCTATGCAGGGCTCTGGAGCAGCTAGTGGGAGTATCCATCAAATTAAACTTGCTGTGCAGCGCCATGAAACCGTGTGGAAAATTAGTACGGTTTGGTAAACATTATCTGCGCCATCTTGCCTTTCCCCCTGATGCCACATTTTCTGTCGTGCGCACCCGCCATTTTAGGTGCCTCGATCAGAACCGCCCTCTGCATACCACTGGCCCCCCCAGCATGGCCCTTCGTCCTCACAAAGCCCGCACGCTGGCAAAGCCCCCGCCCGCACATGCCTCGGGTCATAAACCCCTCTCCAGCGCAGCTCTGCCTCAGAACCCCATCCTGTTCCCAGCGCGACACCTCCCCTCATTCCTTTCATGGTCCCAGGTCCTTTTTTTTTACAAACCCCCTTTCCTGTGTGCCCGTTTGTCTTCCTCGTTCCCAGGCCTACACCTAGCTCTGCCGATACTGTTTATTGCCCCTCCCCGTACATTAGAAAGCTTCCCTCATCAAAGGACCCCCGAGTTGATCAAAGCCCCCACCCTATGAGATCCGATCGAACCCCCACATTCCGTGAATCGGCAGAATGTCCAGCTGCGCGATAATCATCACCTATTGTGACCGGGGTGGGGACTTCAACTGTAAATGTGTGTGGGAACGGGCCTGAAGGGGAGATTCGGAGGATATCCTTTCATACTTCAAAGCATTACAAAGATGTGTTACCTGCAATAAAGATGATGAAAATGTGTATAAAAGGCCAGGCCTCAGGGATGCGGTTAGAGCACCTCGTGACGATACCTGCTGTCTGAACTGATGTGTTCTCCTCCGGAGAGAATAAACCTTGTTTCCTGCCTTCCCGTCTCCAGCGCCTGCCTCTTCATTGATTAATATTTTGTGGGTTAAAGAGGCGATACCGCCGGGCAAATATCGATTGTCCCTGACCTAGTTTTAACAATTGGCGTCCCAAGCGTGGGGCCCATCAGCGACTCGTGGATCCAGTGGGAGAGGTCCCGACGACAGAGTGAACGACTGCAACGATCGGGAGAGCTCTTGCCCAATAGACCCTCGTCTGGCAGCCGATCATCCGAACTTCACTGGTTCCGAACAGACCTCTCTCGAGTGATCTACGGTCCTGACTGGGAACCATCAGGAGTGCCGCGAGGAATACGAGGAAAAGAGGACGATCGGGCGCTGGATTCGGAAGATAAGAAACTGTCTATACGGTCCGGGTAAGGTCGTGTAGACACGACGAATCGCGAAATGATTGTTTAATTGTTCAGAAAATACTAGTATTACTCTTTGTTGACTTATTTTGGAGATTCACTGTCTGCAAACGGAGAAACAGTAGGCTCTTTCTCCTTGCAAACAGTGAAGGATAGGTAACGCGGCCAGCGTGCCTATCTTTCTCCCCCACTGATTGTTCATTTGTTCACAAATTGTTTTCGGGAGATTTCCCCCTCCCACACTGATTAACGGTTTTTTGACCTCGAACTACTGTTCGCTGATTGTTTTCTGGAGATTCTCTGTCTGCAAACAGGAAAGAACAGGTTCCCCTTTGCAGATAGTGAAAGGGTAGAGGACGCAGACCTTTGCGGGCCTACTTATTCTCCCCACTGGTCGTTTAGTAATTGTTTTGTTATTGGTTCATGAGGTATTCACTGCCTGCAAACAACGTAGAATAGAAATATTCTGTCTAGTCTTTGCACGCAGTGATAAGATAGGCAGTGCTGACTTTTTGTCCTCATCGCGAGCTGTCATGTCTGTCTTCTCCCCACTGGTTGGTAGTTGGTTCAGCCCGGACCGTTTATTAGAGGTGGATCATCTAGCTCCGCTGGAAGGCACCCCTAATAAAGACATGTTCGTAAACTATGGATTAGTTACCATAGCCTATAGTAAACTGTGGCACAGGTATACCAAAGAAAATCAAGAGAAACAGTGGCCACTGATAGGATCCTTCGATCTTGATAAAATAGAAACGTTAGAAATAGCCCTTCGTAATAATAAGACAACGCCTATTATGCTCGACAGTCTCGGTATGTGGCGCAAAGAAGCAATGCAACGAAAGAAAAGAGACGAGGACAGAGCAGGTAAAGGAATATATCGACAGGACAACCCCAGGGCACAACGTCCCGAAAGTAATCCCCCGACACTACGCACAGGACGGCCAGACTTAGGGCAAAACCAATGTGCTTTTTGTAAATATGCCGGGCACTGGAAAGCCCAATGTCCGACTCTACTGAACGAGAGTAGGAACAGAGGGCCGACAAGAATAACAGGCCGGCAGAAAGGGAAAAGGCGCGAGACAAAGATGAATCAGACTGGCATGGACAAGCCAGATAGAACCACCACGTTTGATTATGCCCGATGGCACAGATTTCGCCAGACCGATTTCAGCGACATGTTCGAGTCCTCATAGATCGAACAATGTTAAGACGAGAAACCCAGTCTAGCTCTGAGTTACCCGGTGACGAACCCCGTACTACCGCTACTGTTCCCTAACACAAAAGAAAAAGGCCACCCTTTTCGGATAACTTGCAGAAACAATACACAGAGTAGTATCGGACAGATTAGTATACATTCCATTGATGAACTCAAACTTCGAGTGCAATGAGCATGATTACTCTCTGTTGCCCCCCCACTCTGTGAAAGGAAGCAATTACAGGCCTACATAGACAACCCCCCATTACCCAGACATGCCTGTCCAAACAAAATACCTACCCCCACTCTGGAAGTTCCCGAAATGCCGCAGGTCACCGGTCACGCCCATCCGGAAGGTGAAACACACAGCACGTGTGGGGCGGAGCCTGTTGACAACCGTCGATCGAATTGCCAGTGGGATGTCCAGGAGGCACCACGGCCCGGCATGGAAATGGCTGTCCCATCCTCTTCTTCGCGGAGTGGGCTGGGAGGGAGAGGCGACGCGGACGGGCCTCTCCCACCTCCACGGATGGGAGGCTTCCCAGCCCCAGTCCGGCCATCACAAATACCTCCGCTGAAATTAGTCCAGGTTGGGCTGGGAGGGAGAGGTGACGCGGACGAGCCTCTCCCACCTCCTCAGATAGGAGGTTTCCCAGCCCCAGTCCGGCCATCACAAATACCTCCACTGAAGTTGCTCCTGGTCGGGCTGGGAGGGAGAGGCGACGCGGACGGGCCTCTCCCACCTCCCTGGATAGGAGGTTTCCCAGCCCCCGGCCCGGTGCCGAAATCCTCCAGCCAGGCTGCGCCAATACTTGCGCAGCACCGAACATGCAACGGCTGCACCAATAATTGCGCAGCACCGAACATACTACGGCTGCGCCAATACTTGCGCAGCCCCGAACATGCGCCGCAGGTGGCCCTACTTCCGCAGCACTGGACATGGGACTTGTGGAGCACGGGATGTGGAGAGGCCATCGTGCATGCCCATGAAAGAGAGCAGCATGGAGTGCACCGGGAGAGGGAGACGGCGCGAACGAGTCTCCCTCGCCCCCCCAGGTGGGGGCGCCACAGCTGCACCCTAGCCGAATGTCCTGCTCCCACGACACGAAGTTTCATTTTTTTCACCCCAAAGGTTTCTTCCACTCTTGCATACTTGACGAAGGGCGGCTGCTGCAGGGCCTCAAAATGGCGTCTGGGCCCCCCTGGAAGGCGGGTCTAGGCCGCCAGAGTAACTTTGACCAGCAATGTAACTCGGACACTTGCCCTCCGGGGCACGAGCCCCCACCTCCGACAGCATCTTCACAGCCTTGAAGATTCTACAAAGGTCCCAGGAACCCTCGGCCCCTACAGGCTCCCGTTGAGGAACAACTGCCTTGATCGCTAAAGAAATAAGCATGACATAGCCACTCCTTCTGTTAGCATGAATTCTTGAACTGCCGAAAAGGACTCTGGTCCAACTGCCGGTTGTAGGAAACATTTTTTCCCTGATGCTACTTCCGGACTAACCCGGCCCCGCCCAAAATGGCGCCGGTATCAATAGGAACTTACGAACACCTCATGGTGTTCTTAGCTAAAAAGACTCGATGTTCCGAGATATGTTATGATCCTTTGTACACTTGACGGAAAAGAGGGAGGATTCACTCGACGAACATGTAAAAGGACCACGTGAAAAATGTTTTTTTCAATGTACGATTCATTATGATATTATCGTAACCGACACGTAACCTCGCTTATGACACACGCCCACGGTATACCTATAGGAAATTTGATTGTAACTAGTCCAACTGTGCTTCCAATTATGAAATGAATGCCCCTTGATCCCTCAACTATTTGATAGACGTTTTTAGTTCCCTGCAAATGAATGAATAAACCTTTTTAACATGTTTTTAATCCTACAAAACAGCCCCCCCTACTGTACGCACTTTAGCCATTGCCGTGTCCGGCCAACCGAGATCGCACTGTCATATCAACATGCTGAACGATTGTGCAAATAAAGGTTTTCCAAACTATGAAATGGGTATTGCATGCTTTTTGTAAAATGTGGGATCAGCGGGAGAGATTTTCTGTGCACCCTGCTTTGTTCTCTTTTCAAGGTTATCGAAAGATGGGTGCCCAGCCCCGGATGAAGGATCGAGTCTACGACATGATACCCTGCCTCCAAGTATGCGACTGGCTCAGGAACTAACGCACGGAGAAGGACCTCGACTTCTGAGGACGGGTAAAGTGAAGCGGTGTAAATGATAGAATGTTATAAAGGTACGGCACTCAAAGGTACTAGGGAACAGAGTTGGCCGAAGAGCCGATATGCCTTAGAACATCACAGCGTTGGAAAAGGGATTTAAGGACCCCGATAGCTAGATACATCTACAAACTAGATACCTCGCTTTAAGCGCTTCTGATTTTCTTTAACGTTTCCCTATACACGGCCTATGATGTCACATTCGGACCGTCTCCCTCACGAACTACCTATCGCTCGCCATTCTTGCCACACTACCCCGCCCCTCCCCCGATTTCGGAAACCAAGACCCCAGGGATTATATCCCGAGGAGATAAGACGAGTATGTGGTAAGTAAAGGATTTTCGTACCCGTACATTTTGATATGCTCGAATGCTGTCCCCCCCCTCCCATCCCCTATTTTCCTCCCTCTGCAGGTTACATTGGAATCACGACTTAGGTATGGTGAAGATCCGAAGCCTCGCCATGTCTGATACACGAAGCGTACTAACGTTGCCAGATGACACCTAAGCACACCCACAAACTACTCTTGTAACTAAAGAGCCAAGAAGTTGTATAATATGATAAAACACGGTCACCCCTATGCCGTGTTGCGTGAATGGGCACGTGTCACGTATGTCTGAAACTATGCCGTGTTGCGCGAATGGGCACGTGTCACGTATGTCTGCATCTATGAGAAAATGTTTTTGTGCGACTGAGACGTTGACTTGACTGATCGCAGGACCGAGAGTGCGAGAAGTGCGATACAATGGTGTCTTTTTCTCAAAGTATGTCCCCTCTACTCTGCCTAATGTTCGCCCGTCCCGAACCGCATGCTTTCGAAATTCTAACACAGACCCGTGATGTCTCATGTTGATTAATGCGCTGAATAGCCTATCTTAATACACGGCCGCTCCCTATGTTGCATGTGTACTATTTAGCCTATTGTTGCACCTCTCTCTCTCTCTCTCTCTCTCTCTCTCTCTCTCTCTCTCTCCCTCTCTCCCACACTCTCACTCTCCCTAACGACTGACTCCAAATTGGCAAACCACCACCCAATTGGATCCAAATACCACAAGTATTTGCACAAATTTGTCTTAGATAAATTCACTTTGATGCCATGTTACTACCTCTCCTTTCTACTAAATATTGATGAAACCTAAAAAATTGACCAAAAGGAAAGGACAGGTAAGACGACTGAGGTTCCCTCATCTGGCCCATATTAAGGGAACTACATGTCAGTGGCTACTATGATAAAAATGCCTCAGGTAACACGACCTTCCCCGTCCCGAACTATCTCAATGCCCAAACAAATAAAAGTGAATCAAATAGTTATCGCAAGCCCCGCCCCGTTTTTCTTTTATGAAGTAGTCAGGTTGTAAGAGACTATGCAGGAATTAGAATGATGTTCTGCAAAGGTTAAGATTAGACCGAAATGAAGGAATTGTTACAATGAACCCTGGTGAAGGAAAATGTTTAGCTAAAGGGTAGGATGCATTGATAGAAATGAAAAATGTTTAGCCTATGCTCGTTCCTCAGAAAGATACCTATCAGACCATGGTGATAGCACGTTGCACTTTTTGTAAAATATAAAGCCCTGGAGAACGGTATAGCTTCGTAAGGCTCGTACTAGGGAAATGGGTCTCTACCAGAAGAACTGACGTAACTATAATAAGCAAAATGCAATGAATAGGTACCAGATCTCATACCACAACAATGAATGTAACCCCAACAAACACCGAAGAAATAGTTGCAAAGGAAAATTGTAGCAAATCCGGCAAGCCCATCATCAATTGTTTATATGTTGGTTGTGAACCCCAACATAACGGATGTTTCTCATTTGCTTGGAGCTGGGAGAGAAATAGACTTATGTGATTACCTTCCTCTGCCAATTCTCTAAAAACTGTCTTCTCGAACTCATTTAAGGGTACCACTGTCGGAGGAAAGAAGGACCGGATGTGGGAGCACGTGGCCTGACTACAGATTATGGGACATCTGCGACATTGGCCAAGGCGAGACCGCAACAGTAAGGAGCTGCAGGACGAGGCACTGTTTTCGACAAAATGAGAGGAAAGGGCTGACCTGATGCCCCTGCTCGACGATCAACGTGTGCCGAAAAGTCCCCGCTCTCTGAACTCGGTCATGGGCCCGCCTACCTGAAATTTTCCGTCCCCCTGGTCTGTTCCCGATCTGGCCCTGCTCCATCCCCCTTTTTTCCCTCCGACCTACCCTAAGGACTATTCACACGCTCTCTTCCTCCACCTGAACTCTTTGACAATCGACTCGAAAGGACACAGGGCGAAGAGGACCCTTTTTTTGACCAGGAAAGCGAGGAAAGGGTCATGCCCTGCAACGCGGAGCTCAGAAGAGAGCTGGACTCATCGCTCCACCGCCGGTGCTCCACCGTGCCAACAGAAGACGACAAAGAATGCTGAGAACTCACTAATAATGGTCCATGACAATAGGACCTCCCCTTCGAACAATGGCGCCCCTGATTATTGTTTTTACTACGTCTCATTTCTTTCCCAGCCGCTATTGTATTGATTATGCTCCAACCAAATATGAACAGAACTACCTATGTAACAACCTATCAGTTCACATTCCGAATGACTCTAAGCATCTATGAAATGTACTCAATGCTCTCACTACAGAATCGTTTTTGCCCGATATTGTATAACGATGACTTTCCTGCAAAACGAGTTTTTCGATAGACCCGCCTCCTAAGATGAAAGATTTTAAATGTAATGTTTATAGCTCCTTCACCTGGGTTCCTACTTCTTTGCTTATGATCACCACAGTAGACATGGATAGGAAATAGGCCAGCAAGATGTAAATGTAAATGTAAATGTATTGCAACTTATATAGCGCACGTATCACCCGAAGGTATCAAGGCGCTTGCTTAGGGAACCCGTCCTGGTATTCCCCTGTGAGATACCCCGGCAGGGTATCCACAAGGTGAAAGCCAGGCATCCCGCCGCGAGGGGCTGTAGTGGAGATTAAGCAAGCTATTGCCCAGAGTCGCAGAGTGTGACCCCGTGAGTCGAGTAGGCACCGGAGCGAGAATTGTCGAGTCCGTGGAATTTTGAGCCCGAGACCCGCCGAGGCGGGGAATCGAACCCTGGTCCACGGCCGATCTCAGCTTCTGGGTCTGCCGCCTCTAACTACTGAGCCACGCTTCTCCAAGATGTCTTGGATATGTTAAAGGGAGGACTGTGGAAAATTAGTACGGTTTGGTAAACATTATCTGCGCCATCTTGCCTTTCCCCCTGATGCCACACTTTCTGTCGTGCGCACCCGCCATTTTAGGTGCCTCGATCAGAACCGCCCTCTGCACACCACTGGCCCCCCCAGCATGGCCCTTCGTCCTCACAAAGCCCGCACGCTGGCAAAGCCCCCGCCCGCACATGCCTCGGGTCATAAACCCCTCTCCAGCGCAGCTCTGCCTCAGAACCCCATCCTGTTCCCAGCGCGACACCTCCCCTCATTCCTTTCATGGTCCCAGGTCCTTTTTTTTTACAAACCCCCTTTCCTGTGTGCCCGTTTGTCTTCCTCGTTCCCAGGCCGACACCTAGCTCTGCCGATACTGTTTATTGCCCCTCCCCGTACAGTAGAAAGCTTCCCTCATCAAAGGACCCCCGAGTTGATCAAAGCCCCCACCCTATGAGATCCGATCGAACCCCCACATTCCGTGAATCGGCGGAATGTCCAGCTGCGCGATAATCATCACCTATTGTGACCGGGGTGGGGACTTCAACTGTAAATGTGTGTGGGAACGGGCCTGAAGGGGAGATTCGGAGGATATCCTTTCATACTTCAAAGCATTACAAAGATGTGTTACCTGCAATAAAGATGATGAAAATGTGTATAAAAGGCCAGGCCTCAGGGATGCGGTTAGAGCACCTCGTGACGATACCTGCTGTCTGAACTGATGTGTTCTCCTCCGGAGAGAATAAACCTTGTTTCCTGCCTTCCCGTCTCCAGCGCCTGCCTCTTCATTGATTAATATTTTGTGGGTTAAAGAGGCGATACCGCCGGGCAAATATCGATTGTCCCTGACCTAGTTTTAACAACCGTCTGGTGTAAGTGCGCTTTAAAAATAACTTTAACATAACATAACATGCATTGTTCTTCGGAAAGTAGCAGATGAAGTGGATAATACAGATAACACATCATTGCACAGTGTAGTGAGTCTGTTAAAACAACAAGTTTCCTAAATTTCAGTGGTTACCAAAACCTTCTGAGGGATGATCATGCCAAAATAATGTGTGCCTACTGGGATTCCCTCAAAGTGCACAGGGTAACTCAGCAGAGCAGTTCTTGGAAACCTTGGTGAAGCACATTAAAGACCTGTCTGATTTCTTTGTCATTTAAAGGGCACATAGTGCCCTGGCCCATGTCTCCTCTGGCGTCATCGCTAAAATCCTCAATTACAGAGATAGAGACGCTATAGTGAGAGTCCCAGAGAAACATCAATCACGCAATTTTAAAACCACACCATTCCGATATATGCAGACTACATCCAAAAAGTAAAAGAGTGGTGTAAATCCATTGTAGAGGTGAAGAAGAAGTTTTGGGAGATGGACATAAGACTATGATCCTCTAACCAGAACATTTCTGCATCATTGCAGCAGGAAAGTCCCACTTCTTTGAATGCCCCAAGGAGTTTTGGTACTGGTTGGACATGTCAGACAGGATCCTCGTCCTCACCTTGAGTAGTGTAGACCCCTTCCACACCCTTAGGAGGCGGTGTGGGTAGATACGCCAGGAAAAGCAGCAGAAGTTTGCCAGAATCATGTAGCCCTGCACACATTGTACTCAGAGAGGATGGTACCGTAGGCTCTGCTGCTGTTAAACACTCCTTGCCACCTTATCTGGCAATCTCCCAGTGAGAACTTTGTAGTGACAATTTTCCTGTAATTGGGTCTATGTAATTGTCCTTGTGAAGTGTTTTTGTATGTCCGGTAGGGCTCTTTGATGTCCCTCTATCTCTTCGGTTTGGGGGATCCACTGTACCCAATGTTGCTGGGGTACCTGTAGGGTTCTATTCCATCAATATTGCAAGGTTTAGGATGAGATCATGCTAGTAAGCACTGGTGCTGGATTGTGAGCTACTGGGTCCTCATATTTTAACTGCAACGTGCTGGATTCCTATCCTGTGGATTATGACACATATGTGATGGATGGGTTGAGTCTATATTTTCCATTGAAATCTGCATGGAGGTATTTGCCTTATAGTTCAGTGGAGGGAGACGTTTTTCAAAACTGGTGTTCACATACATTGGTGTTCTGGGGTGTTGGTATGAGATAGTGTATGTGCTGACACATCAAATCATTTGGACTTGTATGAAAATGCAAATAAGTTATACTTGGGGGTAGTATAGTGTGAGTTTTTCTTATGTTTACCCACAGGTTGTTGTCGCGTGAAGAGAGGCCTCCATATCCATGCACACTCTAAACGTCAATGGGCCAATCTGGAACATATAAGCTCATCTCCTGGATGTGTGGGGCTGGGCACCCTCAGGAATCATTATATAATCCTCTCTCTTAATATGTGAAATGCTGCTGGTATCACCTGTTTACAGGAGATGCCACTTTCTGACACAGAGGATAGCATTTGACCAAAAAGTGGAGGAGACAAGTCCTCTATATTATTTTTAGACTTTTTCTAGGGGCATCCTTATATAGCACTTGGAGTTCTACTTGTCCTTACTTATGCTGGTATTGAGGACCGCCTACTCTTCTTGTACAGGGCAGATTAGATGTTCTAGACAAAGCTATTGTTAATGTCTATGGACCCAACATTGAAGACGTGCAATTTGTTCCAAAGGTGCAAGGTGTGGTTTCGCTGGCACTGGATTGCTGAGTTCCTTGGCAGGTTATAGTCATCCGCCATAACAGTAAGCCTCTTATGACCTAATCACTGCAAGAGGCCATCACGAACCTGGGGTTATGTGATATATGGAGGAATACCTCCATTTGTCATCTCCTCAAAGAAATTTACTTGCCATTCACCCACACATAATGGAGGAGAGAACTTGTCAGGGTGACCCATATGTCTCAATACCTATTGAATCACACCCTAGTTTTCTGTAAGGTCGGTCGGGGAGCAGGATATGATTACCCATAACCTGGAGACTCCCTCTGAGGGCCAGGAGGTGCTGGCAGAGGTGCTGTACGAGTTGTTAGAGAATAACTGTTCCTCATCCAGCCATAGGACTACCAATTTGGAGGCGAGGAAGGCTGAGATGCGGGGGCGCATTGTTGGACTCACATGTGGGATTAGGTTAAAGGAGGTAGAAGTAACGAGTTCACAGCAGCTTCCTCCTGAAGATCTAGTGTGGTAGCAGAATGGAATAGAGGTCCTTCAAAAGGCAGCAGAGGTGCAGGACTGTTTTGACACATACACTTTAAAATAGTATTGGCTATCTTCCACATAGGGATGGAGAAAGCTATGAACATTTATTGGTACGGATTCTCAGACCCCTCCCTCACTCATACTTCCCCTTAAGGTGGATCTTACACTAGAAGAAATTTGGGCTGCATCTGGCTCTTCCCCAGAAGAAAGGTGCTGGGCAAATAAGCGCAAGGACACAGCGCTCAATCTCAGGTACCGGGCGGCGGCGGTGAGGGCAATCTAGCCCTTCCTGCAGCCCAGCGCTTAGGGGCACATTACATGGGCGTGCACAGTTACGCCTAGAAATGATAGCGCTTAGTGGGTAGACATTCTTTGGCAGTCCAGAGCCTGAGCAGTTCAGCGCAAAGTAGTGCTCATGGGGCGTCACAGCGCTGGGCAAGCAGAGCCCAGTAGGACCTTGGACCCTCCAGCGACAGCCTTTAACAGTCCAGCGCTAGGTGGGCACTCAGTGCTTTAGGAGCACAGCACAGGGGGGCACAGTCCAGGCAGTCAGCGCTGGTGACCTGGTTGATCCCCCAGCAGTCCTCACAGCAGGTAGGTGCTTCCTTACAGTGCTTGATGGTTCCAGTGCCCATCTTGTGTAGTTTCTTGGGGGGGAGCAGGGGGTTGAGTTGGTGGCTTCAGAGGCAGGATGGTTCCCCTTGGCACACTGGAGTTGGTTCCCTGGGCTCCCCAACGCTGGGCCAGATCAGCAGGCTGGCAGAATCCCTCACCTAACTTAGAAAAGCAGTGCCTAGGCCCAGTCAGTCCCAGTGGTGTAGGTTCCTCCCCTAGGCCCAACCGCCTAAACTCCTGTAGAGGTTCCCCCAGGCAGGTTTCCCTTCTTATACCCCTAGGTCAGGAGACCACTCTCTAAAGGTGGAAAAGCGTAACCTCTCCCCCATTCTGGAAGGTTCCACAAGCTTCTACATTCTAGGCTATGGAGTAAAAAGGTGGGATGGCAGTGTTACTGTATCCTGATATCCCAGCCTGCTCCTGACTACTAGTGCATGTCTATAAAGGCCACTCCGCAGTAACAGGGGCCTGTGGCAGCCATGTTGTTGGGAGAGAGCAACTGCACCTCAGCACTGTTTGGCAGTGGTAAGGCGCCCAGAGACCGAGGTCCCACAAAAAGATTCGGGAAAAAACAAGGCGAAAGGGCAAATAAAACGGGATAAGACCACCCTAGGGCTGACAGTTCTAACAAAGAGCCACTGCCTATGTTGATTTGTATCTACACCCCAGTCAGAGAGTGATACCCCCGGTGCATGCCACAACCCTACACCTTCAAGAACATTACAGTTGTGCATGTACTAACCACCCAAGTTGGAGTGTGTGCACTACACAAGTTTGGCGCAGGTCGGGGCTTCACCCTCTGCAGCGTCCGGGCAGCACCATTGGCAATCTCCTCCATGCACCCTGGTGTAGTGTTGGTGCAATATGCAATGCAGACCTCCCTACATTGGTGTTCAGGAGTACCTCTACAGTTCACAGCTCTAAGGGGTGCCAGGCGGTCTTCCCACACAGTTTAGCAATGTTTCTCCATGCGACCGCCAGAATCCAGCACCAAGTAAGAACGATCGCAATGCCTCAATTTCTATCCCCACAGCCCAAGGACTTGGTGCTGGCGTGACCCTCCTCCACCGTCAGGTTGCAGCAACTCCACAGCACCTCTGCCTCCCAATCTGAGTCTCTGACGCAGGACCATCGAGGCCTCCAGGTCCTGGGGACCATCCACGCTCCCAAGATTTGGTCGCAAGTAAAGCAGTATGAAAAGTTATGAATCACTGGTTTCCCCCTGCGATGCGCCTCTTTACATATATGGAACAGTTAATTTGCATGTACTCGTCCCCTGGGAATATGTCTGGTCATTCAGGCTGTTGGCGGGTTCGGAGGGGGATTGTTTACTTGTACTGGACTTGGCCCTGGCTGCTCCATTCTACATTCCATTGTTTTTATTTTTTTTTTTTTCATTGGTGGGGGACTTATAGTCTATTTTTGCCTCTAGCGGCAGTAGGGTAACTTTGGTTTGACTAACGTGAGTTATTTTGCCTGTAATTGGCCTTTTGTCACCTTTTTTACGTTAGCGGCAAGATTTTTATCACCGTGACGTTAGTGTTAGTGTAATTTTTCTCCACTGCAAGAAGATCCTATCGCCATGTAGCGACATATTGTGAATATGTTGGTATCATGGCAATAGTTTTCAGCGGTACAAGGTAGTAAGAAAATTAGCGTTAGTTAGCGGCAATTCTTGTAAAAATTCCCCATAGTTTCTGTTCCTATTCACAGCACCCTGCTGTCCTAAGGGATTAGCACCATACTATATAACTACTCCTGAGAACTGCTTTTTGTGTCAAATGAACCATTTATGAAAAAGCACATTTCAGCAAACCACCTATTTTCACTAATATATTAAATATGGGTATTGCAAGATTATTTAGATTTAATTTCTCTTGAAATCACATTTTTAAAAATATGCCTTGTTTTAAATAAATAAATCCTTTTATCAGGGACACGCCTACTGACACTTCTCTTCAACTGTTCCCTTTACCATAGGGGTTAATTTAAATGATTAGCTCCAAATTTGTGAGGGCGGCATGGCAGTCCTACTGCAGTGCCATTCAAATGCACCTATGTATGCCTTAGAAAGGCACCGCCATAGGACCGCCACAGCATGTTACTGCAGAGTGTGGACTGTGAAGTCCATGCTGTGCTGGAACTGGAGATGCATGCACACTGGGTAGGACAACATGTGCCCCCTTGCATGCACACCCATGCATGGGGCACGAGGGGTCCCTCTAAGGCCGCTTTTGTTTCATGACCGCCAGCAGTTTCATGGAGGAAGAACTTCTATTACACTGCTGGTGGTCCTGAAACTTGTAATATGCATGGCGGTGACTGCAGCCAGACATCCAACCATGGCATGTGATGACTGCAGCCAGACATCTAACCATGGCATGTGATGACTGCAGCCAGACATCTAACCATGGCATGAGGTGACTGCGGCCAGACATCTAACCATGGCTGGTGGTGACAGCAGCCACACATCTAACCATGGCATGTGGTGACTGCAGCCAGACATCTAACCATGGCATGTGGTGACTGCAGCCAGACATCTAACCATGGCATGTGGTGACTGCAGCCAGACATCTAACCATGGCATGTGGTGACTGCAGCCAGACATCTAACCACGGCCGGTCGTGACTGCAGCCAGGCATGTAAACATGGCATGGGGTGACTGCAGCCAGACATCTTGCCATCGCATGTAGTGACTGTAGCCAGACATCTTGCCATGGCATTTGGTGAAGGTAGTCAGATAGCTAACCATGGCAGGTGGTGACTGCAGCCAGATATCTACCCATGGTGTGTGGTGACTGCAGACAGACATCTAACCATGGCAGGTGGGGACTGCAGCCAGACATCTAACCATGGCAGGTGGTGACTGCAGTCAGACTTCTGCAGGTGGTGACTGCAGCCAGACATCTAGCCATGGCCTGTAGTGACTGCAGCCAGACATATAACCATGGCATGTGGTGACTGCAGACAGACATCTAACCATGGCAGGTAGGGACTGCAGCCAGACATCTAACCATGGCAGGTGGTGACTGCAGTCAGACATCTGCAGGTGGTGACTGCAGCCAGACATCTAGCCATGGCCTGTAGTGACTGCAGCCAGACATATAACCATGGCATGTGGTGACTTCAGCCAGGCATCTAACCATGGCATGTGGTGACTGCAGCCAGACATCTAACCATGGTAGGTGGTGACTGCAGCCAGACATCTAGCCATGGCCGGGGGTGACTGCAGCCAGACATCTAAACATGGCAGGTGGGGTCTGCAGACATCTGCTGCTCTAGAGGCATGTAACAATAAGCTCACTTTCTAGATGTTATCACAGTGATGAATAGATTCAACCAATAATCCTGTGTCAGCCTCCCACACTGAACTTGGATGTACTAAAGCTCCAGTCAGCTAGCCACGCTGTGATTGGGATTGGTAAATCCCATGTCGCACAAAGGCACTACGCCAGAAGATGAGCTGAACTAATTTGCCCAGTCTGGAAAGTCCGGTGGCATTTAGTCGCGGGGTTTTTAGATGAAACCTTGCCAGACTGTGCGCTACAATATCAGCTCCATTGTCCATGGACCTAACGTTAATGCTAAACGTTGCATTGCTTGTGGGTGGAATGATTGGATTTGATGTCACCTACATACAGCACCAAAGATAAGCCCGGTCATCTCGCGCACACTATAGCCACATTAAAGTACCATTGACACAGAAACAGATTCATCTGCAGACAACGGTGATTATCAAATTATTGTTAATGATCCACCTGCTGTTAATGAGCACCTACCTTTAAATTACATTGGATCTGCAGGTGCACAATTACTGTTCTTTTCCCATCTCAAGGGATCCTGTCTCCAGGGTCAATGAGGCGATGAAAAGCTGGCTTATAAGAGACACAAGCTGAGAGGAGCACTGAGGCCAGTTTTTCCAAGGTGTTATTTTCACACGAGGCTGCTTTTTTCATGTGATGCACACCCACCTTTCACTGTGTGCACTTGAAAGTGCTGTTTATCCCCCCTCCCCTCTCGGCACCACTTAAATCTCCCATCCGAATTCAGTGACAGAATTGCCCTGGACTTCTTTGGTTTTCGAAATGAGAAGTGCGATTTGTGACTGGAAACTTTACCCTTAGTTTTCTTTTCTCAAAGGTAAGTGGAGTCGGTTCACTGTGAATGAACTAGGAAGTCCATTAGGACAGAGGTTCAGGACTGCTACATAAGATAAATTCAGGCTCAATAAACCTAATGAGCACTAATTTGCATAACCACCAGTTATTTCAATCCATGGCCAGATAATATAGATCCGGCACTCCTGGAGCTCTGTTGGACACCCCTCATATGCCATCTCCACGACGGTTACAGAGCCTGCGAAGAAGTCCAATTTCCATTGTAGCAGGATCCGAATATAGTCACCCATATTTATTGTCACTCTTCTCACTCTGTGACCCCGGGCAGGCCTTCGGTCAAACAACGATGATGCAAGAACAAACATTGGTGCCCCCTACAAATATAGCAGGTTTATTTTCTAACACAATGGGACTCATGGTATTGACTTTGGTAGGATGAAAAGCAGAGTGGAGGGGCCAGGATTTTACCCTACACCCATGAGTTCAAACACAGATACCTGCAGTGGATGCTTCAATAAGCTTAGCCACCTGACAGCTACAGATTCAGATACAAAAATGATTCAACTGTGTTTATGACCATCATGAGTTTCCTCTAGGCACTTTATCTATTATTAAGACACGTGTTCTGGCTTGACTGGAACAGATAGATAGTAAATGAAAAGCCATAATCAGTCTTGATTTGTAGTGTAGCTCCTATCATCCCAATATGTGTGTGTGTGTTGTATTTGTATAGCGCGAACAGTAACCCGGAGGCATCCCGGCGCTTGTACTCCTACCACAAGGGAACCCCTCCTGGCTTTTCCTTGTGAGGTGTCCACTCCTGGGCATCCCATGGTGAAACCAGGCATCCCTTGTGCATCGGGGGCCGTTGTGGAGACTAAGCAAGCTATTGCCCAGAGTTGCAGCGTGGGGCCCATGCTTAGATTCGGCACTGAGGTGAGAATATCCGGTCAGAGGAATTTAAGCCCGATCCCGCCGAGGCGGGAATCGAACCCTGGTCCCTGGCCAGCGTTCTGCATCAAGGTCTGCCGCTCTAACCATTGAGCCACACTTCTCCAATAGGCAATAGGCTCTGCGCATTGGAATAATACCTACAATAGTAAAGGCCTAGACCAGACGTTAACTAGGTCTACTACTGTCGATACTAGACTTAAAGTTTTGGGTTTGCCAGCTTAGCTCAGAGTTCACTAGAAACTTTCTCGAATGTTCAAGGAGGACTTAACTTCCCTCATTAGACAAGAAGGGATTTAGTTTCTGACAACCATAGAACATGACAACTTTGCTCTCCCCTAATCAAGAGTAAATCTCGAGAGTCGTGTGAACAAAAGGCAATTTATTTTACTCAGTCAGTACGTGCATTCTTAGTCTCATCAGATTGTAGAGAAAAGGAAGAGACGAGCGTGTTCAATAAAAAGGTGTTATTTATTGATCAGTCTCTTTTCTCATACATGAGAAATGGATCGATATTATTGCAATACTTATAGTTAAGTAAAGTGCATACATTAGAAGCAATAGTATAAAATAATACTGTAAAAACATTGATATGGTTTCTAAGCCATATGATGTTTTAAAATGAATAAAATATATTACATACACATATACATTTGACTAAACGTACTCAACTGGTGTCTCTAGATACGCCTACCCCGTGTACCTGACCTAAGTCTAATACGTGAGCGGGAATAGAAAGTTACAGTTTAAGTTAAGTTGGTTTTTGCCAAGTGAATAACTAAAGAATTCTCTGCGAGGGGTTATTCAGTTCTGTACCTGGAAGTTAGGATGAATGAGGAATGGTATCTCTTTCTCTGCTCTCGATATTCCAGGCTGCCTGCGAGGGCTACCCGGAAGCGCCGGTGCTGGGTTTCTCGGCAGGAGAAAGCAGCTTCTCTCAGCGCGTCAGAAAGGCGGGGCTGCTGCCAGCAGGGTCTGCTCTGCTCTGGGCTTCGGCAAGTATGGCTGCTCCGTCTCCTCACCACGCGTGTGTTTGCATAAGGCAAGATCGGTAATATTTATACCTTTAAGGTGCCGAGATTGACGTAAGGATGGACATAGATACGTCAATAAGGATGTCATACGACTTGCTCGTTAGCACATTCTTTTGCTGAAGTTCTCTGTGAAATCAAAACAATGGCCGCACGGTTTTTCCAGGTTGTCATAGGCTTGATTTGTTATGAGAACTCCGTATGCCTTATCAGGGGCTGGAGGAATATCGCTTGTCTAATTAGATCTCAAGCGTTATGACCTAATCAGATAACACGTTCCTGTGCCGTAGTGTGACTGCGTCAGATAACGGTATCTGCATCATGGGGGTTTTCCTTGCCTCATGGGCTGACTGCTAGTTAACTTGTTGGTTAGTTTAACCAGAATAGGGTCAGGAATAGGGGGATCGGTTCAGAACCTATAGGAATACATCACACCCACTCCACGCTAACTATGGTCATATTTACTAATCTATGCATAGTATAACATAGTACAACATACTATAGAGTATAGTGTATACCTTACCACCCCAAAATACATAAATGCATTTTGAAATTTTCAAATATACGAAAAAATTGCAGTCATATATATTGTATGCACTCAAGCTGTATAATAATGCTAAAGTAATCACATTTGTATACATTATTGCTTATTTGGTATATGAGAAATTACACATGAAATGGCTTCTTAATACAGAAAAAAGTTTCGAGACCATTCCATCACATAATAAAATATTTGTGAACATACCAGCGGGCAGCTAAAGTCTATAAAGTATCTAAAAATAGAAATCTTAGTTCTCTAGGAATAGTTTCTTACTTTCAGCAGAAGATAGTGTCCCGAAAAATTGTAAAAATTAATTTGGGGCTGCTAAAAAATTGCTGTCCGTGAACTGGAGGGAAAATTTGTTCATGTGACTTTATTTTTAAAGTTGAAGGCCGAATTCACGGAACGCCGAGTGCCAGCTTGCTCAAAAGTCTCTATTTCTGTTCGGGTGAGAACATCATATCATTTAGGCTTTCGAAAAAACTGTCAACAGCTTCCTGGGAAAGTTCCACTAACTCGGAAATAGGTGTAATCATGCATTCGTGCGCATGATTGTCTCCATTGACATTCTGATTCGCATTGCTGACAGAAGGTCGTACCTGATCGATGCTGCTTTCATCTTGAACTTCACTACCCCTCAGTCGTAGTGGTGAAGCTTCCACGAATGCCGTCATCAGGATTGGCAGCCTTTGAGGGCAGCACAAAGCATGAACCTTTATTGGGCTCAACAATGTTTCTGCATCCATTGGCGCATCCGATTGTAGCGTCAGACAGGTGTCTAACACGCATTCTTCTCCGCATAGCAGACACCTTAATACAGGTAAAACACATCTTTGCCACATTGGTCGAAATGATAGAAACCAAGTCATGTTCAGGTCTCTAAGCCGGGAGAGTCCCAGGATTTTTGTTATCCGGTCCCGGTATCCAATGGCTAGGATTGTGTCTTCCATTGTCGCGAGAGTTTGGTCTGTGACATGGGTTGCCATAACGAAAAATAAGGACTAAGAATAGGATTCCTGCAATTAGTCCCAAGATCAGGGGAAGTCCGCCAAAAATCGAATGGACGAAATCTGGAAAAATACCCAGTATGGCTTTGAATGGTGTTAATGCCATCGAAAATACTGTCTTAAATACTTTTGAGATCCCAGTGGTATCAGAAATATTTAAGATTTCATTAAGGATTTCCGCGAAATGTATGGGGGAATTAGTTGATAACAATGAATGTATCTCTGCAGTCGTCCTTGCGACTTGTAGATCATATGTTTCTTTTGATGACGAGAGCCTTGTAGGCGTCTGAAGAAGCACTGTTTTCATTCTGCTTAAAGTATCTATTCGAATAGAAGTAATTTTCAAATTGGGCCATGCCCTTGCCTCCCTGTCTGGAAAGGAGCTGGGGAACAATGAGCGTCCACAGCACTTGACCTTCGCAGTCGTAGTTACTAGATAAGGAGTCCCGAGCATAGGACTACAACATCTGCGGTCTACAATTAGAATGTAACTCCCATTATAGAGTCTTTGAAAGAATGGTTCTATCTCAGTTGCAGGTGCGCCTTGCTGGTGACATGAAAGGTTGTATGAATTCCCTTCACAGGCTCCATGCAAACTAATTCCGTTACACAGAAGCGTGCCGCTTAGTGACATCGCACAATTATTGCCACTAAGAAACACTTTCTGTCCTTTATTACTGACACATGCATGTGAATAGGGCAGGTTCCATGTTGTTTTAATGTACCCCTTTCCCAATTTTTCGTACATGCCAGCCTGTATATATTTTTGGCAGTATTGAAACCTGAAGGTTGAGATTGGAATATTTTTTATTCCATGTATTATCCATTCACTGACAGGTCGTTCTGACATTGCCACTGGTAATCTTTCAAGTTTTTCAATGCTCAAGATTGTATAATCAGCACCCTTTTGTGCCATACTGATTTGTCTATCAGTAAGGTTAAAGATTTGGAATAATGACGTTGTGTTGATTAAACGCCAAGGCACATAGCCTGAACGCAGATTTTGTAACGTCCAGCCAAGCTGTACAATAGAACGCAATTGTGACTGACCGTGTTGTAGCAACAGTAAGTCTTGCGATAATATATCGATTGCTGAAGACACAATGCTGTCCAAAGAAAAAATTCTGGAGGACAGAGTCATTAACCCATTGTCCACTACAGAAAGTGATTTTTCCAAATTAATACGGTCAATTTCCCTTATTCTCTCTGCTGTTTCAATTTGAGTAACCTTCCAGGCCTCATTGTATGCTGCATATACAGAGGCTGCTATGAAACGCTTTTGACGCTGTTTGCGTGGTCCCATTATGAAATCACGCAAGTCAGCACCATCAGTAAGTAAAGTAAGGTGTTGCTTAATTTCTGTCAGTGTGGAAGTTTGTAGCCATTGAAGGCATAATTTGCCCACACTGTAGGTTGTTATTATCCCTGGGTAATGTCTTTGGGGATATCTAGTGTCTGGCCTGGTCATTTTGAACCCCTGTGTTTTGTTCAGGAATCTGTCTTGACAGTTATTAGTATCTGTGGGCCAGATCAACCACTGTTTCCAATCAGGATGTGTTCTGTTTTGGTTTAATATATGGTTTACGTCTATCTCTTCATCTGTATCAGAGCTATTGCTAAACATTGTTGGCTTTGGAATAGACGGTTTATTTAGGTCTTTGATTTTGGCTAAGCCAAGACAGGTGGTTTGTTGGACAGTGTCATTTAAAAATATCATTTGTTCCGGGATCATGCAGGCTCTAAACAAAGCTTCTATACCCTGTACTTGCCATTCTTTTGTACCCCAAACACTTTTCAATTCAACATTTTTGTCCCAATAATCAAATCCAAACGTATTCATTTGTTCAAAAAATGAATCTGAATATATCAATTTTGTGTTGGTTATCATGGTTTTCATCCCTGTCTTGTTCGACAATTTTAAATAAAATGTTTCAGCATTGCTTGTGTTAAAACCTGAAAAGTATGAATATTTGTCATAAACGGTTCTTGAGCTCCCTTTTGGAGGTGTAGCACAATGTTCCCATTGATTATAATTTAAAACATTTCTAGGTTGTGCAGATTTATGTAGAAAATGGTTACCATAGTGGTTATAGCAATACATACTATCATAATTTGTAGAACCCTGCAAATAATCATGTTTGGTAAATTTAGCAGACATTACTAAATCAGACATCATATTATTAATGCTTTCGAAGTCCCAATCATCAGCAAATGAGTTTGGTTTCACAAAGTCACTCAAGGAGATCTTAATTTGGTGTGGATATTTCAGGATCTCGACCGGACCATAAATTTCATAGTCAGTGTTGTCCCATGCTACCCCACCTGGTATAGGATTGGCTGTGAAGTTGGCTGAAGAAAGTTCTCTTTTCTCGACGTGTGAAGATGTTTGTGGTTTGAGGATCAAGTTGATTTTCTGACTTGCTGTGTCCATTTTAGCATATTTTCCCTCAATGAAGCGTCCCAAAGTAAGTACCATGATGAGCCAAAGTATGAGGATAAATGCACCAAAACCCACCCAAAATTCAATCCATGGGGAAATCAGATATGTTTCTTTCAGTTGTTTCAAAAGTTCCTTAGCTTTATCTTTAAAGGTTTTTGATGATGGCTGTGTCTTTGATTCACTGAAGCCTTCAGAGGAATCATCCAAGTTTATGAAGTAGCCGGATGCAGTTCTGTCAATTGTTCCAATTGCTTCAGGATTACTGTTTCTTGCATTTTCACTTGGTACTTCACTATAGATTGGTGTGTTTCTGCTAAATGTTTTTATTTGGGTTTTCAGAGGTCTGAGTTTTATTGCATTGTTGCATAGTCCTTGTTGTTCTTCTGTAGGCGTTTCGAATGTGATGAGCCTCTTCGATAGGACCTCTGTACTGGTAGCAAACCTTGGTGTGCTGCTACTTATTGGGAGTCCACTTGGCCTACTGTTTGTTATCGGCCACATGATTGTGGTTTTACCAGGTCGATGGATACAACTCGGTTCTCCTTTTTACCAGCAAGCGGCGGTAGTACTACTGATCTTGTCCCATTGACAGACAAGACAGGAACTGCTTTTCTGTAAGAAGGCCCAAATTCCTTCTTTACCGCGATCTTCTCCCTTACTAGATCCCCGACTTTTGGAATCCAGACAGGTCTTGCTGGGACAGGTGGTGGTTCTTCAGTGGTTGTTGGCTGTTGTTTCAACTTTATGTTGCTCAGGTCTTTTCTTGTTTTGTTTAAGTCCTGCAAAATAGCCAAACGGTCTTTGATATCAAAGCTTTTTTCTTTCACCACTGAAGTCTGACTGTCAAGGTCAGAGATAATCATCCTAGTTCCGAATAATAATTCGTACGGACTGAATCCCTTCAGAGAATTTCTTGGCAAGTTATTTAGACTACGTTGGACACTTATTAGATGTTTGACCCACCCAGCTCCCAAACCTAATATCCTTTCCGCTATAGATTGCTTTATGCCTTGGTTTTTTCTTTACACCATCCCGTACCCTCAGGAAGGAAGTGAGAAGATTCCCGCTGGGCTATGCTCATTTGGCCATGTTTCCCCCTAGGCTCGAGGGCTTGAGTGAAGACAATGGTCAAACGTAGCATGCTCTTAGCGTATATGCCATTTAGACTCGCAAATCTTTGTATAACAGTCCAGACATCAGCCGAGTGCTGGTAATCTACATTATAAGTGGAAACTAGCCTGTATATGTTAATCGCAAGCCTTGCTCTTTACTGGTGATATTATCTGCAGTCAGATTCCACCGTATTACACTTTTTCTCTCCCCACTGCGATTTCTGTTGCAGTTTGGGCAGTTTTTTACAAACATGGTATGATGCAGGCTCATGCCTGGCCACCAGTACCTTGATTGTAATTCTTCCAGAGAATCTTTCAGTTTGAGGTGTCTGAGACCCTCACCCATATGTGCGTCTGCGATTAACAAGTTTCTCCTGTCCATGTTTGGAATCACTCTATCCCCCACTCCAGGGATTCGAGCAAACGGGACGGAGTTTGCATCGATTATGTATGTGTAATTGAGTGGATAGTTGATCGGTAACGCTGAGCAGTCGCCTTTTGATGACGTTTTCACCGCCAGCACTGTTTCACCGTCAATGTATTTTAATGTACGCTTTTTTCGAACTACGGGAGCCGATTTAGTGGCTGCCGTTGTGGCTGTCTCAGCCAATGAATTCCCTGCAACGTGAACGCCATCACGCTGGTGACTCAGTGAGTGTGTCACGTGAGTCTTTGGTAGTTCTTTTTGTAAAAGAGCTATTTGTTACCAGAGCAGTTTCTGCTTTATTGGTGCATCTGTGTCATCTTTGTAACCGTTCCGAATCCATGTCTGCAAATCGCTGTTATATGATTTGACGCAGTAATATGAATCTGACACTATAAGTGTCGGGAATTCGCGATCCGCATTATCTAGCGCCATTTTCAAAGCTAATATTTCAGTTTGATGTTCTGAATTTGTTTCTACTGAGTGTGTTTTTGTTAATAGAGGTTTTAGTTTGCCTCCGCGCCACACTTCTTTTGTAATCCCACATGTGGGGTTGTATACCTGTTCTCCCCAAACGGGGGGTTGAGCATGTCCGTCTGTATAGATTACACAGGCGTACTGTCGTAAGGGCAGAATGTCGATTGGCAGAGGGAATGTTCTTTCATATTCTAGATTTTTTAATTCTTCTAGTTCTGGATCAAAGTAGTAGTATACTTTGTCAGTTGTGATTGAATTCACCCATTGTATCCATTCCGGATTCAATGTTGTTGTTGGTAAATTACATGGTGTTGTTAGTGCCTCAAAGGCTGGTTCTGCTGTTCTGACTGTGATATGTCTACCGTCAGCTTGATCTTTTTCTCTAGCTATTGCGGTTTGAACTGCATGAACAATTTTTTCTGTATTACTGAATTTCTGTTCAGTTTCTGTGTACAAGTGTGATTTGAATGCAATTGGTACCTTTTCTCCCTCATTAGAGGTCAGGTATGTGAATCCGCATCTTCCTGGGATGACTCGAATCACAAGATTGCGTGTGTTATCACGTGTTTCTAATTTTGTTTTAATTAGCATGTCTGTTTGTAAGGATCTCAAAATTTCTGTGTGTATTTGAGTCCAATTGGATCTTTTAAAATCTGGTTTTATCAGATCATAAAGGGGTTTGACCCTTTCTGCGTAATTTGCAATGTATGTTCTTCCGAAATTTAGGAAGCCTAGAATTGACTGTAGGTTTTTTAGTGTTCTAGGTGCTTGGATTACGGCGCATTTCTCTAGGAAATTGTCAGCCAGGCTTTTGCCTTCACTTGATAATTCATATCCTAAGAACAGGACTGTCAGATGGGCAATTCTGGATTTTTTAAAGTTGAATTTGTAACCCTCTGCAGTGAACCCAAGTATTATGGTGTTCACTCTCTTCAAGTGAGTATCCAAGTCATCATCTGTTAAGTAAATGTCATCGACATAAGATAATGCTTCATCATCATATATTTGTAGTAATTCTGTTACTCTCGCTGAGAATACTCCCGGGCTGTTCTTGTACCCCTGGGCTAACCGACAGAATTGTTTTTGAGTGCCGTTTATTGAGAATGCAGACAAATATCTGCTCTCTGGTGCTATGTTTTGACAAAAGAATCCATTAGAGATGTCTAATGTTGTTTTGTATTTTTTGCGCACTATGTTATTCATTAGTGCAGCACTATGTGAGTTTTGCACTGCAAAAGTTTTGCAACATGTGTTAAGGTGTCGGTAATCCAAAACTAGACGATATGAATTGTCTGGTTTGGAGACCGGAAACAGAGGGTTGTTCATTTGTGAGGTGCAAGTTTCAATCACCCCCTGGTATTCTAGCTGATCTAGTATTTCATTTACCTGTTTTTTAGCTTCTTGCTTAATTGGGTACTGCCTTTGTGCAGTAGGTTGTGATTTTAACTGGATTTTGTGAGGAGGGGAGTCCTCATCCCATCCTACATGATTTTTATATAAAGCAGGAGCTAGAGCTACTGCCCACTTTCTAGCAAGTGTGTATTTTTTATGAATCGGGATATGATTCGAGAAGGCAGGCATAATTATTTCTTCGCCATGAGGGCACTCCCTAACAAACTCTGGTGGCCAGTCTTTTTCAGCTAGAAGGATGTCATAGCCCTTGGAGAGATTATCCCAAAATAGTCCCCTTATTTTCCTAGTCTTATCCCCCTCTATGCGCAATGTTATTTCGTATATCTTGTGAGGTTTGCTAACCCTGGTGTCTGCAGTTTCCACTTGAAGATATTCATTCGTGTCCACTGTCTCCAGAAGATTCATAAGGACTTTGCGAGCTATGCTCACTTCTGCTGCGCTGTCTAGCATTGTCTGAGCCCATTCTCCGTTTTTCAGTTGTGTCCTCAGAATTCTCGCCATTGTTAACTATTTTAATGCTGGCTACCTTCTTTTTTGGAAATTGTAATTTCTTTTTTAGATGAGCAGGTTCCTTGTCTTTGGACTTGGCGTGCTCTTCTCTTTGTTCTGATCGTCCTCTTCTTTCCGATTTCTGTGAGGAAGTCTGAAAAGATTGAGAGGGACGTGTATCAATGTCTTGATATCTATCAGGCTTTTTTATATTATCCCTATTTCTAAGGTTATATCTTTTCCCAGAAGGGTCACTCTGGGGTGACCTTTGTCTCTGGTTTGGAGATTTTTCTCTTCGCCTAGGAGACCTTCCTCTGGACTGGAATTTCTTTTCTTTAGGATTGGATTGTTTGTTTCCATCCCAGTTCTTTTTTGGTGAATTATTATTAAAAAATATTTTTTCTGGACTTTCAGTCAGTTGCGGTTTTACTGGTATTCCACCTAAACTATCTCTACCTAGTTCCTCATAGGATTTTTCTATGAATCTGGCAATTTCAGCTGGTTGGTCTGCTATATCTGTCTCTTTTAACCTCAGGCGGATCGCCACGTTTGCTGCTTCTCCTTTTATGTTGGCTAATAGTATAGCCGAGACCTGCTTGAAGTCTTTCAGTAATTTCATACCAAGAGTTAAAGCGGGTTCTGGACCATATTCGTCTTGAATTTGTTTTAGCACATCTGGTATTACCGAAATGGATGGAACACCATGCGTTTTTGTGTAGATAGAAGCGAAGACTGTACCCCAAGTGTCACAGTCCTCCACGTGTGGTGCGATTCCAATTGGAAGGCAGATACTCAGAATCCTGTGTTTTTCTAGCGGGGTGGTGTCCGGAAACACCGCCTCTATCTGGGTGATTTTTTGTGCTAGCCAGAATGGTATTTGTTCCTGTTTAGCCGGTACTTTACATAGGCAGGACTGTATGTTCTGTGGTGTAATTTTATTTGTGTTCCCCTGGTGAGGGGTCAGCTGTGGAATTTTAATCGCTGGCTGAATTGTTGAAGTCCGCATCACATACTGTACTAATTGTCTATGAATTTTTATTAATTGTTTTAGCTGTGTTAACAGCTCTGCTACAGACATCCCATTGATGTCTGGATGTGGTGTGTATCCGGCTAGGACCGGCCACGTTGCTCCTGGTCTACCTAAAGGACCGAGCCTGGTGATGTGATTGTTATGTTTTAGGGCGCCATCAAATAAGAGCAAATGCTCTTGGAATTTGAGTGGTACTTCCACCTCCTCGAAAGGAGTGTACTCATTAGGAAGTTCCTCTATTTTGTAATAGTGGAAGTACTTTGTTACAGCATTAGCTGCTGGAAAATGTATCCATGAATAGTATACCTCTGTCTGCCGATATTCGTGTGCCTCAATTACGAATATGACTGTGCCACCTCTAGGTGTCAGTCCATTTTCTATAAGTTTCAGGGTTATAGATCTCCATTTGATGACCGGGATGAGTATTATATCCTGGTCTGCATCTAGTGCTGCAGCATCAGCTGCTGCGAGTTCAGCTGCTAATCTAACTGCCTCTCTTTCTTCTTCATTGTCTGACATTTTACTGTCCTGAAGGTTATTATGTTTGTTTGCAGATCAGGTTTCTTATGGAAACAAAGATTAGATGCACAATATTTTGGAACAGTGTATCCTTCAACGTTGACTATACCAAGAACCATACATAGGAGTTCCCTCCTGCGAGGTCTGGCGGATATAACCTTTCACCCACTCCAGACGTCTTTGGAGTATTGTGGGAAAAGGGGTCTGAGTGAGAAAGCACGACTGAGTTACTCTAAATGTCTTACGTTAGTTTTATCGCCCTTTCCAAACACGTTGGGCGCCATGTAGTGTAGCTCCTATCATCCCAATAGGCTCTGCGCATTGTAATAATACCTACAATAGTAAAGGCCTAGACCAGACGTTAACTAGGTCTACTACTGTCGATACTAGACTTAAAGTTTTGGGTTTGCCAGCTTAGCTCAGAGTTCACTAGAAACTTTCTCGAATGTTCAAGGAGGACTTAACTTCCCTGATTAGACAAGAAGGGATTTAGTTTCTGACAACCATAGAACATGACAACTTTGCTCTCCCCTAATCAAGAGTAAATCTCGAGAGTCGTGTGAACAAAAGGCAATTTATTTTACTCAGTCAGTACGTGCATTCTTAGTCTCATCAGATTGTAGAGAAAAGGAAGAGACGAGCGTGTTCAATAAAAAGGTGTTATTTATTGATCAGTCTCTTTTCTCATACATGAGAAATGGATCAATATTATTGCAATACTTATAGTTAAGTAAAGTGCATACATTAGAAGCAATAGTATAAAATAATACTGTAAAAACATTGATATGGTTTCTAAGCCATATGATGTTTTAAAATGAATAAAATATATTACATACACATATACATTTGACTAAACGTACTCAACTGGTGTTTCTAGATACGCCTACCCCGTGTACCTGACCTAAGTCTAATACGTGAGCGGGAATAGAAAGTTACAGTTTAAGTTAAGTTGGTTTTTGCCAAGTGAATAACTAAAGAATTCTCTGCGAGGGGTTATTCAGTCCTTTACCTGGAAGTTAGGATGAATGAGGAATGGTATCTCTTTCTCTGCTCTCGATATTCCAGGCTGCCTGCGAGGGCTACCCGGAAGCGCCGGTGCTGGGTCTCTCGGCAGGAGAAAGCAGCTTCTCTCAGCGCGTCAGAAAGGCGGGGCTGCTGCCAGCGGGGTCTGCTCTGCTCTGGGCTTCGGCAAGTATGGCTGCTCCGTCTCGTCACCACGCGTGTGTTTGCATAGGGCAAGATCGGTAATATTTATACCTTTAAGGTGCCGAGATTGACGTAAGGATGGACATAGATACGTCAATAAGGATGTCATACGACTTGCTCGTTAGCACATTCTTTTGCTGAAGTTCTCTGTGAAATCAAAACAATGGCCGCACGGTTTTTCCAGGTTGTCATAGGCTTGATTTGTTATGAGAACTCCGTATGCCTTATCAGGGGCTGGAGGAATATCGCTTGTCTAATTAGATCTCAAGCGTTATGACCTAATCAGATAACACGTTCCTGTGCCGTAGTGTGACTGCGTCAGATAACGGTATCTGCATCATGGGGGTTTTCCTTGCCTCATGGGCTGACTGCTAGTTAACTTGTTGGTTAGTTTAACCAGAATAGGGTCAGGAATAGGGGGATTGGTTCAGAACCTATAGGAATACATCACAGATTGATAAAGATAATAGGTATGAGGGTGTGTTGTATGTCAAGGAACTGTGCAGCCAAAGAGAGCACTTTCTTCTTTCAGAAGTCCCACAACAATGCCTTCCACTGCACTCTCCTAAGGAGGTACAGTGCAACTTGGTAGGAAGTGCGAGAAGCAACCTGCCCTTCTCTGGAGGGTTACATCACTGTACTGTAAATAGGACAGAGCCATGACTTCTCAGGTACTACTTACCTTAAATAGGGCAGAACAGAGACTTCCTAGCAAGACTGCTCGAAGTTATTTTCGAGGCTAGAGGCACTTACTAAAAGGGCTATTGTACTTTAATGTGGCTTTTAAAGCACTTCACAGCAGGGCTTCTGTGCAATTAATTGGACAGTGTCGGCTCATCCCAAAAAGATTGTCATATTTTAATCAAGATGTTTTTGAACATACAATCAGGACTTCTTTGCCGTATTAAATAATTTGCACCATCCCTCAACATTGCTTCTATAATTTTATGAGGACATCACTGGAACTTTAAAAATGAAGGAATGCATGTAATTGGACAGTACCAATGCCCGTCGGCCTGGCAACCATGCTTTTCAGCTGACAGTGCCATAGCTTCTCAACATATATGACCTATTCTTAGTGGAACAGTAGTAGAACTTCTTTGTAGGATGGAGAGTACCAGAACATCCTTGCAGAACTGACATCTGTTTATGTCATCAGTGCCAGGACCTCTCAGCGGGGATGCTTTAGATGTTAGTCTAATACTGACACCTGATTACGGTCATAGCTGAGAGAAATATATTTATATTACCAGGACTGTGAGCTGAACACAGCGTTTGAAGCCTGAATCAGAAATTTAAGAAGCATTTGCAAAGCCAATCTGTCTCGCCTATGCAAGAGCTATTGGCTTATTCAATGTTTTGTTTAGCCACGTTGTACAGCAGTGCAGCTGTGCAGCACCACTGAAAGTAAAGTCGAAAAAAATGGTATGACGTGGCCAAACTGACCGCATCATGTCACTTTTTTAGGTCTCGCCTGGCAAAAGCAGCGCATGCGCTGCTCTCGCTATGAGAGGACCTTTTGCGATCGATTCAGCCAAAGCTGAATGCACACGCGTCCAGATGGACAAAGATGGCTGCTCACGCCATCGCGTACGGACAAAAAGGCACGCGCATGTGGACAGCCTGACGCCATCTTTGTTTGCATAGGGATGTGTACACACACGCGCATTTTTTTGTCCGGTTGCACTTTCATTCTTTCACAGCCGCTTGAGTCCGCTGGTCGGGTGTGATCATTGACATGACATACACCTTCACACATGCTCACTTACTCCCACTTATATAGTCATTCATTGGTGAGAATCATGTCACCAGTTACCTCCCACGTACCTCGCTGAGCACTGACACAGAGCAGGCCGGCTTACATAAGAAGCCAAGGAGTGACACGTCACAGTATAGAGATGTAGTGAAAGCAAAAACAGGCAGCTCCTCACTCGTGCTTTGTCCCGCCTCCTCCGCTCATTGGGCTTACTGTTTGAATGGGTGGACCAGAGAGCCAATGAGATGAGAAGGAGAGATCTTTGAGGCAGGACTCACCATGATCGGAATCACCGCGAGCCAGCAGCATGCCCAGAACCCAGGCATAATCTCCACTTTTGGCAACACACCTGCTTGCTGTTACTGCTATTTCATATAGGTACAAACGTTTGTGGAAGGGGTACTTGGACACACGATCACAATAGTGCTGCTGGGCAATGCGCACTCCGGCCCCTCTACGGTCAAGTGGTTGCCCCCCCACGGCACGAGGGTCATGTTCGCAGAAGCGCTGCCGGCAAAGGGACACACACCTTGCACCTCGGCGATCAAGCTGCTGGCCCCCACGAGGGTCACGATCGCAGCACGTAACTCAGGACAGCTGATCATGCAGATCACAGGCCGGTAGCGGTGACAGTAGGCACACAGCACTTCTCAGGTTCCTCACGGTCACAAGCAGAGATGATCACGGAGAAAGACTCCTCTCGGCCGCACAGACCACCCCCCCAGTCAGTGAGTACACCCATTAACTGCAGTGAGTAGTTGTCAGTTACGGGGGGGAGTCAGTGCTTATTTTGAGCAGGTAGTTTCTGGTGCTCGGCACCGTCACTTAATTGTCAACACTGGCACTTATGACATCTGCCACATGGTGGTGCTCTTTGTCTCATTCAGAGACAAGCATAACAACCGTTGATTAGTACTTCAATGCACTTTAAATATGACTAATACCTGCCACCAAAGCCAGTCTTGTAGCGTTGGGGGGCTGGAATAGTCAGAATTGTCAAACTTGTAAGTGTGTGACGGTTAGTAGTTATGTTTTTCCTTTTATTGGCAGCACGGACAGCAGCAATGGGCGGCGCAAGCGGAAGTGGCCTCCTGAAGAGGGCCCTGGCACTTCCATTTTTATAAATAAGCACTGGGGGGAGTTTGGCGCATACTCACTCACACTGAGTTCAGAGACCCTAGAAGCTCAGTAACTGCACACAGGTCCTTAGTGTGTTAGCAATGGGCTGGGCCTATCCCACCTCTAAAAGAATCTTGCATTGGTACGTGATGCTCACACTCTGCCCTCCCACCACCCTCCCATTAAACAGTGTAGACGGAAAAGACCATCCACATTGTGGTATTTAAATGACTAGGTCACCAGATAAAATGCACCGGCGAAATTTAGAGTAGATTCAACAGAAGAGGGAGGGAAGCGGAGGAGGAAACAGGCTGCACCTCTTCCCCCAAGCACCTATCACTCCAACGCAGCGCTGAGCCTCTACCCAGACAACACAACATTGCATTTTTTGAGTCAGGTTCTGCGTGTGGCGCCTTACACCGTGAGTAATGCTCCTCGCTGCATGTGCAGAAGTGAAAGAGGACTTACACCTTTCTGTGCTAGCCCCTTGATGCAGAGGGCACTACACTGCCCATTTGAACCTGAGGCGATGATAGCCCTCTCTTTAGATATGCAGCAGGGCTGAATTATTAAAGCCCATCTGGGCAATACAGTGATCTACCGCACCCAGGCCAACTGTACTTAAGAAGGGCTGAGACCGGGCGCATCAATAGACACAAGACACGTCATGCCATCACCCGGTCCCCAGCTGAGCATCTCCTCCAATAAGTAGCTATCCATTGCCTCTCTGTGCCCTGATATGAGATCACAGCATCCACTCACTGTAATGCCACAGATCAATCAGGTGTCAGCGTGCAGCATATAACGCTCTGCCGTCACAGAACGCGGTGACTCATTTTGCGAGTTTGAGCTATTGACATTGTAAAGGCCAATTCCTTTAAAGTTTTTAAAACATAAATAAAAGGCATAGTCATTTATATATACATTTCTTTATTCGGCTTTTCACAAAGGAAAACCATAAAAGCAACATTTAAAAGTACAGTTAGATGTTTAGACAGATAAACAAATTAAAAAAAGAAATACAGTAAAATTCATACATAGACAATTTTATATATTTTAAAAGAAAGTGTCAAGTCATTTCAATTGATCAACTGGAACTAGATCCAGAGCACTTTTTACAGATTTTTCCTGTGCTTCATGACACATTTCAGGAAATTAAGGACAAAGTAACAGACATATTCAGATTCCAGCATTTGGAGACGTAGCATTGCAGGATGACACATAGTCATTTACAATGCCAAAAGAGTGATCATTTACAATCCCAATAGCTCAAACTCGCGCAATTGCGAGACCTATTGCAGTGCAAATGCTTGTTCTTCTTTACTTTCAGCCAAGGTGCTCAGCAGCCAGGCACACATATACCATGGGCAAAAGCCATTGCCGAAGCCGAGACCTCTCGCATAGATCTCGCCTTTGAAACCTCTATAGGCCTTCTCAATTGCTCATAGCTGCCCTGCACAGCATCCTGTATGCTGTACAGTGCAGTTAAGGTTTATAAAACAAGACTATGATGTGGCTGCCTGTTTCATTTCATAGGCACCATCCATGTGCACCTACAAATACTGCACTTTTTTTCTTTTAATGTATTGGTCTGAGCTAGATCAGTAACAAAAATGAAAATGAAACATGCAATAATATTTTTTTAAGGTGGGGGTGCAACAAAATGGGTTGGCGGTAATCAACACTGAGGGTGTGGGTGATCGGAAGGAACATGTAAGGCAGGGGGAGAAACATCCGGGTAAGGTCAACAGGAAGGCAGGCAAGGAGAAGCACTCAGACAATAGGAAGCAAACAAGAGGGCAGAAGGAGAGAAGTACATGTGATAGTCAGCTCATAAACACATGAACTCCAATGGAATACTTAATACAAAAGAAACAGTAGTGCTTCAAGAGTAAGCAGTGGAAGCAGAGATGCCAGCCAATCAAAGACACGGTCAACCAGCAATTCTCCATGAGAAGGACAAACACAAGATTGACAAGCTGGGACACCAATAGGAAGCAGGAAAATGTGTGCCCTGAAAGGCAACCAATAGTAAGGAATTGGCCGGCCACAAGCCCCTCTGTGTTCTTGGTATGCTCCAATGCGCCCCGCAACAGACAGCGAATGTGCTGTCTCATAGTTGCCAAGTTTCCCATGTCTATGCGTGATGTGCTGCTCCCGTACAGGTTTTTTATTTGAATTCTGGCACTTCTAGTCCTGTTTTATAATGGAATAAATAAGATTAGAAATCCCAAAATTCCATTAAAAAACATTGACTGGAGTAACACAACACGCATGGACCTAGACAACTTGGTAGGACTGCTGTCTAGTAGGCTCAGCCATTAAAGGCAACTCACAGAGAAGCACAAACAAGGGGAGAATGATACATGCATGGGGGATGTCTGTGAGAAAAAAACATATTTTTTCACCCATGAATGTATTATGAAACATGAGTGCCATTATCCACGCATTGCATTGTTACCCACTGGTGGGATGAGGGGGAATAAACCCTGTAATCGCAAACTGAGTGAAGCGAACCTCTAGCGGTTTATCTCAAGTACTGGTGAACCTAAACCGCATGTTTCCACATGCTGTGAAAAAATCCACTTGTTGGGAAACACGCCTTGAGGTCAATGTTTATTGCAGATTTAGCGCTAAAAAAACGCCACAGTCGGGCTAATAAATCTTGTGCAGTTACATATTGGGTTAGATGAACCTTGTGTTGTCAAACACTAGCAGAGATACATCTTATATTGACACTTGCAGTGTGGAATAAACAAAAGCCCTTATTGGGAAAAGAGATACAACGTATTGCCAGGTTGAGCGTCAGGTAAACCACATGAGCGCCACACAGTGTAAAATTAAACAGTAATTTTGACACCTGTGTGCGATAAACTCCATTTTGTTCTTAGTTTAAGACAACATCATGGTGTCATGCACAGGGATACAGCAGATATTACCACACACTCGGTGATAGGAATACTGTCAGCTCAGTGTCCTTTCTCGCAGCAGCAGTCATGGTCGGACTGGTCTTTAGGGCAGGTAGGCAACAACAAAAGGACCGGTCTGGCATCTCAATCTGTGGGCAATTATTAGGTTCCGCCTGCACAGCATTTGCACTGTGCTTCTGAAATCTATTGTATTTAATATAAATCTTAAAAGGGGCTTACATACCACACTTGCTTTTCCTTGGTTAGTGTTCTTACCACTTACTTTTCATCCGGTTTCTATTGGCTGTAGCATACTGTTTCCTGTTGTTCCTCGTGTGCTTTCTGATCAGTCTCCAGAGTCCAAAGCACTGTTTTCATCCGCTTGGCTGGAACGTATTTTAAGTGTGCCAGCCCCTCTGTAGGGAAGCGAATGCTCTGATTGCAAGTGCATTTACTAGCCCCCCCAGGCCGAAGCAGGGACCCACTCTAGTGCTCTTTTTTGTTTGAAAAATGAGCAGCGCACTCTCCAGTGCCCCTGGGGCTGGAGCAGGGACCCACTATAGTGTTCCCTTTTGTTTCCAACCCGGGAGTGGCACGTCAGAGGCCGGCACTTGTTTACATAGTAGCGACAAAGAACTATGAGTAGAATAACAAGTGAGAAGTGTATTTGTTTCTTCTCCATAATTGCTTTCTGACAAAACCATGACTTGTTTTTAAAAATACTTAAATGTACTCTTCAGTTGAAACATATTCTAAAGGAGTTTTTCTAAGTATAATTATAACATGATTTTCCGCTGGATTGACTGCGCTGTTAAGGTGTTGCTTCTATATTGGAAGCGCAGTAGGTTAACACTTGGGGGGATATTTACAAAGAAGTGGCAGAGTGAGGGGAAGATGTTTATGTGTAGGATGGTCTCCCTTACTGCACATAAACAATCTCTAAATGCAGTTTTGTCACTTCTATGTGTGTTGCTTAATTCAGTACACATGGAAGTTACAAAATGTAATTTTTTTAAAGGATTGTTTATGTGCAGGAAGGGTCACCTTCCAACATATAAACAATCCAACGCATTTCGCTTTTTCCATGTGTGCTGCACAAGGCAACACCCACGGAAAAAGCAAAAACGAGGAGAAATACATCATTCCTCCTCATTTCCCCAAGTTAAGACCAGGTTTCCCTGGTGTTAATTTTAGTGCTGCCTCCTATTTACACTGCCCTTGTACATAGCAGGCAGCATCAAAATCAATGGGTGTTGCGGTTGAACGGCCACTGCAACACCCATTGCCCTCCCCTTTCACACTAAGTATAGCGTGAAAGGGTGCCTTATATACAATGCATCGGTAATGCTGCCTTGTAAATAAGGCAAAGCCCCAATTGCCAAGGAAACGTCACAAAAAGTGATGTTCCTGTGAAGATATGAGCTTGTACATATGCCTCCTGGTTACTTACTAATGCACATGTGCAGGATACATTTTCAACGGTCTTGGTGAGTGTTAGAAATTGGGGTCTCTAGTTGGAAGAGGTAGGTACCTTTTTCCAAGTAGGGACCCTTCTTCCTTGTCAGGATAATGGAGTTACACTCCTAAAATAACCCCTGCTCACCCACTTGGTAACTTGGCACAAGCAGTCAGGCGAGGCAGGGTGTAACAGTAATACAGTGAAAACACTACAAACGGACACCACACCAGTTTTACAAAAATATCCAGTATTATATATCCTTAAAACAAGACCAAAACGATAAAAATCCACAATACAGTATTTAGAAATATTCAGTAATCTAAACAGACTTGAAATACAGTTCCTTGAAGTTGATAGCTCCCTCTGGGGCTATCACGGTGTTGTGAACAACAAATCCAAACAGTTCTGGCTGACTGCAGCGTTGCGTGCCAGCTTCGGTGTCTGGAAGACCCGCAAAACAGTGCCTTTCGAAATGTAGGTCGTCGGCGACCTCTTGTTGAGCTCCAATGAGCTGGCGTTGGTGGGTGTCGGTTCTGAAGGTTAGTGCAGGCGTCGTCGGCCCTTGAAGTCATAACTGCTGCAGATCGAACTCCTGTTGGTTGAAGTCAGGAGCACCGGTGTCGGCAGGCATCTGGTGCTGAGGTGCGAAGTGCAGCGGTGCGGTGTGCAGTGCCCTCAGGTCACGGTGAAGGCAATAGCTCGGTGATGGTCGTACAGCAGTATAGGTGAGACCAGGGATGCCAGCTCCATGTCCTGAAGGACGTGCAGAGGGCACCGCCACACCGCAACCCCGGTGTCACTGACAACGTCACCTGGTGTCACCACTGAGCCACTGCTTGCACCGTGACCTCTGAGCACTGCACTTCGCACCACCTCACTTCATGCCGCCGCCTTGATATCCATGACGATGCTACACGCCATCATCAACTCTGCTGCTTGCATCATGGTTCGAGGGCACCGCTCGTAAGTTACACGATGCACTACCCTCATTCCGCACTTTAGCCTTCACCTACCGACACCTGGTACCTCCAAATCAACATGTTTAATGTTGTTTTGTGGAATGTTTGTGGTTTGGGTAACCCCGTCAAATGTCAACGAAACGTTTTTGCAAGAAACTCATTGCATGATGCTGCATCACTTAAGCTTAAGCGTCAATGGGTGGGTTAAGTTGTCTTTTCTTCTGCTGTTAATCGCCAGGGTGGTGTAGCTATTTTATGTCATAAATTGTTAAATATTCAAGTTTTATCAACCGAATGTGATATGCAGTGCTTAATTTGAAAAATATTTAGTGCCAGGGCTCTGACCAGGAGGCCAATGCAGCTTGCACCACCCATCGCCCCTGTCATCACTGCCAAAATAACTACTAACCACCTCTCTCGCATGTAAATGCAAAAGTTCAGATTATTCCAGGTAACCATAGCTAAAGGAATGGCTGCAGAGGTAGGTGTTAGCAATTTTTGTATGTATATCGTATTCCTGAACAACTGTTCCTCTACTCATCTCTAAATAAGATGAGCAGCGCCACCATGTGGTAGACTGTTCCAAGTATGGTGTTGACAATTAGGTGCCGGTGCCGAGCACTGGGAACCAATTAAGTGTCGGTGCTGAGCACCGGAAAGCACCGGCTCAAATTAAGCACTGGTGATATGAATGGACGATGGGTATTGCTTTATGCTATTATATTTAAAAAACAAATTATTTTTTTCAATATGTATGGCCCTGTTAAATCAGACCCTGATTTCTGGCATAATGTTAAATTAAAATGATCCTCCATTTCTAATCCTAATATTATTGTTGCAGGTGACGTCAATGATTGGTTAGACCCATTTTCTGATAAAAAATCTAAATGTAAAATTAAACCAGATAAATCACGCAAAGCATTCCAATCTACAATTGCCTCTCATCCATTCTTCAATGTATGAATAACTTGTAATCCTGATACATATAAATAAAAACAATTCTCTAAGGTTTACCATACTATATCCAGAATTGATTATATTTTAGTCTTTCTATCCATTCTACTGAAATTGGCTCTATTTTAATTTCTGATCATGTCCCTGTTTTATCTACTTTTGATTTATCACTTAATACTACTGAACATGCTCCCTGGATATTTAACAACTCCCTATAATCTGATCCAACTTTTATTTCGGAACCTACCATTTTTATTAACACATTTTTTCAATTAAATCAATCTCTTGACACTTACGTTCATAATAATTGCGATGCTTTTCAAGCGTCATTTAGAGCCTTCACTATTGCTTATACTGCCAGGAAAAATATAATATTGAACTTAGAATACCACTCTACCACTTTACTTTACAAAATATTAAGACCCTTGAACAAACATACTGCGCTTCTAAATCACCCTCTCATTTGCAGGATCTAATTAAAGCAAACTCTTCCCTAAATAAACTAGCTACTGTTGATGCATGTAACATCCTCCTCAAAATAAAATCTAATTATCATGGGGGTCAAAACAAATCTGGCAAAATGGTGGCCTGTTATCTAAACGTTAAATCGGAAAAGAAAAATATTGGACCTATTCGAAATGATCATACAAATTCTATATTATACTCCCACTCTGATATTGTTAATGCTTTTCAATCTTATTATGAATCATTATATACGGAAGATACTTATCCCTATGTACTTAATACCCACAAATTCTTCAATAGCCTTATATGGCGAACACTATGGCTACACTTGAAAGGAACATAACTCTCCAAGAGATTTTGGATGCATAAAATCTTTGAAGAAAGCCAAAGCCCCTGGCCCTGATGGCTTTTCAATTGAACCACTCTCTTCTTTCTCATCTCTCTTTGCTCCTTAATTACTTGAACTATTTTATAGAACTCTAAACCTGAAGGCTCTTTCTTAGATGTTCTTATCGTTATAATTCCTAAACTAGACAAAGACCATACCCTTTGTAAGAATTACCATCCAATTTAACTAATTAACTATGACTGTAAAATGTTTGCAAAAATCCTTGGTTCTAGACTTGAAAATGTTATTCCCTCTCTTATTAAACCTGATCAATCTGGTTTTATTTAAGGCAGACATGCCTCGGATAAGGCTACGATGTTTTCTAATATTCTTACATTGGGGGAAAAGTATCCCTCCCCTCTTGCTGCATTATCACTTGATCCTGAAAAAGCATTTGATCATACAAATTGGCAATTTATGTTTAAAACTCTTCAATTATTTAGTTATGGCCCCAAATTTGTTTCCTTTATCAAACTACTATACTCATATCCGCGTGCTTGTATTTTTGTCAATGGATGTTCATTCCCTTATTTCAACTTACATAGAGACACTAGACAGGGATGTCCCATTTTACCTTTATTATTTCTTTTTTCTTGAACGTATTCGTTGTAATCCCTCAATATCAGGTTTTCAATACAATTCTCTCGAAATCAAGGTCTCTGCTTATGCGGGTGATATTTTAGTCTTCATATCCAACCCACTGACCTCCTTACCTATCTTTCTGCAAGAGATTGATTTATACTCTAAAATCTCTGGCTATAGATTACACTTTTCAAAAACTGAAATGTTACCATTTAGCGCCAGATGTATGATCGTGGAAATAGTGCCTCGCAAATGGTGAGTTTTTTGCGACTCGCAATTTTCGAGGCGTTATTTCCAATGTACAACAGTGTATTTCACGCTGTTAGAGATTCCTAATGGAGTCACAAATTAAGAGACTCATGAATATTAATGAGCCTCTCGCAATTTGCGACTCCAATGGGAATGGCAGTTCCTCCCGGGTATAGTGGCCTGTTGGACACAGCAGACCACCATGTCTGGGACTGCTTTTAAATTAGGCAGTTTTTTTTTAATGTAGCCCATTTTCCGTAAAGGAAAATGGGATGCATTTAAAATAAAAAAAATTGAAAGTGGTGCAAGGGGCTTGTAAACCTGCCCCATGATGTGCTGTAGGTCCTGTTGACCTTTGGCAGCAGGCGCAAACTACTGGTTGTATAAATCACTCCAGGCAGCAACTACCACCCCCCTGACCAAGCAAAGAACATACTGATAGATTGGGATGGGCTGGTACCTGCGGGTCAAGGAGTGGACTCACATTCTGGCTCACCCATGCAAGGCCTCCAGAAACACTAGATTACGCTACACTCAGTTTAATTGTTTGCACAATAGGTACCTCATCTATCACAGTTTGAACACCATTTTTATGACAACAGACATAGCATATCTGTGGTACCTGACACCAGATGCGGGCTTCCTCCATATAATGCGGATGTGCCCAACCACTGTCAGGACCTAGAAAGAGAGACTGCAATCCCCCATGAGCTAACGATAGAAGCCTGTTTATTGTGTCTCTATCCTCTTCTGTGGCCACAAAGGCTTCACACTAGGTTCATGGGCTGTAGGTCTGTTAGAGCCCGACGGGGCGTGGCGACAGGGCCGGCTTTAGGGCAGTGCGACTGTTGCGGTCGCACTGGGTGCCTACCTGAGAGGGGGGCACTGACCTCAGGGGAGGGGGGCACTGTGTCTAGCAATAACTTATGATTGAATGGATGAGGGGCACTTTTGCCCGGTGGTAGTGAGAGAATCCGAGGAGGGGATCATAGGGTCACCAAAAATGATTGTCGCACCGGGCGCCACCAGCTCTAAAGCCGGCCCTGCGTGGTGATGCAATGGAAGCCCCCTGAAGGACCTCCCCACTGCCGCTGGAGGGATGAGGTCTGTAGGTGGGAGAAGGCTGAGGGCATGGCCCTCCTGTATGAAGAACCCAGAGGGCTCCACAAACACCCCATACCAGACCTCTGGTGTAAACTAGCAGACCTCATCTGAAGGCCCCACACCAAAGCCACACTGCCGCCATATAGCATTGAACTTGGTCACAATCACTAACTATCATGACATCACACATTTCAGAACCTAGTATCGCCCTTAAAAGTACAGACCAGATGGGTAAGGGTCATCAATCCACATAACACGCTTTATTCATTCACTGCACATGATCCTTCACTACTGGACCAGCCACAAATAGAAAGTTAGAAGGTATTGATGTTCTATGCTATTGCTTGAGTGAGTAACGCTTATTGTTCTCTTTGGCTATGGGCTCTTATTAGAATTGCAACTACCTAGCACCAAAGCCTAAACACATGGTGCCCCATGCCACGTCTCATCATTGACTGCATGTATGACACTATTGTAACATGTAACATGATTTGCTGCTGAGAGTGCATTAAAGAAAATCAGCAAGAAATACAGTGGTTAGGTCTTTCATCAGAACATCACATCCAATATCACAGCAACACAACATTCACATATCATTACATCCAACGTCCAATGCCATCCCTGCCATCAGATCAAACAACATCCAACATCAGTTCAAACTTATATCACTTCATAACATAACACCCAATGTTCAACACCACATCCATAATCCTGTATCGGATCAAACATAAAATCATAAGTAGGCCTGGGCAAAATTGAAAATTAAGCCACTGTAATTTGTGGAATTTTGAGTTTCACTTGTGCCATGAAATTCCCAAAATTATGCCTTTACGCAACTTTGCAGAATTCTACACTGTTCGCTGTAAACATTTGTAGCGAACACGCAATTTGAGGTGAAAATGTAATGCAAAATTGAAAATTAAGCCACCTTAATTTGTGGAATTTTGAGTTTCACTTGTGCCATGAAATTCCCAAAATTATGCCTTTACGCAACTTTGCTGAATTCTACACTGTTCGCTGTAAACATTTGTAGCGAACAAGCAATTTGAGGTGAAAATTTACTGCAAATACATTGAAAGAACAGAGTGGCTTTTGTTTGCAGGGCTTTTGTTATAATGGGTCACTGTGTGATTGTAATCATGCCTACTACCCTTGTGCCTGGCATAAATTCTGGTTCTTGAGGGTGGGTGCAGTTCTGAGCTTCCTAATGTCCATACCCTCTTTTTGTGGGAGATCTTTGTTAGTCAGTGTGATACTGTATGACGGTTTTTGGAAGAGTCAGGGTTTGTACCTCTTTCTTAAAATCCAAAGGATCTTGGATACTTCTTGTCTCTACCAGGAAGGAATTCCGTATCCTTATTGCTTATGACTCTTGGCTGCTAATACTCCAGGCAGTGGATAACTCTCTGAGTCATTCATTAGGGTGACTCTTGACTGCTGATGCTCCAGGCAGTGTATAGCTCAGAGCCGTTCATTGGGGTGACTCTTGACTACTGATGCTCCAGGCAGTGTATAGCTCAGAGCCGTTCATTGGGGTGACTCTTGACTACTGATGCTCCAGGCAGTGTATAGCTCAGAGCCGTTCATTGGGGTGACTCTTGACTGCTGATGCTCCAGGCAGTGTATAGCTCAGAGCCGTTCATTGGGGTGACTCTTGACTGCTGATGCTCCAGGCAGTGTATAGCTCAGAGCCGTTCATTGGGGTGACTCTTGACTGATGATGCTCCAGGCAGTGGATAACTCTGTGAGTCATTAATTAGGGTGACTTGTCTGTGGATGCTCCAGGCAGTGGATAACTCTATGAGTCATTCATTAGCGTGGCTCTTGACTGCTGAGGCTCCAGGCAGAGGATAAATCTCTGAGTCGTCCATTAGGGTGACTCTTGACTACTGAGGCAGAGGATAACTCTCTGAGTCGTCCATTAGGGAGACTCTTGACTACTGAGGCAGAGGATAACTCTCTGAGTCGTCCATTAGGGTGACTCTTGACTACTGAGGCAGAGGATCACTCTCTGAGTCGTCCATTAGGGAGACTCTTGACTGCTGATGCTCCAGGCGGAGGATAACTCTCTGAGTCGTCCATAAGGGTGGCTCTTGACTGCTGATGCTCCAGGCAAAGGATAATCTCTAAGTCATTCATTAGGATGGCTCTTGACTGCTGGTGCTCCAGGCAAAGGATAACTCTCTGAGTCGTCCATAAGGGTGGCTCTTGACTGCTGATGCTCCAGGCAAAGGATAATCTCTAAGTCATTCATTAGGATGGCTCTTTACTGCTGATGCTCCAGGCAAAGGATAACTCTCTGAGTCGTCCATTAGGGTGGCTCTTGACTGCTGATGCTCCAGGCAGAGGATAATCTCTAAGTCGTTCATTAGGATGGCTCTTGACTGCTGATGCTCCAGGCAAAGGATAACTCTCTGAGTCGTCCATTAGGGAGACTCTTGACTACTGAGGCATAGGATAACTCTCTGAGTCGTCCATTAGGGTGACTCTTGACTACTGAGGCAGAGGATAACTCTCTGAGTCGTCCATTAGGGAGACTCTTGACTGCTGATGCTCCAGGCGGAGGATAACTCTCTGAGTCGTCCATAAGGGTGGCTCTTGACTGCTGATGCTCCAGGCAAAGGATAATCTCTAAGTCATTCATTAGGATGGCTCTTGACTGCTGGTGCTCCAGGCAAAGGATAACTCTCTGAGTCGTCCATAAGGTTGGCTCTTGACTGCTGATGCTCCAGGCAAAGGATAATCTCTAAGTCATTCATTAGGATGGCTCTTGACTGCTGATGCTCCAGGCAAAGGATAACTCTCTGAGTCGTCCATTAGGGTGGCTCTTGACTGCTGATGCTCCAGGCAGAGGATAATCTCTAAGTCGTTCATTAGGATGGCTCTTGACTGCTGATGCTCCAGGCAAAGGATAACTCTCTGAGTCGTCCATTAGGGTGGCTCTTGACTGCTGATGCTCCAGGCAGAGGATAACTCTCTGAGTCGTTCATTAGGGTGGCTCTTGGCTGCTGATGCTCCAGGCAGAGGATAACTCTCTGAGTCGTTCATTAGGGTGGCTCTTGACTGCTGATGCTCCAGGCAGAGGATAACTCTCTGAGTCATTCATTAGGATGACTCTTGACTGCTGATGCTCCTGGTCTTGACTACAGTCTGAGACTCTGCTGGTTATGAATAGGCATTAGTACTTTGGGTCATTGAATGCCATATGTGTTATAGATTTGTAAAGGCCCATAATGCCCAAATGGCATCAAGGCACTGAATGCCAATCCTAAGAGTACCCTTGCCCTTTGCCTTGGGAAGCTACAGAGAAAAATGCCAGGTTTTTAAGGCCTTCCTAAAATGAACATGCAGTTTCATACCAGTTGAATGAAAGGGGGGAGAATTCTAGATCATGGCAGCTGCAACTGAAAAAGCTCTGATGCCCCCCCTCTTCCTCCGAACTTCGGGTATGACAACTAGATTATTATTATTATTATTATTAGAATTATTATCATTATTAATATTATTATGCATATTTTGTAAAGCGCATGGATACCTAAAAAAGGCTTCCCAGCACTAGCTCAATTGCAGAATGGGTAACTCCAGAGAACCAGATAATTAGGGAGCCTATTTAAAAGAATCCGGCGATGGAAAGAACCAGGTTTTTAAAAGTTTCCGAACACAAGAAGTGAATCACATTCTCTCAGTTTTTCAGGCAGGCCATTCCTGAGTCTTGACCCGAGAAAAGAGAATGCTTTTATTTCCAAATTTTGGGAATTGCGGCTAGCCTCAAATGGATGGAGCGCCGCGGACGTGAGGGCCCTGAAGCCCATAGGATCGGATAAGCCTAACCAAGGGAGAGATGTAGAAGTATAAAAGCATAGGGCTCAGGGAGGATCCCTGGGGGACCACACAAGGCATGGAGAAGGGGTCAGAATTTAATTTGTTTATGTTCACCACCTGGGATTGGTCCATAACGAATTAAGCGAATTGTGGAAAAGTAAATTTTGCCATGTTCTGTGTCCCTACGCCTCATCCATCATATGTTATGTGTGCATGATCAATATGCATATGTTATTCCCCATTTCTGATTAAAGACGCAATTACAGTTGTGTCCACCTCTAGTATGTTAGTTTCCAGTCCTCGTGAATACTACGAATATCAGGCCTATGTAAGAAATGTTGCCACGTTTCTCAGTGTGCACGTTATTCAATTATAAAGTCCCCGTTTCCAGGCCTCAAAAGGGCCCGGATCACAGATTCAGCTCCTGTCTCCTGAAAGCCTCGCTGAGGAGCGATACAGCCCCCACCTGTATCCTCGACCCTTCACTTACTTCCTGCCTTGCAGTGCCCGGTGCACCCCGGCTCTGCCTCTGAGTCTGCCAAAAGTATGTTATAGTTCCAGTTATCAGTTCAGTCCTCCTCTTCTGCATTCCTAAGCTACTGAACTGCATAAATAGTTTCCGTCATTGTCTAGCCTTCTCGTCTCCATGTTAGAGAAATACTGTATTTAATGGTCATTTAGTATTCTTCATCACGCACTACATGTAGAATAATGCATGGTCCAGTCTTAGAATCAAGTTAGCTTTTCCCCTCATGACTTCTAGTTTATATCAACATGTTCCCTAAACATTAGATACCAGATAGGGTTTAGGTACATGTCGCTCCGACCCTCCAGACTTTAGTCTCTGCTCCTAGCACAGAGTTCGTAGCCCCCAGCTTCTCCTAGTAACACGTCATTGCCAGTTTTCGCGCACCATTAGGTTAGAGGTCCCGGCTCCTTAGGTAGCCCCCTCCAAAGTTTCCGCCCATTCATGACATATTCTGTTACGTTTTGCATCACATGTCTATGTATACTCCCAGTTACACCTCTTATTTTTCTTATCTCTCGCGACTGCTACGCGTCACGCCTTCTACTCCACCTACTGTTACGCCTACTGCAATGTAATGCTATGTGTTTGCGCTATGTATATAAGTCAATGTTTTGTTATTAAATGTTAGCGCGCTCATCCCAGACCTAGCCCCAGCAGCTGCTGGGCCTCTTTTCCCCTGCTGGGCCCCAGTTGTCCTGCTGGGCCCTGTCATTCTGTTCCTATGCAGGTTGTCCTGATCCTGTCCTTATGCTGTAATAAACCTGCAGAAACTCCTACTACCTCGAATCTTGACTCTTATTTATTGAGCTATCTGTTATGCTATAAGTCTAGTCAAAAATAGGGTATTATTTATTTATTTACCACATAATGGCGCCCGAATAGGGACTTGCCCTTTCCCCACGCGTCGGTGAAGCCACGCCGACCCCCTGACCCTCTGCAGTCGTGACGGAACCATACTGGCCAAGTGCAGATATTTCTGCTTCAAGTATCCCTCAGGCCCACGGAGGAGACGGAGGAGGCGGTCCAGCATCCGAACGAGACGGTGGAGGAACGCGGCGAGTCCCGACCAGAGCCCAAGCCGAGAGTCCAAGGTCCGAGGTATCCGGAGGCCCACCCGTAACTGAAGTCCGAAGTCCGAAGTCCGAAGTTCGTCGTCGTAGTCCAGTCCCGTCCGAGGCCTTCCGTTCCGTGCTGCCCGGTGAGTACCATTGCTGGGGTAGTGTCTAGACAGGGTCAGTCTAAATTGACTCCTGGTCCGTGGGTTGGTGGTACCCAAGCCCACAAACGAAGTGTTCACCTAGGTGGATACGGGTCTTGATGCGTTCCTTTATGGGACCAGTATGTTCCGTACTGTTACAGCAGTGCATCCAGTAACTCTAGTCTGTTCCGTTCTCGAGAATTCTGTTCTGTTTCTGTTTTCAGTATTTTCAGGTAGTATTCTGTTCGAACTGTTATGATATGATATTGTTTAATGTATTTCCAATGTCGTGGTATGCCTGAATTGTTTTCCCAATTGTTATTGTTTTTCGTGTATTGTATTGTGTTCCGATTCAAGTTTAGAATGCCGCTCTTTTCCAAGTTACGTCAGTTAAAAACTAGAAAGGGTCTGCTGGAAGCAGCAGTTCCTGTTCCGCCTAGGGACAGTCCAGGTCACTTTATGTATCAGAAACATGGCATAAGCGCCATATTGTATCTAGATTTATGGGTAGAGTATACCAAACAGTTAGAAGAAAAGTATAGATGGCCCGTATCGGGTACATGGGATGCCGAATGTATCATGCGAGTAGAAGAAGCATTATGGAAAAAGAAAGCCAGACAGTCACAGAAAGATGCCATCGAGTTATGGCGTAAGGAAGCGCATAGAAGAACGGAAAAGGAAGTCAGAAAGTCAGAGTTAAGTAGAGAATCCCAAGAACGAGCCCAAGAAAGAGAATTAATCGAGATAGGTGAACAAGTCAAAGCCGAACAGTCAGACAGACAGAGGCATGCCCTTATTAAGGGTATGTATCCTCTCCTTGCCGAAGGCTTGCCAAAAGCGACCCCAGAGGCACCCAGTAATTTCCCGCCACCATTAGTTCCGACCAAGCTACGTCACCAACCGACCGCAGCTGATATTTTTATTTCGTCCTATTTGGACGACACAGTTCCAGAATATGCCAATCCTGTTCGCGCTCCGCCTGTCCCTGTAAATCAGGCACTTCCCGTTCCTCCAGACACCGGAGTACCTGTTACGGTACCCCCGGGTCAGCCTGCCATACAAGTTCAGCCCACGTTACAATTACCGACCCTGCAAGCACGAAGAATGTCAGTCGACGATTCTAGTATAGGGGCCGCAGGAGGAGGTCCTCCTCAAACCCCACCGCCACACAAGCGTTTATCAGCACTCGAATTACATGCTCAAGCATCACAGCGTACTCCTAAAAGTAATAAGTCTGTTACAGAAATCAGGCAAGCCCTTGCCGAATGTGTCTATGACACAGTCCCAGGCGAGTATAATATGGTTTTATATTCCGTACGCGTAAGAAGGGTGACCGAGTATCTAGTCACCTTACCAAATATGAAAGAAGATCTAGACAGAATATATCGTTTCATCCGTACAGGGGATGATCCAGAAAGCATTGGCGAAATTATGTCTCAAAGGAAAGCCGAGATTCAGCTCATGATATTAAAGTTCCTGATCAATTGTTTAATAAGAGAACAAGATTACCCGTCTAAAGATCCCGCCGAAATGAGAATTCTAACAAGGTGGAGTGATAATATAGCCGAGGGTAAGCACAAGACCATTAGTGCCATGGAAAGTATGTACAAGAAAATTCGTAAAGAAATAATAAGGTTACACGAACAGCGTAAAGCAGCACAAGTAAGCGAGAAAGAAAGTATCTCTGATCCTGAAGAGGAAGACGAGAATCCCGCCAGAATAGCGTACGTAGGAAAATCCAGATTTCCAGATCGCCATTTACGTCCAGAACCTAAGTCTATTTTTCATCATCCAGCACCAGAACAAGGTTCTTTAGAACAAGTATTTCAAGCTACCGATCACATCCTGAAATCACGAGTCGGTTACAGTGAACTAAGTACCATGCATGAACAAGAACTAGCCCGATCAACAGTCCGATGGATTACTGATTCTACCACTTTTCCAGACGAAATAGTGGCACAAATGTTTCTGAAACTGCCCCCAGCCGAGCAACGACTGGTGGGTATGTATATGATCCAGCACCTCATTACTCAGTATGAGGGTCAACATTCTGATCCAGGCCCGTTACATGATATCCTGAACGAGTTACTCCAGTACAGATGGAGAGGTCTAGGTACCGATTTAATTAGTGTCATTCTAGAACAGCGCCACAAGTATAGAACGTTCCTGAACCCGCATTTTGTTCATGTCTCACCCCCAGAAAGTAAACCATTCTACATAGACAGACAGAATCCGCTACGAGAAGTCCACCCAGTCCAAGGGGCGGGTGGCGTAATGCAACGAGTGTTTGTATACACTCCAATATCAAAGATGGAACTTCTTGAAATGAAGAAATTAATCCCCTGTCATGACAAAGATCCAGCGGGGTTCCATAGAGAATTAAAAGACATGCTCCGTATGGGAGAATACACTTACCCAGATATCATTAAAATGTTAAAGGTCCTGCTACCCGCAGGGGTGTATGAAAAGTTAAAGGAAAAAGAATGGGAGGTGGGAGAGAAAAAGATCGATTGGGCAGCTCTAGAAGCTGAAGACAAGGCACGAGTACCAGGTACCGGTCTTGGAGATAAATGTAAAGAATTACCAGAGTTATTGATTCAAGTTTTACCCAGATTATTGACAACTAGGAAAGAAGACTGGGATGCAATCTCAGCCTGTAAACAGAAACAAGAAGAGGATATTAGTGATTTTTATTCTAGATTTGAGAAATGTTTCAGTATTAACAGTGGTCTCAAGACAAGTAGTGAGTCATACCCTCATCTTTTCGTTACCAAATTAGTCGAGAATTCAAGTCCACAAATTAAAAACCGAGTTTTGAAAGTCGAAAGCACCTGGCAAGCAAATATTCCGTCCCAGATGCTCCAGATGCTTCAGTATCACCAGAATAGAATTAGAGAAGAGCAAGAACACGAAAGAAAACGTATGAAAGACACAAAAATGAAAGTGCTAGTTGCACAATCTATTCCTCAAGACAGTCAGAAGAGAGGTCCGAATCAAGCCAGTCACCCTGCAGCTCCCGTTAAAGGGAACTGCAATTATTGTAAACAGCCAGGTCATTTTATAAACGAGTGTGCAGTTCTGAAACACAACATAGCTACTGGTAAGACTAAAGAAAGACCACGTCCGCCGAGACAAGAACAAGTTTCACAGACTCCTCAGTCACAGAATGCACAACAGACAGTTTCCGCACCGCAGCCTATCGCTGCAACACAGCATGTTACACAGCAGATGTACCAGTATGCACAGTCCGAGTATCCAGAGTATCAGTCATATTCATGAAACAGCCTAGAGAGGGAGGTAGGCTTGCCTCTCATCGAGATACCTGTAGACCAAGAAGGTCCCTATGTTCATAGTCAAGTATTAGGGAAAGACAGAAAGTTTTTGATCGATACAGGGGCAAGTAGGACCACAATTAGTCACGCCGAAGTTCCAGGGGCTCCGCTCTCAGGCTCAAGAAATGTTTCCCTTGGATTTTCAGGAAAACCCATAGTTAATGAAATATCTAAGCCAGTTACTCTAGAAGTAGGTCCATTGTCCCGTACTACTGATCTGTTACTTACTAAGTCATGTCCAGAAAATCTATTAGGTATTAAGACACTGAAAGAGTTAGGTGCAGTTATTTGCTGTTCCCCAGAGGGAATACGTCTGTTCCTACGTGACTTCAAGGGTCACTATGTATTACGAGATTTCGATTCAAGATTGTCTAATGTTCCGCAGCATTTATGGGCGCAAGGTCCAACTGATGTAGGTTACATGCAAATCACACCCTATCGTGTGACTCTCAAACCAGGTGTAGTGTTACCACGAATCAGGCAGTACAGATTGCCACCTGAGGCTGTAGCAGCCTTATCCAAAATTATTGACGAGCTCATGGCTCAAGGAGTAGTTGTAGAAACTGACTCCAATGTATGCAATTCTCCGATCATTCCAGTCATGAAACGTACTGATCCGAATGCACCCCCAGTATATCGATTAGTGATTGATTTACGAGAGCTTAATAAATGTATTATTCCTCAGTACCCAGTTGTCCCAGACATTTCTTCCCTGTTAACAGCCATTGATTCCGAAGCCATGTTTTTCACTGTTATTGACCTCAAGAATGCATTTTTTAGTGTTCCAATTCATCCAGACAGCCAGTTTCTTTTCGGATTTTGTTTAAATGGAAGGAGCTATATGTTTACACGCGCTCCTCAAGGTTTCACAGAAAGCCCTAGTATTTACAGTCAAGCACTCAAGAGACAACTAGACAACATTCACATGCCAACTGACACTGCCCTGCTCCAGTATGTCGATGATCTACTGATCACAGCCCGTTCTGAACGTGCTTGCGAGCGAGCATCACTTACAGTTCTGTATTTTCTAGCCGAGATGGGGCACAAGGTGTCACCTTCGAAGCTTCAATTCTGTGTCCAGCAAGTGGTATACTTAGGACACTTGCTGTCCAAGAGGGGTAGGCAGTTGACACCCGACCGTATCCAGTTAATAGCGAGTCTTCCCCAGCCCAGAACCCAGAAGGAGGTACGTGCCTTTATCGGCCTTACTTCTTATTGTAGACAATGGATTCCCCAGTATGCATTCCTAGCCAAGCCACTGATACAGTTAACGACACAGGAGGCAGCCGTATCGACTGTCCTCCCTTGGACATCTGACCATACACTTAGTTTTAACGAGTTAAAGAAAGCCCTATGTCAAGCTCCAGTTCTAGCTACACCGAACTACAGTAAGCCTTTTACACTTTTTGTTACTGAACGCGAAGGTACAGCATTATCTGTCCTCACACAAGATCAAGCAGGTCAATACAAGCCCTGTGCTTATTTTTCGAGCACATTAGATCCAGTCGCCCAGGCGTTGCCTGCGTGCCTCAAGTCAGTTGCAGCCACAGCACTAGCTATCAGACAAAGTGATTCTATAGTTTTAGGACATTCCTTGACAGTACAAGTTCCACATTCAGTAGAAGTTCTTTTAAACCGAACACAAACTCAGCACTTGACAATTGCACGTTTAACAGGTTATGAATTGACACTGTTCCAGCCACACATAGGAATTAGACGCTGCAACGTCCTGAATCCTGCTACACTGTTACCATCAGTTAGTTCAAATCCAGACACACATGATTGTGTGGAAGTAGTTAACATTACGACAAAGCCAAGACAAGACCTGACAGACATTCCGTTACCAGATCCTGACCTGACACTTTATGTGGATGGTTCATGTATGAGAACTAGTACAGGAGAACTAGTCGCCGCGTATGCAGTGACTACTGACACTGAAGTTATTGAAACACACCGTATTGATACCCTGTCCGCTCAAGCAGCAGAGCTAGTCGCTCTGACACAAGCCTGTATACATGCCAAGAACCTGAAGGTTAATGTTTACACAGATTCACGTTACGCATTCGGAGTTGTACACGACTTCGGAGTGCTCTGGCAGGAGAGAGGTTTTATGACTTCTCATGGAACCAAGATTCAGCATGGTCTCCTTATTCAAGCCCTGTTAGATGCCATACATTTACCGACATCTATTGCTATCATGAAGTGCAAAGCACATACGAAAGTTACTGACATTATTTCCCAAGGTAATGATTTAGCAGACCGCACAGCCAAGCTTACAGCACAGACTCCAGACATTCCAGTTAATCAGACACAGACACATACTCCAGATCCGATTACATGCATGACAGTTAAGGACCCTACTCAAGATGTCATAGATATCCAGTCACATGCTACTCCTGATGAAATCAAGAAATGGTCTGTACAAGGAGGGGTCCAGACAGATCAAGGATGGTTAACGAAGGGTAGAGCCACATGGTTTCTCCCCGATTCTATGGTTCAAGTCATTATCAATACCGCACATAGTCCAGCACATTTAGGAGAAAAAGCTATGTTAGACAGTATCCAGAACATTTGGTTCAACAAGCATTTACGAGCTGCAGCCAAGCAGAAAGTCCGTACCTGTATGATATGTTGCCAGTTTAATCCAGGTAAAAGTGTCCCGGTGGAACAAGGTGGTTTCCAGCCCCCTGACCACCCTTTTGAGGTCCTCCAGATGGATTATATTCAAATGGAGCGATGTCGAGGTTTCAAGTATGTTCTTGTAGTTGTATGCGCCTTGTCCAGATGGACAGAAGCATATCCAGTCCCAGATTACACAGCCGCGACCACTGCCAAGCAGTTGGTTCGTGAATTCTTCCCTAGATATGGACTCCCTAGAGTCGTATATTCTGATAACGGCCAGCCATTCTCATCTGAACTCATGAAACACGTTTCCCTGTTGTTAGGGTACCAGTGGAAGTTCCATTGTGTACGCCATCCAGAAGCAGCTGGACTAGTCGAAAGGCATAATCAGACTCTGAAAATCCGTATAGCAAAAGTCTGTAAAGACAAGGGTGTAGACTGGTTAGTAGCTTTGCCAGTCGCTCTGTTTTACATGCGCATGGTCGCACATTCCAGATCAGGTCTGTCCCCGTATGAGGTCGTTTTCGGCCGCCCCCCTAATATGTGGGGTACTCCTAGACCCCGAAGTATTACCGATGTTTCATGTAATATGCTGACAGATTACCTAGCTTCCTTGATGTCTGCCCTCAACTCATGTCGTTCACAGGTTGCCGCCGCATTTCCAGACAATACCGAGGTGGCACCGCACGAGATCGTTCCAGGCTCCCTAGTGATGATCAGAAATTTCGACAGATCAAGTCCGCTGGAACCACGTTGGAAGGAGCCACGTCAGGTCCTCTTGACCACCCGAACTGCCGTCAAGTTGGAAGGCAGGAAGGGGTGGGTCCACCTTTCTCATGTAAAACTTTTCAAAGGATCGAAACCAGTCTTCAAAAACATTTCCAAGAACATTTCCCAGGATTCGAAGGATTGCCAGAACATTGTTTTAAAGGACTGTCCCGCACAAGACATTATTACAACCCCTCCCTTGTTAGAGAAAACTCCGCAACAAGAGTATAAGTTAAAGCTCAGGTCTAATAAGTCAGCCAGTTTGATTGTATAAGTCCTCCCCTAGGTGAAACGGTTAGACTGTTTCTGACATGTATAAAATAGACCCCCATAGTGAGAGAGTCAGTCAAAGCTCAATCAAATGTATCGTTTTTCTGAGTTTCATATTATTTCTCAGCATAATGATTTCCTGCACCAGCTATGCTTTCTATCTGTGTTTTTCAGTTCCTCATGTAAATATGTCTGCTCATGCTACAGTAGAGCACACGTTTAGTGATCTGCCTCCTCACGAATATGCATACCGCCTCGCCATGCGTAATAACACATTTATCCGTATGTTACATTATTCACACCAGACCAGCAATGCCACTAATTGTTGGGTGTGTGGTCGACTCCCCCCTTTTCAGACACCGAAGGGAGTTCTGCCACTCTTTCCTTATCCATTCTCACACAATGGTTCGTGTGGAGCATGGTCCACGTTAACGTCATCCTCAACAGATATGTCTTTTCTTAACAGTACATGTTTCCCAGACAAGCAAGGTCTCCCCCACAGAACAGGTTTAGATTTAGAAAATGAAGTATATAATTTAGGAAATTATTCGTCGAATTTCATGGTTCTGAATGTTCAGTCTGATACTACTCCAGACTCACCCGCTATTTCAGTACTACCAGTCAAAGGCGAATTATGTGTCCGTAGTTATGGTTCTGTATATATAGGTCATAGTGAATGTACTACTGTTATCCAGTATAGTGACAGTGGGAAATCTATTTTCAAAGCCTCACGTCATTCTTATTTTATTTGTGGTCAAACTGCATATGTCCGTCTGCCCCTCGATTGGGAGGGAACCTGTTACATTGCTTTCCTACTGCCACCTGTTTTTCTAGCCCCACCTGACTATCATAGGAATTCTTTCTTAGTACACACTAGACACAAGAGAAATCTCCCGATTGTCGATTATACTGAAACTGCCGCAGAGCAATTCATTGATATTGATAAAGGTGTTTTCCCTTATTTAGGTACAGTTGTAAATAGTAAGCTTATTCGTAGGTTAACAAGAACCCTTGAAGCAGTAGTAGATGAGACTGCCTCCGCTCTAGGTAACTTAACTGAAGAGCAATCCTTTATGAGAATTGTCGTTTTACAGAATCGTCTCGTCCTTGACGTCATACTGGCCGATAGGGGCGGGGCCTGTAGAATTCTCGGATCCAGTTGTTGTATTTTCATTCCTAATAACGCGCCGTCTGTTTATTCAGCTATAACCAGACTCCATAAAATTGCCCATCTGTTACACCAAGATCTAGGCACCTGGACATGGTCCGGTTGGTTCTGGAATATAATTTCCGCATGGGGTTGGAAAGTCCTGTCCTTTTTAGGTATTGCAGTAGCGATCATATTTAGCTGCTGCCTCTGTATACAATGTGGCCCTGCGATTTGCAGCATGTGTGCTACCTCTTGTATTCCCAGTCCCAAGCCCCGTTCTAAATCCCGTTCCAAGACAATTCGAGACGAGCAAATGGTACTGTATGAAATGATAGACGGTATCATGAATATTGATGTTTCCTGATGGAAACGTAGTGACAAGGAGGGAATGTGGAAAAGTAAATTTTGCCATGTTCTGTGTCCCTACGCCTCATCCATCATATGTTATGTGTGCATGATCAATATGCATATGTTATTCCCCATTTCTGATTAAAGACGCAATTACAGTTGTGTCCACCTCTAGTATGTTAGTTTCCAGTCCTCGTGAATACTACGAATATCAGGCCTATGTAAGAAATGTTGCCACGTTTCTCAGTGTGCACGTTATTCAATTATAAAGTCCCCGTTTCCAGGCCTCAAAAGGGCCCGGATCACAGATTCAGCTCCTGTCTCCTGAAAGCCTCGCTGAGGAGCGATACAGCCCCCACCTGTATCCTCGACCCTTCACTTACTTCCTGCCTTGCAGTGCCCGGTGCACCCCGGCTCTGCCTCTGAGTCTGCCAAAAGTATGTTATAGTTCCAGTTATCAGTTCAGTCCTCCTCTTCTGCATTCCTAAGCTACTGAACTGCATAAATAGTTTCCGTCATTGTCTAGCCTTCTCGTCTCCATGTTAGAGAAATACTGTATTTAATGGTCATTTAGTATTCTTCATCACGCACTACATGTAGAATAATGCATGGTCCAGTCTTAGAATCAAGTTAGCTTTTCCCCTCATGACTTCTAGTTTATATCAACATGTTCCCTAAACATTAGATACCAGATAGGGTTTAGGTACATGTCGCTCCGACCCTCCAGACTTTAGTCTCTGCTCCTAGCACAGAGTTCGTAGCCCCCAGCTTCTCCTAGTAACACGTCATTGCCAGTTTTCGCGCACCATTAGGTTAGAGGTCCCGGCTCCTTAGGTAGCCCCCTCCAAAGTTTCCGCCCATTCATGACATATTCTGTTACGTTTTGCATCACATGTCTATGTATACTCCCAGTTACACCTCTTATTTTTCTTATCTCTCGCGACTGCTACGCGTCACGCCTTCTACTCCACCTACTGTTACGCCTACTGCAATGTAATGCTATGTGTTTGCGCTATGTATATAAGTCAATGTTTTGTTATTAAATGTTAGCGCGCTCATCCCAGACCTAGCCCCAGCAGCTGCTGGGCCTCTTTTCCCCTGCTGGGCCCCAGTTGTCCTGCTGGGCCCTGTCATTCTGTTCCTATGCAGGTTGTCCTGATCCTGTCCTTATGCTGTAATAAACCTGCAGAAACTCCTACTACCTCGAATCTTGACTCTTATTTATTGAGCTATCTGTTATGCTATAAGTCTAGTCAAAAATAGGGTATTATTTATTTATTTACCACAGAATGGGCGCTGAAAGTAGGGTTCTTGTTAGTTCTCACCATAAAAGCTCAAAAGGTAAAGTCTGAACACACCCTCTTGTCCAGACCCCCAGTTGCGCACCTAACAACATACCATTTTATGGCCTGCCTCCTGATTCAGTGCTTCATGTCATCAATTTGCTTTTGATGCTAGTTGTATCTGAAATATGAAAACAAGTCTTGGCACAGAGGACGCCTGGTTTCTGCTTGTCTCCACCACAGTTAATCTCTCTTTACAAACTTGTGTAGTTACATCATCGCCCACAAATCCGCCCCAATCACCCCTGATTGCACCAAACCCTCTGAATCAGCATATCCCAATATTGGTACAATTCCCACTTCTAAAACTGGCTATTTGGGTCATGAAACCCTGGACACAGAACTCCCCACAACACCCCCACCCCCACCATCATGTGGTACAACTATTCACATCTTAGGGGCATTTCATCAAGCCTCAGAGATAACATTATCACCGATTTAGCGTCCGTTTTCGGACGGAAAGCGGCAATAGTTTTATCGTCTAATCAGCAAGGTCACGCTATGGCGTGAATCCTTGCATTATCGCCCTTTCTCCCAACGCCAATCTTTGCATCTCTAATGAGATGTAAAGTGGGCGTTCCTGCCCTGACATAACTGGAGAAATGTCGCTAAGCGACGTTTCCTCAATTATCAATGGGCACGCTAACCCAGCTGTGATTTACAATAGCGTGTTTTAAAAATTTTAAATATCTTAATTAGCCTGTTTTAAATATTGCGCTCACCTCGGCGCGAGAGTAACATCGCCTCGAGGTCCCACATAGGGTCCTGTAATCCACAGTCCACAGCGCTGTGTCTCACGCGCTGACACCTCACTTCACCCACCTCAGCAGCCATCTTGAGCGAGGTAAGGGTGGCGGTGTAGTCGTTGGACCCCTCCCGCCCTCCCAGCCTACTTAAGGGGCGGAGAGTTCTTTAGCCTGCAAAATCATTTGTTTCACTTTCTCCCCTGAGGCGGAAGCCGGGGGCTCTTTGCCTAATCTTGTGCACTGATTTACGCTGTGATTTGCAATAGCGTGTTTAAAAATTTAAGCTGTGATTTACAATAGCGTGTTTAAAAATTTAAGCTGTGATTTACAATAGCGTGTTTTAAAAATTGTAAATATCTTAATTAGCCTGTTTTAAATATTGCGCTCACCTCGGCGCGAGAGTAACGTCGCCTCGAGGTCCCACATAGGCTCCTGTAATCCACAGTCCACAGCGCTGTGTCTCACACGCTGACACCTCACTTCACCCACCTCAGCAGCCATCTTGAGCGAGGTAAGGGTGGCGGTGTAGTCGTTGCACCCCTCCCGCCCTCCCAGCCTACTTAAGGGGCGGAGAGTTCTTTAGCCTGCAAAATCATTTGTTTCACTTTCTCCCCTGAGGCGGAAGCCGAGGGCTCCTTGCCTAATCTTGTGCACTGATTTACGCTGTGATTTGCAATAGCGTGTTTAAAAATGTAAGCTGTGATTTACAATAGCGTGTTTAAAAATGTAAGCTGTGATTTACAATAGCGTGTTTTAAAAATTGTAAATATCTTAATTAGCCTGTTTTAAATATTGCGCTCACCTCGGCGCGAGAGTAACGTCGCCTCGAGGTCCCACATAGGCTCCTGTAGTCCACAGTCCACAGCGCTGTGTCTCACGCGCTGACACCTCACTTCACCCACCTCAGCAGCCATCTTGAGCGAGGTAAGTGGCGGTGTAGTCGTTGGACCCCTCCCGCCCTCCCAGGCTACTTAAGTGGCGGAGAGTTCTTTAGCTTGCAAAATCATTTGTTTCACTTTCTCCCCTGAGGCGGAAGCCGGGGGCTCTTTGCCTAATCTTGTGTACTGATTTACGCTGTGATTTGCAATAGCGTGTTTAAAAATTTAAGCTGTGATTTACAATAGCGTGTTTAAAAATTTAAGCTGTGATTTACAATAGCGTGTTTTAAAAATTGTAAATATCTTAATTAGCCTGTTTTAAATATTGTGCTCACCTCGGCGCGAGAGTAACGTCGCCTCGAGGTCCCACATAGCCTCCTGTAGTCCACAGTCCACAGCGCTGTGTCTCACGCGCTGACACCTCACTTCACCCACCTCAGCAGCCATCTTGAGCGAGGTAAGGGTGGCGGTGTAGTCGTTGGACCCCTCCCACCCTCCTCCCACTTCCCCATGTATAAGGGCACTAGCTTCTCCCGTCCGCGCAGCGGGCTGGTGCAGCGGGCGCGCCGACGGCGCGCCGAAGGCGCGCCAAAGGCAAGCCCGTCTGCGCCGGGACCGGGCCGAGGGCCATACCCCCTGGCCGATTGCTCTGTACCTCAGACCTATTCTACTCGCGAACGACCCTGTTAGGACTCAGACCACCGGCCGACTCGACTTGCCCACGACGCGATCCCTCAAACACATTACATGACCTCGGTGTGACCTGCCCACACTGCAGCTACTCTATCCCTTTACATGCAGCTATCGTGCACTCTAAGCATTCGACCATTATTAAAGACCAATCGTTTCTAATAGCACTCATTAACGCCCGCTCACTATGTAAACATAGCCAGGAAGTAGCCGATCTCATTATCGATAACAAGCTTGATATTCTTTTTGTTACCGAAACCTGGACTAATGAGTCATCAGAACCAGACTTAGTCACCGCGGTTCCTAGCGGTTACAAAGCTTATCGGCAAGACAGAGCTAGGAAAAAAGGAGGTGGTCTAGCTATTATAGCTATGGACCGCCTCACCGTCACAATCACCCCTATTCCCTCTATCCATTGTGAAGCACTACAGTTTAGAATAAAGCTCTGCTCACTATCCAGTTTCAAGGGAGCATTGATTTACCGCCCCCAGGGACAAAAACTGGTTTCCTTGCCAATTTTACTACAATGATGGAAACTTTAGCTACAGAAAACACGCTAACTGTTTTAGGCGACTTCACTTTCCACTTAGACCAGGCTGACCAAACTGATACAGCCTCTCTTATAGCGGACATGGAAACACTGGGGCTGAACCAATTAGTCGCCAAGGCCACGCACTTAGCAGGCCACACACTAGACGCTATATTCTCCAATGTGGACGGCCTCCAAATAACGGACATCCGTCCAATGCCGTGGACTGATCACTATGCCATATTCGGTAAAATTACCACCAACTCCCTACAAAATATGAAACCCGCCACAATAGACCATGCCCCCTTCAAAGATTGGAAGAATATCAACCCAACTGAGCTGAAAACACAGTTGGACAATACTAGTCCATCGGTATCCACTGACTCCAACGTGGCCACACAACAATTTTACACCTGGCTTGCTCAGGCTACTGAGAACACCGTCCCCATTAAAACTTTGTCCAGGAATAGATCAAAACCGACTGCCCCATGGTATTCCAACGAGCTAAGACAGCAAAAACAAATTAACAGGAACCTGGAAATATGCTGGAGAAAAACCTACAACATAGCAAGCAAGAAAGCCTATAAAGATGCTCTGGCACTTTATAAATCCATGATCATTAAAGCAAAAAAACTATTTTATACCAATCAAATCGATCATGCCAAAAACTCCAGTAAACATCTATATGAAATCACTAAGACACTGGCAGGAAACGCCCCCGACCTTATTCCCCCTCCTTCCCAAGCTCTCTGCGAGGCCTTGGCAAAATTCCTCTTCACTAAGGTGGACGATATTTTTCAAGCTTTCACATCTAAACCATCTATGACGAACGTGGCTCCATCTTGTCCACATCTAACTACTGTTTTTACTAGTTTCCAGAAATTGACAGATGACCACATAAAAAGCATAGTCTCTACAATTAAAACAGGCTCTGCTCTAGACCCCTGCCCTTTCTCAGTGTTACCACCAGTCCTGGACTCCATTATACCAACGCTGACACAAGTTTGCAATTCCATCTTGTCCTCAGGGAATTACCCTAATTTACTAAAGAAAACTTTATTGAAACCCCTACTAAAAAAACCTGGCCTAGACAAAAATGAACTCAAAAACTACAGGCCCATTGCGAGTCTACCGTTTTTGGCCAAACTGGCCGAAAAGGCAATGAATTCCCAACTCTCAGATTACATCGAGAAACATCGTTTGTTGGATGACTCTCAGTATGGCTTTAGGAGATTTCACGGGACTGAAACCGCCCTTATCAAGGCTGCCGACGACGTCAGGGCCATAAGGGATCAAGGTGGGACTGCTATTCTAGTCTTTTCTTGATCTGTCAGCAGCTTTCGGCACGGTCGACCATAACACCCTGGTCGATCGTGTCGGAAGGCTAGGCATCAGTCACTCTGCCAAAGACCTGCTTGCCTCCTTTCTCGCTGAGAGAACTCAAGCGGTCACCCTTGGACCGTTCCAGTCCGCTCAACTCACATTGCCATGCGGTGTCCCCCAAGGCTCATCCCTCAGTCCGACACTATTTAATATCTATGTGTCGGACCTTGCAAATGTCATCAGAGCATATGGGATGAGCCTAACATCTTATGCGGACGACACGCAGCTGGTACTGGCCATTAAGGGTGATGGAGGACAGGTTGCCCACAACTTTAAAAATGGAATGACGGAAATAGGAGCATGGATGGCCACAAACTGTCTCAAACTCAACTCAGAGAAGACTGAGGTAGTCATCTTTGGACCTCTTCTCCCAGAATGGCCATCATGCTGGTGGCCACCGGCCTTTGGTACACCCCCCATCCCAAACGCAAAGGTCAGGAATCTGGGAGTCTTTTTCGACAAAGGTCTCAGCTTTATGGACCATGCAAACAAAGTTGCGACAACGGCCCATTATAAATTAAAAATGATAAGGAAGATTAGCCCCTTTCTTCCAGAGGCATTAATCAAAACACTGGTATGTTCCTTAGTCCTGTCTTCACTAGACTATTGTAACGGACTCTTTCTTGATGCTCAGGCTAGGGTCATAAACAAGCTTCAGTCCATACAGAATGCGGCGGCACGCTTGCTCTCTGGTACAGCCAAATTTCACCTCATTTCAGAAACGATAAGACAATATCACTGGCTCACCATCAAAAATAGAATAAAGTTTAAGTCCTTATGTATAGTCTATAAAGCCCTCAATAACCAAGGACCTCATACTTTGAAGGATCAACTAAAACTTTACATTCCCCGCAGACATCTTCGATCCTCGGAGCTGCATCAATTACTTATTCCTCGATCAAAGACGGTGTCATGGGGTGACCGCCGTTTTCTTGTGGCTGCTCCTAAACTATGGAACACACTTCCTCAACACATTAAGATGAGCCCCTCTCTCCTTCAGTTTAGGAAACTTGTAAAGACATGGCTGTTCAACTAATAAATCATCTGCACAACTATGAAACAAATGAACGGTCCAGCGCCGAGACGCCCTAGGGTATTCGCCGCGCTCTACAATGTCAAAAATAAAATAAATAAAATAAAATAAATAAATAACCTGCAGAGCGACAAGCAAAGTAGCGATAACCTCTGTTATTGCTACTTTTCTTATGCCTGCTTCAAAACTGACTTAGCCATGATATCCTATGTAAGGTGGATATCATGGATAAGTATGCCTTGCCCTATCAGCAAGCTTTCGCCAAACGTTGTGTGGTTATCGCTGTATTTCCAGCGATAATCGCATAATTGGCAGCTTGCGCTCTGAATTTTATCCCTTTGGAGTTAAGCGTTGCTGATAGCCCGCTATCTCGCAACAGACATAGGAGACACTTCTGGTGTTGCCCCATTTTTTAGAAACAATGCAGACTGGCACAACCAACCCCAGGGTCTGAGCCTAGAATTTGGAAACACTGAAACGTCTCCAGTTTAAGAGACATCTCTCCTCTGGGGCCCCTGAACACCTCGTTCTCACACTGTGTAACCATGCTTGTTTTTTCCTGACTTAATCACCACTGTGAAGTGTTCTTCTCAAATAATGATGTAGAGGCAGCGTATTGATAATAACGTAGATTTATTGGAGAGAAGATAATTTGATCCTAACAAGCTTGAGCCAACCGATTCATCTGGAAAACTGGAACCACTCTTCACTCCGAGTGTTCCAGGTTCCAGATCAGAGAGGAGGACACCACACATCTCCCTCCTTAAATAAAAGAAAGAATGCACATGCAGAAAAAAAAAAAAAGAAATAAAGAAAGAAATGGAAGAAATAAAATAAATAAATAAATGAATAAATAAATAAATAAATGAATGAAGCATTACATTTATAGGAAAAACAATTGTACAACTTATCTTTTCATAACATAGTCCTTGCACCAAACTGGTGAACACTTTTGCCTTAGACTCGATCTTTGATAATCTTGTTGGTATGCACTATGACTCTGCACACACTTACGCCAATTTACGTTCCCATGAACTGTTCTCCCATCAAACCTGTGGGAACCATAGGCTTGGAGACCTTTACCACCTTAGAAAGACTCCAAACATTTCCATCAGTCAATTCCACAACTTGTTTACCTACTCTAACAACTTGCATGGGATCAGAAAACCTGGACTCACCAGATCTAATAAAACCAGACTTCCTCACGCGTACCCATTCCCCAATGCAGCATGGAACATTGACTACAGAGAGTGACTCTTTTGACTGGAATTTATTAGACAGACATCGAGGATCATTAGACAAAGACCTCGAAACTCCATTACATCTCAAATCTCTCCTCCATTGTTGACTCATATTACATATTCCCCTTCTACCACGTATTTTCTCAAAAGGGGACAAGTCACCTTCCTTTCAAGGAGTATTCCTATAGTTCCACAAAAGTTTTCTCACAGCTTCATAACAATTTTGACCATTACATAAAGCAAGCTGCAAACCTTCTTTCAGCACTTTAATCCATCGTTCCACAATCCCATTTCCCTGTGGGTAATACACAGAGGAACGTTTATGGAGTATCCCATGATTGTCAAAATATGATTTCATTTCACATGAGGTGAATTGAGTTCCATTATCAGACAAAACAAAAATTGGAAAACCTTCCTTCTCAAATATGCAATTCAGGAAATCAATGACTACCTTAGACGAAACATGCGGCACAAATTTTATTTCGGGCCACTGATAAAACTGATCGATTAATACAATGGCGTAGGCAGGATTGAGACCAAAACTCATAGGGCCAGCAATGTCTATCAATACACATTCCCATGCTCTAGAAGGTCTAGAAATGAAATTGTGTTGATACTTTACTGTCTTCATAGACTTGTCGCTAACTGCACACTCAATGCATGATCTAACCTTTCTTTCTATGGATCTATGTATACCAGGACACCAAAATTCACATCTGATTCTCCTTTTCATTGTGGTCATGCCAGGATGTGCCTCATGAGCCACGTCTAAAATAATCTCCCTGAAATCACGAGGTACAACTAGTTGGAACCCTCTTAATAGTATGTCGTTTTGAATAGATAACTCTTGGGCAATCTGAAAGAACGGCAATAAATCAAGAGAGAGCACAGCTTTGTTTGGCCACCTGTCCTTCACAAATGACACAACAAATTTGTAATCCTCATCATTATTACAAGCAACTCTCCATGGTTCCTCTTTTATGCACCCATTAGAGACTTCACAAATAGATACAACTCTATCTGCGTCTTCATCGCAAACAACCATGTTGTCATCAGCAATAGGAAGTCTTGAAAGACAATCTGCTAAAACATTTTTAGTACCCAGAATATATTCCACATGAAAATGAAAGTCTTGTAATTTGTACTGCCACCTAGCTATTCTGGCTGTTGCTTTACCGCATCCCTTCGTTGTGAACAAATCTACTAGTGGGAGATGGTCGGTTCTCACTACAAATCTTGAACCGTACACATATTTGCGAAAGTATTCAATTCCCCACCAGCCGGCTAAGGTTTCTTTTTCCAAAGTGGAATGTTTGTCTTCTGCTCCACGCAATGGCCTGAATGCAAAAGCAATTGTAACAAGACCACCTTTTTGCTTTTGCATGAGGACAGCCCCTAAGCCTACGTTACTAGCATCTGAAATTATGACAGATTCACAAGAAGTATCAAAAGGAGATAGCGCAGGTGCAGAAGCTATGCACTTTTTTAGATAATCAAATTGTTCTTTACAGTTTGAGTCCCAAACAAATAATTGATGACTTTTCAACAAATTCCTTAAATGTTTAGTTTTATCTGCAAAGGACGGAATAAACTTGGCATAATATTCAGCTAATCCTAAAAAGGACAAGAGTGGATCTTTGTTTAAGGGTTCCGGAGCTTCTTCAATAGCTTTTACTTGACTATGCTTGGGTGAGATACCATTCTTGCTAATAGAGTGCCCAAGGTAATCAACTGACTCCACACCAAATTTACATTTTTCTTTGGTAAAGGTTAACCCATTGTCTTGAAGGATAGACAATACCTTATGCAAAATTTCAGAATGCTCATTTACATTCTTTGTAAAAACCAATATATCGTCCTGAAAATAAAGTACATTAGATAGGTTCTTAAATAATTTATGCATGACTCGCTGGAAGACTGAAGAGGCTGAAACCAACCCAAATGGCATTCTTTTATATCGATACGCACCCTCTGTTGTGATAAAATATGTCAAGTGTTTACTGTCCTCGTGCAATGCTATATGCGTTAGATAAATCTAACGTGGTAAAAATAGTGGCATCTTTGAGTTTTGTGAACATTTCACCTATATTCGGGAGAGGATGTCTGTCGACCCAAACATTGGAGTTTAGATCTCTCATGTGGACACACAGTCTCAACCTTACCATTCGGTTTATGGGCAACCACGACTGGTGAAAGCCATTCAGAAGATTCTATCTCTTCTATAACATCTAATTCACACAACCTTTCTAATTCTTCCTTGACATAATCTCTTAATGATAACGGAATATTCCTGACTTTATGAACCTTTGGAATGGCATTGTGCTTCAATATGATTTTATGTACAAATTTCTTGAGAAGTCCTAAATGTGGAGAAAACACTTTCGGAAATAGTTTGTCCCAATCACTATCAGATGCAGAGCTGACTTGGTTAATTATATCTGAGTATCCTAATACCTGCAGAGGGTGGTTAGGATCTACTTTAATCATCAAATCACGTTGTTGTGGCCATCCTAACAAACATGAACCCTCTTTGGCAACATAAACTCTTGAAAGTATAGTTTTACCTTTAAATGAAATATCAGTAGTGAAATAACCTAAAACCTCTATCGGTTTTTTGCCATAACCAACTAACCTAATATCAGATGGTAGTAATGCTACATTGGGAAATTCTTTTAACCGTTCATCTCCTATCAGTGTGTGCCTGGCATGGTCACCTACATCCGTCCATCCACGTCACAACGAGTTCTTGGAAAACCAGACTCTTAAGCCTTTAGGACTTCCCCTGCTTGGATTATTGATTTGTCCAAGAACCTGTTTATTATGCATTTACATCTATTCCTTAGGGGTTCATTCATGACGTTCCTCTGCCTGACTTTTACGTCAATACTGGCATTCCTAAAACACCTTCTAGGTATAAATACACCTTCACTTGCCATGGCAAACCACGGCTCGCCACGGCAAGCTCAGAAGGAATTTGAGTCCCCACCTGATGCACTGACCAGACGCTGTCATCCTCCTCGCAGAGAATCCAGCTCCAGTGTTTCTGACTCCCCTTGCGGGGTGTTAGAGATTGAGACCCGGAAAGAGATTCCAACCTCTCTCATTCTAAGGTATGGAGTAGACTAGAACCTAGAGGGACTCTTGGCAACTCTTGGCAAAAACTAACTATAGTCAAACAGCACCTACTTCTTACCTTGTACTACACTTAGGTTAGGTACACTGGGGTAGAACAATTTAGAAGCACCAAATGAGTATTCACATTTTAGCCTGTGTTATTTATGTATGTATTTTATGAATATATGTCATAGCTACAACCGATGCTATTGCAGTATTATTTTAACTTACTGCTAACGCTGTACGTATTATACTTCGCATTCTGTTTTACGATTGTAGCAGCTCATATCTCTTACATGAGAAATAAGACTATTCAATAAACCCTTTTTATTGAAACTCTGTAGAAACGAAACATGCACGATTAACTGAGTGAAACTGTTATCTATTGTTTCCACGATTCTGAAACTGTTCCGATTCTAAAGGGATATAAAGTTGTCATGTTTATGCGGTTTTCAGAGACTCATCCCTTCTGGTTCATTCGAGAAGTATCTAGTGACCTCTGAGCTAGCTGGCACACACGTAATTAAGTTTAATGTACTCAATAGAGACATACTGACCTCAGTCCTATGTTAAATCTATAGTGTATATTATTCCAATGCGCAGAGTCTATCAGTGATATAGGAACTACACTACAGGGCCATGTTGCGCCCTATTTACAAAGTGACGCATCTAGGCATATGCGTTACTTTGTAAACCCCTGCGCTACATTATACCTGAGTCAGATATAATGTATGCAGGGTGGACATTCCCCCGAATCCAAACCTCGTAGAAGTGGCACAGTGAAATGTATAAGATTTCAGTGCGCCACTTTTAGGACGGCATTGCGTTAAATCCTTACACCTGCCTCATAGCAGGCGTAAGGGTGACTCAGTGCTATGTTCATAGCCCTCCCTCCTGCATTGTTGGAGTTGCCTCCCACTTCCGACACAACTCCAGCAATGCGTCAGTTGACATTCTGTCATTCCTTGCCATATGATGCATCTTACAGTAAATATGACGCATTCTTCATGTCGCAAGGAGGGTGCACTGAGAAGTGATGCATCGCTGTTTTCATGCAGCGATGCGTCACTTCTCATGAATAAGGCCCTCATTCTTTTGTGTGCATGCATAGCGTGAAGTATTATAGTGCTTGCTCCATTTCAGGTTCCACTGAAAGATGGAACATTACCTTTGTGCATGATGTGTTGATCACATCTCTTCAAATGTCATCGAAAGGACTTTCGCTATGTGCTCAACCAACTGAGTGAGCACAGGTTTCCTGTCCATCTGAAGGGAGCTGCAAAGCCCTGGCTATCCTTTTTCTTTGAAAAGCTGAATATTATCTATGCCTCCTTTTCAGCAGAAGTCAGAAACCATCCATAGCTAGAGGCTTGGTTTGACCCCTACAGGTGGGAATGTTAAGCTCGGGCATTTGGCCCCATTTTAGCAAAGGATATCACATCCCTTTGTTAAATCATTAAATCGAGAACTCCATCTTACCTAATCTGCCCTGCTATCATGGAACAGGGGTGTGAAGCTATTCACCCGGTTCTGTGTGATCTTATCAATCTTTCTGGCTTCTGGATGCGTTCCCGGGCAGTGAAAACACGCTATTGTGGTACCTCTCCTTAAAAAAACACTACTTCTATTAGAGATTGGTTGATTAGGGCTATGTGATCCGCCATGTTTTTTTTCAAATAGGGGTAACCTGCCCAACTTTAAGGCAGTCAGGGATCGATCCTTGAGGTAGGGGGGCATCAACTATCTTGGTCCAACAAGGGAGTAAGGATATTTTAATCTCACTGAATACTTTCACTGGTAAAGTGGTTTGAGAGTTTTAGTGTTGTTAGGATTTTGAGAATGGCTCTTTCATCACGGGTTTTGAATATGCTCCATATAGCATTGTTTTTGGGGTCTGTAATGAGAAACATAGTGGCTCAGCAATCTCGGCAGCGGGTGCTAATATGAGATGTTAAAGGAGGGTGCTCCTTAGCTATCCACAAATAACTTTTGATCTTTCTTGTCTTTTCTGTGAGGAAGGAGGCAACATCCTCACAGTTTGGCTGTGGATTAGACCCTGTAGGGGAATGGTTGGGTTGTCTATTGTATTGTAGCTTGACAAGTTGGAATAGAATTTTTGGATGATTTTTTTAGTTGTATGTGGCACTCCGTTTAGTGGAGCTGCAAATAATTCAATGAAACACCATCCTGGCCAGCGCGCGGGAGTGAATCAATCCTCGTCACCCTGGATTGATTTACTCCCGCACGCTGTCCATTATGGTGTTTCGTTTCCATATGAAAGGTTGAATTAATTGCAGCTCCACTTAACAAAGCGCCACATACTTTGTGCGCATTGGCTCTGACGACTCACCCCGGCGACTACCCATATTAAGGATAAGCACGCTAAATATCAACCCGGCGGCCCCTACTACATGCGAATATGACGCTCAAACTGTTGTTTTTTCCCCCCCGCAGACTGTTGTACACGCAGACTAATCCCAGGGCACCCGAGCACGGCTAGTTCCCCGGTGCGCGTTTGAGCCCCATTACCTCACCACTAACATCTCAGTAAACCAAATCAATACTTGGCCCAAGAATATCCTAGGAAGCAGACTCGATCTGTCTACGCTCACATACTATTTCCTCCTGGTAGTAGCTCCACCACAAGTGAAGTTTAAATGCAGAGAATCCAAAGACAAGCGGCACAATTCTGTACCTTCCTTAGACCACTACGACGATCCCACTTGGGACTGAGGCCACAGTAGAGATTTCAGGTTGCTCACTTATTGTCCTGAAGATGATCTTAAGTCCCTAAAAGAATGAAACGCCGTCGACCCTCACAACAGGAACTCTCTCAATTGTACTGACTTTATGTGAAGTTCCCTCTTTTTGTTGTCAAAGCGATGTAATGTTTTTAAGTTCACTTCACTTTGTCACATTACACATTTTTCACTCAATGTGGGCACCTGTTTATTTTGACGATTCCTAATCATGCGTGTGTAAAATAAAATGCCTGTTTTACACCACATATGTCCCCCTACTATTTGTGTGCTCCCTCAATGATTAATTGACTAAAATGTTCCTTGTGTCCCCCCCTGGGGACCCCACATGTTTGCACAGGACCCGATTAGACCATTTTGAACCATTGTTTCCCTTAACACATGTTAACCCCAGGTTCTTCTAACGGGGTACCCTTGTTCTACCATACTAGCTCAAATGCACAAAGCAAGAAGATGAGCTGAACTGGTTACCCCATACTTGATGGTCTAGTGGCATTTGGTCATTGGGTTGTTTAGATTAAACCTTGACCGACTGTGCGCTAGCAACAGGTCCACTGCCCATGGACCTAATGCTAGTGATCAACTTTGAATTGCATATTAGTGGAATTATTGCACTTGGTGCCAGCTACAAATAGCACCAAAATAGGTCTTGTCACATCGCGCACGTTACAACCACATTAAAATTATAGATTCATCTGCAGAGACCAGTGCAAATACAGCAGGCTGTGCAAGAACTGAAGAAAGGCAACACCTAACTACTTTGATCTTCACTTTTTCAAAACTTTGCATTAAGGACCGTTGAAGAAAGTTTCAGTCAACAACTGTACTTTGATAATCAACTAACTTTTAATGATCCGCTTGCTGTTAATGAACATTAATCTTTTAAATTACCTGGGATCTGCTACTGCTCAATTACTGTGATGTGTCCATCTTAAGGGATCATGTCTCTAGGGTCAATTGGAGTGGTGTGGCTCACTGGTTAGAGGCGGCAGACCCGAAAGCAGAGAACGGCCTGGGACCAGGGTTCAATTCCCGACGCGGCAGGGTCGTGGAACAGGGTCAGCAGCCTCGATAATTCTCGCCTCGGTGCCTACTCTAACCAGGGATCACACTCTGCAACTCTGGGCATTAGCTTGCCTCATCTCTACAACGGCCCCCCACATTCGTCGGGGATACCTGGTTTCACCTTGGAGATACCCAGTAGGGACCATCTCACAGGGATAACCAGGGCGGGTTCCCCAGCGGTCTACAGCGCCACGACGCCTCAGGGCAGCAGTGCGCTTTACAAGACACATACATACAATAAGGTGATGAAAAGCTGGCTTATAAGAGAGCACAAGCTGAGAGGAGCACTCAGACTAATTTCTCCAAGATTTATTCTCACACGAGGTTGTTTTATTTATGTCATGCACACCCAGCTGTGACTGTGTGCACTACAGTGACTTCAGGGCAGGACAAGAAACCAAAATCAACCCTAACAAAAATGTTCAGACCAGCCCACACTGCATCTGTGGGGTCATGGAAGCCCACCCCGGTGTGAAAGCAGTACCATAGCCGTCAGCCAACCAGAGTGATAGAGTGGCCAGTCCTGCCCTGGATTCCTAACGAGAAGTGTGACCTGTGCCTGTAATATTTTTTTGTAGTTGTCTTTTCTCAACGGTAAGTGGAGTAGTGTCATTGTCTACGAACTGTGTATGAACTAGGAAGTCCGTTAGGGAAGATTTTCAAGATTGCCACATAAGATACATTCAGGGTCAATAAGCCTACTAAGCGCTGATGCACATGGTCACTAGTTATCTAAATCAATGCCAAGATATTAAAGATCTGCCCCTCCTGAACCTCTGTTGGACACCCAGATTAAACACCTCACTCACCAGTTTTGTCCTTTTCAGTTCACTACTGCTTATACTCTGATGGTGAGCAGGAGACCTGCTAATGTAGCCATTTCCATTGCAGCAGAATCTGCACAATTGTCATCCAGATCTTGCCCGCAGAGCCTGGATTTGTTTAATTCACTTTTTCTAATACTGCGCTGGTGAGGAGAACTTCAAACTCTCCAAATGTATCACATTTCCCTGTTCATTGTAGCAGTATCGGCATAATTGTCATACTTATAGCGCCCAAGAGCTAAGGCAGACCTTTGGTCCAATGGTCTCAAGATGAGAACAACCACTGGTGCCCCTATAAACCCAGATACTAACCACTCCTAAGGTTAATCACTTCCAAACCTAAAGGTATTGATAAGGTAGGATACGATAATTAAAGATACCATAAGATAAGATAAGATAAGATAAGATAAGATAAGATAAAGATAATATAAGATAAGATAAAGATAAAGATAAGATAAGATAAGATAAGATAAGATAAGATAAGATAAGATAAGATAGGATAAGATAAGATAAGATAAGACAAGACAAGAAAACAAGGTATGAGATCTGCATTGCCTATCGTGGGGTACAAATACTGGTCTGCTGTGCAGTCTCTGTTAGCTAGCAGGACCACAATGTTCTAATAGGCAAATTCCAACAATTTCAAGATATAAAAGAGGACATAGTAAAAACACATTGATAACAAAAGGGAGAAGTGGAAGAGCAACAATCAGAGAAAGAAAATGGCAAAAAGGAGATAGAGTTTTAAAAAACATTGGAGGAAACTGCACAAATGGAAGAGAAATTAATATGGAAAAGGGAGACAATAAGGGAGTCAAACCAGTAAAAAACAAAATCCCACTGAGAAAGCCCAGTTGGTTAATGCACTAACTTCAAAACATTGTTTGATTATCATATTTCTTATGGGTTAAATCATAGACAAGTGCATTAATGTGTATTGTAGATGACATAAAAATATTTGCATCACTTCATAATTTGATAAAGTTTGCATCAATGTGGCATTGTGAGAACTGGAAAGGGTTGTAGAAATTGATAAAGTATGTGCATTTGCGACTTGTGAGAGTGTAGTAGATGTACCAATGGCAAGGGGGTCACCTGCATAGATTCTTTACCACTAATATTTCAAAGGTCTCCTTGCTGGGGGGTGGGGGGGGTGCTCCCTTGACCACTCGGTTTAAATCATATCCATTTTCAGCAATGGTATTTCATTGGTTAAACGATAATTTTTTCCTGCAATTTTCTTTGAATTTCTTCTCAGTAACGTGCGTGACGCACCAGCGGTGCAACCGGCTGATTGATATTTACAAGCACACGTAAAGCCACCTGCGTGATTTTACCGGTGCTTGTAAATATCGCTCCTTTTCACGCAACACTTTGCGTGCTAGGGCGGGCATGGGTGTTGGTGTGGGTGTTCCCATGCAACACCTATGTCCACTGATGCTTTTCCAGATTTACGAGGAATAGGGGTGGCACAGTGAGGTGCAATGAGGAGAAATGTTTTCATTTCTCCTCGTTTTTTACTCTTTCAATGCGTGCTGCATTCTACAGCACACATTGGATAAGGAAAATCACCTCCAATCATTGTTTTTTTGAAGGAAGGTGTCCCTCATGACGCTGGCATGCTTGCACCATGGTGCCAGGGTGCCTGCGCCAGTGCATGGCAGCAGTTTGTGTGCCAGCACAAGGGGAAGCACAGAGATGTGACATATTGTAGTAAATATGTTGCATTTCAATGCTTCAAAACAAAAGCAGCGCTGGCACAGCAAAATGACTGGCAGAACCGTGCTGCGTTTGTTTCATGCAAATCTGCCCTAAATGACTAAAGAGCACTTCAGCGCAATATACAGCAGTGCAAAATTACCAAACATGTAAATGCTCAAAAACACTTCAGCGTGATATGCAACTTTCTTTCAAAATGTAAAATAACAAAAACAGTACAAAGTTCCTTTCATGATGATGTTGGTTAAGAAAGTAATGATCCTATCGGATTATAGCTGAGAGAGGACCTACAACCTGGGAAAAGAAAACAGAAGTCTTCCTGCTGCAACCGGAGTCTTCTTTCAGAAACCGGAGAACAAGAGCAGCTGCTGCTCAAGCTCCGGGTTCTCAATAACTAGCAATGAGAACAGGGTGTGGCCCCTAGTTCAATGGCTCAAAAGAAGCTTCTAGAACAGGGTGTGGTCCCTATTCGCTTCCTGATTCCAGCAGAGGGGGTAAAGTACTGGAGCTAAGAAGCGACAAAAGGCCTTGATAACATCATAGTCTGCAAAAAGCATTGGCACAGACAAGTGGCAAAGTCTCAACAAGCATTGGCAAAGACAATAGAAAAACAGTAAACAGGTGCCAGACAAGGTGCACTAGGAATCTAATGTGGCAGAATCGTGACACGTTGTTATGCTCGACCTAATGAAGGACTGTATAGGAAATTAAGTCTCAGCACTTGAAGTGTTAACAAGACCAAAATATATTTATGTGACATGGTATGAAGTTAGATTACTAAGCACTAGACATCAAATATGGTAACACTAAGTACCAATATTTACAAGAGAGTTAAGGCACCTGATGCAAAGATCTATATTGCAAGATATAATACTGGTAGGCTGAGTTAAGTGGTTTATAGGCTTGCTGGAGAAGTCTGTGTGTAATGCGGAGTCATAGCTTGAATCATTCAATTGCGTTGGGGCTCTGTCTTTTTTAGAGAATAACGTATACATTGTATAGTACAGATTTCTATTTAACGTAAGAGAGCGCAGTGTGTTAATGCTTTTGTTCTAGAGAGCCTTAACTAGGGGAGAAGTCATGAGTTGTAATCATTTAAAATTGCTTAGTGAGTTATGTATCCACTCCAAATATCTACATTCAACCTGAAACCTCTCTGAGTATTCTAACTAGTGATGTACCTTACATCAATGGAGTCCCCATACCCACCCTTCTTTATGCAGATGATGCGGTCCTGATGGGCCGCACTCCCAAGGCACTCCGTATTTTAATTTCAGGCTTTGTCCTTTTTATGGCTGATTTAGGCCTAACAACTAATTTTAAAAAATCATTGATCATGAGCTGTGGGCCTAAAAATCACAAAATCTCACAGATCAACTCAGGGTCAAATGTCCTAAAAAGCACCAGCACTTTCCCCTACCTAGGGTTGCTATTTTCAAACAGTGGTACGTGGCATGCACATGTATCTTATGCCAGGAATAAGTTGGGTAAGGCTATTAACTGTGTAACCTCCCTAAGACAACCCAACCAAGCTGATGTAATAACTCCCCTGGTTAAGATATATCAAACCCAATGTATGCCAACTGGCACTTATGGGGCAGAAGTTTGGGGTTATACCAACTGCTCCCATATTCAAAGAGAAGAAAATAGATTTTGCCGTAAGATATTGGGGGGGGTTATTTGTTCACCCAATTATGTATGTCATAATGAATTAAATATTCCATACATAGAGGATTTCGTGAGATCTAGACCAGCCCTATTCTGGATAAAGATATGGAATAATACGGCTGCTACCCTGACGCGTGAAATTATCTTGGACTGTCTAAAGTGTGATAGGGGACACCACATACCATGGTTGAAAGCAGTAAAAGAGTGCCTTGTAAGTATAGGGTTGGGCTCTCTGTTTACATCACCAAACTTAATAAATCGCTCCCATAAGACCATCACTTTAAGGGCATTGTATGATTTATACAGTGAAGAGCGTAATAGAAAGAACCTGACTAAATGCACTGTTGTAAAATACATGGCCTATTCTGAACCGCACACTAAACAACCTGGCCTACCGTATAGATATTTGCGCCTGCATCTTGGCGGATGGGTTAGGGGTTTACTGTTTCGTTTCCGAGATGGGAGTATAGTTAATCTACTGAACTTCCCGCTGGGATATAATAAACACCTCGAAACTTTAAATTGCCCTTGTAACCCTGACATGAAGCAAAATCTTATGCATTTCTTGTTCTTTTGTGGTTTCTATAAAAAGCTCACTGGACATTATCTTATGCCCTATTGCAGAAAAAATGGGTTGACTAACTTTAAATTAGCATCTCGGTCCCTCTTATTATTGGGATCAGATGAAGTTATTTTCAGGGTGAGCTGTTTCCTTAAAGCTGCTGTTAGACTGAGAACCACTTTAAATACTGAGGTATAACCTTTGCACACTGCACTTTCGATTATGTATTTTAGAGAATTTTTATCTGTCTGTTTTATCTTGTTGTAATAAAAAAAAATTTCATGTGTATGCAGATAAAATTTATGATAATGTGCTAGCCATCCTTTTTTTAATCATGGTTTTTAAAATTGTGTTCTTAATAAGTGTTTTTAAAATAGCGTTTTTAAATAGTGCTGTAAAATACTTTCTTTTCCTTTTTATGAAGGGACAAATTTTGTATAGATGCGAAATTGTAAATGAAATTTGATTATGCCCGTTTGTCCTCGGATTTATTCTCCAATTGTCATTATTGAATTGAATGTTTTTAAATGCATTTTGTTTGTACTTTTATGGATGTTCTTTTATTCCGAATAAAGATCTTTTGACTTTGACTCATAATTTTGAATTGTTGTAGATTTTAACTCAATCTTCGTTACTTGTTGTTGCTAAAATGGTTTTGGTTGGCTGGGAATGATTTGTTATTAAGATTTAAAAGCATCCATTTTGTATTACATAAATACATCAACCATCCTCCTGGGTCTAGGATGCTCTGTCTGGAGCTCTCTCTGCTCCACCCATAGAAGCTATTTGGACAGCAGCCTTTCTCCAACTAGTACCTCTTCCAGGACTTAGCGCTGTAGAAGAACTTCACCTGACCACACATTTGGAATGCAAAACTACCATGAGTGGCAAATGCCACAGATGGAGATGTAGCAATAGGGGGTAGTAACAGCTGAGGGCAAGGAAAACCCCATCTCTGTTCTGTTATTGTATGGCCTGAGACTATTAATCCCATAGATTTTGACATGTTCTCTGGTGCTCCCATCCCAAGAAAGACCATTTAAATATTTCTGCTTTCTCTGATCCCACATATTCTCCTTACTCATTTTAGACATGACAATTCATTAGAAGTCTATCCTAACTTTTACTGAGACAATCAGTGTGCAGCTAAGCCTCCAGACATCCAGATTTATGTAAACAATCCTTACCCATTGCTTTTAACCTGTACCAAAGACATGTGGCTTCAAGATTTGGTCCCATCATAGAAGCTTCCGTGGGACAACCCTAAGAATATAAATGTTATATTTTCTCTAGGTAAACTGATGACCCTGTGCAGAACACTGCCAGTTGATAATAATCTATTTATAAATGCAGTGGCATTTATAGAGTGAAAACCTAGCGAGGATGCAACTATGCACTGAGCAGTAGGTGAGAGTTCAGTGGAACAACACAAGATCGCAATCCAGTGGGTACATAAAAAAAAAGTTTTTATTGAGTAACCTTAACAAAAAATGCAAAAGCCCTTGATCAATCTCCATTGTAGGACGGAAGAAGCCAAATTTTTTAAAATCCAGATGGCCTTCTTCATAAGTTACAGTCTTAGTAGTTCCAGGAATGTTCTGAGTGGTGGTTGAGGTATCATCGTGCAAAACCTCCAGGAGTGAGCATGTTTTTTCGTCACTCTGAGAGTAATTCTGACCTCTCCATTGAATGGAACTTACTGTCGGATCTGAATGAATATGGAGGTGTTTGGACAAAAATATCGAGTTGCAATTATCGGGGGTCACAAAAATTGGCAAGACAATGTTGTGGCACAAAAATAAAGTGATGCATAAATAAAGGAGACAACAATATAGATTTTTTCAGTAAGTAATATCATTTTTAAAACCATCATTGTTTTTAATATCAATTTTAAAAATATAGTTGTAAAAATGATTGTTTTAAAATTGCTTTAATGTATGTAAGCTCCTATATTAATAGTAGTGTTTGTGCAATTGCTATTCATTTTTGTATATAGTTTGTATATTTAAGAGATTTAAATATTTGTATGTATTTGTTAATAGTAATTTGTATTGTTGTAGCATGTTGTGTTTGTAGGAGGATAGGATAGGAAGCTAAACAAAAATTCATCATTAATAAATTGATAGTTTTTAATTAATTATGTGATTGGTATTAATTATGTATATTATGTACACTAATTTATTTTAGGTATATTTTAGGTGTGGAATGCTAGGGTTGTAGGTGTAGGAAGGTAATGTAGTGGTAATCAATTAACAATTATATAATATTTTATTAATGCATATTTATTTGATTATTAATTATATACATTGTGTAATAATTGAATACATTGCTATGTTTTAGGTGGGGGATGTTGTGATTGTAGGGCTATAGGGTGGGAAGTTAATTAAGTGATAATTCATTAACAATTACTTGTTAAATGTTGTTTGGTCTGGCATTCTTAGGGTGTATTTACCCCTGACCTTTTGCCTGCTTAGCTCCTCTTTTTGCAGATTCTTTTTCTTGGCCTTAGGACTCTGAACACTTTACCACTGCCAACCAGTGCTAAAGTACATGTGCTTCTCTCCTAAAACATGATTTGTTTGATGTATACATAACTGACAAATTTAAATTACCTGTAAGTCCCTAGTACATGTGCCCATGGCCTGTAAACTAAATGCTAGTAGTTAGCCTGCAGAACTAATTGTGCCACCCACACCAGTAGCCCTTTAAAACATGTCTCAGGCCTTTCACTGCGGAACCTATATTTGCAGTTCACACAATCACTTCAACATAGCATTTAAAACCTCTTGCCAAGCATTAAACTCCCCTTTAGTAAATATAAGTTACCCCAAGGTAGTCCCTAGGTATTCCATAGGGCAAGGGGCTATGGGCCAGATGTAGGTAAAATCAAATTTGCGAATCCTTTACCGTTTCGCTATTAAGGACTCGCAAAATTGAATGAAGGTAGGAATTGCTAAAACATTAGCGATTCCTTAATATTCCTCAATATCGAGTCGCAAATTGAGATTTGGTAATAAAGAATACCTACCCATTCATTCCTTTGGGCTAGGAGGCCCATTGGAATGAATGGGAAGATATTCACTATTTGCGATTCGCTATTAAAGAATCCCAAATAGCAGGAGCTATTTCAAGGGTGCCAGGGTGTCAAAAGGACAACCTGTTGCACCTCTGAAATGTGCATGTGTGCATTTAGCGCACATACATGCCCTAAGGGCATGAATGTCTGCGACATGGTACTTTAAAAAAAGCAAAAAAGTGCTTTCTAAAGGAAATCGCTAATTACGACCAGCTTGAAGTTGGTGGTAATTAGCGATTCCTTAAGGCTAAAGTGCGCTTTCTTTTGTGCTGCTTACATTACATTTAAGGAATCGCAATTTCCGATTCCTTAAATGCAAGAGCACAATAAGGAATCACAATTTTGCGATTCCTTATTTTGCTAGTAGTTGTAAACTCACCTACATTGCTCGCAGCAAAATACTGATCGCAAACGCTGAAATTCTGTGAATTCCAGCGTTAGCGCTCGGTATTTTGCAACCTACATCTGGCCCTATGTAACTAAAAAGAAGGATATGTACTTTTAGGTTTTGCATGTCATGGTAGTGAAAAACTCCCAATGTTTAGTACCTCTGGAAAATAATTACAAATCTTCCTTAATGGTGAAAGTGCATTTGTAATTGCCCTGCTACTTTTAAGAAAGCTGGATATTTTCCTGCTCTTAACTCTTTGGTGCCTGCTGACTGGCTCTGATCACTGGCTGGGCTGGGTAACAGCTCACTTTGTGCACTCCCCTATGGCAGTCCCACACAAAGAAAGGGCTGGGTGTGACTTCATGCATCTTCTTTGGAAGAAGGAGGGCGGTGGACATCATACTTACACCTCAATAGGCTGGGCTCTAACTGCACACAAAGATCTGCATAACCACTGTAGCGAGTCTGAAGCCAGGGCAGGATGAAGTGACCCCCACATTGAAGGCACAACTGAGTTTAAGTACTGGACCCTGACCCTACCAACTTCTGGACTGAAACCACTTTGACAAGAAGAAGGACTGTTGTGATGAGGATTGCTGCTTGTTGGACTTCTGCTCCGGAAGACTGATAACTACTGTTCCCTCTGACTGTCCCAGAGTGTCTGCCAGGTCTAGCTAACTAGCCTCCTATTTTTCAAAGACTCAAGGATAACAAAGTCTTTAACCCTGCTTCTGTGCCTACATCTTTGGAAGTGCATCCAGGTGCTTGCTACAGTAAAGCCAATGCATCCTCTGCTGCCCCAGCAGAATTGATGCATTGCAGCTGAAGCGATAACAGAATTGGCGCATCGCACTTGGGGTCTGAGCTGCATCACTGGAACCACTGCAGCGACCACAGCAACACTGCCATCACTGAAGGACAATCAATGCATCCGCCAAGCGTGGAGAAACCTGGTGCATCACCTACTGTTGCAGCACAGAGACCATAGCATCACTGCCACCACTTCAGCTCCAGAATTAATGCATAGCAGAACCAACGCTTATCTTTGGAAGCCGGCACATCGCCATCAATGCATAGAAAATCAATGTATCTCTTTATCTGCAGGACTAACATCGACTCATCCTGCATATCATGTTCGTGACCTAGGATTAAGGTATATTTGCTCAGCTGGCCTTGTGTGCGTTCTGTAGACTGCCTGCACTTGACTGCAGATGGCCTGAACTTTGTCCAAGTTCAGTGTCACCAGATAACCCCTTAACCCTATCAGTGCTGCCGTCGGTCGCTGATCGTTCGGAGCACTGCCTGGCTGGTGCTGCGAATGTTCAACGGCCGACGCTGCCCCGCCCACTCTATAGAACACCAGCACTGTGCCGAAATAACAGCTGCAGTAAACAGGTTAAAGAACTATTTTCTTTTAAGTGCCAGACTTGCATTTAATCTTTACAAAATCATATCACAACTGCTACTCATTAGCAGTTGTGATATGATTTTTTATTCATAAAATCATAATCTATTTATTTGATAAACTTCTCTGGAGACATTTTGTGGTGTTTTCACTGTTTTGTTGTGGTTATATCGCACAAATACTTACCACATTGCCTCTTAAGTTAAGCCTGACTGTTCTATACCAAGCTACCAGAGTTTGAGCAGAGTTTAATTTAAAGTGTGTATCTGACTTACCCTGACTAGGATCATGGTTCCTGCATACTCTGCCAACCAGAAACCCAATTTCTATTAAGCATTAAGTAATTATTTAAGTGATTATACATTTTATAAATTGTGTTATACATATTTATTTGAGTTACTTTGTAGTTGTGGGATGCTGGGTTTGTAGGGGTCTAGTTTGGGAAGTTAATTAAACAATAATTAATTAACAATTATTTTTAAATTGTTAATTAATTATTTAATGTATTTTAAATAGGTCATTTATGGAATTGTTAATATTTAGTTTTATTTTAGATGCAGACTGCTAAGTTTGTAGGAGCAGAGGATGGGAAGTTAATTACCATTGGTCTACACTGCACTAGAAATGCTATTGCACGATTCAAGGGGTCTCACAAAGGGACAAACCTTTCACCAATATCAGAGGTGCATCCACTGCTACATTGTGTTGGGTTTGATGTGATCCACTAGTTACTTTAGTAACATTTAATTGGCACTGGTTGCCTTTAAATATTTTAACCATAAAAATAAAAGCCATCTGTCACTTAAAAATACTGTCACTAACAAGTCTGCATGATTATGACACTTTCTTCTATGGAATACAATTCATGTTATGGATACTGACTGCAAAATATTCACATGTAGAACAGCATGCCAAGTTACATTATGTGGAGATGATACAGTTGGCTATGTAATAAAAGGTATAGTAAAGACTATACTCACAGTGCATATGAAAAACCATCAAAGTGTGCCCTTGAATGCTTTCAATGGCACAGGAACATGCAACGCAAAGGTGGAGAACATAACACATAGATCTAGACAAAGAGCTAGTAGGAATAGTTCTTAATGGATAGGACGGAAAATGTTTGAAAGAGTAAGCAAATATCTCTTACTAGGAGGCTGGAAACTAAGGTAGAAGGGTTAGGATGATAGCAAATTGATAACAGTCAACTAAGAAACAGTGAAAAGGATGCTAGGTATGACAAAAGAAGCTACTGTAAGCAGTGAATGTTCAAGGAATCAGAACGAATTGAATAGTGCTAGCTCAGGCAGCATGTGACACTGCAAAACAGTGGAGAGCAATTCATACTCTGGAAGCAAGGGTGAACTACAAATTTGTACTACTAATTGACCATCAACAATACCAAGTTTCACTGATGTCCTTCTTGCTTCTTTTCTTTCAGGGGAAGAACGAGACAGGAAGAGACAACAACACCCACAGTATTGCGAGAAAGAAGGCCTGTTGACAGCTTGACACATGAGTGACTCACACATCACAGACATCTCTTTAACTTGTGAAGCTAAGTGCCACTGCTAACTGAAAGCTTGAAGATGGCCCCAAAGAAAGGTTCTAAAACTTCTACCAAGAAAGTAGCCAGTGAGAAGAAAAAGAAGCCTACCACCACCAACACTGGTATGTTACCCTGGATGTGCCTGCCACACCAGCCTCTGGGGAGCAAGCTGGGAGCAGCACCCCCAAATCAATGGACCCACCCCAACCTAGGCCCAAGGCAATGCCTGTCACAGAGGCAGCCAGTCTAAACACTGCAATGCCGATGAGCAGTGATATTGACATTGATTTATCTCTATAGCAAAGTAGTACCCAGTTGTTGCAGGAAACTCAGATAAGTGGACAACAACAAGAGGAAAAAAGCCACAACCGCCAATTGCAGATCCTCCCAAATTAGGAGCAGTTTAAGAGATTGAGCATCATGCTGATGTAGTAGAGCAATCTGCTCCAGAAGATCCATTGTCTTTCAGATCTCCAGTCAGAAAAATGCGGTGGTAAATGTAAATATAAATGTAAATGTGTGGGACTTGTAAAGCGCACGGCTGCCCGTAAGCGTCCTGGCGCTGAAGACCGCTGGGGAACCCGTCCTGGCTTTTCCTGTGAGATAGTCCCTTCTGGGTATCTCCAAGGTGAAACCAAGCATCCCCAGCGTCTGTGGGGGGCCGTTGTAGAGATGAGGCAAGCTAATGCCCAGAGTTGCCGAGTGTGATCCCTGGTTAGAGTAGGCACCGAGGCGAGAATTGTCGAGTCCGCTGACCCTGGTCCACGACCCTGCCGCGTCGGGAATTGAACCTCGGGCCCGGGTCGTGCTCTACTTCCGTGTCTGCCGCCTCTAACCAGTGAGCCACACCACTCCATCCTGGTGCATCATCTTCTCCTTCAAGCCCCCCTTCTGATGATCTAGACACCACTTGGATCTCACCTCAGTCTGAGAGTGAGACAAGACACAAGATGACTCAGACGAGACTGTGAAAAAGGAAAGTTCCAGAAAGCCTTAGAGTTACGGAGGCAGATGTAGAAGAGGAGGATGTTGACGAGCCAGTCATCATGGATGTTAGTCTAGCAGCAGTGGAGACTGACATTACCCCATCTCAACTTCCTTGGGGGGATGTGGCAGTGGCACCAGAGATCCATCTACCGCCAGCTGACATATTTGCAAAGTCTCAGCAGCGGCCAACATCCACAACCACCTCAGTAGAAGTAGGAACTGCAAAGGGTCAGATGTCAAAAGGCCCACTTACTGCTGCCAGTTCTCTCGACATTGGCAGTGCCACCAGCATCAGAACGCTGAGCTCCCCAGTTTGGAACTTCTTTTTGGTTAGCCAGAAGGAGGGAAACTTTGCCCTATGCACCCTGTGCAAGTGTTCGTCGGGGTAAACCTGGTACAAACTATGGCACTGGGGCCAAATAACCCTTTTAAGAAAGCACCATACAATCCGTGAGGAGGAGCACTTAGCGGGAAAAAAAGTGTTGTTGGTGAAGAGGTTGAAAAACGGCTGAGCGGGAATCCACTCCAATTACAGCGCAATGTGAAGAAGAGGAAGACATCTACATTACGCAAAACAGCCCTCTCCCCAGCAGTGCAGTAGTATCCCCCACATCAGCAACATCGCAATGGCACAAGACTTAGGTCGAGACACCAAGGCAACAGAGGACAGTGACTTCCCCGCTGAAAAGCTCATTAAGTCTACCATCGCCTGCTCTCAAGAAGTCACCTGCATCAGTGGCACCAGGAAAGAAAAAAATCCAGGCTACTGTTCTTGCCATGTTTAGGCTAGAGTGGCAGTATGAACGCAATCACCCAACGGCACTATTGTACAAAGCGAAGGTGGCTGACATGTTAGAGCTGGACCTCCTCTCTTTTTCTTTTGTTGAAGGGGTGGGTTTTCTTGAATTTGTGGCAGTCATCTGCCCGAAATGGAAAGTTCCCAGCCGGTCCTATTTTGCCAGAGTTGTTGTTCCAGTGCTACGTCATGATGAACTTGAATTGCTTGGACAAGCTTTGCAGCAGAGAGTAGTCCAAACATCCACCTGATAACATACATGTGGACCAGTTGCCAAGCGACTGATTACATGTGCATCACGGCACACTGGATCTCTTTAGTGGGGCCTTGAGAAAAAATATCCTACAGGTGTTGACACTGCTGGGATTTTAAAATGCTGCTCGTAAGCATGCAACAGTGGCGATGTTCGCAATTGAGACATCGTACACAGCTGCAAACATTTTAGAAGACTTTAACAACAAGGTCTTTCAATGGCTGTGACCAAGAGGGCTTAAGATTAGATTTGTTGCCACAGTCAATGGCAGTAATATAGTTAAAGCCATGGCCAATGGTGGTTATTTCAGGGTTCTGTGTTTGGTGCACTTCATCAACATCATTGTACAGGACTTTCTCAAAAAAGACCAAGTAAGCATCTTACTGTCCACCTGCAGAAGAGTCTGCATTCATTTCAGCCATTCATTTAAAGCCAGGAAACAGCTGAGGGTCATTCAGCGTGACACTAGAATGCCTGTTAAACCACTCATAAAGGAGATGCGAAAACTTCCAACAAGTATTACATACTTGAGTGCCTGTTTGAGCAGTACAGACCTATCAATGAAGATGTCATGCAAAGCAGGGATGCAACTGTGAAAGGCATGATCATTGAGATGGACCAATGGGGCCTAGTAAAATGCCAGACTACTGAGATACTGCTTCCTTAGGGTTTATTAGTTGCAGACTGCTGAGACAAGGAGGATAGAATAGTAGGCCTTCTCTGAGCTCTCCCTAGCGAGAGACACTAGGGCTGCGAGCACTTTTATCTGGACTCTCTTGCTGGCACATTTAACTGGCAAAAATTGCATTTTAAATTGTGATTATAGCGTTTTTTACCATTTGTACCTGGGGGCTCTAAATGCTAAGTTTTAATTGGGGAATTCGTGAGGCACACTGACATCTGTTTCACACGCTGTACTGTACCCTCCCTGCCTCGCCCAGTCGTTTTCTTGGAATTGTTGTTAGCGCCGGCGGGCGCCATCTAACACTCTATAAAATGTGTATTCCGGCCAGACGGCGCAGCGGGCTGGCGCAGCGGGCGCGCCGGATGCGCGCCGAAGCCGCGCCTAAGCCAAGCCCGTCTGCGCCCGTCCGCGACCGGACACGGCCCAGGGCCCAAACCCCTGCCCCGGCCAGCAGAATCACTTGGAGCAGGAATGAACTTGTAAGTTGCTCGTTCAATGTGTGTACTCCAGGACTCCACAGTGTTAGAGTAGGGTTGAATAAAGGGTGTCGTCACTGCCAATTTCGTTTCCATACAGGGAAAGCAGATAACAAGACTAGTAATTTTTCCTTGTCCTGTGGCCTCATTAACGTGAGATCGTTGAGTTGTCACAAATATGATGTATATGAGCTTCTCATCGATAAAAACCCTGACCTACTGTTCATTACAGAAACATGGCTTGATTCCAACTGTGACCCTGATATTATACAGGCCTTACCAGAGAATTATCAGATGGTCCGCCTGGACAGACCGAAAGGCAGAGGAGGTGGAATTGCGATCGCCTTTAAACAACATTGGGCTTGTAAACTTGAACCAATAAGTTTGGCAAGTTGTGAGGCGGGCTTTTTCACCATAACAATTGACGGTAACATAACTTTAAAAGGCTTGCCAGTTTACCGCCAACCAGGACCTATGTCCAGATTCAAAGGTAATCTTCTAGAGTGTATCACTGAAACAGCGTTAAGAAGTGATAAGTTTCTGCTGCTAGGTGACTTAAATACACATCTAGAAGATCCATTAGACAAAGGAGCGATGGAGCTCCGTGAGGAACTGAATACCCTACAGCTAGAGCTCAAGGGACAGCTTCCCACACATAACCGTGGGCATCTGTTAGATCCCATATTTGCCAACTGGGAGGATGTCCTGGCTGCACCCCCAGAGCCCTTGCCCTGGACAGATCACTTCCTTGTCCCATTTGTTATTCACCTGCCTAAGCACAAAGCTTATGCTTCCGCCCCTCTCAATTACCCTCGTCGAAGGTGGGCAACATTTTCCCTGCCAGAGTTCAATAAGGCTCTCATTGCGGAAGGGCCTCCAGGAGGCAAGGATGTGACAACGGCAAACAAATTGCTCAATGACCGCATCATAGCCGCTCTGGACTGCACAGCCCCATTGGGTCGGCCAAAAAAAGGTGCCCACAGACAGACAACTGCTCCCTGGTTTGGCGAGGCTTTGCGCCTCGCCAAAAGGGACTGTAAACGGGCAGAGAGACAATGGAGAGTGGCATATGATGATTTGATGAAAGAAGCCTATCATATCAAGAGACGTATCTATCATAATAAAATCCGTATAGAGAAAGCTACATACTATGCAGACAGAATCCAGAGGGCAGAGAATTCCGCCAAGGAACTGTTTAGCATATATAAGTCTCTAGCTAGCCCAAAAACTGCAAGTCTAGACAAAGATCACTCAGTAGCAGCCTGCAACCGCATCGCTACCTATTTCGGAGATAAAGTGTCTAAAATTTACGCTGCTTTCCCCGAAATACCTCATGCAGCGGAAGAGCCAATAGACCTAGCAGCAGAGGAAGATGATCGAAATCAGTTACTTAACTGTATCACCCCCTCACCGGAAGAGCTAATTAAAATTTGCAGGTCTGTTAAATCTGGCTCTCCCCGAGATCCTGCACCCTCTAAAAGATTGAGTGACAGTTTGGAGACCCTTGAACCCTACATCAGGCATGTGCTAGATGTCTCCTTCCGATCCAGTTTAATACCTGAGGATTGGAAACAGGCTGTGATGCTTCCCCTCCGCAAGAAGCCCAACATTAGCTTCGAGAACCTGGACAACCTACGCCCCATCTCCTTGCTGCCGTATCTCTCCAAGGTAGCGGAGAAGGTGGCAAATAAACAGCTAATGACATATGTGGAGGAAGGCAACCATCTTCATTCTACCCAATTCGGGTTTCGGCCCCGTCATTCTACGGAGTCCGCCCTTCTGAGGGCCACCGAAGCCCTCAGGCAGGGTGCCGACGAGGGACAAACAATGGCGCTAATATTATTAGATCTTAGCGCCGCGTTCGACACTGTAGCACATTCCATCTTGCTACAGTGTCTGAACAAGGTTGGGGTGAGAGGGGCAGCGTTGAAATGGATTTATTCATTTCTCACTGGCCGGGGTTTCCAAGTGAGGCAGGGTGACTACTACTCGGAGCGAATTCCTTTGGACCAGGGGGTGCCGCAGGGCTCGTCCCTGAGTCCAACACTTTTCAATCTTTATGTCGCTCCGATTGCCACCTTAGTAGAGAGTCACGGCCTCAGCTTGGTGTCGTATGCCGACGACACGCAGTTGGTCATCTCCCTATCGCGCGCACCCGGTCTTTCGGCGGACATCTTCAGAGCATGCATGCAAGACCTTGCTGCCTGGATGTCCGCCAATTGCTTCAAGCTCAACGGGGGCAAGACCGAGGTGCTGGTCGTGGGGGGTTGCCAGTCCGCGTGGACGTCGGCATGGTGGCCATCTTCCCTGGGCCCAACACCCATTCCGTGCCAAAAAGCGAGGAATCTGGGCATTTGGTTTGATGCCGCCCTCACCTTTGGCCCGCAGATCAATCAGGTGGTCGGACTATGCTTTGGGACCCTTAAAAGCCTCAGGAAGACTCTGAAGTTCTTGCCTGTGAGAGCCCGACAAACCTTGGTACATGCACTAGTCACATCAAGGATGGACTATGGCAACCTTCTCTATTTAGGCACCCTGGAGAAGAATCTCAGCCGCTTACAGGTCCTACAGAATGCCGCTGCCCGATTGGTGCTTAGACTACCCAGAAGAGCTGCTTCTGCAGTGGCTCTCCGGTCTTTGCACTGGCTCCCGGTCAGAAGCAGGGTAGAATTTAAAGCACTCTGTACGTGCCATCGGATCATTAATGGGAGATCCCCTCTCCCTCTGCAAGGACTTTTGACACCCTATGAGCCTCCCCGATCCCTGAGATCTTCCGGCTCTGGACTCCTGGTTGTCCCTAAGGTGTCCAGCGCACGGATGGGGGGAAGATCTTTCAGATGCCTTGCAGCCGCTAGATGGAACAAGCTGCCCATGGCACTGCGATTAGAGCCATCTGAATCAATTTTTAGAGCTAAGCTTAAAACTGCTCTATTCGCTCAGTAGGTTTGCCGCTTCTGTAAGTTCCAGTAATAAAAGTTTCTCCTCAGCGCGGGGACACGCCGCTGTTGCGTCACCATGCGCTTTATAAAACCCCCTAAATAGAAAAATAGGACAAGTGAGGGTATTGCGTAAATATCTGTTGGTGTGTTACACTATCTGCCGATTTTAAAAACTGGCTGCGGGTGAAAGAGTAACCCCACAAATAAGATTCAAATCATATGTACAACTAATAAAACATGTATTTCTCTAACAATTATACACTAGAAAACCCACAACACATGGCACACCCCTCTGCCTAACCCCAACCAATGTCCAAGGTAAAGAAAGTCCAAAAACGTAATTGTCCATAAATCAAAAGTCCTTAAATAAGTAAGCAAAAAAAAGAAGATTTCCCCAACTGCCACATTCCCACCGTCTACCCAAAAAGTCCCACCCACCAAACAAAAGATTGAAAAAGAGGCACGAGAGTCCTAGCAGTAGGCTAGGAGCTTCCTCTCCAATCTATCGAAACGCTCCTTCATCCTGGCTTCAAGGCGCACCATCCTCAGGAGCATGTGGTGCTGAAAGGTTCTATAGAGTCTAAATGGGGAGTAGCAGTGGTTGAATGGCGGCAGGTGGCTGCCTGACCACGGCACTGTACTTCCAGAGGCACTGGGAGCTGACTGGGGCTCTGGGCATTGGAGGCTGCAGCTGCCACCTCCTCCTCCTTGGCCACCAGCCACTTATTTGGCCCTGATAGCCTCCAGCTTCCTTTGCTGGGTTCTGGCTGCTATCTCCTGCCAGTTAGGTTGTGAGGATGATGGTGGATTGGCAGGAGTAGCTATATCAAAAAAATAAAAAAGACAAATCATAAACAATATTCTTAGCAAACCAGTAACACTTACAATGATATAGTGGCACAGTAGCACCAGCAGTACATACAATTTGCTGGTATCCTAAATTCCTTGGCCTCTTCGATTTGTATGTGATTAGAGTTTCAGGCATTAGGCACTATGGAGTATACCTGTATTTTTTTCCCTCTCCTGTTTGGTTAAATTAATGTAGGCATGCTAGCTCAACTTGCGCCCTAGAAAGACATACCTGTATCATCTTACTTTGCTACTGTCTGCAGGTGGGACAGCTGTACTACGCAATTATTGCTTTTCCTATCATGACCATGCTCAGTTAAATGCTCAATTTAACGTTCACCCTGATTACAACAAGGCAGATGAATAGTTACTAATATATGATTGATATACAGCACAACACAAGGTACTACTATTGTAACCATGCAGCCGATAGTTCACCCATGGCTCATAGTGGCGAAATGCCACGGGTAGGGAGTGCGACTCCGAGTGAGGTGATCGATGATGATGGGTGGGTGCATAATATATGTTGTGCTTGAAAACTACTGTGAGTCAAGGGAGTAGTCTGAAATACAACCTCAAACCATTGAATCAAAAACCTTGATAAACAAATATTCAGTGTTTACTCTTCTTTCCAAGGATTTTTCCATTCATCATTGCATTGTTCTTCTATTAATATTTGTATTCTTTACCCTTGACTTTGCTACTCAGTCACTGTTTAAGTTTTAAATTCTCTTCATCCAGTCTTCACCTATGAATACCATCCATCCATCCCAACATGGCTATCATTCTCAACAAGCCTTTCACCAACATAAATGTGTCATTTAACCACCCATGCATCCTTGCTTTGCCCCCCCGGAAGATTTCTTTCACACATACGCTTTCACCCACCTAGGCAGACATCCTTTCTTTCACCTTTCATCATTTGTTCACCCACCCATGCATACAACCTATCAGCCACCTATATGCATCCTTTCACCGATGTATCCATGTATCCTTCTCTGCCAATCATATTACATTTCACCAATCCTTCCTCCTTCAGTTCTTCTTCCAATTTTCCATCAACCAATAAAGGTCTGACTCTTCTTCATGAAACTTTCTCTGCTGAGTTGAGGGTAGAAGAGGCCATTAGTTCCTCAACTCCCGCTGTATATGCTAATGCTAACTAAAGAGGGGTGTCTTCAACTGGTCATAACTGAGGGGGAAATTTACAAGAAAATGGCAAAGCATTGTTGTTAAGCCAAGAAGCCTGACAACACGCTTTGTCACTCTAGAAATGGAGGGCTGTACCATAGTTACTAGAATACGGTGCTGCCCTGCGTTTTCCCTGTGCTGGCGCTATATTTAGCTGCCTACCGGCAACGCAGGAACCCTTGCACCATAGTGCAATGGTGCCTGTGTTGAAGGGGAAGTTTGTTTATGTGCAGGAAGGCCACCTTCCTGCACATAAACAATCTTTATATGCCATTTTGTAACTTCTATGTGTGCTGCTTAACCCTTTAACCGCGGCGGAAATTCCGCCACGGTGCGGGCGAAATAAAAGGTGGGCGTGGTTCGAACGGGTTAATGCAGCACACATAGAAGTTACAAAACAGCATTTAAAAAAAAAAAGATTGTTTATGTGCAGGAATGGGGGCCCTTCCTGCACATAAACAATCATTGGTGTTTTTCTGTTTCTATGCGTGCTCCAAAAGGTAGCAAAAACAAGGAGAAATAAAGCATTTCTCCTAGTTTCACAAGTTTAAGACTAGGTATTTTCCCTGGTCTTAATGTTGACATTGCCTCCTATTTATGGTGCCCTTGTAAATAGGGAGCAGCGTCAAAATCGATGGGTGTTGCAGTGGAAGGCCCACCACAACACCCTTTCACGCTAAGTGCAGACAGTATGTCCTATCAAACATAATAAATATCCGGTTTGGCATTTTGTTGGGCGCAATTTTTTAAAAGCCTCTTAGGAATACAACCTGTAAAGGACTGGACTGAGTGGACTGAGTGTCTTGAACTATTGGTGAATCTGAGTTTTTGAAAAGTAATAAGTGTGGCCAACTGGGCGGACAATCAGACATACCATCTTCATGGTTGCCAAATTTAATGGTGCTGTCTTCTTCCTCCTCATACTTCCTTCCAGCCATGGTGCATGGTAGTCAGTTCACCCAGCTGTTTAATGACTACAACAGGCTCCCCTTGCCCTCTCACACGCGATTGTCCGCAGCGCTAGGACGACTCAGGGTAGCTACCCCGCTTTACAAATACTCTTTTCATTTCATTTCATTTCACCATCAGCTGCTGCTAATAAAACTAGTACAAAAGGGGGTGGCGATGGACGAAGAATCTGAACCAATCAAACACTCACACCCAGTCAACAGATCTGGGTTTAATCCATCACCGTTCTGTAGCCCACTCTGCCACCCCAGTTCAGACATGGCCATATGCAAATCAATTTGACTGTGTGCGTCATGGGAACAGTCCAGCCCGAACTGCCAAGCCATGCCTTCCTTGGACTGGAAACAAGCTTCCTAGGACCGGTTTCTGGCATTCCAGCCGTCTTCAGCCAGGCTTGCTTGAATCCAGTGGCAAAGTGAGCACCCCAGTTCAGACATGGCCATATGCAAATCAATCTGACCCTGAGGTAAAATATGAACAATATAAATATAAAATAACTTAGTAAATAGGAAAATGCAGGGATAACAAGAGGATTTGAGAAAAAAATAAAATTAGGAAACATAGTTCAAATTAAGGAGCAGTAAAAGTTAAGGAAAAAAATATCAATATTAATAAAAAGAGGACTTACTGGTGCCAGCAGAATGAATGCATGAATTAAATTGTACTTGTATAGTGCATGGCTACCCTGAGACCTCCCAGCGCTGTTTGATACAAGAGTAGAGGAAAGCAGAAGCTGTGATGTTAAGGGAATGTCTTAAAGAGGTGGGTTTTTAAGCGCTTACGGAAGGCCAAGAAGTTGTTGTCCTTTCGTAAAGTGAGAGGAAGATTGTTCCAGATCTTTGCAGCATTAAACGAAAAGGAGCGTCCACCCCATCTGGATCTTTGAATTTTCTTAGGGGCGGTCTGGCATAATGAGCTGGATCGCAGTGTTCTGTAAGGAAAATAGGGGGTGACCAAGGAGTGGATAATAGCCGGACCAGTCTTCTGGATGGCTCTATGAACTAGGCACATAGCTTTAAACTGCATCCTAGCCGGAATAGGGAGCCAGTGGAGACACCTCACTGCTGGTTTAGCAGATTGCCACTGCGGAATCTGGAGAAGGATGTGAGCTGCACAGTTCTGAGTTACTTGCAGTTTGTGAATGGCGAATTTCAGGAACACTGAGATATAGGGCATTCCCATAATCAAGGCGAGAGCGAATAAGGGCCTGTACCATAATTCATCTTGCCTGGAAGGGGAGAAGGGGAATGATTTTCCACAACATTCTCATCAGTCCATAACACGTGGTTGAAAGCTTGGAGGCCTGGTGGTTAAAATCAAGAGAGCTGTCCCGCCACATGCCAAGGCTTTTAATTTGTGCCTTTGGAGGTGGAGCAGGGTCTAGGCATACCGGCCACGGGATGTAGGACGGAGAGTTGCCCAGGAACATAATCTCTGTTTTGTCCTCGTTGAGCTTGAGGCAGGAGAGTTCCATCCACTCGGCCACCGCCTAGGGTGCTAGACGACCCCTCAGAGTGATTCAATGCTACCACTAACTGAGTGTAGTCTGCATAGGTGATGATCTTAACAACGAATGGATGGACAATCTCCGCCAGGGGACTCATGTAGATGTTAAAAAGTGTGGGGCTCAGGGCAGAGCCCTGAGGAACTCCACAGCTGAGAGGCAACCGGGAAGACACCGCATCTCCTTCAAAGACTTGGAAGAAGCGGTTGCTGAGGAAGCACTGGAACCAAGTCAGTGCAGTGCCTGACACTCCCATGCTTTTAAGTCGATGGACTAAGAAGTTATGGTTAACAGTGTCAAACGCGGCACTGAGATCCAGGAGGAGGATTGCCGCTGTTCCTCCTTGGTCCATTAACCTTCTTGCCACCTCTGTTACTACTAATAAGGCCATTTCCGTCCCATGCTGAGGACGAAAACCTGTTTGAGAGTCATCCAACAGCCCGTTGGATTCCAAATAGTCAACCAATATGGTGTTGATGTGCATCTCAACCAGCTTACGTAGCCAAGTGTGGAGGGAAATTGGGCAATAGTTGACCAGATTGGATTGGTCCAAACTGGGGTTCTTCAGAAGGGCCCTAACCATCGCGCATTTCCAAGCTGTGGGTACCATACCGGAGGTGATGGAGGAATTCAGAGTATCAAGGATAACTGGGCGAATGACATTATTGACTGAAGTGAGGTGTTACGGGGGAGCAGGGTCCAATGGAGAGCTTGAGGTTACTCTCGTGATGATCGAATCCAGTAAAACCCCATCGAGAGGGGAAAATTGTTCTAACGAGCATTTGGGAATGACGTTAGAGCTACTTGTAGCGGTCACCATGGGCTCAGGTGTTGTGTTAGGAAAGGACATATAGATATTTGGGATCTTTTGGTGAAAAAAGATTGCCAAATTATTACACCGTATAAGTGCTCCTTCCGTTACTAAAGGTTTTTGAGGTAGGGTGATAAGTGATTTAGCAATGCGAAAAATCTCCTTGGGTGAGTTTGCAGCAGTACTTATTTTTTCTTCATTAAATGAGGTTTGAGCGATTTTGATTTCTGATTTATATAGCCCGATTGCTTTCCTGTATTCCACTTTTCTAGTCTCTGGGAAATTCTGTCTCCAACTTCTTTCCAGTTTCTGACATGATTGCTTTAAGTCCCTCAATTTCGGGGTAAACCATGGGGCTGTTTTCTGTCTGTTTTTCTTGCAAATGGGCTCTTTAGGGAGGACTAGGTCAAGAGAGCTTTGGATCCAAGCATTGACGTTACTACTGGCCAGATTAGGATTAGGATCTCTCAGCGGTCATGTGTTATCAAGAGCTATGGTCCAACAATTGGGGGCGAGCCTCGACCGCTTTCTTTCCAGAGTCGGTGCTGCTCTCCGGCGGGGCAATAGCACGTCAGTCTCCCAACTTAGGGGGATCAAAAAGTTATCCGTCCATGGGAGTGGGGTAGGAGTGCCTACAACAAGGTTGTGCAAATTGCTAAATACATGGTCAAGAAGGTGACCCTTAACATGTGTGGAGGAAAATCCTTTTTGTTTGAGTTGGATCGCCAGGAGGCTAGATAATAGTTCACTAGCTATATGGTTGGAGGGGTCATCTAGATGAACATTAACGTCACTGAGTACCGTAAAATTGGCTGGAGCCACTGCTATATTGGCAACTAAGGTGGAGAGATTAGGGAGAAATTGCCCTAAGGCTCCCGGGGGGCGGTAGATCAGCAGAACGGAGAAGGTGCTCATAGGCGAAAACTCTAGGGAGAAGGCCATGCTCTGGCAGTCTGATAGCGCGGTCAGTGTGGTACAACAATTAAAAGTGTCCCTCCGTGTCTGCCGGACATGCGATCGACTCTAAGTATTGAGTAACCTTGGGGGAGGGTTTGAGTAATAGCAGTCAGTGTCCGTTTCAATCTGGAGCCAGGTTTCTGTTAGAAAAAGAGCATCTGGCTAAAGCTAGTCTATTAGCAATGCTAATTTCACAGAATGATTAGGAAGCGTTCTGCAATTTAAAAGAAACATCCTCATGGGTGTGCTAGTATGAAGTGTATGGTGTTTGTGGGGCATTAACTCAAAGTTACAATGTGGTCAGTGAGAGGGGTTATTAGCAATATTCATAGAGTGTAAACAGTTGGAATTAGTAACCGCTCTGAGCTCGAGCAGAGAGTAAGAACTATAGGCTATACAATCTTCGGGCAAATTGCCAGGGGTTGTGGCCCCTGGGCCCGGTTGGGTACAGACGGGCACAGACAGGCTTGCCTTTCGCCCGCCCTCGAGCGCCAGCGGCGCGCCTGCAGCGCGTTAGCTCCATTCCACCCTAAAATAGATTGGATGAAAGAAAAACTGGAGCACCACGCTGCCAAGATGGCCGCCCAATAATGTCCCAACCAGGAAGTTATTAACTCTGTACCTCCCTCCACTCAACCAGCATAGGGATAGCTGTGGTGGACCGGGGACTGGGAGAGCATAGAGCGACACGAAAAGGTGAGAGTCAATTTCATTGTGGCTTTAAAAAAAATGTGTGCAATTTTTAAAACAGTTGGCAAAGCGCTAGCGTAGCAACATGGGGCGAGCAATGCTCTACCTTCTATCAGCTGCTCGTCAGCGCCCTCCCGCCCTAAATAGTCAGGATCAAAGGAAAACTGGAGCATCACCCTGCCAAGATGGCCACCCAATAATGTCCCAACCAGGAAGTGATGAGCTCGGTACCTCCCTCCACTCAACCAGCATAGGGATAGCTGTGGTGGACCGCTGAGTCGGCGAGCATAGAGCAACTCAAAAAGGTGAGAGTAAATTTCAATGTGGCTTTAAAAACAATTTAGTACAAATTTTAAAAACAGGTGACAAAGCACTATCGTAGCAACACGGGCCGAGCAAGCTCTACCTTCTATCAGTCAGCAGAGGAGGGTTCTTCCTGGGAGGCTCCTCCAGCTCCCGCACCCGCCTCAGACGACATCTTGCCCTGGATGCTGATGTAAGACAATTAAAGAGACAAAAAATAATTGGTGGTATATAAATAATCTCTCCTTAAAGATTTTGGGACAGGAATGGACAATTGCAATAACATTGACCTTTCCTAAATCAGATCCACTGGTAGTAGATTAGTACCGTGGACCGTCCTATTTATTTCACAATTTCTAAACCTACCTAGCCCGCCTAGTCCAAAGACTTTGGGATTATTAATAAATTGCAATGAATAATATTTGTTTCTATGTTCTGCTCTAATTCGCAATCCTTCTCAACCCCCTTTGACTGGCCCATTCACTAAGTCTGCATTTTTTCTTTAAAAGCATAGATGGACACATACATACACCAAACTGGTTGGTTACTTGTCACTGTATGAGCTACAAAAAAGGTTCTAAGAACTGAAGAGAGAGGACACACAGCCGTAAATTACTAATACTAACTACCAATATTTGACAGGACAAAGGAAACTAGTCTCTCTCTGCATTACTTAAGTTCTTACATAATCAGCCCATGCGAGAGTAAAGTCACAAACAAGTACAATTAGGTAGCGCTTAGCACTTGTCTAGAATAACGATCACATAATATAAGATTTATAAACTTAACTTACCTGCATGTGATCAGCATACTTGCTTTTTGGGAAAACATATTTGCAATAACATGGAACGCACAAGTAATAATAATATTAATAATTAGCTACTCACAAAGCCCGTGATCTCGAACCCTAGCAGATCCATAAGGTCCTGCTCTCGGTCCAGGATGTTGGACCAACAGTGGGTCCGCTGATTGTGGGTGCGTAGGACCAAAGAGCAGAGATACACAGCCCGGTGCATCCTCATCCAACGCACTGCGCTCCCGGAACCCATACCCGGACCCAGGCCTTCCACCTTCTGCCAGCGTGGAGGGGAGGTAGCGCTGCACAAAAAAAACAGTACTACCACCTCCACCTCTGAAAGCAAGGCCTGGGGCTGCACCCCCTTCGGGCACCACCTTCTGTGAGAAAGGCAGCTCTTCCTTGCCGCCTTTTTAGTGGCCTGGGTCTCTACCATGATGCTGAGAGGGGGTGGAAAATAAAATGTAGAAAGTATAAAAAATAACATAGCGAAGATGGAAGGAGGTAAAAAAAAAATAGGAAGGAAGTAGGGAGAAAACATTACAAAACTCACTAAAAAACACACAAAAGGTAGAAAATTTTTAAAATATACACTTAAAAAGACCGAGGGAAAGATAATAAATAAAAAAGATCAGAAAAAAAGATTTGGGAAAGAAGGATGGAAAAGATTAATGGCCCGATTCACAGAACTAACTTAAGACAAAATCCTAAACTTACTACCATTTTGGTATTCACAGAAGGCACTTACTCATTTATTATTCACAGAAGGCACTTACTCTTTTCGGTATTCATAGAAGTTAGGAGTCCTAACTTTAGGACTCCTAAATGCCTTCTGTGAATACTGAAAGTCCTAAAGTTATGATTTTTCTAAGTTTAGGAGTAGTAAAGTTCGGTCTCCTAACTTTAGGACTCCTAGATGCCTTCAGTGAATACCGAAAGTCTTAAAGTGAGGATTTTTCTCAGTTTAGGAGTAGTAAAGTTAGGAATCCTAACTTTAGAACTCCTAAATGCCTTCTGTGAATACCGAAAGTCTTAAAGTTCTAACTTTACTACTCCTAAACTGAGAAAAATCCTAACTTTAAGACTTTCAGTATTCACAGAAGGCATTTAGGAGTCCTAAAGTTAGGAGTCTTAACTTTACTACTCCTAAACTGAGAAAAATCCTGACTTTCTGCATTCACAGAAGGCATTTAGGAGTCCTAAAGTTAGGACTCCTAACTTCTGTGAATACCAAATGGTAGTAAGTTTAGGTTTTTGTCTTAAGTTAGTTCTGTGAATCGGGCCCTCAGGGAGGATTTAAAAAGTAGGCCATAAAAGAGAAAAAAACAAGCGGGCTGCACCCATTCGCGACTGTGTTGTGCAGTTCACATGATATTTCCCCCCAGACACACATTCTGAGATCAGACGGGACAATCTATTCTGCCCACTCGCGGAACTCGGCATAGCACGGTTTTTGTTTGTTCAGCTTTGCGGAGTTTGGCGTAATGCTGCTACACAAACTCTGCCCAGGCTTAATAAATATTACACGCTCCTACAGGCCAGCCAGATACAAGACATTAGTAGTTACCGCAATGCATTTTGAAAGTATTCGAAAAATACATTGTCAATTAAAGTGGCCTGTGTAGGGCAGTGGCTTGTTAAATTCGGAATCTCGTCTGCCAGAGAAAAAAGAATTGATGGCTAAAATTAGGTCCCATTATATTTTGTGCAGCATGTATTGAATATTTTTCTTCATGGAACTTTGCTATCTTTTGCTGAGCTTATCCTTTGGGAGAAGAGTTTCTCCAATCCAGCACCCAGCAATACATATTGCCCCATGCATTGGGCCTGCTTTATTTACACCATATACCATTATTGCTTGCCATTTTTCGACCACACTGATTCACAAGCCATCCTCTCTCAGCAGGAAGGATACATTCACCCTCCAGACTGCTGCTTCCATGGCCCTTTCTTTGAAATAGATTGGATAGGGTGGAACACTTCGTCATCACTGAACCTGCATCAGGTATGTACTGTGTCTTAATCTCCAAAAATAGACCCAAAGTAGAAGAGGCCTGAAGGAGTCAGACAACCCAGACACAATCCATAAGAAATACATTGAAAAATCCATAAAACAACATCTCCTTTTAAAAAAGCGAAGAAATAGAATTAAACTAACAGACGTGGTGTTAGGGATGGAACAAAATAAAGTCAGATAGCCAGATGTAGGACCACCCAATTTGCGACTTGCAAATTGCGTCACAATTCTGACTCCCAGTTTGCGAGTTGCAAATTGGGATGTACAACAGTGTCAGAGACACTGTTTGCGATTCCCAAGGGGTTGCAAATTGCATGCCTCATGAATATTAATGAGGCATGCAATTTGCGACCCCATTGGGAATGGCTAGCCCTACCCGGTAAGGTGGCCTGCTGGGCTCAACAGACCTCCATGTCTGGGACTGATTTTAAATAAAGCATTTTATTTTTAAATGCAGCCCAAAAACAGGATGTATTTAAAAAAAGAAAAATTAAGCGTTTTCATTCCATTTTTTAAGGGCAGGTAGTGGTCCCTAGGACAACTGCTTGTCCCTAAAAAAATATTTTCCCCTGTGTTTGCAAAGTGGAAGGGGTCCCCTCTGGACCCCTTCTAATTTGTGAATTCATTACCACCCTCTTGAATGGGGCAGTAAATTGCGAGTGGTTTTTTTTACCACAATTGCGGTTGCAAAACATTCATACATGGGGTAGAGAGTCCCTATTAGGAAGAGACGCCCTTGAAACTCCCCTTCCGGACAGCGAGTTGCAATTCCTGTTTTAGAGAGTGGCAAAAAAACGGCTAACCCGTTTGCACATGCCATTTAGGGTCTTACATCTGGCCCAGAGTGATGAAATACCACATTAAGTTGTATTGTACCCAGATCAAGTGTGCCAGCTTGTGAGTATGATTCATGCTATTATATGTAACATATATTTACGCAATTCCTAATACAAATTATGAATAATATATTCTCTCCAAATTCATATTTTGTGCATATATTGGAACAATAGAATACCATAATTTAGGGAGTATCAAGCAGTTTATACCCTTTTCTCCATGAAAATCTAAGTTGAGAGAACCATTTTAGGCACACACAATACTGTCCCTATCTCTGAAAAACAAATGATAAAACCTCACTGAAAGTATTGTGCAAGAGAAAATGTTTGTTGCTGGCATCTTTGAAAGAAACCAACGTATGTTGAGTATTTGCACGGGATGAAATTAGGAGCTATTCAGAAGACCACACACAGAAACTTACAAGTCAAACCAGCTAGTCAAAAATGTATTCACATAGATGGTGTGCTTTATTTCAGCCTGCCTTCAAATCGCAATAAATCTGGACAAATGGAAGGAGAAAATCTGACTTCAGAGGAACAGTTCCTGATTGTAGGGTTTTCGGATCTTCCACTGCTGCAAGTTCCACTTTTTTTTACATTTACACTAATTTACATGATTACTTTGATTGCAAACCTTCTTATAATGTCAATAGTATACTTTAGCTCACATCTGCACACCCCCATGTATTTCTTTCTTTTAAACGTGGCCTTCCTTGACATCACTAACATCTCAGTAACTTTCCCACATATGCTGGTGCACTTCTTTCAGACAGGTATACTCATGTCTCTCACTGAATGTCTTCTACAGATATATTTATTTGTTCTCCTGGTGGCGACAGAATTCCTTATCCTCACAGTTATGGCCTATGATCGTTATGTGGCCATCTGTCATCCCTTACGTTACATGAGTATCATGAACAAAAACATGTGCATACAGCTGGCCACTGGAAGTTGGCTTGGTGGTATCTTTGGCCCACTTATGCACACTATACTACTCTCTAGGCTCTCCTACTGTCAGTCCCACACCATCAACCACTTCTTCTGTGACGTGACTGCCCTGATGAAGCTATCTTGCACCAGCATCCACAGTATTGAGACACTGAACTATGTAAATGGATCTACTTTTGGACTGTTACCCTTCATTGTTGTCGTTGCATCTTATGCCAAGATCATCTCAGCGATACTGAAAATGAAGTCCATGGAGGGAAAGCGCAAGACCTTTTCAACCTGTGGTTCTCACCTCACTGTGGTTATTGTATTCTTTGTGTCTGTTTGTTCTACGTACATGAGACCAACATCAAATCTTTCAATGAAAGAAAACAAGATATTGGCTTTGCTGTACACAGCTGTTCCTCCACTGTGCAACCCCATCATATACACCCTGAAAAACAAAGAGTTTACAAATGTCCTCAGACGTAGAGAAAAAAAGTAGTATTGACAATAGGGCGAAAAAAACAACCCACAACTATTACAAGGCTAAAATCTTTCAGGTGCAAATGTAACTGTACACTGGGAAGGAGTCCTGTGCAAGAGAAACTTTAATACTCAGTGCCAGGTGTCTGGGTGATTATTTGTAACCATTATATAATGCACATAAATTAGGGGTAGCCTGGTGTAGCAGCTGCTTCTTCTTATCTCCTTTGGTTCCCCTTGCTCTGCTGTTACTAACCCTCGTCTCAGGAGCCATAAAGGCATAAAAAAGTAAACACAGTTTACTGGGTCTTGTTTACTTTCTGTATTTTCACCTCCTTGTTCACAATGTTACACATTAGAAGCAAATAAGAGTGTGCATCCCTAAGTGGGGGCAATAGGTTAATGCTGGAAGGTTATCAGGGGTCAAAGGATGTGTGATGTTACTTTGGATACTTCTGACATTTTGATTTCTTAATGATCTTAAAACAGAACATGTATTTCATTAGAATTCCTTCAAAAAAGAAGAGGCAGATATTACTGGACCTCACACATTACAAAACAAAATAGTTCTGATCCAATATAACTTTAACCAAAACACAATGACCATCATTATCACATTGTTGGGATAGTATAGCATGTTTCAATGATTTATGGAACCAACTAGCATGTTAACATTTCCTCAAAATTGCAGGGGAGAAAATAACATTACCCAACATCTCTTTAAGTTTTGAGATTCAGAAGCATTGCAATGAGTTTATTGCAAAACAAAATTGATATTAAGTTTAGAAAAATAAGACAATACTTTTTGATGCTTAACAGGATTACCCAATCCACAGACATTCCACGAGACAATTATACGCATGCCCGAGCACACACAAAACAATTGTCATATAGTCAATTAAGACAAGTACATTGCACAGCATAAATCGAAAATAGATTCTTGTATTTTAATTTTCTTTCTTTGGTTGATCCAGCCAACACCTGTTTCGTCGTCCGGGAATAACCCACGACTTCCTCAGGGCTGGAATGACAGTTATATCCACACATAATATTATCTTATATGGGATCGTTTACAATTTACAGTTGTAAATTGGTGGAACCCACATTTCAATGTGTATCAATACACAGCGATGATATGGCTCTGAGTTGTGATACAGCATCTGTTAAGACCTAGCATGCCACTGTAATGTCATGGCTTGTTTTTCATTAATTGCAAAACATGATATAATATTGTTGGTCAGGGTGCACCTATCAATATCACTGCTGGTCTTGAATGGTGGTCGCACACATAAAATTACTATGATTGGATGAAGTTGAGAGTGCTCATATCAATATGACTGTTAGTACAGATTGGTGGTAGCACCTAGGATGAAGTGGGGAGTGCTAATTTCGTATATCTTCATCGTGCCAGTGAACAAGAAATACATTGCGAAGAAGTAGGTGGGGGCATACCTGTGTAGATGCAAATAAAAGTCGATGAGCCTAAAATATTAATGTAAATCTTCTGAGAGCAGTTTCTAAGGATACACTCTTAGTATTGACGCATATATTAATTCGAAGCAGGCAATATGAGAAAGTCCTACCTCTGTGCCGGTTATAATTCCATCCTGGCCATTAGGAGGCAGTGAAAAGGTTAAAATACCTCAAGTTTCTAGTCCTCAATGGGATCTGAAATCTAAATGATACGTGCCATTATTATATTATTAGTAATCATAAATCCACGATGAAAAGTGTATTACGGTGTGGACTGCCATCCTTAGTGATTCCTGATCCCAGAACTGCGTAGGGCAATCAAGGTAACGTCTCCCTCCGTTCCATAGTGTTCAAATAAGACTTATAAATTCTGGTCATTTGCCCAGATTAGGCCCCCCTGGCTAGGCTGCACGGAGTGCCTTAAAATTTAGACATGAAATGATCAAGTGGGCAGGCTGCATTGTAGTGTCCTGTGATTAATTATGGTTGCTAGGGCAGTCATTACAGTGTCACACTAGGTCTTAACAGACGCTGTATCACAACTCAGAGCCATATCATCGGTATTTATTGATATAAATTGAAGCATGGGTTCCACCAATTCACAACGCTAAATTGTAAATTATCCCTTATAAGATATTATTATGTGTGTATATAACTGCCTTTTCAGTCCTGAGGAAGTCGGGGGTTATTCCTGGGCGATAAAACACATATTGGCTGGATCAATCAAAGAAAGAAAATTAAAATCGAAGAATCTATTTTCGATTTATATTATGCAATGTACTTGTCTTAATTGAGTCAATGAAGATTGTTTTGTGTGTGCTCGAGCATGCGTATAATTGGCAGTTAGATCCCCAGAGGTCATAATACTGGAATGAATATTCTCCAAAATTTAGGAATAAAATGTAATTTATTGCAGCACGGTAAAAACGTTCATAAACATACAAGTTCCAGGTTTCAACTGAGCCCAACTGTGTGCTGCAGCGTTTCTCAAACATTTGGAACCTGGAATACTATTAAAAGGAAAACAAGTTGCATGTAGGAGCATTCGACTGAATGTCATATAAACTTAAAGTGAACATTCACATAATAAGAAACATAGAATGTAACATATCTCCCTTATTAAAAAAAAAAAAACAGGGAAAGAATATTTACATAAAATCATTATATCTTTTGGGAAATTGTATAATGCGTCCAGAATTTTTGACCCTGCAAGCAACAGAATCATCATACAAAGATTAACATTTGGATCAGAATTACCTTTGAATGAAAGATTTTCACTGGGACATTTAGCCAACATCCTGACATTCCAAATCTTACCATCTTGTGTCATTACACTATTGGAGAAGATTTTTTTTAACTGGATAGCTTTGCCAAACTTATTGGCAACTTTGTTTATAAAACCAGGTTTGAGAATTTTTACCCAATCTCCTGTTTGGAAAGAGTGTGACTTTGTCTCCCATTAGTTATCGTACCACCTCTTGGTTTTTAACTGTTTGAGTTCCACTCGTTTAGCAACATCACCTACACACTCTTTTCCAAAACTGAAATGTTGTGATTTCTTTCTTAACCACCACGGAAATACTTTAGATGCAGGATTCCTGCCTTTAAAGAGTTTAAATGGACTCAACTCGGTGGTGGTGTGAGGTGTGATGCGGTATATCCCTAACCGTTCTCTCAAAGCACTCACCCATTTTGACCCTGATTTAAGAGAATCAACAACAAAACCTTTGAGTACGCGGTTAAAACGTTCCACCTGACCATTTTCATGTGGTTCATAAAGTAAAGTGAACCTATGAATGATATTACACTCTTTGAGAAATTCTTCCATGTCGGAAGATGTTAATTAAACACCATTATCTGTAATTAACACAGATGGACAACCTTCTCGAGTGAAAATCTCTTTGAAAAAACTGATCACTGCACATGTGGTAGCCTTAGGAACAAATTTAACTTCAGGCCACTTTGAGTGAAAATCAATAATTACTAAAGCATATCGTGAAGACTCTAGCAACATATGGAATGGACCTGAAATCTCAAAAGCAATTTTTTGCCACGGTTGAAAGGGCCATTTGACAACTTTTAATGGTGGAATATGTGTCTTTAACATTCTTTCACTTGACACATAATCAGAACATTCTCCGACTACCATATCAATGAATTTGTCAATACCAGGCCACCAACAATAACTTCTGACTAGCTGTTTCACTGAAGAGATACCATGATGGGTGTTGTGTGCAATTTGTAATATAACTTCATGTATACCTTCTGGAGGAATGCATTTGCCCGATTTAAAAATGAAATCACTTTCTACTTCTAGTTCTTCCAAAACATTGAAGAAAGGTAATCTGGTCTTAACAAATTCTTTTTAGGCCAGCCATGCATGATGCATTCTTTTAACTCACACCATTTATCATCCTTTTGTTAGCATTCATGCCAAAACTCTTCAGTTTTATCTTAAAATTTATCTTGGACTATGTCATCAATAGTCAGCACAAACTCATGTTCTTTAACAACATTGACTTTGTATTGATCAACCGGTAAACGTGATAAAAAAACAGCCATAACATTCTTTTTCCCAGGAACATATATTGTGTTAAAATTATATTCCTGTAATTTGGAAGTTAATCTTGCAATTCTGGCTTTGGAATTCCAACCACCTCCGGGCCAACAAGATGTTGACAAGTGGCTTATGATCTGTTCTAAGAGTGAATTTTGTATCCCACACGTATAATCTATAGTGTTCTATAGCCCAAACACAGGCTAGGAGTTCTCTTTCAATAACCACATACTTGCATTCACATTCATTCAGCCTTCTGGTGGCAAAGGCAACATTCCACTCTTCCTTTCCCTCTTTCTGTGTGAGAACTCCTCCTAAACTGTACAGGCTGCATTCTACAGTAATAATACATTCTTTGTTGAAGCGGAACGGTTTGAGAGTGGGAGCATTAATTATATCATTCTTTATAGCTTCAAAAGAACTTTGTTGGACATCGGTCCAATCGGTCCAATCGGTCCACTCCTACTTGACACCTTGTCTCAAAATTTTTCTTCAAGGTTCCATTTTTGTGGCTAAACCCTCAACAAACTTGCTATAGTGTTCACACATACCAGCAAACGAAAGAAGTTGATCTCTGTTATTTGGTGCGGGAGCTTTGATAATTGCCTCTACATTGGATTTTTTCGGAACGACCCCATTCCCAGTCAAAGTATGACGTAAGTATTCAACTGATTTCTTAAATAAATTGCCCGTGTGTGCTTTAAGGGTCAAACCATTGTGTTCCAACCTTTTACACACTTCTTGTAAATTTTTGTCTTATTCATCCATGTCCTTTGAAAAAAACAAAATGTCATCTTGAAAACCTTTTACATAAATGTCTACATCGCTGAAAATTTGAAACATGAAAAACTGATGCGGCTGATGCCAGTCTAAATGGCATCCGAGTGTATTGAAACAAACTTTTCGGGGTAATAAAAGCTGTGTATTTTTTAGAATATTCAGTAAGTTCTATCTGATGGTACGATGATCTGAGATCTAGCATAGAAAATACTTGTGCATCATCTAAAAGAGACACTAACTCATTTATGTTCGGCAAGAGGTGGCAGTCTATTATAATGTTGGAATTTAACACCCTTAAATCCATACATACCCTCAATTTTTGATCGGGCTTGCGTACCAAAACTATCGCAGACACCCATTCCGATGACTCTATGGGTTCAATAATGCCTTCTTCTGAAAATTCATCTAGCATTAATTTAAGTTCTTTTCTAATATTAATGGGAACACCTCTCAATTTTTGTACTACTTGTGTGTGATTCTCTTTTAAAACAATTTTGTGTGCAAATATTTTCAGCTTGCCTAGTTTGTCACAAAATACCTTTTCAAAATGTTTTATGAGCATACTTTCTTTATTGGATTGTGACGAACTGTCATCAACTACAGTAACCATGTCCATCCAAACAATCATCACATAGTGATACTGGTTCCTTTGAACGAGCATTCAGAATGATTCCCAATTTTCACTGATCATACCATCCTAGAACATTTACACCTTTCTGAGAAATATAAAGTTTTATCTCAGCTTTTCTATGTTTGAAATGTAATTCTACTTGAAAGAAAAAACCATAATATCAATTATTGTACCGCAAAAACTTTCAGCAACAATATCAGATTGTTGCAAAAGATTAAACGAGATGTAATTAGCTAAAGTGTCAAGATAGTACTGATGAGAAATGATGGTCCATGGTGAACCAGAGTCCAAAATGAGTAACAAATCGATGCCAAAAACTTGAAAAGGGCATTTGGGTGATCTTATTCGTACTTGTGTGTAGTTATCCAAAATAGAAACTACAACACCTTTGTCACTGTTTGGTGTTGCTTCTCTAATAGTGTTTATGTTATCTTCAGATACAGAAGATATAGCTTCACATCTTTGAAAATGTGGTGTTCTATCTTTACACATGTTGCTAAAATGACCTATCCTATTACACATTTTACACTCTCTATTTAAAGCTGGACAACCTGGAAACAAAGCATAGTGCCAAAATTGTTACCACATCTGTAACATACACCATTGTTATTAAACTTTTCATTTCTTCTCTGTAAAGGATTCTTATTAAACTTATTGACATTATGTCTTCCTAGAGATTGTGTAGCCTCTTGTCTATGTTCAATTTTGTGTCCAATAGCACAGACTTCTTCCTCTGTAGATTTTTCATCTGTATTTTGTCTGACAGTCTCCATCCATAAATCAGATTGTTTTGGGGCTTTAGCAATGGCAATAGTTTCATTCAAATTGGGATCACCCATGACCCATAACTTATCTTGAATCTTCTTGCATTTTACATGAACTATTATCTGGTCACACGTCATTTCGTCAGTCATGGTACCGAAGTTACAATAAAGACTCAAAGAACTCAATGCTGTTAAAAAGTTATCAAATGATTAATCATCTTTTTGTTTTCTGGTGTAAAATTTGAAATGATTCAGCGCTATATTAATCGTAGGTTTAACTCTCTTTTTCATTCTAGTTAAAACTTCAGTATACACATTCATTGAATCACCTCCCCCTTCATTTTGTGTAGAAATCTGTGCTAGTGATCTAAATATTACTTGACCTTCTGAGCCAAGACAATGTAAAAATATGCTTTTTTTTTCTTTCAGAACCCATTCTTTTACCATCTATGGCTTTCATATATGTCAAAAATTCTTCTTTCCACCTGGACCATGGCTTTGGTGCATCACCTTTGACTTGTAGAAAATTTGCAGGAGGGTCAAATTGCATGTTGACCTGACTACTTGTAAAACTGTAACTAAAAATATAGGAATTAACTTATAATGAAACACAGCGTAATTGTAAACTTGATGTTGTTCAAAAAATGTAAGAAAGTCGTTGTATGTTTAGTCTAGAAAAGAAATGCTGAAATGAGTTTGAAATGCACTAAAATGAAAATAATGGCAAAGTTAACTTACTGCTGTCCAAGTGTTATAAAGATGTCAGTATCATGGGATCCAACGTGAACTGAGGTGAACAAAAATAACTTAAAGTTTTTGCTCTGTGTGGTTGCTATGGTATTTTGTTGAAAAACAATATGGCCATCAACAAAGCAGTTCAGAAAAGAAGAACAAGCAGTGAGTGCACTGTAATCTATTCAGGCGTCTTCTTAAAAAAATGCAACCTCACTGTGACTGCGTATGTATGTAATGAGTGATATCAAATTGAGAATAGAAAATAAATACTGTAGAGGTGAAACTCTCTAAACGTGCATAAAACACAGCCAATGCTGCAGGCACTATCTAATCAGGCAAATAAATCCAAGTGAAGGAAACTGCAGGAAACAGCCGTGGGTGCAATCAGTGCACAGCACCGAAAATCCACAAATACTGCCACAGGTGCTATCAAGACACTAAATGTAATCCAAACAGAACAGTCAAAATTTCCGTAAGAAGCCGCAGGTGCAATCAATGCACAACACTATATAATTTCTGATTCTGCCGCTGGTGCCATCAGAACACTTAAAGTAGAATACGAGAAAAGTACATATAATTTGAAACGGGTAACATACCGTTCACAAATAGCTTGAAATTGATCCGATGAAACCAAATCCTGGAGGCTTCTATTGAAAACTTAGCTTCTATTGAAAACGTAGACATTTGTTCTCTTGCTGATGGGTGCAAAATTACCACTCTGTGCCCGTGCTGCTAAAAAGAGTGGTTTTCCATCGTCGCCAATATTGGAATGAATATTCTCCAAAATGTAAGAATCAAATGTCATTTATTGCAGCATTGTAAAAAGTGTCATAAACATACAAGTTTCAGGTTTCAACTGAGACCAACTGTGGGCTGCAGCATTTCTCAAACATTTGGAACCTGGAATGCTATTAAAAGGAAAACATCTTGCATGCAGGAGCATGCGACTGAATGACATATAAACTTAAAGTGAACATGCACATAATAAGAAACATAGAATGTAACACATCATTTTGGAGGAGTGGATGGTTCCTCCTCCCTTGAGCACCATAATAAGGAATAATAAAGTTGAATAGTACTGTCAATAGTGAGCGCTAACAGCGCACGGGCCACATCATCCAACACTGTATTCCAAGAGACAATTTCAATCTTGAGGATGAACAACATGGCATAGCAATCTGCAAATACAATAAGGAAATAGTAGCAAGCAGTACCCCAAAAACAATTAAGAGAAACTTACTTATATAGCATACAGAAAAGATAAAAGTGTGAAATAGAAACATAAGAGAGAATGAATGAGATAATAAATTATAAGAAGGTAATAAGCAGGGAAATGTGTACGAGGAAAATAATATAGTGGCAGATCATGGGAGAGAACCCAGATATGAGGAAGAAGAGTAAGAATACATGAAGTAGCTACATAGCAAGTTGATCAGTGGAGCGTATATAATAAATAAAAATAAAAAAATGTAGGCTCATGTGCATATATTTTATTAAACAATTATGATTGTGTGTGGGAAAGTATTTATATTTGCAGAGAAGAAATCACAAATACATTCTTTCAACTTTATAGGATCTCGAAAAAATGTGGTATTGCCATTATAAGTAAATTTAGAGATGCATGGATGATGGATGGTGTATTAAATGTTCAATTGTATCAGCGTGGAAAGGAGGGTCAGAGTTTTTTTTATGGCATTGGTAACAGTAGAGAGATTTAGAGAAATGTAGATGTTTTGGCCAGACCAAGATTATTTCCTCTTTTGTTTCTCAGCATTAAGTTCTTGTAATAAATCAGTGTATCACAATCATAATATAAAGATCCTCCTTGGCTTAGAAAATGAATTGGATGGAAGACCAAGATGATTAGCTCTGTGAATTGTGAGATTTGCTGTTTTAGAGGTGTCCAACAAATCCAGCAGAAATGACTACACTATTCCTTCTGGGAGATCATATAAACAAAGATAATTACATTGATTACAATTTTCCAAATCTTCGGAGTATTTTTTAAGTTGTGCAATATTTGATGAGGCAGTAGGCAAATTGGGATTATTTTTAAGCCTCTTTTGTTTAGTTGAAGAAGAAGATTGAGATTTAATATTCAGATGACATTCAGAGGCCATTTTTCCAGAGGGAAATGTTATGAGGAAAATTATATAACCAATATATATACTCTGAAAATCAAAACACGATCTCAAGGCTGTGAGAAGAACCTCAGTGAAGAATACATTTAATATATCCACTGTTCAATGCCGATTAAGAATAGCTATGATGAACATATTAACCATTAGGCAAAAATTGCAGAGAAAGTCATTCAACTGGCTGGCTTACCGTAAATAATCCTCATAAAAGTGGATTATATAGGCATGGGTAGTACTTTCCAAAGAGTCTAATATGAATAAAAATCAACTCACATAAACAGTATGGTTTCTGGAATCCTTGGTCGCAGTTCCTTTTCAGAGTACATTCTAACTCACCCAAAGCAAATTGTGGTATCCTCTGTAATGGAATATTTAGTGAAATCAAGCATAAACATTCCATTGAGAGCAGAGGAAAACATTTGTTTTTTCACTGAATTTGTAAGGTTTTTTAAATGCTAATTTCTAAATATAACGTCCCTGAAACGTATGTTTTTTTTCAGTGAATTTCTAAGGTTTTTTAAATGCTAATTACTAAGTATAAAGTCCCAGAAACCTATGAATTTTAAAGTGAATTTCTAAGGTTTTTTAAATGCTTATTTCTAACTATAACATCCCTAAAACCTATGTTTTTTCAGTGAATTTTTTATTTTTTTTTAAATATATTTTTATTTTACATTTCAAAAGAAAAAGCACACGTTAAAAGAAAGAAGCAAATTTTTCTCTTACATTTGTTCACCTCACAATATAAAAGGAAATCCTTAATCAAAACAATATAAGCTCAAGAGAAGGAAGCCAATACATAAACGAATCATAATTTAACATTTTAAAACATTTCCTTGAAAAAAAAAAAAACATCAACAACCCCTATCATCCTATTCCTGCCCTCCACTTCTCCAACGGTCCCCAAATCTTGATACCTCGAATCCTCCCTACCCTGCCTTTTCTTGCATATATATGTTTCTCAAGATTATATATAGCAATAAGATTTGCTAACCATGTTTGTATGGATGGTGGACTCTTATCTAGCCACACTCTAGCTAACATTAATCTAAACACAGCGGCTGCCATAAACAACAAACAAAAACATTGCGTCACCCAAATCCATTTGGGCATTTCCCTCGTCGACCCCCAACATAATTAAACTTACTGTAAAGGTTATCTGTATCCTTAGTGAATTAACGAAAAAATGTTCAATATCCTTAATTAATGTATGTAACTGGGGACATGTAGCAAACATGTGGACAATATCAGCCTCAGTAGAATTACATCTGGGACAAGTGATACCCTCTGTACCCCCCCACTTCGCAATCCTAGATGGAGTATAATACAATGAAAATAAGGTTTTATAATGTTGGGCTTGCAAGGGGGCAGAACAGAGCATAGACCGACCTAATTCCAGGGATTCATTAAAAGCTTCCGGAGTAGCCTCTATTCTCTCCTCCCATTTAACCCTATGCTTATCTAGATCATCTGGTCTATTTTTTGCCAAAGCAGCATATATTGACCTAATGGAATATTTCTCTCCCGCGGTTATCCCTTCCATCAGTTCATTAGGTTGAAAACCCAACGGCCCCCCTTGCTTGTTTCTTAAAAAGCTCCTAATCTGAAGGTATTTAAAAAAATCCCTTCTATTTATGTTATATGTATTCACCAAATCCTCGAATTGTACCATAGTCTCTGAGTTTATTAAGTCCCCGATTTGATGTATCCCTTTATCTTCCCAGCCAGCCATTACATGATCAGCAAAAATATCTTCAGGGAAGGATTTATTTTTATAGACTTTGGTGTATCTATTAAACCTGCCCATGCCTGTTTTCTTCAAAAAGGAGCTCCATATTTTAAGTGCCGCCCTAAGAGTCTTGTAAGTCTGTCTTCTAAGATGACCCAAATCTGTAAAACAGAGGAAGCAGTTCACCGCGTTCTGTCCTAATACCGCTGTGTAGGCTTCAATTGACGTATTAATAGACTTTGATGACCCTCCACCTCCACCTATTAGTCCCTGCATATACTGAAGAGCAGCAGCCAAATAATACAACCTAAAATCCGGTGCACCCCAACCCCCTCTATCCCTTGGCAAAGTGATGAATTTATAAGCCCTGCGAGTTTTTCCTTGGGCCCATATAAATCTGTTAACTACATTCTCCAACATACTAAACCATTTATTCTCAAAAATTAGAGGTATAGACCTAAATAGATACAAGAATTTGGGTAAGACCATCATTTTCAACACATTTGTGCAACCAACCAGCGAAAGGTGCAAGTTGTTTATCCTTTCCAAATCGCTTTTTACCTTCGCAATCAATGGCTTAATATTACACTCGACTACCTCCTTCAAGTTTGCAGAAATATCAATCCCTAGGTATATTGCACTGTTAACCACCCTAATATCCCGACTAGTTGCAAACCTATTCATGATTATTTGGGTTTTTGCCTTATTTAGGCTGTATCCTGAAACCAGTCCAAAATTCTGCGCCTCTACTTCTACGCCCACCATAGCTAAATCTGGGTTGGGAGTCAATATAGCAACATCATCCGCATAGGCGAGGGTTTTCACAGTACAATCATTCAATGACATAGACTGAATCTCAGGATTTCCCTCTAGTTTGCGGAGTAGTGGCTCTATGTATAGGGCAAAAAGCAATGGAGAAGACGGACAACCCTGTCTAGTCCCTCTTTGTATATGTACTAGATCTGAGTGCCCCCCATTTACTCTTATTTTTGCGACCGGATTTCTATATAAGCTTGTATGGCCTGTATATATCCTGGCCCAATACCACACCACTTCATAACTTCCCATAGATAGTCCCAGGCGACCCTATCAAATGCCTTCTCGGCGTCTAAGAAGAGAGCTGAAATAGGGTCGCCTGCAACCTCTGCCGCATCAAACATAGTGATGACTGTCCTGATATGCTGTGTAGCACCCCTCCCGGGTATGAAGCCGTGCTGTGATGGGCTCACCAGATGTTCTATACAGCCTGCTAGTCGTTTTGCCAACATCTTCGAATATACCTTAACATCTGAATTCATCAGTGTGATTGGCCTGTAAGATCCAGGGAGAGTTAAGGGCTTCCCTTTTTTAACGATGACAATTATATCCGCCCCTCCCCATGAATCCGGCGCCTGCCCCCCTTGTTGTACATACAGCATAACCTCAAACATATAGATCAGTAAACACTCCCTAAATACCTTATAAAACTCAACCGGAATTTGATCAGGTCCAGATGCCTTTCCTGATGGTAAACTATTCAATGCATCGATGAATTCCTCTAGGCCTAGATTAGATTCTAACATTTCTCCTTCTTCTACTGAGAGAGGTGATGGGGCAATATCTTTAAGATAATTGCTAATTTCCACTATTCCCCCTGTGTCTTCCCGTGTATAGAGTTTTTCATAAAATATTCTAAAAACATCTCTTATCTTATCCGGGTCTGTAACAATGACACCTAGTGGATCCAATATTTCTTTTATCTCTGCAGCTGCCCTCTGTTGTCTAACTTTGACTGCTAGTATATGCCCCACTTTTTCACTGCACTCGTATGCCTCTTCTTTTTTAGCCGTATATTTTTCCGCAAGCTTTCTGGAAAAGCTTTCTACAGCTTCTGCTTTCAATACTACCAGGTTTAGCAATATATGCTCCAGGCTAGCTTTAGATTCTACGGCAGCCGCTAACTTCCCTTCCTCTATATTCAACTTCTGCCGGGTAGCCTCAATCTTTAACCTCTCTTTCTTGCGTCTTGTCACTACATAACACAGTGTTTCTCCTCTCACACCCGCTTTGAAACAATCCCAAGTTTGTCCTATAGAGGCAGTGCCATGATTGATCTCCCAAAACACCCTAATCCAACCCTCCATATGCTTCCTATATTCAGCGTCCTGAAGGAGGCTCCTCTCAAAAGTCCATGTTGATCTCTTTGGCATCACTTGCGGAATCTTAACTGTTAATATTAGTGGGCTATGATCGGAGATAATCCTTGGATGTTTTTCAATGAGTGTCTCCATAACCAAAGACTTTGAGACTAAGAAATAATCTAATCTTACCAACACCTGATGAGGTGCTGAATAGAAAGTACTACTATCTAACAGTGGATGTTGCATCAGCCATGGATCCACCAGAAGATTATTATAAACCATGTTAGCAATGGCCCTATTTACCTTTCTCTTCCTACCACTGTACACCCCTCCTGTATTCATAAATGAGCTTGAAGGGTCATGTAAATTGAAATCGCCGCAACAAATGACAGGTTCGGGCCACTGTGCTAAATCTGTATCTATAAATTGCCATATCTCCGGATCATCCTCCGTGGAGCCATATACGGTTACTAATGTTATCCTGAGACCTTTGAAACATAATTCCGCTATGACCCATCTCCCCCATTGGTCCTCTTTCTTTCTTTTGACTATCACCTCCCTTCTTTTCCCTAGAATTGCAACTCCTCTTGTCCTAGATCCTTGCCTGCTAGCTGCGAGAACATCAAAGCCCAACTGATTCATTAGATATATCTGCTTTTCCTCTATATGCGTTTCTTGTAGACATACTAAATCCCCTTGTAGAGTTCTAATATAGGCTGCTACATTCGCCCTCTTCCTTGGATCGTTTAATCCACATACATTTATCGAGACTAATTTATAAGACATAGTGTATTGCATATCCAGCTCATTCTTTGTATCCCATCTATTCCGGTCTTTCCCCTCCCTTCTCCTTTCAAAAATATAAATAGCAAACTATATGTGCAATCAACGTGTGCTAAAAGACAACTCCAAACTATAAATTTCCACTGTTTTTTTGACCCCCACCCCTTCCCCCCTCTCTCCCCACCCCTTCCCTCCCTCCCCCCCTCCCTACAGGCAAATAGGTCAGCAATGACCTATGTGTGGCCGCTTCCTGGTTGTGTTAGTCGCTCCCCTCTCCCACCTTCATCAAGTCCTACTTATTTTACTGCATAAACCTTTTCTCTCATCCTTTGGTATTACCTTTCCCCACACCTGGATAAGGCCCTTATCTCTTCTCCCTTCCCAACTCCTGAATCAACTCTTGTGCTTTCACTTCTGACATAAACATCCTGACTTTGCCTTTTGTGATCACTTTAAGCCTGGCTGGGAATAGCAGGTATGCCTCCGAGCCCAAGGCCTGGAACTGTGGAATCAATTTCCTAAGCCTCCACCTCCTCTCAACAGTCACATGGCAAAAATCCGGTCTTGTAAAGAAAGTAACCCCTTCCACAGTTCTTCTGCTATCTGGTCTGGCTTTCTGAATAAGTTCCTCCCGAAGCAGGAAATTCCCAACATACACTAGAATTGCTCTGGGAAGTGTTGCTTTAGAGCCCCCTTCAGCTCCGTATGGTTTACGCAGGACAAAAGGGAACCTGTGTGCTCTCTGGATCTCTACCTCCCACTGCCACTGGGATTCAGGAAAAGCGTCCTTTAGTAGTTTAACCACGAACCCCCTAGGGTCCTGCCCTACAAGCCCTTCCGCCACCCCCACAATGCGGACATTATTGCGTCTTTGACGATTTTCGAAATCCTCCATCTTCCAAAGGAAATCGTCTGCCTTCTTTTCTTGTTGTGACTTAAATTTGCTGAAGCTGCGAACGTCATCCTCCACCTTGCCCGTTCTTTCCTCTACCTCAGCAACTCTCCCAGCCAAACCTTCATATAGCTTGTTTGTTTTTCGAAGCGTTGTTTGAATCCTCTTGAAATCTTGTCTTGTTTTACGACTTGTAGACCTCGCCTCAGTTTGTATTTGTTTCAACATGTTGAAAACCATTCCTAGTGCACCGTCTTGCCTTGAGCCTGTTTCCTGCACTTCCTGATATGTCTGTGATGTTGCCGAGTAATCCCAGTCCAGCTTCCTCTCGGCGCCCCTTGTGGGTGATCTTTCATGCCTAGAGCGCCTTATCTGTTTCTTTTTTTGTGTTGAACCTTTACCTATATCAGTTCCTGAGGAGGTAGAGTCCGACCATGAATCCTCTTCACCTTCCTCTTCATCCTCCTCCTTCTCTACCTCCTCTTCCTCCTCTTCATCTGTTGTCACCCTCTCCTGCTGTACAAAGTCAGAATCCTCGTTTACTGAGAAAAAATGGTCCCCCTCCAATGAGCATATGTCTTCCTTCTCCCTGAGAATACCGGCTCCTGAATTTTCTGCCACCAAACTTACTGAACTTCCCCATGTGGGGTTGGGAGATTTGGCCAGTAATTCTGCTTCCACCTGCATAATTGCTTGTAGCATATCCGAGCTTTCAACCCGCCTTGGCGCCCCCTTTCCATTTTCAATGTCAACGTCCATCCCTTCTTTGGCACTCCGCGGAGTCTCGATCTCTCCGTTCTTATCAGCACCTTTCAGAGCCCTCTGCACCGGATTCGCCTCTGCCTTTTCCCCCTCGCTCCTGACTGCGTTCTGCTCAGCCTGCTCGAGGCTCACGGAAAGCGGTTGCTTAGCGACAGCCGACTCGGCGCCTGCCACGTCTCCAGCTCCCATTGTTGTTGCTGCCGCTGCGTCCTCGAGGACGCCCTGCCGATCGGTTCCAAGACTTGGTTCTGTATTCCCGAGGGTACCTGCTGCTGCTACGCCCGTCGATTCTGCACTGACTGGGCGGATAAATGATTCTGGTAGGGTGGACTGCCTATGGGGGGTACCTTTGTTTTTTGATTTTGTCAATGCCGGATACTTTCATGCGTCCTTTAACTGTATCGCTCTCCTCTCCGCCAAGTGGTTTCCCTTTCTTTGATCCAGTTTCTTTTTTTGTAAAAGGGACTGACACTTTCCTAATAGCGCCCGGGTTCTTCATCGGCAATTGGGGTTTCGCTACGGCGAGTGTCTCCGGCCCGCTGGGGTTTGATTTATTGAATTCATTCCCATCTCCGCCTTTCGTTTTGTCAGCCTTGTCAGCCTTCGCCGCCCCAAATGGCATTTTTGTGCGTAGTGTACCGCTTATCTCTTTCAATCCAGCTGCCGATACGCTCATCGCTTGCCTCAGCAGACTACCTGTGAGCGTTCTGAGTGCCTTTTTGAGTCTGCAAAATTCCGCCACCACTCTGCTTCTGAGCTGACTAGTATTCGACTGGACGCCACACTTCCCAGTTCCGAGTCCGACCTTTGAGCAGGCAAAGTCAACAGCCATCCGGATGATCTAACGCTATCATTTCAGCGCCCTCTACTCCATTGTTGTTGCATTAGATGGGAGAGAGGTTTTAGGTGCGACTGCTCACCACAACCCACCCGCGGCCATCTTGCCCTCTCCGTATGTTTTTTTTCAGTGAATTTCTAAGGTTTTTTAAATGCTAATTACTAAGTATAAAGTCCCAGAAACCTATGGATTTTAAAGTGAATTTCTAAGGTTTTTTAAATGCTTATTTCTAACTATAACATCCCTAAAACCTATGTTTTTTCAGTGAATTTCTATGGTTTTTTAAATGCTTATTTCTAACTATAACTTTCCTGAAACCTATGGTTTTGTCAGTGAATTTCTAAGGTTTTTTAAATGCTAATTTCTAACTATAACATAGCAGTTGCATTTGCAGAGTGGTAGAGAAAGGTGAGTGTGGCCTGTGAGCACGTCTTAGGAATTCCACTGTGTGGGATTTACTGGAGGTAACAGGAAGGGTAGTTAGCCCCCAACGTCAAACTTGGGGGCCAACTAACCCTCCTATTACCTCCAGTAAGTCTCACACAGTAGGACTGCTAACTTCTCATAACAGAACATGCCCCGTTTCTCTACCACATTGCAGACGCACCTCCTGGAGCGTTCTGGGCTGGGGGATTAAGTCCCCTTGAACCCTGAGGGTCTCCAGGAGCCAACTAGCCCACCAGGTAACAGGAAGGGTAGTTAGCCCCCAACGTCAAACTTGGGGGCCAACTAACCCTCCTATTACCTCCAGTAAGTCTCACACAGTAGGAATGCATCTCCTGGCGCACTGCTGCTCGGGGGATGAAGGCCAGTTATTTCCTAAGGTCCTCAGGACACAAGAGGACCTCATCGCCCCACCAGCAGTGCGCCAAGAGGCGCGTTTGCAGAGTGGTGTAAAAAGGGGTGTAGCCTCGGACCACCTCTCTGCAATCCAGCTCTGTGCTGCTTACTGGAGGTACCTGGTGGGCTAGTTAGCCCCAGGGACCCTCAGTATTCAAGGGGAATTAATGCCCCAACTTACAACATGCCAGGGGGCACGTTTGCAAAGTGGTGCAGGAAGGGGCCTCAGGCGAGATGCCGGCTTTTTTTAAAAATATTTTTTTTAGAAGGGGGGATGTGTGGCCCCCCTTCTTTTAGTATTTTTGGTGCTCTGCGGACTCTATCCCCTGGGCCTGACCCCTTTTTTAAAATAAACAAAAAAATCAGATGGAGCTGCGTGTCTTCCTTACCGAGGCAGATTTTGGCCCCAGGGACCTCATTCCCCAGGGCATGACCTCCTTTTTTAAATGTACTTATTGGGAAGGGCAGCCGCATGGTCCCCCTTCCCTAGGCCACTGTTAGCCCTGGGGACCCCATCCCCTGGGCCCGCCTGCTGTTTTTTTTTTATTAAGCGGGGGGGCCAGTGGCCCCTTTCCCGGGCCACTTCTGGCCCTGGGGATCCCAGCACCCGGGACTGGGCCTTAGCATTGGGAACTGTGAGTGGAACTCGATTGCCCCCACAGTCCCAGCCATTTCACCACCTCCTGCTGGAGCCAGCATTTCTTTTGGGCAAAGAGAGCTGCTGACATGCAGCTCCCCTTGCCCAAAAGCTTGAAGCGAGAAGTTTCCTGTTCTCGCTTCCAAAAAGCAAAGCGGGAGTTTGGCCCCCTCCCAGCATTTCAAAGCCCTGGGGAGGTGGTGGTACCTGGGGCCGGGGGTCAATTACGGACCCCCAAATTTAAATAAACAGTGCCCTGGGGAGGTGGTGGTCCCTAGGGCAGTGTGGGGGGTCAACCCCCTTCACACACATTATTTATTTCAGCCCGGGGGAGGTGGCAGTCCCTGGGGCTTGGGTGGGCTGCGGGTCCCCCCACCCTACTATAATTAAGCCCAAGGGAGGTGGCGGCCCCCAGGGCCACGTGGGGCCGTGCCCCCTCACATAAATTATATACACCCGGGGAGGGATGGCCCCTGCTACATAAATGAAATTGTCCCCGGAACCTAGCCAACCCGGGGGCTTTCAAAAACAAAGCGTGGGAGCCTGCACTTCATTTTTTTAAATTTTCAGACAGATTTGTGCAGCTGTTGTGACCCTGCCTGAATTTTTTTTTTTAAATAGCTTTTTTTGGGCCTGGGGGGTCCCTGTGGGACCCTCTGGACACGCCTGGGGATCACTGTGTTTTTACCCTGCCCCCTTTTCTTGTTTGTAATGTATCTCTCACCTTTTTCCTATTCACTCAGTCTGAGACACAAGATGGCTGACAACACTTCCTGGTTTAAAGTGTTGGGAGCCAATCAGAGGTTAGCGCGTGCTCGGGAGGGCTCAGTCAATCAGATCTCACAATTCTCAAATAGCGATATCTGTAAATCAATCTCCAAAACTACTGAACAGATTTACACCATCTAAACAAAAGTGTGCTTTCTGGTACAAGAACTATCTCTAGTCCAAATTTGGTGTAATTCCGTTTAGCAGTCCAGGCTTTAGGCATGTTCTAAGTTTTCTTTGGAAATTGACATGGAGAAAATACATTTTGGCCCATTTTTCGATCTATATAAATTCTGCCGGAAATTGAAACTAAAAAAGTACTTTGAAAATATTCCCATGAGACCCAGGGAACAACACAATCTGGATATGCTCTCACCACTAACTTTGAGTGACATCCCTCCATTAAGATCGTTACACAGCCTTGAGATTGAAAGCAATTACCACAGAGACAATGACGGACATACAGATATGTGAAAAGATGGCCATCACATCTAATTTGTCCATTAGTAGCAATTGTAAAACTCATTCCAGATTCTGCCCACAATTACCAGTAGGGAATAGGGTGGACATTTTTCAGGAACTCATGACAGAGGATTTCCGAGCAATTTACATCAAGGAAAGGAAGAAGAACCAGCAACGACTTACAAATATGACCAAAGACGACTAATTGGCATTAAAGGGTTTAAAAATGAACAATGGTATTGTGATAAAACCTTCAAATAAATGGGGGAACGATGTGGTGATGGACTCTCAAAAATATTATCTTGAAATCAAGAGACAGCTAAATTATGTGAACAACTACGAAAGGCTCAAAGAAGATCCAACACCAATAAACATGAGCACATTCCAAAACATGCTTCGTATGTGGCACAGAGATGGATAAGTGGATGACAATGAATTGGATTATTTTTTAGTATTGCGTCCCATCGCTCCAACGATATATGTGTTACCAAAGGTTCACAAAACTATGGAGAATCCACTAGGACGTCCCAACATCAGCTCCTGTGGGTCACTTTTGGAGAATACCTTTAAAGGTTTCTGGATATTTTTTCTTTTCCGTATTGGCAAATGTTCCTTTCTATATCCGGGATTCGTTGGATTTTTTTACACCCAGTAGCTGGCATTCCTTAGAAAGAAGACTACACAATGGTGACCATTGATGTCGTTTCATTGTACACATCAATTAAACATGAGGATGATATCAACGCCTGCAAATTTTATATCTGATCACGATCTTTGAGTGTTTTAGGACAGACCAACATGATTTTAGAAATAATGAACTTCTGCCTCACTAATGTTTTTATTTTTTATAAAAAGTTATAGACAAAACAAAGGACCCGTGATGGGGACTTCCTTTGTGCCTACATATGCCAAACTGACGATGGGCATGTGGGAAGCATAACACGATTTGGTTTTAATCTGGGAGGACAGCAGGTTCCTGAGAAGAGGATATCCAATGGAATGGTGGTATTGGATAATGCCAAAACAAGGGCTATGAAAAAGAAGAGAGAGTCCTTGTTATATCCAAAGAGCATCAATGAGAAACAAAGAGGCCAACCAGAGGAGAACAAAATAAGATAGATTACACAATTTAACATCTCAAGTATTATAAGAGATGCTCTACAAAACCATTGGAAGATACTAGCTACAGATGAAGATCTGAAGTTATGCACATCGAATCATCTCAGCATCACCTACAAAAAGGCAACTTCACTTGGGGACCTACTGACACATAGCCATTATCAGAAAGCAGATAAAAGTGAAAGTCACACATTGCCTCTGTGAGAAGTCTGACTGCACTGCCAAGCTACCAATGGGGTGAGCAAGGGTTATCTTCAGCGTGTAACTCCCTTGCCCTGACAAGAGTGGTGGTTTCTGCCTGGCTTAGGCGCATGGCACAATAAACCAGAAATCCCATTTCTAACACAGAGGTACCTTTTACTAGGGACTTACAGAGAAGGCAAAATATATTGCCAATTGGGGGAAACAATTGTACTGTTTTGGGAATGAGATCTGTCACTGGAGACTTGGTTAGCAGGGACCCAGTGCACCTCCAGTCAAAATCACATCAGAAACCAGGTGAAATGTGGGGTTGACAATGTCAAAATGTAACACTTTCCTACACTATGCCACTGGGTTCAAGGTAGCCTGGCTGATGAGGAGTGACACCCTGAAACCGGTCCCAAGATGCTTGGTTTCCATTCCAGGGAGGACCTGGCCTGGCAGGTAGGGCTGGACTGTTTCCGTGGGAAGCAGAGTCAAGTCTTAACTGGGGTTGTATGGTGATCAAGAAATAATTAATTCAACCCAGATCTGTGACTGTGAGTGAATGTTTGACAGTGTTCATCAGTCCGTCTATCATCTTTTTGTGTTGCAGTGTTCATCCTAAGTGGGAAGGGTATGCCCAGATGTTGGTCCCTAGCTTACTATGACACTGGACTCGAGCAAGTGTGGCTAATGAGGGGTGCTATCCCGAATCTGGTCCCAGGATGCCTAATTTCCGGTCCAGGGAAGACCAGGCTTGGCAAGTGTCAAGCCTGAATTGCCCCAGTGGCTGGCTCCAAACAGGGGTGACATGATGAGCCAGAAGATGATGGATTTAACCCAGATCTGTGACAAGGGGTGAGTGTTTGACAGTGTTCAGTATTGCATCCATCAACTTATTGTGTTGATCAGCTCATCCTACGGTGGCAAGGTATGTCCAGACGTGGGTCTTGTGCTCACAACGCCACTGTATTCAAGCTAGCCAGGTTGATGAGAGAGGGAACCCCAAAACTGGCCCAAGGAAGCTTATTTTCCAGTCCAGGGAGTGCCTGGTCTTGCAGTTCGGACTGGCCTGTTCCCATGGGGAGCAGGGTCAAGACTGATTTCCATATGGCTGGATCCAAAATGGGGTGGCATGGTGAGCAAAAAAAAGATTGGATTTAACCCAGATCTGCGACTGGAGGTGTATGTTTGACAATGTTCAGCATTCAGTCCGTCATCTTTTTGTGTTTCTGTTGTCACCCTAGATGGGAAGTGTATGTCCAGGCGTTTGTCCTGTTCTCACTATGCCACTGGATTCAAGTTATCCTGGCCGACGAGAGGTGATACCCAAAAACCGGTCCCAGGATTCTTGCTTTCCTACCTAGGAAAGACCTGGCCTAGCAGTTCGGGCTGAACTGTTCTCATGGGAGCAGGTTCAAGACTGATTTGTAAATGGCCGGGTCCAAACTGTCAAAACTGGGGCCGGGTCCAAACTGGGGTGGCATGGTGAGCAAAAAAACAATGGATTTAAATCAGATGTGTGACTGGAAGTGGATGTTTGACAGTGTTCAGCGTTCCGTCCAGCATCTTTTTTTTTATTAGCATATTTATAAAGTTTATTGAAGAAAAGATTATAACATACATAAAAAGAAACATCAAGTAAGAAAACTCGCTACAAAGAAATACTATTATTTGTTATAAAACAAATTACACTCTATGACTAATAGAGGGGAAGGGAAAGGAAGAAGAAAGAAGAGTGGGGATATCAATAAAATAACAGTACAGGTAAGAACACTACCCGGATCTTAATATTAATTCATCAACAAGAATAGCAGTAAGCATAGCATAAAGGATATACATTCTGAAATATAATAATTGAAAAGGAAAAAGGAGTCATATAAACAATAAATATCTGAAAATAGAAATTAAAAGTACTACAGAGGATTCATGGGGGTTTCCTAACTTCATCTGGAGTAATAACTGTAGTAGTAGAGGCTGAAGCTATGTCCGTAAGATAGGAGGAGAGAGGGAGCCACAACATATCTCTTTTAATGGATAAAGACAATGGGGGACATTGTTTGTGTCTAATATGTGATGAAAGCAAACAGAATTCCACCAAGCTCTGAAAGTCGCTTTGTCAGCTTGTTTCCAGTTTGAAGTGATCAAATGCAGGGCTATCACTGATAACAAGTCAATTAATGAGGGGTTGGGAGATGGGTGAGGCCAGGATGGTGATAGGGAGCTTAAAAATATGTTGGGAATGGAAAAAGGGATTTGGGAGTTAAAACTTTTATTAACTTGGGACCAGACTAAAAACCAAAAACGGGAGAGAGAGGGACAATCAAATAGCATATGTTTTAAATCAGCTGAATTGCCTTTGCATGACCAACAGGCTGAGGAAAAGTCTTCGGAGAAAGAGGCTCATTTTGTTGGGGTAAAAAGAAGGCGTTTGTAAAAAAAAATAAAGAGTCTGAGACGTGTTAGCTGCTCTTGACGTTTTATGATTTTTTTATTTTTTTTTATTTAATTTGTCCCAAAATGGGACAGGCCAACATTCTGCGAGATCCTTTTCCCAGGCCAATTCAGACTTCCCCTTGGCCCTATCGAAGGAGAAAACCAAATTTCTGTACTGAGAAGAAACCAATGTATTAATAGATAATAAAGGAAAAAGATTGGAACATCTGGTACGAAAGGCAGGGTCAGTTGGTAAGGAAAGAAGGTATTGTAAGAGAGGAGGAAGAAGTGAATCATACTGGGATTTACAGGAGGAAGGCAAAGAAAATTTTAATTGCAGTTCTGAAAAAGATAGAGGAGAGTTATTAACTACCAATTGAGCTTTCCAATAAAAGGTACGGCCTTTGATATGTAACAAGTGGTTATGCCAAATAGGTTGTTGGTCTAATGAAGTAAAAGAAGGATAGGAGGACGGAAGAAGAGGCTTTAATATTTTACGTGTCTAGGAGATAAACTTGAGGGCAAAAGACAGGTATATTATTAGTAAAAGCAAGAGATTCATTAAAATGAAAAGGTGCTATGAAATGTTTCTCAATATTCAACCAAATAGGAGGATGAGTACATTGATCTGGAGAAAGCGAGCAAGAGGATTATCGTAGAGAAAAAGCATAATGATATGATTTAAAATCAGGAAATTCGAGTCCACCAGAAAGTTTGTCAGCTTGAGAGCATTAAGAGCTATTCGAGGAGATTTGTTTATCAAAAGACATAGACAGAAAACAAAGAATTAGCGGAGAAAGCATAATCTTAATAGAGTCCAGGCGACCCCACCAGGAGTGGAAGAGTGGGTGCCAGCGGTCAGTAGAGATAGATTAAGTTTTGGAAAGATGGTCAAAGTTTTCCTTTAAGGTTTCTGAAATAGTAGGGGAAAACCATAAACCTAAATATTTAACTTTAGAGGTTTTCCAAGAGAAGCCAGTAGAAATAAAATCCTGTTTCTGATAGAGAATATTTATAGGAAGGACTTCACATTCATCCGAGTTAAGTCGGTATCCAGATAATTGAGAGAAGGAATCAACTTGGGAATTGAAAGCAGGAAGAGAAGTAGAAGGATTTGAACAGTATAGAAGGATGTCATCCGCGTAAACTGACATTTTAACATGGGAAGTGCGAAGTTTAAAAGCTGTAATTCTGTCATCCAACCTAATTTTCGTTAAAAAGGGTTCTAAAGCAATTATAAATAAAAGAGGAGATAAAGGGCAGCCCTGACGAACTCCTCTAAGAAGAGGAAAATGATCAGAGGACTTCCCATTGACAAAAATGGAGGCTTTGGGGCTAGAATATAACATTGAAATAAGAGAAAATAATGTAGGAGGAAGCCCAATTCATTTAAGTGCCTGGAACATAAAGTCCCAACCAATCCGATCAAATGCTTTTTCAGCATTCAATGCTATCGCAGCAATAAGATAATCAAGAGAAGACGCTTTACTTAAAATATTAAAGAAAACTCTGGAGTTGTCTGAAGATAAACGTCCTTTGGCAAAACCTGATTATTCCGGGCCAATAATATTGGCTAGAATGGGATCAATATGAAGAGCAAGAATCTTTGCAAAAATGTTTTAATCTAGACTAACTAAGGATATTGGACGGTAATTTTTACAAAAAGAAGGATCTTTATTCTCTTTAGGAATGAAACAAATCACTGCTTCTTAAAAAGATCCTGAAGAGGAACCATCTTTAACAAAGGATTCGTAAAGTAATAAGAGATGAGGGAGTAATAAGGATGCAAAATGAGCATAAAATTCAATAGTAAAACCGTCAGTACCGGGAGCTTAACCCCTTTTCAATTTTGATACAGCAAGTTTAATTTCAGATAAAGTAATGTTTGAATCTAATGAGGCAAAATCAGTGTCATGAGCGGGAGGAGAACGTATTGAATGAAAGAAAGAGGAGAGTGCATCAGAGAAGGTTGTTGCTCCGGCGTGTCCAGATTTTTATAAAAAAAGAACAAATTCATTTAGAATATCATTATCTTTAAAAAGTGAAGCACCAACATCCTTACGTATAGATTCGATCTTAGTTCGTTCCCGACGAATCTTTAAATAATTTGCAAGTAGTTTACCCATCTTATTCTGGCCTCCATAATAACAGGCGCTACTTTTTAAGAGATAAGAGGACGCGGCTTCTGTAGATGATTTATTAAAAAAGATTTTGGTCTCAAGAACATTCTTGAGCGAAGCTTCAGAATTAGAACGATAATAACAATATTCAAGTATTCATGCTTAATTTTGGCTAATAACTGAGCATTTTTGGCTTAAAAAAATGTCTTCTTCCGTGAAACAAAATTTATGATAAAACCTCAAGCTGCTGCTTTAAAAGAATCCCAAATCATTTCTGGAGAAGAGTCTGGAGTAGAGTTAATAGAAAAGAATTCAGAAGAAAAAGATTTGAGTTGGCCTGTGAAATTGGGATCTGATAATAATGAATTATTAAAATGCCATCTACCAGCAGGAGGGAAAAAAGGCAGCAAATCAAAATCTACAAAAACTGGAGCATGGTCTGATATTAGAATGGAGCCAATCTCGGCATGGGAGAGAAGTTGAGACAAGGGCTTACTGAAAAGAGATAATCTATTCTAGCTTGTGAATTATGGGGGGGGGGAGTAAAAAGTATACTCCTGTAGATCGGGGTTACAAAGCCTCCAAGTGTTGATTAAAGCTTTGCGACATATGGCTGAGGTGAATTGTGAATGCATCTTGGTATTGGAGAATTTTACAGAGGAACGCCTATCTAAAATGGGTCGCCAAAACGATTCATAAAGGGGGTGGTGATGGACAGAGTATCTGAATTAAGCAGAACACTCCTACCCAGTCAAAAGATCAGGGCTTGATCCATCACCGTTTTTTAGCTCACTGCACCATCCCAGCTCAGAACCTATAGGTGTGGCAGGGTATACTCAGACATGAGTCCCTTGCTCACTGCTCCATCAGGATTCAAGCAAGCCGGGCCAACGAGGCTGAAATGCCAGAAACCGGTCCCCGGTAGCTTGTATCCTTTCTGGTGAAGAATTGGCTTGGTAGTTTGGTCTGCCCTGTTCCCATGATGCACTGGGCCAGGGACAGACTAATTTGCATATAGCCAGGTTCTGAGCTGGGATGGGGCAGTGAGCTAAATAACGGTGATGGATCAAGCCCTGATCTTTGGACTGGGTAAGAGTGGTCTGCTTAATTCAGACACTCTGTTCATCACCACCCCCTTTTCTGAATCGTTTTTGGCCACTATAGGTGTGGCAGGGTATACTCAGACATGAGTCCCTTGCTCACTGCTCCATCAGGATTCAAGCAAGCCGGGCCGACGAGGCTGAAATGCCAGAAACCGGTCCCCGGTAGCTTGTATCCTTTCTGGTGAAGAATTGGCTTGGTAGTTTGGTCTGCCCTGTTCCCATGATGCACTGGGCCAGGGACAGACTAATTTGCATATAGCCAGGTTCTGAGCTGGGATGGGGCAGTGAGCTAAATAACGGTGATGGATCAAGCCCTGATCTTTGGACTGGGTAAGAGTGGTCTGCTTAATTCAGACACTCTGTTCATCACCACCCCCTTTTCTGAATCGTTTTTGGCCACTATAGGTGTGGCAGGGTATACTCAGACATGAGTCCCTTGCTCACTGCTCCATCAGGATTCAAGCAAGCCGGGCCGACGAGGCTGAAATGCCAGAAACCGGTCCCCGGTAGCTTGTATCCTTTCTGGTGAAGAATTGGCTTGGTAGTTTGGTCTGCCCTGTTCCCATGATGCACTGGGCCAGGGACAGACTAATTTGCATATAGCCAGGTTCTGAGCTGGGATGGGGCAGTGAGCTAAATAACGGTGATGGATCAAGCCCTGATCTTTGGACTGGGTAAGAGTGGTCTGCTTAATTCAGACACTCTGTTCATCACCACCCCCTTTTCTGAATCGTTTTTGGCCACTATAGGTGTGGCAGGGTATACTCAGACATGAGTCCCTTGCTCACTGCTCCATCAGGATTCAAGCAAGCCGGGCCGACGAGGCTGAAATGCCAGAAACCGGTCCCCGGTAGCTTGTATCCTTTCTGGTGAAGAATTGGCTTGGTAGTTTGGTCTGCCCTGTTCCCATGATGCACTGGGCCAGGGACAGACTAATTTGCATATAGCCAGGTTCTGAGCTGGGATGGGGCAGTGAGCTAAATAACGGTGATGGATCAAGCCCTGATCTTTGGACTGGGTAAGAGTGGTCTGCTTAATTCAGACACTCTGTTCATCACCACCCCCTTTTCTGAATCGTTTTTGGCCACTATAGGTGTGGCAGGGTATACTCAGACATGAGTCCCTTGCTCACTGCTCCATCAGGATTCAAGCAAGCCGGGCCGACGAGGCTGAAATGCCAGAAACCGGTCCCCGGTAGCTTGTATCCTTTCTGGTGAAGAATTGGCTTGGTAGTTTGGTCTGCCCTGTTCCCATGATGCACTGGGCCAGGGACAGACTAATTTGCATATAGCCAGGTTCTGAGCTGGGATGGGGCAGTGAGCTAAATAACGGTGATGGATCAAGCCCTGATCTTTGGACTGGGTAAGAGTGGTCTGCTTAATTCAGACACTCTGTTCATCACCACCCCCTTTTCTGAATCGTTTTTGGCCACTATAGGTGTGGCAGGGTATACTCAGACATGAGTCCCTTGCTCACTGCTCCATCAGGATTCAAGCAAGCCGGGCCGACGAGGCTGAAATGCCAGAAACCGGTCCCCGGTAGCTTGTATCCTTTCTGGTGAAGAATTGGCTTGGTAGTTTGGTCTGCCCTGTTCCCATGATGCACTGGGCCAGGGACAGACTAATTTGCATATAGCCAGGTTCTGAGCTGGGATGGGGCAGTGAGCTAAATAACGGTGATGGATCAAGCCCTGATCTTTGGACTGGGTAAGAGTGGTCTGCTTAATTCAGACACTCTGTTCATCACCACCCCCTTTTCTGAATCGTTATCTAAAATGGGGTCCAGAATTTGGTAACAGTCCCCTCCAAAAATAACATAGTCATCATCAAACATAAGAAGCTTATCAGAAATCTGATTCCAAAACGTATTATCAATATTAACAGGAGCATAAACATTAACCCCTTCCACGCTCATGACGAGCTGGGCTCGTCATGAGGTAGCCTCCTCGCACGCTCATGACGAGCCCAGCTCGTCACGTAAAGTGCGATTTAGAAAAACTCAGCGTACGGGCGGAATTCCGCCCGCACGCATGCGGTTAAACAGTATTAAGAGTATTTGATCAATAAGCAACTCAACAATGACCCAACAAACGTCAGGATCATGTTCCTGATGTACCACTGAAAGCTGATGTTTTTTGTGACATAATATAGACAAGCCATTTTTGTTTCCTAAAGCTGGGGAAGAAAAAACATGCCCAACCCAACTTCTTTTCAGTTTAGCTGCTTCAGCTTCTGATAAGTGAGTTTCTTGAATTAAAGCAATGTCAGTATTCAGTCTAGCTAAGTGGGTTAACACAAGCTGTCTCTTTATGTTATGTTATGTTATGTTATGTTATTTATATTTTTTAAGCGCGCTGATACCCCAGCAAAGGGGCGTCCAGGCGCTCAGACAGGTACTGTAACATAACAGGCAGAATAAAAAGAGGGTTGGTAACTCCTTTAAAACTCTAAATAAGAACCATGAAAGCAAACATGCACAATTAGTATAAAGACATTAAAATAGCAGTTATCAAATAGAACATCAACAATCATTATACAAACAACAGAAGAAATCAGGTAGTAAGTATTTAGAGGAAGAAAAATAGGGAAGGGAAGATTACAAGAAAGATTCAGAAAGAAAAAGCTAATAGAGGTAAGCATAGGAAGAGTACTTTAAAATACAGAGAAGTAGATAAAGAGAAAATGAAAGGATAGAAATGGGAGAGAAAATAACTGAGAAAATGAGAAACAAAAAAAAGAAAACGAAACAAAACTAACAATTGATAATAAAAAAAGATGTCAAAAAGACATACCACAAACCAACAATAAGACTGGGGGTGGTGGAACCACATAAGGAAGGTAGCACACCGGACCGAAGACTCCATGAGAACGCAGCAAGGGGATACAGACTTCCAGGTAGGACATAAAGGACACGTAGATCAAGAGTTCACAAAACCTCGTCTAAAAAAAAAAAATAGATAGTATTAACAGCAAAAGTTAAAACAGAACAGAGCACATAATCCATAGCACAGCAGGGAAGATAAAGGAACAAGCAATCATCTTAGTAGAACAGCACATCAATATGCAGAAAAATAACGCCCAATATTTATGGACGAGGGACGTCCATAGAATCTTGTCTGCAGGAATCTAGAAATTTTTGAAGTAGCGTGGGGTCTTCATAATTCAATATCCTGTTGTTGTAAGTTACTTTGACGAGGCAAGGGTGAAATAAGCCCTATTGTGCATTCAAGGAACGTTGAGCAGGTCTCATCTCTAAACATTTCTTGCGGTGACCTGCAGTGACTTTGGTGTATTCTTGAGCAAAAAAAAGTTTAGAACCGTTCCAGGTGACCTTTCCTTTCTGCTTGGAAGCATGAAGGACTTTAAGGAGATCAGTGTATTCCAAAAAGTACAGGATAACTCCTCTAGGTTTTACTGAAGAAGATGATGAGGCAGATGAACGAGAAATTGATCCTAAACGATGTGCTCTTTGAATCTTTAAAGGAGGAGAAGTAGGGAGACCAAGAAGAGTAGGCAGGAATGATTAGAACAAAGAGATCCTTCACGGCCTTCCGCAAGTCCATAAATGCGTAAGTTAATTTTTTTGTTGATTTTCTAAATTTTCAACTTGCTGTTTCAGATTTTCAATCTCTTTATGAACGCAGGGAACTTGGTCGATAACTATCAGAGCTGCTGCAAATTTTCTTTCAAACGTATCTACTCTCTGCTCAGTTTGAGACCAGTTGACTTCAAGGCTTTGAAGGCGGGAATTTGTTTCTGTCATGTAAGGTTTGAGTGCACGGTTTTCCCTCCAATAAAAGTTCCGTAGAAATGGAGGAGAACGCATTGGTGGGAGAAGGAGGGTTTGTTTTTACTCTTTTTCCTGATGTAGGAACAGAAGAAGGAACCTTGGTAGAGAGCTTTGAGGTTGCCCGAGAGGAATGAGGAGAGGTACATTTTGCATTAGGCACATCATTTGTTGTGTCATTCATGGTGTCTTTCAGAACACTGAATGGGTTAACGTCTTCCAAAGGTAAGTTGGTTACTGTTCATTGCTGAGAGGCATTCCAATTAGTGCATGACGATGCCATTGAGCGTTTGGAAGAGCGGAGAGATATAATGTAGGTTGATAAACTGAAGTTATCAGATCAAAAAGTCCCAGCGGTAGCGTGTTGTTATGTTGAAAATTACTATCTACCACAGTAGCAGGCAGAGATGAGGAGAAGTCGACAAATCAGTTGTGTGTAAATCACTTCAGACAGATAATGATTCAATTAAGCACTACAGAGGGCTGAAAATCTACCGGAATGGAGAAAGCCTCTAATTCCACTAGTTAAAGACAACACGCTGCCAATATTGAGGCAATTTTTGTGGAAAAAATATGTTATTCCATAATATATCAGACACAAGATGCGCCGTAGAAATTGGGGGTAGCAAAAGCTTCTAATAAGCAACCTCTTCTCATATATTATCTGCCATACCAAAGTGTTTCTTGAGGTAAAGGAAGGTGACGCGATGACACAAAGCTGAGGAGCTTCAAAATGGCGGTTACCTCAAAAGTCCATGGCATCTTTTCCTCTAACCCGTCTCACCACAAAACTAAACATCCTGCCCAGCCTGCTGAGTTAGCCAAACTGCCAATTCTGAAATGCGATCGTGCATTTTAAGGTGAGGAGGAGGAATGTGCATAATAATAGAAGGCAGCAGAGGATTCAAAATGGCGGACGTGCCTCAAACGCGATCCGCCGAAGGAAAAACTAATTAGTTCAGCATGTGTGGCTCACCCTGCGTCTCCATAAAAGGGTTTCCTGACGCCGCCGAAATTCCGCCACCTGAAATTGCGGTCGTGAGGACCTGACATTCGCTGAGAGACCTGGAGTGGGTCCCATCACGTCACGGTCCAACGGAGCTCTCCGAATCTGCGGCCATCTTCTCCGGTGCGTAGCCACGCCCTCCAGAATCTTTTTGAGTTGCTTTGTTAAAGTAAAACCACTGGAAATGACATCTCGCAACTTTGTACATACCTAAACAGTATGCTTATAGATGCATTATGAATGCTTTTCTTACATTTTAAGTCATAAGTGAGACACATTTAGCAGTGAAAAAAGATGCACAAAAGGGGAGATTTAGGCAGACAAATAGTTCAAACAAATTTAGAAAAGAACCAGAAAAGATTAGGAAAGATCAGGGGCCTCCAGCCTTTTCTGCAGGAAGATTACCTTATCTTCAATGAACTCGTCCTAAGCTACTAATATTACTAGTGATGTAATAGTTGCACATCATACAACATTATATTAGTAACCACCACATGCAAGAGTTGTCAGCAGTCATCAGTGCATCAGGCATGGTTGCCAGCAGTTAAAAAAAGAAATCTTGATAGATGTAGAATGCCTCCACATGGGTACCTTGTAACAGTCATACCTGCAATGCCCCGACACCAGTAAAAAATATGATTAACAGGTCTCCACAACACTGTACAATTTAGCGCTCAAATATATTACAAAAATTCTCCCATTTTTCTTTAAGTATCAAGTTATAAGTTCTGAAAATACAAAAATACTTTCGTCTCGAAATACATGATTTTCAAAGTCAATCTACATATATTAAAACAAGCTTCTCATTTAGTAGACTGCACATAGGAGAGCTACTCACAGGTAGGTGAACATACTTGTTGGACATGCCTGGGATGGGTATTATATTTATTCATTTATTTTGAAGGTTTTATGTTGCACGAACAAGACCGTTGCGGGTATCAGAGCGCTTTACAAGGTAAATATAAGAAACAAACAGGTATATAGTAAATAACCAAATGTTCCATTCAAATAAAAAATCATATATCCACTTACATTCTTGGCTCATGTGAATTTATCCATGAGAAGAGATTTCACTTCTTTTTTTAAAGATCCAGTAGAGGGATTCTGTCTAGTTTCTCAGGGCAGTGCATTCCAAATCCTGGGCGCCATCCCTGAGAATGCTCAGTTGGATGTTCTCTTCTTGATGAATCTTTGTGGTTTCAGTAAAAGGTTACTGGCACTTCTGGAGGATCTGTTGCCAAATGAAGGCACCAGTTTCTGTGCCAGATAGCTAGGAGTGTTGTGATGTATGGCTTTATGCATCAAACATGCAATTTTTAGTTGAATTCTGGCTTCGAAAAGTAGACAATTAAGGGATCTGAGGTCTGGGGAGATGTGAGAGTTTCTTTTGGAGCCAGTAATAAGTCTAGCTGCTGCTTTGATTGAAGCTCTTAGAGGGGCAGTGGAGGATCTAGGAAGAACGCAAAGAGAGACACTCCCATATTCCACTCTTGGGATAACTAGTGCTTGAACTGCCAGTTTGAAGTCCCTTGCGGGCAGGAAGGGTTTTCGTTTTCTCAAGGTCTTCATCTGAAAGTTTGGTCTTTTTGTTGCGGCACTGATGTGTGTCTGAATATTTAGATTTCTGTCCAGAGTTACTGCCAGTGTTTTTGCTGAGTCGTTAATAAGAGGTTGGCATTTGGGTGCTGTTAGATGTTTCAGCCAGTCTTGGATTATGGTTACTTGGGAGGGAGGGGCGATTAGGAAGAATTTGGTTTTGAGAGTATTTCGTTTTAGATGGTTTTCTGCCATCCAGATCTGAGTTTTTTTTAGCGTTGATTTGAGAGATTTGATGTCCTCTAGTGAGTGGATCTTTAAATATAGTTGTGTATCATCTGCGTACATATGATACTGTACGTTAGAGGAGTTGAGAATTTTGGTGAGTGGTTCCATGAATAAATTGAAATGTGTAGGAGAGAGGGATGATACCCGTGGGACACGTTTGGACAGGGATTGATTAACCTAGAATCGTTGCAATCTGTTTTGCAGGAACAAGGTGAACCAATTTAGAACAGATCCAGATAATCCCATTCTTTGTTTCAGTAGGTCTAACAAGTCGTCATGTTTGACTGTGTCAAAAGCCGAAGAGCGGTCTAGCAAGATTAGCCAACAGGCTTGGTTTTGGTCAAGGATTTGTAGTGAATCATCTATTATGTGGGTCATGGCTGATTCGGCATTGTGCCCTGCCCGGAAGCCGGATTGGTATTGGTTGAGAAAGTTGAAATGGTCTACGTGTTTGCCAAGCTGAATGTGTCCACATTTTTCTAAGAGTTTTGCCAGGGTAGGTATGTTGGATATTGGGCGGTAATTATTTAAGTTTGCGGGGTCAACCGTTGGCTTCTTCAGGATGGGGGATACCTGCCCAGATTCAACCCCTGCGCTGCGGCGGCTATTCCGCCGCAGCGCTAAGAGGGCGGGGCGGCCGCATGGCGGGTCCATGCTGGTGACGAAACCGCTCCATCACCAGCCGCGGTTGAGCTGTGCTGATGACGGAGCGGTTCCGTCATGGCCCCGACCACTCAATAGAACGCCCAGCGCAGGCGCGTAATCCGTGCAGCGCAGGCGCGTAATCCGTGCAGCGCAGGCGCGTCGGGCGGGCCATGACGGAACCGCTCCGTCATCAGCACAGCTCAACCGCGGCTGATGACGGAGCGGTTCCGTCATCAGCACGGAAAAGGTTAAGGATTTCAGGGATGATTCCCTGATGGAGAGAGGTATTTTTTTTTATACATAATCATCTTTATTCGATTTGATGGACAAACCATAAAAGCATATAAATAACAGTCATTAAAAATGATTCACAGAAATGCAATTTAGCTAAAATAGGCTAAAATATAATATCATCCGTGGAAAGTCCTTAGCCTACTATGCTTATCCTCATTGATGTACTCAGTCCCCCCTTGTTATTCGTAGTTTTAAAGCGGCTCTTAAAAAGTTTGTCACACAATAAAGGGTAAAAATATCAGTTGACATTTTTGAAAACAGCAAAGCTACCGGAGCCTGCCTGAATCTAGCTCGTCTTAACTGCTCTTTCAGAAACAGTTTCCTGGGGTAGGCATAGTACGGGCATAGTAAAACTAGGTGAAGTGTGTCCTGCGGAGACTTCATGTCGCAGCCTCAGGGCCCTCCCTGCCCTGAGTTTATAAGGAAACCTGCCGGTACTGCCAATAAATGGTGGATATAATTTAGTCTAAAATGGGTTACCAAAAAACGATCATGGGCATTAGTCATAAATGTTAGGTAAGGTTCTATGCCCTGAAACGTTTTAACCAAAATATAATCTCTCATCGAAAGTTTCCCCAGTTCAACAGTTTCGCGCTGCGCCATCGCAAACATTGTTTGGGTACAGTGTTTTAATATTGCTTATATCTTTTAACTTTATTGTTTCAGGTTTGTCAAATAAGTCTACGCGCCCGAGGTTGACAAAGGAGTCCCTGACATATTTCAGCCATGGGATTTTCCGCACATTCTCCAGGGCGAGATAATCCCGTACTACCAACCTTGTCAGGCCCACCTCTTCGTTGGTCCAGATCTTCAACTAACATACTAAAGGCTTCACTCGCAGTCGGTAACATCGCTATTGCCTATTATCAACGCAGGCGTAGCGATGGAAATGTTTTCTCCAAAACCTAATGCCTGCTCAGACCAGTTCTTAGCCTGTATATCCAATGGGAGGTGGATATTCAGGCTAAGTCCCTAATAGTGATAATGCCTGAATATCGCTGGATTTCCAGCGATATTCACGCATTTTGCCGCTATCGCCGGAAATGTTGTCGCTTTACAGATAAACGTTGCTAATAGCACGTTATCTGTGTGATAAAATCCGGCGATGTGCGGCGATAAACAAAATGTCACAAAGCTTATTTAGCGATAAATATCGCTAGTTGTTGATAATATGCCCGAAGTCTTTTATGCAGTTTGCGGGAAGAGGGTCTGTGAGGTGATTGGTGGGATTTAAGCGTCTTCAATGTAAGTATTAAAGGATATGGTGTTTTCCTCCCTATTTTCTAGCACCTCATATGTCTTTCCTGTTTTCATTGTTTTTTTTCTTCAAAGTGGGGAGCAGCTAACGAAGAGCTCCGGGCCCTTTCTCAGCAGCTTGCTTCCCTTCTACTACTGATAATAAATATTTTATGGAAGTACCATTCCCATACCTTACAATTTATAAAGAAATGTCATTGTGTGAGGAGGGGGGCAGGGCCCCCTGCCGAGATCCACCTAGAGGCTCTCTGCCCTCCGCCAAGCCCCTATCCACAGCCTACCCTTCCAAAAAAACAAAGGGTCACTGAGGTCACCACCGATGTTTTTACACCTGTTAATGGACATCGGCTGTTTACAGCCTCCAAAAACAAGCATGAAAGTCGCTCTGCGCAGTGGCTTCCAGCTAGTTTTCTTCTACCACCCTGTGATTTCATCTCCTCAGCGGGTGACCCTGTGAGGGAGCCAAAATCGTGTGACACGCAGGGCTGGACTGGCTTTAGCCGGCACTGGTTATTTTCATGGTGGGCCGGAAGTGTGTGGGCGGGTTTTGGCCCAGCGGGCCGGTTTTCTTACTGGGGGCTGGTTTCGCAACAGTGGTGGAACATCGTCCCCTTTTAACAAAAGCGGGGGTGGTGCTTCTCACTAGCAACCCTCCCCCGCTACATCGACCAGATTGCCAGGGCTGGCTGCTGATCCCAGTCCGGCGGTGGTGACACGAGGCGGCACCGTGTGAGTTTGTAGGTATGATCCTAGAAGTGGACGTCTCCACTACATATTTGGCTTCGAACTACAAGGAACCTCTGACTCTTAGGCGGACAAAGAAAGGGGCTTATTTACAAGCCCCTTGCGCCACCGGTATGCCACTTTTTCTCATGTTAAAAGTGCCGCAAAAGTGACGCAAGTGGCTTGTAAATAAGCCCCAGTGGGGCAGATTTACAAGCCCCTTGCGTCACATTTTAAAAGTTAACATGAGAAAGGTGACGCAAAAGTGTCCCAAGGGGCTTGTAAATCTGCCCCAGAGTGTTTGTAATTGGAGGGGCTTATTTACAAGCCCCTTGTGTCACCGTTGCCTCACAAAAGTGACGGAACAGCTGTGGAAAAGTAAATTTTGCCATGTTCTGTGTCCCTACGTGTTCCCCATCCTATGTTATATGTGCATGATCGATATGCATATGTATTCCCCTATGATCGATTAAAGACGCAATTCCAGTTGTGTCCAACTCTAGTATGCCAGTTTCCAGTTCTCGTGAAAGCTACGAGTATTAGGCCTATGTAAACCTATGTTGCCACGTTTCACAGTGTGCACGTTAATTCAGAATAAAGTCCCCGTTTCTAGGCCTCAAAAGGGCCCGGACACCAGATTCAGCTCCTGTCTCCTGAAACCTCTCCGAGGAGCGATACAGCCCCCACCTGCATCCCTGACCCTTCACTTATTTCCTGCCTCACAGTGCCCGGCTCGGCCTGGCTCTGCCTGCCTGTCTGCCAAGAGTATGTTATGCTTCTAGTTATCAGTTCAGCTCTCCTTCTCTGCATTCCTAAGCTACTGAATCGCATCAATAGTTTCAGTCATAGTCTAGCCTTTATGTCTCCATGTAAGAGAAATACTGTATTAATGGTCATCGAATATTCCTCGACACGCACTACATGTAGAATAATGCATGCACCAGCCTTAGTGTCAAGTAGCCTTTACCCTGATAACTTTTGGATTCTATCAACATGTTCTCTAAACACCAGATACCAGATAGGCTTTAGGTACATGTCGCTCTGACTCCGTAGACTTTAGTCTCCTCTTCTAGCGCAGAAGTCATAGCCCCTAGTAACACGTCATTGCCCGTTTGCGCGCACCACTAGGTCAGAGGTCCCGGCTCCTTAGGTAGCCCCCTCCATGTTTCCGCCCCATTCATGACACTTCTGTTACGTTCACATCACATGTCTATGTATACGCCTCTTGTTACACCTACTTTCTGCCTTATCTTTCGCGACTGCTACGAACCACGCCCACTGCTACGCCTACTGTATTGAATGTAATGTAATTTGTTTAACTATATATATTGTGCACCGATATTAAAGTTGGCTAGCCATTTCCAGACCCTGCCCCCGGCAGCTGCCATCCTTTTCCCGTGCAGGTTGTCCTGTTCCTGTCCCTTATGCTTTATTAAAACCTGCAAAACTCAAGATACCTCGAATCCTGACTCTTATTTATTGAGCTACCTGTTTATTGATTATTCTGAAAAATAGAACCGGTATTTAATTATTTATTTACCACATAATGGCGCCCGAATAGGGACTTGCCCTTTCCCCACGCGCCGGCGAAGCCACGCAAGCCCCCTGACCCTCTGCAGCCGTGACGGAACCATCCTGCGCACCGGCAGATATTTCTGCTTCAAGTATCCCTCAGGTCCACGGAGGAGACGGAGGTTGCGGTCCAGCATCCAGACGAGGCGGTGTGGAACGCGGCGAGTCCCGACCAGAGCCCAAGCCGAGAGTTCAAGGTCCGAGGTATCCGGAGGCCCACCCGTAACTGAAGTCCGAAGTTCGTAGTCCGTCGTCGTAGCAGTCCAGTCCAGTCCGAGGCCTTCCGTTCTTGCTGCCCGGTGAGTACCGTTGCTGGGGTAGTATCTAGACAGGGTCAATTAATTTGTCTCTGGTCCGTGGGTTTGGGTACGCAAATCCAACACAAAGTGTCCACCTAGGTGGATGCGGGTCCTGACGTGTCTCTTTATGGGACCGGTATGTTTCGTACTGTTTCAGCAGTGCATCTAGTAATTCTAGTAAGTTCCGTTCTCGAGAATTTCATGTGTTTCTGTTCTCAGTATTCCAGGTAATATTCTGTCCGAACTGTTATTCTAATGTCATTCAATGTGTATTTAATGTCGTGGTATGAATGATTTGTTTTTCAGTCATTATTGTGTTTATCGTGTATTGTACTGTGTTCAGATTCCAGCCTAAATCATGCCTTTGTTCTCCAAGTTATGTCAGTTAAAAACCAGAAAAGGGCTGCTCGAGGAAGCAGTCCCTGTCCCGCCTAGGGACAGTCCAGGTCATTTTATGTATCATAAGCATGGCTTGAGTGCCATAATATATCTAGATTTATGGTCTGATTATACCAGACATCTCGAAGAGAAATATAGATGGCCTGTATCAGGCACATGGGATGCCGAGTGCATCATGCGAGTAGAAGAAGCATTATGGAAAAAGAAAGCCAGACAGTCACAGAAAGATGCCATCGAGTTATGGCGCAAAGAATCTCATAAAAGAACCGAAAAAGAATTCAGAAAAGCAGAATTAAGTAGAGAATCCTCAGAAAGGGCCCAAGAAAGGGAATTAATCGAAATAGGTGAACGAGTTAAAACCGAACAGTCAGACAGACAGAGGAATGCCCTTATTAAGGGTATGTATCCTCTTCTTGCCGAGGGCTTGCCAAAGGCAACCCCGGAGGCATCCAGTAATTTCCCGCCACCATTAGTTCCGACCAAGCTACATCATAAACCGACCGCAGCTGATATTTTTCTCTCGTCCTATTTGGACGACACAGTCCCAGAATATGCAAATCCTGTACCGCCTGCTCCTGTAAACAATGTAATTCCTGTTCCTCCAGCCACCGGGGCACCCGTTACAGCACCTGTTACGGTACCCCCGGTTCAGCCTACAGTACAAGTACCCGCCACATCAGTCACTCTCTCAGCCCGTACAGTACACACCGACGATTCCAGTCTAGGAGCCGCGGGGGGAGATTCTCCTCGTACCCCGCCTCAACACAGACGTATGACGCTACATGAGCTAGCGTTACAGCGCACACCCAAATTTCAGTCAGTTGCAGATATCAAGCGAGCCCTTACCGAATGCCGTTATGATCCGGTCCCAGGCGATGATGATATGGTCTTGTATTCATTGCGTGTAAGAAGGGTGACCGAGTATTTGGACACCCTGCCGAATATGAAAAGTTATCTAGACAGAATATATCATTTCATCCGTACAGGAAGAGATCCAGAAAGTATTGGCGACACCATGGTCCAAAGAAAAGTCGAGATTCAGCTCATGATTTTAAAGTTTTTAATTAACTGTTTAATAAGAGAACAAGATTATCCAGGAAAAGATCCAGAAGAAATGAAAGTCCTGACCAGGTGGAGTGACCATATAGCCGAGGGAAGACACAAGACACTAGGTAGTATAGAGAGTATGTACAAGAAAATCCGTAAAGAAATAATAAAGTTACACGAGAAACGAGAAGCAACACAAGCAACCGAGAAAGAAAATGACTCTTCTACTGAAGAGGTAGACGACGAGAATCCTTCCAGAATAGCGTATGTAGGTAGAACTAGACTTTCCGACCGACATTCACGTCTAGACTACAAGAAAACTGTTCCTTCTCCAGTACCAGAACAGTGTTCTCTAGAGCAAGTATTCCAAGCTACCGATAAAATCCTAAAATCACGAATAGGTTATAGTGAACTTAGTACTATGCATGAACAAGAACTAGCCCGATCAGCAGTCCGATGGACTACTGATTCTACCACTTTTCCAGACGAAATAGTGGCACAATCGTTTCTGAAACTGCCCCCAGCCGAGCAGCGACTGGTGGGTATGTATATGATCCAGCACCTCATCACTCTATATGAGGGACAGCATTCTGATCCAGGTCCGTTACATGATGTTCTAAACGAGTTACTACAGTATAGATGGAAAGGTCTAGGTACCGATTTAATTAGTGTCATTCTAGAACAGCGCCACAAATACCGAACGTTTCTGAATCCGCATTTTGTTCATGTCTCACCCCCCGAAAGTAAACCATTCTACATAGAAAGACAGCATCCGTTACGAGAAGTGCACCCAGTTAGGACAGCGGGTGGTGATCTAGAACGAGTATTTGTTTATACCCCGATTACCAAGATGGAACTCTTAGAGATGAAGAAGTTAATTCCCTGTCACGACAAAGATCCAGCAGGGTTCCACCGTGAATTAAAGGACATGCTCCGTATGGGAGAATACACGTATCCAGATATCATTAAAATGTTAAAGGTCCTGTTGCCTGCGGGCATATATGAAAAACTCAAGGAAAAAGAATGGGAGGTGGGAGAGAAAAAGATAGATTGGACAGCTCTAGAAGCTGAAGATAATACACGTGTACCAGGTACCGGTCTAGGAGATAAATGTAAAGAATTGCCCGAGTTATTGATACAAGTTTTGCCAAGATTACTAGCCACGAAAAAGGAAGACTGGGATGCAATCTCAGCCTGTAAACAGAAACAAGACGAAGATACTAGTGATTTTTATTCTAGATTCGAGAAATGTTTTATTATTAACAGTGGTTTGAAAATGAGTAGCGAGTCATACCCTCATCTTTTTGTTACTAAACTAGTTGAGAATTCAAGCCCACAAGTTAAAAATCGAGTTTTAAAAGTCGAAAGTACCTGGCAAGCTAATACTCCGTCACAAATGCTTCAGATGCTCCAGTATCACCAGAACAGAATCAGGGAAGAGCAAGAACACGAAAGGAGACGTATGAAAGACACGAAAATGAAAGTATTAGTTGCACAATCTGTTCCTCAAGACAGTCAGAAGAGGGGTACGAATCAAGCCAGTCATCCTGCAGTTCCTGTTAAAGGGACCTGCAATTATTGTAAACAGCCAGGTCATTTTATAAACGAGTGTGCAGTTCTGAAACACAACATAGCTACTGGTAAGACTAAAGAGAGACCACGTCCGCCTAGACAAGAACAAGTTTCACAGACTTCCCAGTTACCACAGAATGCACAACAGACAGTTACAGTACCGCAGCCTATAGCTGCAACACAGCATGTTGCACAGCAGATGTACCAGTATGCACAGTCCGAGTATCCAGAGTACCAGCAGTATTCGTGAAACAGCCTAGGGAGGGAGGTAGGCTTGCCTCTCATCGAGATACCTGTAGATCAAGAGGGTCCCTATGTTCACAGTCAAGTATTAGGGAAAGACAGAAAGTTTCTGATTGATACAGGGGCAAGTAGGACTACTATCAGTCATGACGAGGTTCCAGGGGCTCCGCTCTCAGGCTCAAGAAATGTTTCCCTTGGATTTTCAGGAAAGCCAATTGTTAACGAGATTTCGAAACCAGTTTCTCTAGAAGTAGGTCCATTGTCCCGAACTACTGATTTGTTACTTACAAAGTCATGTCCAGAAAATTTGTTAGGCATCAAGACATTAAAAGAATTAGGTGCAGTAATTTGCTGCTCCCCAGAAGGAGTACGATTGTTTTTACGCGACTTTAAAGGTCACTATGTATTACGTGATTTTGATCCAAGATTACTGAATGTCCCGCAGCATCTATGGGCACAAGGTCCAACTGACGTTGGTTGTATGCACATCACACCCCACCGTGTGACTCTGAAACCAGGTATAGTTTTGCCACGAATCCGACAGTACAAATTGCCACCTGAGGCTGTAGCAGCCTTATCCAAAATTATTGACGAGCTCATTGTTCAAGGAGTGGTTGTAGAAACTGACTCCAATGTATGTAATTCTCCTATCATTCCAGTCATGAAAAGTACTGATCCAAATGCACCTCCAGTATATCGATTAGTGATTGACCTTCGAGAACTTAATAAATGTATCATTCCCCAGTACCCAGTAGTTCCAGATATTTCTTCCCTATTGACAGCCATCGATTCTGAAGCTACGTTCTTCACTGTCATCGACCTCAAGAACGCATTTTTCAGTGTTCCCATTCATCCAGACAGCCAGTTCCTTTTCGGTTTCTGTTTAAATGGAAGGAGCTATAAATTCACACGAGCTCCTCAAGGTTTCACAGAAAGTCCTAGCATTTACAGTCAAGCACTTAAGAGACAACTAGACAATATTCACATGCCAACTGACACTGCCCTGCTCCAGTATGTCGATGATCTACTGATCACAGCCCGTTCTGAACGTGACTGCGAACGTGCGTCACTTACAGTTCTGTATTTCCTAGCCGAGATGGGGCACAAGGTGTCCCCTTCTAAGCTTCAATTCTGTGTCCAGCAAGTGGTCTACTTAGGACACTTACTGTCCAAGAGGGGTAGGCAGTGGACACCTGACCGTATCCAGTTAATAGCGAGTCTTCCTCAGCCCAAGACCCAGAAAGAGGTACGAGCTTTTCTCGGCCTCACTTCCTATTGCAGACAATGGATTCCTCAGTCTGCATTTCTAGCTAAACCACTGATACAGTTAACGACACAGGAGGCAGCCGTATCGACTGTCCTCCCTTGGACCCAGGAACATACACTTGTTTTTAATGAATTAAAGAAAGCCTTATGTCAAGCACCTGTTCTAGCTACACCGAACTACAGTAAGCCTTTTACACTTTTTGTCACTGAACGTGAAGGTACAGCATTATCTGTTCTCACACAAGATCAAGCAGGACAATACAAGCCTTGTGCTTATTTTTCGAGCACATTAGATCCAGTAGCCCAGGCTCTGCCTGCGTGCCTCAAGTCAGTTGCAGCCACAGCCCTAGCTATCAGACAAAGTGATTCCATAGTGTTAGGACACTCCCTGGCAGTACAAGTTCCACACTCCGTGGAAGTTCTTTTAAACCGAACACAGACTCAGCACTTGACTATTGCACGTTTAACAGGTTATGAACTGACACTATTCCAGCCACACATAGAAATCAGACGCTGCAACATTCTAAATCCCGCTACACTGTTACCGTCAGTTACTTCAAATCCTGCCACACATGACTGTGTGGAAGTTGTTAACACTATGACAAAGCCAAGACAAGACTTGACAGATATTCCATTACCTGATCCCGACCTGACACTTTATGTGGATGGTTCATGTATGAGAACAAGTACAGGAGAACTAGTAGCCGCGTATGCAGTGACTACTGACACTGAAGTTATAGAGACACACCGTATTGATACCCTGTCCGCTCAAGCAGCAGAGCTAGTCGCTCTGACCCAAGCCTGCATACGTGCCAAGAACCTGAAAGTTAATATTTACACAGATTCACGTTATGCATTCGGAGTCGTACACGACTTTGGAGTGCTCTGGCAAGAAAGAGGTTTTATGACTTCTCATGGAACCAAGATTCAGCATGGTCTCCTCATTCAAGCTCTGTTAGATGCAATACATTTACCGACAGCTATCGCTATCATGAAGTGCAAAGCACATACGAAAGTCACTGACATCATTTCCCAAGGTAATGATCTAGCCGATCGAACAGCCAAGCTCACAGCTCAGACTCCAGACATTCCAGTTAACATGACACAGACACACACTCCAGATCAGACTACTTGTATGACAGTTAAGGACCCTACTCAAGATGTCATAGATATCCAGTCGCATGCTACTCCCGATGAAATCAAGAAATGGTCCGAACAAGGAGGGGTCCAGACAGATCAAGGATGGTTGACGAAGGGAAAAGCCATATGGTTTCTCCCCGACTCCATGGTTCAAGTCATTATCAATACCGCACATAGTCCTGCACATTTAGGAGAAAAAGCTATGTTAGACAGTATCCAGAACATTTGGTTCAACAAGCATTTACGAGCTGCAGCCAAGCAGAAAGTCCGTACCTGTATGATATGTTGCCAGTTCAATCCAGGTAAAAGTGTCCCGGTGGAACAAGGGGGATTCCAACCTCCTGACCACCCTTTTGAAGTCCTCCAGATGGATTATATTCAGATGGAGCGATGTCGAGGTTTCAAGTATGTCCTCGTAGTTGTATGCGCTTTGTCCAGGTGGACAGAAGCATATCCAGTTCCAGATTACACAGCTGCGACCACTGCCAAGCAGTTGGTTCGTGAATTCTTTCCCCGCTATGGACTCCCTAGGGTCGTGTATTCAGATAACGGCCAGCCATTCTCATCTGAACTTATGAAACATGTTTCCCTTCTGTTAGGGTACCAGTGGAAGTTCCATTGTGTACGCCATCCTGAAGCAGCCGGTCTCGTAGAGAGACCTAACCAGACATTAAAAATCCGCATTGCCAAAGTTTGTAAAGAGAAAGGTGTAGACTGGCTAGTTGCCCTGCCAGTTGCCCTATTCTATATGCGCATGGTTGCACATTCCAGATCAGGTCTGTCCCCGTATGAGGTCGTATTCGGCCGCCCCCCTAACATGTGGGGTACACCTAGACCCCGCAGTATTACAGATGTTTCCAGTAATATGCTGACAGATTACCTAGCTTCCTTGATGTCTGCCCTACACTCTTGTCGTTCACAGGTTGCCGCCGCATTTACAGACAATACCGAGGTGAAACCGCATGAAATCGTTCCAGGAAACCTTGTACTTGTCCGGAACTTTGATCGTTCAAGTCCGCTGGAGCCCCGCTGGAAGGAGCCTCGTCTAGTCTTACTTACCACAAGGACCGCGGCCAAGTTGGAGGGCCGCAAAGGATGGGTCCATCTGTCCCACATCAAGAAATTCCATGGATTGCGTGAAAGAACATTTGCAAAGGACATTTCTAAGGACTGCCTAAAAATTGACTCTGAACTCAAGCCTCCCCTGTTAGAGGAAACTCCGCAGCAGGAGTATAAAAAGAAACTCAGGTCTAGTAAAATAAGTCAGCCAGTTTAATTGTCTAAGTCCCTCTCGGGTGAAACGGTTAGACAGGTTTCTGACATGTATGAGATAGACCCCCATAGTGAGAGAGTTAGTCAAAACTCTATCAAATGTATCATTGTTCTAAGTTTTCTGCTATTTTTGAGTTTAATGGTTTCCTGCACAAGTTATGCATTACATTTATGTTTTCCAATTTCTCATGTACATAAGTTTTCCAACGCTACAGAAGAGCACACATTTAGTGATCTGCCTCCTCACGAGCTATCCTATCGTCTTGCTATGCGTAATAATACGTTTATCCGTATGTTACACTATTCACACCAGACCAGCAATGCCACTAATTGTTGGGTGTGTGGTCGACTCCCCCCTTTCCAGACACCGAAGGGAGTTCTGCCACTCTTTCCTTATCCGTTCTCGCATAATGGTTCGTGTGGAGCATGGTCCATGTTAACGTCATCCTCAACTGATATGTCCCTTCTGAATAGTACATGTTTCCCAGACAAGCAAGGTCTCACCCATAGAACAGGGTTAGATCTAGAAAATGAAGTATATGATTTAGGTAATTATTCTTCGAATTTTATGGTCCTGAATGTTCAGTCCGATACTACTCCAGATCTACCTGCAATTTCAGTACTACCAGTCAAAGGCGAATTATGTGTCAGAAAGAATGGTTCCGCACATGTAGGACATAGTGATTGTACTACTATTGTCGAGTATAGTGACAGTGGGAAATCTATTTTCAAAGCCTCACGTCATTCTTATTTTGTTTGTGGTCAGACCGCATATGTTCGTCTGCCCCTCGATTGGGATGGAATCTGTTACATTGCCTTCCTACTGCCACCAGTTTTCCTAGCCCCATCTGATTATCATAGAAACACGCATCTAGTACACGTTAGACATAGAAGGGAGATCGAGTCCCCGATTGTCGATCAAACTGAAACTACTCTAGAACAGTATACAGACTTCAATAAAGGTTTCTTCTTCTTTATAGGACCTATCCAGAATAGCAAGTTAATCCGTAGGTTAACCAGAACCCTTGAAGCAGTAGTGAATGAGACTACTTCTGCTCTAGGTAATTTGACCGAAGAGCAATCTGCTATGCGTTTTGTTGTGCTCCAAAATCGTCTCGTTCTTGACGTCATACTGGTCGATAGAGGAGGAGCATGTAGAGTCATCGGATCTAGTTGCTGCATTTTCATTCCTAATAGTTATTCAGCTATAACCAGACTTCATAAAATTGCCCATCAGATACACCAGAATCCAGGCACCTGGACATGGTCCGGTTGGCTCTGGAGTATAATTTCTGCCTGGGGATGGAAAGTATTGTCATTCCTAGGTATAGCAGTAATGATCGTATTCAGTTGCTGCCTCTGTTTACAATGTGGCCCTGCGATTTGCAGCATTTGTGCTACATCCTGTATTCCTAGTCCTAGTCCTAAGTCCCGTTCCAAGCCAATTCGAGACGAGCAAATGATACTATATGAAATGATAGATGGTATCATGAATATTGATGTTTCCTGAGGGAAACGTAGTGACAAGGAGGGAATGTGGAAAAGTAAATTTTGCCATGTTCTGTGTCCCTACGTGTTCCCCATCCTATGTTATATGTGCATGATCGATATGCATATGTATTCCCCTATGATCGATTAAAGACGCAATTCCAGTTGTGTCCAACTCTAGTATGCCAGTTTCCAGTTCTCGTGAAAGCTACGAGTATTAGGCCTATGTAAACCTATGTTGCCACGTTTCACAGTGCGCACGTTAATTCAGAATAAAGTCCCCGTTTCTAGGCCTCAAAAGGGCCCGGACACCAGATTCAGCTCCTGTCTCCTGAAACCTCTCCGAGGAGCGATACAGCCCCCACCTGCATCCCTGACCCTTCACTTATTTCCTGCCTCACAGTGCCCGGCTCGGCCTGGCTCTGCCTGCCTGTCTGCCAAGAGTATGTTATGCTTCTAGTTATCAGTTCAGCTCTCCTTCTCTGCATTCCTAAGCTACTGAATCGCATCAATAGTTTCAGTCATAGTCTAGCCTTTATGTCTCCATGTAAGAGAAATACTGTATTAATGGTCATCGAATATTCCTCGACACGCACTACATGTAGAATAATGCATGCACCAGCCTTAGTGTCAAGTAGCCTTTACCCTGATAACTTTTGGATTCTATCAACATGTTCTCTAAACACCAGATACCAGATAGGCTTTAGGTACATGTCGCTCTGACTCCGTAGACTTTAGTCTCCTCTTCTAGCGCAGAAGTCATAGCCCCTAGTAACACGTCATTGCCCGTTTGCGCGCACCACTAGGTCAGAGGTCCCGGCTCCTTAGGTAGCCCCCTCCATGTTTCCGCCCCATTCATGACACTTCTGTTACGTTCACATCACATGTCTATGTATACGCCTCTTGTTACACCTACTTTCTGCCTTATCTTTCGCGACTGCTACGAACCACGCCCACTGCTACGCCTACTGTATTGAATGTAATGTAATTTGTTTAACTATATATATTGTGCACCGATATTAAAGTTGGCTAGCCATTTCCAGACCCTGCCCCCGGCAGCTGCCATCCTTTTCCCGTGCAGGTTGTCCTGTTCCTGTCCCTTATGCTTTATTAAAACCTGCAAAACTCAAGATACCTCGAATCCTGACTCTTATTTATTGAGCTACCTGTTTATTGATTATTCTGAAAAATAGAACCGGTATTTAATTATTTATTTACCACACAGCAGCACAAAAGTGACGCAAGGGGCTGGTAAATAAGCTGAAGCAAAAAACAGTATGCAGTTTCTAGCAGAAAAAGGCCGGTGTTAAAGGGTTCGATGTGGACTCAGACGTAGTGTCTGGACGCAATGCGTCGTCCAGAGAAAGGATCCTACCCCCACGGAGCCGGTCTAGGTCGCCCAGCGAAAGGATCCTACCCCCACGGAGCCGGTCCAGGTGCCTGGACCGGCTCCGTGGGGGTAGGATCCTTTCGCTGGGCGACCTGGACCGGCTCCGTGGGTGTAGGATCCTTTCGCTGGGCGACCTGGACCGGCTCCGTGGGGGTAGGATCCTTTCGCTGGGCGAGGCATTGCGTCCAGACACTACGTCTGAGTGTCAACACGAGCCGGTACTGCTGAGATTTAGTTGTGACCCTATGTGGGTTGTGTTCATTTTGATCTACTAGGTACCACTTTTTTAGGGTGCTGTATTGGTGGTCACATATACACTGTATATCCTACTTTGTCCACTACCAAAAAGTGTAGGTAGATCCCCTTGGTCCTGACGAATCGCCAACAATTAGTTTTTAAGGCGAGAAACATGTTGACCTTAATCCACAAGCACGCAGCCTTCACATCCTTAGAGTGAAAACCAGCGTTTTGTTGTATATTTTTAATTAGGTTAGGGGCCGCAGTCATTAAAGTTATTTTGAGTGGACCTCCTATCCTATTTTAATTCACTACACTCATATTAATTTTCACCCACACTAACTCCCCTAGGGCCCTCACACGCACCTCACCTGCCGGCATAAAGGAAAAAAGATCTCCGCCAAGTAGGCTCCATCACGGACGCCTGATCGGGCATTGCACCGCTGGCCCGATATAGAGCAGACCCGATGATGAAGCAAGACACCTAGCTGGCTAAGTGTGTGAGGGTCTTTTTCCGAAGGAGGAAACTCTTCTCCACGTTATCCAATCCCCATGGATGCTGTTGATCAGTCCACATCTAACCCTTTAACTCCTGCCTTTTTCTGCTAGGAACTGCATACTGTTTTTTGCTTCATTGTAATTGCGGGCATGTATGCTGGACCTGATTAAATAACTGTCCGCTCTACCCTCTTTGGTGTCTGCTTGTAAATAGGCCCCTTGTTCTCTACGTGTCCCATGGCGTAAGGCTGTGCTGCAGGTACATTTAAGTCCCAGGGGCCTCATTTATGAGGCCGTGCGTCACTTTTACGCCGCCGGTGCGTCACTTTTTGTGACGCACCAGTGGCGTAAACAATGCGCCTTGTTGCGCCATATTTACAAAGTGACGCATCTAGGTAGATGCGTCACTTTGTAAACCCCTGCGCCAGGTATAATGTATGCAAGGGGGGCGTTTAGACGCAAGAAAGGGTCATGGAAGTGACGCAGTGAAATCAATAAGATTTCACTGCGCCACTTCTAGGACACAAATGCGTCAATTTCTTACGCCTGCCTCACAGCAGGTGTAAGACTGATGCAGGCCCTTTCACATGGGGCTTGCCCCATGTGAAAGGACGCATTGCTGGAGTTGTGTCACTTTTGTGACACACTCCAGCAATGCGTCACTTTTGCGCTTACAGATACGTCATAAATACTGACGTATCTGTAACTCCTTGCGACATTGCTAACGCGGGATTACTGGTTGCTAATTATCTTGCCAAATCCCTTCTTCCTGTCGACTGAATCGTTGGTACCTGTCTTGAGTAAAAGGTAATCTCGAGGTAAACAATCAATTTAAGAACTTACACCACTCTAAATGACCACTGACCAAAATTAAGTTTTAAAGATTTAATATAAAGTCAAAGATAACTGAAGATACAAACTTCTCAAGATGAGATTCAACAGGTATATCGGAATCACTATAAACATGAACTTCTTGAATAGTCTGAGTCTGAAGAACAAAATAATAAGTACAAGTTCGAATACCATCAGGGTTGCTAAAATGGATACAAGTTGCAACCTCAAAGTCATTACAGAAAAGAAAATTTAAGTTAGTCTGTCCCTACACTATACTAAATGACATCTCTACTTAGCAAGATCTTAACCCTCTAGGTGTCAGCCGTGGTGACTTCCTAAGAAGATCACGCACTTCTCTTTGTCTCTTCTCTGATAATGGGTCTCTCCTGATCAACCTATCTGCCTACCCATCCGCTTCCTTAGGCTCCCAAAATCATCTGCTCTGCTCTCCTCCCGGGTCACTTTCCCTAATACCAAATCACATTTCCAATAGAAACGCCCCTTGGGACGCCCCTCACGTGGTACATCTTTCCGCGGCAAACTCCATGATGGTACTCTTGAAGACCCTCGTTAAAGTTGACCTTGGTTCCCGGGCTTCTTCTTCAGTGCGCTGATACCCCCTGAAATTCCTGGAAACTCCTACAGGCCTGCGCAAGGCGCCACTGAACAAAGTCCCTTTCATTCGAGCTGATTAGGACCCTCGCACCTGCATACAGCTCTTCCTGCAGTGGGCCTCAAATTCCAGACTTCACCATATCTTAGGCCATAAAACACTCTCAGAGCTTCATACTGGACACCTCACGACCTCTCCTCTAACGAGCACATGACGATTTGAATTACATGACATTATCGGCTCTGGCCTACTTGATTTACATGCAGCAGGTTCCTGCACTCTTAAAACGTTAACTTGATTTAAACAGCAAACATTCTTAACTAGCATACGTTTCTAAAATAACACATCTATAAAGCATATACTTTTAACCCTAAGTTCAATAGTACATTTTGAAAGAACCATGTCAACCTTGTCTCACATTATTTTAGCAGCACGTTTAGATTTGCTTGTGAATTGCCATGAGGCCTACACAAAATACTGGGTTTTTAGAGTTACATTCAACTCTTACATTATTCCTTTAACATGAGAACATGAGGTTTTCATATTCATCCTAAACATTTCTACATTAGTCTCACACAGTTATGATTATCGTTACTCTACTTAAACATTCTATGCATTTCACCACTGAATATAAGACACTCTGTGTATTTCACTTCTAAATATAAGACACTCTGGTGCAAAGTACATGTTAACTAACTACGTGCTTGTAAATATGGCGTACTTATACATTTTTTCCAAACTTGTGCTCTCTCAGTCCCCCCTTTGATGACCTTTAGGGGTCATCATCACCATGACACTAAAAATGTAGAACCTTTAAAGTGAAGTCAGGACAGTACCACTTCTTTTCATACTCTCTAATGCTTTCAGACTTTTGTATTGGGTGTCCTGCATCGCCGTCAACTCTTCTTCCTGTTTCTTCATAGCTCTCTGTAACCTATTTGCTCTATACCATTGATACAAACGCACCAATCCCCACAAAGTGATTACACAAATCACTACTATGATGATGGGTTTCAATATGTACCAAACGATACCCTTTCCTAAGTTGGCAAACCAACTTCCAACTTTACCCATTCCATGGCCTACTTTTTACCACACATTTACCTTTGCCAGGTCCTCAATTTCGTAGTGTATGGCAGTGATGTTTTGTATATACTTCTCTAGAGGCTTTGAATTGTCTGGAATGTAAGTACAGCATTCCTGGACCTTCAAGGCCCTACAGACTCCTCCCTCTTTTGCTAACAGAACATCTAAAGCAAGTCGGTTCTGAAGAACCATTGCCCTAATCGATTGCATCTCCCCTTCTATCAGCATCAAGGATCTTGCAGTACTGGCAGACAGTTTATCTACGACTGTAGCTAACCTCCTGATCTTAATGTCGTTCATTATCAATCCTAAGAAAGGGAATGCAGCACCTATTACATCTCCGATTACTTCTGCTGCACCCAGCCCTCGCTTCCATCTAGTTGATATTTCTTTCTTAGGCGTGTCTAAATTCTCAACATGGTATATTTTAGGGAAGACAACAGCCAGATAGCATGATCCGTACCAATTATCTGGTAACTTCACATAGGCATATCTTCCACATACAAAATATACATTTGGTATTGCTTGCATCCCTTTCATGAAGTTCTTAGAGTAGTATTCCAATTGAAAAGCATGTTCGCAATTGACTTGTCCTACAAAAACGTTTTCATAGTAGGAGTAACTCCTGTGAATGCACAGTTTCCCCCGTTTCTCCTTATCCAAAGCAATTGGACCAATACTTCCTTTTCGTTGTTGTGCCCTTTCCTCCTTGGTCCAATCTGTTTCCCCTTGTCCTGATGCCTTCAATGCCTTCTGCTTTCTGTATCTAGTATCTACCTGTGCTATAAACTTTTTCTCAACTTCTGATATTTGACAAGTCAGATTGTTGTTTCGAGCATGTGAAGTATCTAACGTTCTCCATGGAATAAACCATTTGTGTAACCTGTCTTCGCTTTTGTAGTAGTCCCATTTGTTCAAATGCTTGAAATTCGGAACCTCTGGCAATGTCGAGTCGAAATTCGAGAAGTAATACTCAAATCCGTCTCGCCCATAAAACATACTTAACAATAAACTGCACGTTATTCCATATGTCAACGGGAGATGATGGTATTTGATACCCTCCTCCACCGAAATTGGTAACTGCATACATACATAGCAGTCCTTTACCTCCATGGCATCAACATATTCATAAAGCAACTTAGCATAAGCATTTGACTTGTAATTCCCCTGTGATTCATCCATGTGTAACCTTTTTACTTCTGCATCTAACAACGCTTTGTCTTTCTCATTGATGTTTCCCTTCTCCTTAATAATGGTAGTTCTCGGTGTTGACACTCCCTTATCCTCCTTAACTGTGGTTCCATCCCCTTCGTGTCCCGCTAGGAATGAAACAGTTACCACTAAAATTATAAGAGAAACCACTACTCCTAAAAATGTAACAGCTATACATTTTGCCCTGCGGTTCGGGTTGCCAGCCTCCATGTTTTCAAACAGTGTAGTTTTCTTTCTTCTAGCATTCACTTCCTCTTCTTTTCAAACAAAGTCTTTCTCTCTTGCAATGTCTTTCTTGAAACACTTGGAAGCTTGACAATTTGTTTCCGCAAAACAGTTCAAAGTCCAGTAGAAAATAGACAACCCTAGCCCTTCTCCATCCACTAAAATGAAACCCCTATCACTTTTCTTCTTCCACTCGGCGCTAGGTTATCTTGCAACAATTTTACAATTTCTTTTCAAAAGTCTTATTTTCGTCTGAAGTTATGTATGACTCAAGGAGTAACACCACTTCTTCATAAATGTCCATCCGAAGTATCATTCCCTCAGGTTCTGGACAATTCGTACCACACCATGGAAAGTCAACCTTTTCTAGGATTATTCTCCTTATTTCGCTCAAGACAAGTGGACGGACGAAATTGAGAGTTAGCGTTTTTTCAATTTCCAATCCTGGTACTATCAGTTCTATATCCACAATTACAAAGGGGTCCGTTCTAATCAAGATCACTTTCTTCACTTTTCCAGATCTGCACCCCTTTGAAGACATTCGTAGTATGGCTTTAGTCCACAACAATAAGCACTCCTAGCAATTCTACTACTCGTTCAAGCATTTCCAAACGAAGAAGAGTTCCCTCCAATATTGGATATCGTGAACAGCAAACTGGAAACTCAACTGTCTCTAAAAGCAATTTTCTTATTCCACTCAGGAGAGCAGGATGAACGATGTTGAGTGTCAGCAACCTTTCGGTCTCCGCTCCTGGCAGTAGAAACTTTATTTGCACTGTGATGATCGGGTCAGTTCTGATCAGTTCCACTTCCCTGATCCTCCCTGTTCTGTGTCTCCCAGACATCTGCAACAAGGTAGGTCCAGTCGGGAGTAGAGTATCTTCTGCTAGGCACTCGCACTCTACTTGATCTTCTAAGACCCTCCTCGGCTTGATCCTGGATATCTTCTTCTGGATCTGAGTCTTCGGATATAGGAGTAAGCGTTTCTTCTTGGGCCGACCTCAAACTTAGCCTTCTTCTTCTTGTTGGCCAAGTGGCAGCTCCAAGCCTTATTCTCCTATTCCTTGTCCTCCCACTTGGTTCTTGATCGCTCCGATACGGATCTGAGTCTGAGTCGTATTCACTTCTGCTCTCTCCTTCAGTTGCGTCTTCTGTCTCACTGCCGTCCTGCCTTCGCTCTTCTTCTGAATCCGATGCGTTCCCAACTTCTTCCGACACCTCCTCAGCTGCCTCAATCCCTTCTTGCGACTCTTCTTCCACTTCCGGGCTTTCGTCTGGGATGGGAGCTGTTCCTTCTAGAGGTGCTGGAACTCTTCTAGTATGGGATGCATGGATCCAATTTGGCAGCCCCCCGCACTTCACCGCGGTGTTCGTGATCAGGATTACCTGAAAGGGCCCACGCCAGCGAACATCTAGGCAGTTCTTCCGGACGTGTTTTTTAACCAGGACCCAGTCCCCTGGGTTCAGGTCATGACACAGGTTCCTCGCTGTTGGAACTTCAGCCGCATGCACCTGAAGGGACACAGAATGGATGGCGTCAGACAGTCCTTTACAATAATCCAAGATCAGATCATCTGTAATATTCAATAGAGCAGTAGTTGGAACTGTAGGAAGTCTCATGGCCCTCCCCATCAGGATCTCGTGGGGAGAAAGACCTGTCCTCCTATCAGGCGTGCTGCGCATGCTCATGAGCACCAATGGAAGAGCATCTGGCCAACTCAAAGATGTGGATGCCACTACTTTAGCCAATCTATTCTTCAAAGTGCCATTCACTTGTTCCACAATTCCTGAAGCCTCTGGTCGATAACTACAATGCAGCTTTTGATCGATATTCAGCGTGGAGCACAACATCTTCACTATTTCGCTGTTAAAATGTTTTCCTCTGTCCGATTCCAAAGAGGCAGGCACCCCGAAGCGCGGTATCAACTCCCTGAGCAACAATTTAGCCACTGTGAGTGTATCGCACCTACGTGTAGGGTATGCCTCAACCCATCTGGAAAATACGCATACAATCACCAACACATACCGAAGGCGATTGACTCTTGGCATTTCGATGAAGTCTAATTGCATTCTATTGAAAGGCCCCCCTGACCTCCCAATGTGACTCAGTGTGACTGGTGTTCGTTTGCCTACGTTCAGTTGTTGGCAGGTAACACATCGCTTACATACTGATTCTGCTGCTATTCTGAATTTCGGGCAATACCAAGTCTGCCTAAAAACTCTCATCATAGCATCCCTTCCTAGATGTACTGGACCATGTATTTCTCTCGCCATGGGATTAGCTAATTCTTCAGGTAACACAGCTCTCCCATCTGCTGAAACCCAAAAATCCATTTCACTTCGCACACAGCCTGCTATTTCCCATGCCTTTTTCTCTTTTTCAGGTGCGTTCTCCTGCATTATTCTTAAATCCTCCCAAGTGTCTACAGTTTCTAACATCATACTTAATTCAGTCTTTTCTTCTGCACCTTCTATTTCCACCTTTGAGAAAGAATAACTTTGTTCCGCACAATAGCGTGCGACTTCATCAGCATATCTATTACCTTGTGACACAAAATCTGTATTCTTAGTATGAGCTACACACTTCACCACTGCAATATCAACAGGACCTTGTAATGCTTCTATCAGCAATCTCACAAATTCTCCATTTCGAATGGGCGAACCAGAGGAGGTCATGTAACCCCTCTGAGACCACAACTGCCCGAAATCATGAACCACACCGAAACCATATTGGCTGTCCGTGTAGATGGTGACTCTCTTTCCATTTCCTGCTATGCAGGCACGAGTTAGGGCAATAATCTCTGCTACCTGTGCGGAATGTACTCCTTCCAGGCAAGCGGCTTCCACAACTCCAGTAATGGTACAAACAGCATAAGCTGCTCTCAACCGACCAGTATCGTCTCTTAAACATGAGCCATCAACAAAATAAATTTCATCGGGGTCAGACAATGGCTCATCCACAATATCTGGTCTGGGTTTCGTGCATAGTTCAGTCACATCAAGGCAATCGTGGTCTTCACATCCTTCGCCTTCTATTACAGTAGGTAATGGCATCAAAGTAGCAGGATTCAAGACAGAGCATCTCCTGAGAGTCACGTTTTCTGCGGCAAGTATAACTTGCTCATAACGCGTGAGCCTACTATTGGTCAGATGCTGCGTCTTCGTCCTGGTCATTAACAATTCAACTGAATGCGGTACATACACTACTACTGGATGTCCCATTACAATACTTTCGCTCCTTTCAATGCTGACACCCGTTGCAGCAACGGATTTGAGACATCCGGGCAACGCTGCGGCTACTGGATCTAATGTAGCCGAAAAATATGCAACTGGTCTACGGGCATTACCGTGGGTCTGTGCCAAGACTGACAAAGCACATCCCTCTCTCTCACAGCAATAGAGTGAAAACGACTTTTCATAATCTGGCATTCCCAGAGCCGGAGCACGACATAAATCGTCCCTCAGCTGTAAAAACGCCACCAGACATTCTTCATCCCATGGTACCGGATCACTCACCTCCTTGTGCGTCAGTTTCTGTAAGGGCTTTGCTTTCAGTGAAAAGTTAACTATCCACTGTCGGCAGTAACCCACCATTCCTAGGAACATTCTAACCTCTCTCTGAGTTGTAGGCGCATTCATTTTCATTATCGCCTCAATCCTCTCTGGGGACACCTTACGTTTCCCTTTTTCTAACCTGTGCCCTAGATACTGTACTTCTGTCAGACAATACTGTAACTTGCTCGGAGATACCTTATGTCCATTTTCAGCTAAATGATTCAGTAAGGCAATTGAATCTACTTTACAAGCTTCCTCTGTTTCTGACGCAACAAGTAGGTCATCTATGTACTGTACCAGAACCGAGTTCTGTGGCAGTACTAGATTCTCAAGATTCTTTTTCAACAACTGATTAAAGATGGATGGACTGTCTGTGAATCCTTGTGGGATTCGACACCATGTTAGAACGCGATCTTCCATTTTAAACGCAAAAAGGTACCTGCTCTCTTCATCCAATGGGATTGAAAAGAAAGCCTGACAAAGATCTATCACTGTGAACCATTCTGCTTGACATGGTATTTGAAACAATATTACTGATGGATTCGGTACCACGGGACAACATGAAACGACTATGTTGTTAATTTTCCGTAAATCCTGAACTATCCTAAACTTCCCGCTAGGTTTCTGCAAACCCATAATCGGGGAGTTACAAGGACTGCCCACGATTTCCTTCAGTATTCCCTGCTGTATCATTGACTCGATCACAGGCTTTATTCCTGCAATCGTTTCCTGGGACAATTTGTATTGAGGCGTTCTTGGAAACTCAACATTTGGCTTTACCAGAATTTTTACCGGTTCTACCCCTTTAATCAATGCTATATCTTCTCCTGTGAAATCCCACACCTCTGACGCCACTGCATCTCTTAAGTCTTGTGGAAGATCTTCTACAGTCAGAGTAGGATATAGTTCTACACAGAATTTTGAATTGGCCACCTTAAAGGTAGCATCATCGTCGGTAGTCTGTACCTCCACTCCTTGTGGGGTGCAGTATATGGTGCAATTCAATTTGCATAACAAATCCCTACCTAACAGACATACCGGACTCGAGTCACAAACCACAAACTGATGTTCGTTCATGTGGTTTCCAATTTTCACAGACACTGGTTCTGTCAAGGGACTAGTCATTCTTTTATTTGCGACTCCTACCACCTGAATTGTTTCCCCTGACATCGGCAAGTCTGGAACCACCGCTGATCTCGGAGTCGAACGAGTAGCCCCAGTGTCCACTAAGAACGTAGTGGGACACCCTGCCACTTCTGCCTCAACAAATGGCCCTCTCTGATCCACTTCTAGAACTGCCCCGAGGGTACAGTCTTCTTCACTGCTCACCCGTTGTCCTGTCAATGGATCAATGTAATAACATTTTTCTTCCTCGATAAACAGAGGCATTTGTTTAAAGACCTTTCCTCCAGCTGCTATCTTCGGTGGCTGTGGGAATTGGGCCCGTGGAGCCGAAGTCCCCCCTTTGGCCACCTTACTACTTGGGACTGTCACTTTTTGCACTGGGTCTTCTTGGACCTGCTCTTCTACTTCTTGCTCTCCGTTTTCAGGGTTAAAGGGACACTCGCGTCGCCAATGCCCCACCTGGTGACACAGATGACACTTGGTCGTTTTCTTTAAAGTGGCAAAGTCTACCCTAGGCCTCTGCCCTTCTTCATTATCTTTGTTCTGACCATTTGGTTTTCGTCCCATCCCCTGCTTCTGCTGGCCACCCTTCCCAGCGGACTGCATTTGCACCACCATCAATTTCTCCTTTAGATTCTTGGCTTTAGAATCTATCTCGTCACTGCAGTACCTCGCATATCGTAAAATCTCATCTAGTGGTTTGTTCTGCCAACAGATTAAATGTTGCTGTATCATCAAACAAATATCAGGTCTCAACCCCAATACAAACTTTGACACGAACTGCCCTATGTCTTTGGGATCCATTACATCTAGTCCACTGTATTGCTTGAATGTTTTCAACAATCTTTCATAAAACTCGTGAACTGTCTCCTTGGGTTCCTGCCTTGTTCGGTCTATTTTTACCCAATCTATATCCTGTGGTGGTACCTTATCTTTCAGCCATGCTATTACCCTTTCATACTTTCGCATGACTATCTCAGCTGGTCCATTAGTTCGAACATCTCTCAATGGTTCAGCATTTGGCCATTCGACACTAGTCTTACAAGGGGTCCACAGATCAGATGGGACCACGATGTCAAACAACGTGTTCAAATCTATCCACAATACTTTCGAAATTTTAACAAACCTCTCTACCTGCTTATACCACTCGACTGGGTTGTCCCGCAACTTCGGGAATGAGTTGGTAAATGCGGCTAAGTCTCCTCTACTCCAGGGCACATGTACATAATTTCCATTTGATATTTCTCGCAAAGGGAATGCCTCCATCTGCATTACCCTTCCCTCAGGGGTCATCACATTTGTACTTCGCCTAACTGTGCCCTTTTTCGACCACCTTTCTTCCCATTTATCCAGTTCTCTCCACACTCTTATCCCTGTTACCAGCTCTCTTATGTGTGTTTTTAATCCAGCAGTTCTCTTCTCATCTAGATCTTGGTCTGCGTACTGTAATCTGTGGTTACTCTGTAATGCCCTTGTCCTAGACAAATCCACGGCATACTTGTCTGCCAAATCGGTCAGTTTTTCATGAACCGCTCTAGCTTTCCTAGTAATATCCTTTGCCATGAACAATAACTCATCCTGTTCATACAATTCTATCCTCTCCAAAGGCAATGTTCCATCTATTATCTCATCAACATCTGATTTTAAACTGGTAACATCAAGCCTTTTTGCCTTTATTTCAGCTTTCAAGACACTCAATTTAGCTCCTCCATCCGCATCTCTCCCATCCCAGCTCCGAGATCTACGTTTAGGTATTGGTGAATTATAGGGAGTCCTCCCCTGTTCCCATCTCTCTAAATCCCATGCCTTTCCGTCTTCTCGGGGTGGGTGGTGAAACACTCCTTCATGCCTCATAGCCCCTCTCTCCCCTTCTGGGCTAGTTTCACGGGATGCAGGGTAAGAGGTTCTCTTACTCCCTCTTTCTTCCCTACTTCCCTGTGCTTCCTGAGTATTCGAGGCGTGGCGGGACCTATCGCTGTTCTCCTTTCTCCAATGTTGAACGTCTTCCCCAAGCGTATGATGAAGGCACCTAAACCTATTCTGAAAATTCCGTACCGCCTCATCTCCTCCGTTCCCCCAAAGACGGGACATTTCCTCACATTCTACAATCCTAGTATTTTGTTCCGACTGTTCTCTCTGATTTGTAGGACCTGCATCCCCTCTATTCTCTTGACTTTGGCCTTCCCGGCCCTGACTACTCTCGCTGGCCCCACAATGAGATACAGTCCCGTTACCCCTGCTTTCCCACTCTGGTTCCGTTCTTGTCCTGTTACTCGGAGATACTATGGACCCGTCCCATTCCCGCAAATCAGCTCTTAACTCTGAAAAAGATCTTGGCCGCGGTCCCCTTAGATCCATTGGTCCTCTCGGACCTCCCTGTTCTGAATTGGGACCGACAGTTGTGTCTAATGGGGTGTTCCACGTTACCGAACCTGGTAATTGTTTCCATGCATTCGTCACATTATTCCTCCTTTCCATCTCAATCCTTTCCCTATCCAATTGCCTTTGTTGTTCCCCTCTATCTCTCTCAGAATTATAGATCGAAACTATGGGTCCTATGGTAACAGGCACTTGAAGAGCGTCTGGCAATCCCACAGACTCAACCCTTTCTGTGGTTGGCGTTTTCTGCACCACAAACCTTCCCACTACACTCTGTACAGTGTTGTTTGGAGGTGTTTCTCCGCCTTTGCTAGGTGTCCATTCCGATATAGGGAGTGGTGTATACCCCTCTATCTCATTCCCATCTTCCCTTGCGAGCCCTCTATCTTCTATCAATCCCACTCTCGGAGGTGGTCTATCCATTAACAATCTGTTTATCAGATTGTCCTCCGACTCGCTTTCCTCATCTTCTTCCATGAGGTTTCCTCCTCCTGACACCTCCCTCATCGGATACATTTTCTCCACCTCAATAGTCTGTACCCTCCAACGCTTTTCCTCCTCATCCCATTTGGAATCTCGCACTGCCCTTACCGATCGCGTCAGCCTTTGTTGACGCCTGTTCAAATTTCGGTCGTGTGCAGCCTTAATCCATGCATTAAGAGCCTCAAACTGTGTTGGTCTAGGTTAAGGTTTCAATGAGGACATGGTTGCTTTTAGCCGATGTAACACCTCTAACTTAAACGTTCCGTACTTTGGGAACTGCATTTCCTCATTTCCTTCCGTAAGCTTATTCCAAGCCCCAATCCATAATATCGTATGCAGCCCCACATTCGTTGCCATATAATGAGCTGGCGTACCCTCTGGGGGAGCCTCTTCCCCGTAATAATGTTCACTTCGTTTACGTTTAAAAATCCCTTTCAAACACTTAAAACACTTCATGATTTCTCTTTTCTCCGCGTTTGTTTACTTCCTGATGATATTCCACCAATCTCAGCGCCGTTCTCACTAACTGGCCTATCCGTACGCGGCTTTCCTCCGACGTCACTCTAGCCGCCCAACCAGAGCGCGGCTCTAGCTAACGTCACACCAACCGCTCAATCACAGCGCGGCTCTAGCCGACGTCACCCGTTCCCCTTCGCAGCAGTTCCCCTCCTTTCTCAGCTCGTCTCCTCGGTCATGCACGCATCCCATTCATACACTGAAAAATGATTACTTCCGTCCAAGCGATCACCTTTCTTTGACTGTACGCCCACAGTCTTTCTGTAGTTGTCACCCTAACTTGGCGAAATGTCTTTCCGTTTACTTCCAGACAATCGCCTTCTCCGATAGGTTACTCACACGCAGTAACTTTCGACCAGCGTCCGTTACTCATACACTCACTCTTACACTCCCCCTATCTTGGATCCACGGCGGTCAATGGTACCTCGTGACCTCCGTACTATGGTCGACAACTACCCTGGATGTTCGATACACCCAAAACCACTTAAGCTCTGGCCTGAACTTAAGATTTCACCAGTACACCCGTTTACCAGGTTACCAGTTTACCAGGTTGCGCGCGCTCACAACCTTCTCTCATTCACACTACAGGCAATCAACTCCGCAAGACATTACAATACAAATACAACACAAAACACCGCAATCTGTTCACGCATGACCCTTTTTATACTCACTCTCCGATACTGCTGCTTTTCTCGCACCGTCTGCACCTTTCGGCACACGATTCTTCCGCTGCTCGTCTCTCGACGTCTCGGGCCTTGGGGTAAACTAACCTCTCTAGATTACCTTCCTCAAGAAGATAACCATCCTCACTCTGCTACCAACTGCTAACGCGGGATTACTGGTTGCTAATTATCTTGCCAAATCCCTTCTTCCTGTCGACTGAATCGTTGGTACCTGTCTTGAGTAAAAGGTAATCTCGAGGTAAACAATCAATTTAAGAACTTACACCACTCTAAATGACCACTGACCAAAATTAAGTTTTAAAGATTTAATATAAAGTCAAAGATAACTGAAGATACAAACTTCTCAAGATGAGATTCAACAGGTATATCGGAATCACTATAAACATGAACTTCTTGAATAGTCTGAGTCTGAAGAACAAAATAATAAGTACAAGTTCGAATACCATCAGGGTTGCTAAAATGGATACAAGTTGCAACCTCAAAGTCATTACAGAAAAGAAAATTTAAGTTAGTCTGTCCCTACACTATACTAAATGACATCTCTACTTAGCAAGATCTTAACCCTCTAGGTGTCAGCCGTGGTGACTTCCTAAGAAGATCACGCACTTCTCTTTGTCTCTTCTCTGATAATGGGTCTCTCCTGATCAACCTATCTGCCTACCCATCCGCTTCCTTAGGCTCCCAAAATCATCTGCTCTGCTCTCCTCCCGGGTCACTTTCCCTAATACCAAATCACATTTCCAATAGAAACGCCCCTTGGGACGCCCCTCACGTGGTACATCTTTCCGCGGCAAACTCCATGATGGTACTCTTGAAGACCCTCGTTAAAGTTGACCTTGGTTCCCGGGCTTCTTCTTCAGTGCGCTGATACCCCCTGAAATTCCTGGAAACTCCTACAGGCCTGCGCAAGGCGCCACTGAACAAAGTCCCTTTCATTCGAGCTGATTAGGACCCTCGCACCTGCATACAGCTCTTCCTGCAGTGGGCCTCAAATTCCAGACTTCACCATATCTTAGGCCATAAAACACTCTCAGAGCTTCATACTGGACACCTCACGACCTCTCCTCTAACGAGCACATGACGATTTGAATTACATGACATTATCGGCTCTGGCCTACTTGATTTACATGCAGCAGGTTCCTGCACTCTTAAAACGTTAACTTGATTTAAACAGCAAACATTCTTAACTAGCATACGTTTCTAAAATAACACATCTATAAAGCATATACTTTTAACCCTAAGTTCAATAGTACATTTTGAAAGAACCATGTCAACCTTGTCTCACATTATTTTAGCAGCACGTTTAGATTTGCTTGTGAATTGCCATGAGGCCTACACAAAATACTGGGTTTTTAGAGTTACATTCAACTCTTACATTATTCCTTTAACATGAGAACATGAGGTTTTCATATTCATCCTAAACATTTCTACATTAGTCTCACACAGTTATGATTATCGTTACTCTACTTAAACATTCTATGCATTTCACCACTGAATATAAGACACTCTGTGTATTTCACTTCTAAATATAAGACACTCTGGTGCAAAGTACATGTTAACTAACTACGTGCTTGTAAATATGGCGTACTTATACATTTTTTCCAAACTTGTGCTCTCTCAACATGATGTGTTATAAATATGACGCATGAGGTATGTCGCAAGGAGTGCGCACTGAGAAGTGACGCATCGCTTCTTTCACGCAGCGATGCGTCATTTCTCATAAATGAGGCCCCAGGAGTTCTGCAGCTTACCTACGATGTATTGAAGCAGGACAGGTCTTGGTTGCATAGGGGACTCTGGTCAGTCACCCGCTTATTCAAAGGACCCTCAGACATTCGTCTCTCCCATCTCTAAGGCTGTGGGAGACCCACGTCCGCCTGTCCTGGAGCCATCTCCATCTACTGCTGTGAAGACTGGCGCTCGAACCTTTCATGACACGTGGGGTTGATTGCCTGATCGCTTAAGGACAGCTGCGTGTCTGATCTCACGCACTCGCACTATTAGCTATTAGCCCATGAAACCTTCGTTTCCTCCTCATCGTCTTTCCACATGACGCCGCTTCCAGCTTCAACACGGAGAAATACTGCCACCTAGTGGTCACATGTAGGATTTACCTTAACAACATTTTCCGCAGCGATGTGCCTGCATTGTGCAGATACATACTGGATTTTATGCGATCCCTTGTGCAACGTGCAAGCTTGCTCTGCTTGCCAGGAAGTTCAGCAAACGTTTTCGGCAATTCAAACTTGTGACAAATTAATCTGCTCTGTGATTTACTTCAAGCATCCTTATTTTATTCGTAGTGCTGTTTGTCCTTTTCTACTAGAACCTGGTGAACCCCCATTGAAATGGCAAATTTGGTTCAAACCTGAAAAATAAATTCAATAAAATAAATTAATTTTACTACTCTCTGGGGATAGAGGGTCAAAATGTCTTTGTCTATTAACACATTTTTCACCGAATGACGATGAAGTTCTTGATGAATTTCAGGTTGCGGCGAAGCAATTAGTAATTAATTTTCAAGGCAAGGTAAATTTAGTAGTACATAGACATAAATCTTTCACTAGAGTACACGGACCAACTGAATCAATAGACACTTAAGTTACTGCTTTAAAAGTGTGAGCTTCAAGTGTTAGCTTCATATTGTGAATCCTAAAATGTTACATCTCAACTGCTCCATGACCAGATAGTTTCTAGATGTAACTCCAAAAAAGTGCAAAAATCCACATTTATATAAAGCACTGGGGGCCTCATTTATGAGGCCTTGCGTCAGTTTTGCGCTGCGGTGGCCTCATTTATGAGGCCTTGCGTCAGTTTTGCGCTGCTGATGCGTCACTTTTTGTGACGCATCGGCGGCGTAAAACATGCGCCTTGTTGCGCCATATTTAAAAAAGTGACGCATCTAGGTAGATGCGTCACTTTTTAAACCCCTGCGCTACATTATACCTGCGTCAGGTATAATGTATGCAGAGGGGGCGTTCACCCGCAAAAAGCCTCGTAATAGTGACGCAGTGAAATCTATGAGATTTCACTGCGTCACTTTTAGGATGCTGTTGCGTCAAAATCTTGCGCCTGCCTCATAGCAGGCGTAAGACTGACGCAAGCCCTTTCACATGGGGCTTTCCCCATGTGAAAGGAAGCATTGCTGGAGTTGCGTCACTTTTGTGACACACTCCAGCAATGCGTCACTTTTGCGCCTACAGATACGTCAGAAATACTGACGTATCTGTAACTCCTTGCGACATGATGCGTCATATTATAAATATGACGCATCAATCATGTGAATAATTGGATGTATTGAATCAGACCTATTGGTCCACCCACAGTTGTGCATAGGGGCGTCCTCTCCCTAGGCGGGAGAGCTACTCTCTAGTGTTCACTTTGCGACACTGCTCGGCCAGACAGTGTTTCCCCGATTGCACACTACAATTCCTCACAACAGACTACTCTTTGGATTTAACCAGCTGTGCGAGATCCCTTTCATTTGTGCATCAATCATGTCGCAAGGATGGCGCAGTGAAAAGTGACGCATCGCTGTTTTCACGCAGCGATGCGTCACTTTTCATAAATGAGGCCCTAGATATTGCAAGAAGCACAGAATGATCCTGAGAAGTCTCGTAACCATGAGGTCCTCATTTACTATATTTTGATGTACTGCAGCGCGGCTGTGCGTCATAATAAAATGGCAGGAATCTATAAGATACAGCGCATTCCTGTCCTTGTCCCCGGCGCCAGTGCACAAACAGCAGCCGTGCTCAACAGAGACACCCTTGTGCCACGTTGCAAGGGTGCCTGCACTGCAGGGATGATTGTCATTGTGCAGGAAGGAACACCTTCCTGCACAAAAAACAATAATTAATGGTGCTCTGCTCCTTCTAAGCATGCTGCAAACTGCAGCACACATAAAAAGAGCAAACGAGGAGAAATACAAATATTTCTCCTTGTTGCACCACTCCTATGCCTCCCCTGGGGAGGCGTAGATTTCTGACTCATTCCTAAGTTTACTACATTTTGTAAATCTGGGAATGTGTCAGGTTCCAAGGCTGTTGTGTGTGAACACCCACAGCACACTGATGGAACGCCCCTTTGCACAGTTCAATGGATGAAACGGGCCCATATTTACAAAACCATGAAAAGCCACTCAGGGTGACTTCACCTGGCCTTGAAAATATGGGCAGGTGCACCGCACCGCCGGTGGGTCCAAATAAGTGATGCACCGGTAACGCAATGGCCTTATAAAGGAGGGCCTTAGAATCACACTTTCCTCATGTCACAAAAGTGAGTAGAATTAACAAAATACAACCTAGCTATTCAAATTAGGCACAGGTAGAGGCGCAGTTTGCACTGGTGCAAATTCACAATGTAAATGTGGTACGTTTATTCATGTGTCCAATTTCAAGAAGTATCCAGCAATCCTTTAGGAGTGTTGGAGATTCAACAAGAATCCTCAGGAGCTCCCAAACCATTCTACTCATCCCCATGAAAACACGCAAACAAAAAACTGCTGCACGATCCTTTGCGGAAAACGCACCAAAAACCTGGAACTCCATCCCAGATGATATCAGGACTATCACTTCCTTTATAACATTCAAAAGTCTCCTAAATGTCCTCTACCTCAACCGTGCCTTCCCGAACTAAGAGCTGCCACCAAAACGCACACACTTGCACTCCACAGCCCCTGGATAATGCTCCACTACTACCTACCTCTTCCTACAATCTGCAGCCCCTTGACAATGCTACCCCTACCTAGCCAAACTCCACTGGCTACCTGTGAGATATCGCATCCAGTTCAAGGCTCTAGTCCTGGCCTTTAGAGCTCTTAACGATCGTGGCCCGGCTTTCTTAAGGCACAGAATCAGACGATCTCTTGCTACGAGGGATTTAAGATCCAACCACCTTGGACTTATGTTTTGCCCTCGTTTTCGTCTGGCCCGAACAGGCGGTACAGCATTCGTCGTGGCCACTTCTAGACTGTGGAATGCTCTGCCAGTAGAACTTAGACTCCTGTCATCCGAGGCTGTTTTTCGCAGTAAACTTAAAACTTGGTTTTTCTCTCAGATTTAACCTGCAGGAACTCTCTACTGAACCTTCTGGGACCTCACTTGCTGTTAGCGCCGGGACACCCCCGTTGGGGGTAGCTGTTATGCGCTTTACAAATGACTAAATAAATAAATAAATAAATAATGCTCCACCTCTACCTACCTCTTCCACCCTCCCCAATCCCCGCCTCCCGGAATGAGGCTGAGCCCAGGTCAATGTGCGCTCATCATAGCTATCTCAGGACTTCCCCACCCCAATGATGATCAGCACACTGGGTTCTCTGATCTTTTATGTGGGACTATGCCTTTCTTATTTGATTTCATCTTAATTTCTGTTGTAAAGCGCTCCGATGCCCTCGGGTCTCGCCAGGGCCATATAAAACTTCTAAATAAATAAATAATAATTAATATACAACAAATCTGACATTTTGGCAAGGGGTGTAAGGGAGGGAAGAGGACTAGTGTACAAGAGTGTTCTTGGTCAGGTTTTGTATGACAAAGTTGATAATGTTGAAAATAAGGTCAATGGTCTACTGCTTTCCAGAGAGGTTATGGTAATGTATAGTGTTGATAACAACAACAAGATTTACAATGATCCCCATATTTGTATCCTCATTGATGGGCCAGACATCCCACTGTTACTTGATTCAGGAGCAAGGATTATAATGAGTGCCATTGATAAGTACAAGAAATGATGGACTGAGAAAGTGCTATAACACCAGATGTGAAAACTGCTGCATTCAACAGCAGTAGAATTAACTTACTGGGGTATTTCTGGGCAGACATTGCTTTTCAGAACAAGAAAAATATAGGAAAGGCTTATGAACAGTCAAACAGCAAACACAATGCTAGTCAGGGCAAGAAACAGGCAAACCCTAAATGAACCTCTGCTCGCCCTTTGGTAGCTTGGCAAAGAGCAGTCAAGCTTAACATTAGAGGCAATGTGTGCAACACTTCAAACAGTAAAACAGTGAAACAGCACGTACGTAGATTCCACAGCAGGTTAGAAAAATAAAGTTTAATGTAATGAATCAAACAAGACCAAAATGACAAAAATCCAATAATAAAACTTTAGAAATTGAATTTCATATAATTTAGATAGCGCCTAGAAGCAAAAAGTGCTATTGGGGCTATCTGGCCACGCCAGACCTGGACAAAGTGAAAAGTTCAGGCCGACCATGATGCAGCGTGGGCCGGCTACAGGGACCCAGTTAGACCCACTGAATCAAAGTACCTTAATCCTTGTTGCGGAGACCTTGCAACTGACGTGATGCATCGGTTCTGAGGTGTGTTTGCAACTGCAGTGCAAGCTCCTGATGCGTTGATGTCACGGATCCTGTCAATGGGGCTTGCGAAGTGAAGAACGGTGCTGAGGATACAAGATGCAGCAGAGGCGATGTGTCGATTCCAATGAGCGGCGCAGGTGTGATACAGAGATTTGGTATTGTCTTCGAGGCTGCCATTGATGAGGGATGCAAGGAGCTTGTACCAGAGAAAGTGTCACACAGTGGAGGTTCAGAAGGTGATGTGTTGGTCCCTGATGCCGGAGGCTGTTGCGATGCAATTCTTTGGTGACGGGTCCAATCCACGTAACAACGGCACTGAGTCAGTTCTGCTCGGAGATGCACTGCTCAGTTGAGGAGATGCATTGGTTCTGCTTGGGGATGCATCGCTCAGCGGAGCATTTGTAAGTTCCACTGGAACAGCAACTTAGGCCCACTTCCAAAGGTCCAGGACTGGAGTGGCACCACTTCAAGGGATAGACACACAGATGGCGGAGTCAAGGTGTAGAAGCACGCTGGTTTGAAGTCTTTTATGTCCATGAGACTTCAGATCATGAGGCCAGCTGGCTAGACCTTGGAGTCACTTTGGGTTCTGGAGACAAGTGATGCATGTCCAGGCAGGAGGACACAAAGCCAGCAGGACAGCACAATAAAGCAGGAGTCCAGCAAAACAGCAGTCCAGTAGAGTGCAGTCCTTCAGTAGCACAGCAGTCCTTCTTTCTGGCAGAGTATCTACACGTCCAGAAGTGTGCTGAAGTGGTGGTGTCAGAGTTCCAGTACTTACACCCAGTGTGCCTTTGAAGTGGGGAAGACTTTAAAGACATGCCTTTGAAGTGAACGGAAGTCCTACTTCCTGCACTGGCTCCAGACTCACTACAGATGGGTATGCAGCCCTTTGTGTGGGGATAGTACACAGCCTATTCACATGTAAGTGAGGCTGGGTCCAGCTCTTCCCTTCCATCCTGCCAGGATGGTGGATCAAGTCACTATAAGCTCCCATTGTGTGTGGCTGTCTAGGAGGAAAACACAAAGCCCAACTGTCACACACCCCAGACATGTGATCAGAGTCAGGCAGCAGGCACCAAATTGCTAAAGTAAGAAAATGCCAACTCTCCAAAAGTGGCATTTTCAGAATTGAAATTCAAAATCCGAATTCACCATATGTTAGGATTTTAAATTGTGATTCCAGAGAAAAATATCAAAACACACATCTCCCTTTTATATATTCCCTGCTACCAAATAAACACTTACTAAGAACTCTTAATTGACATATAAGAACAAAACAAATACCTATTACCCACAATAATATTCATAGACTTTAATCCAGCAATGATTCAAACCATTTTAAAATGTTCCCCCACACCGCCATGCAAGGCTGTTATTACCATACCATTTCAACCAAAGCATATAGAGACACCTCCAACAATCTTCAGTAAGAGTGGAATATTCTGCAAAAAGGCAATATGCAGTTGAAATAAAAACTTAAATAGCACTAGCCTATGTCCCTGTCACAGAGGTAGCCAACCACCACAATTTACTAAAAGAAAGCCCTTTCTACCAACAAAATGAAAACAAACTAAGCAGCCTAATGGATTATTTCGAATACACTTGGGTGGAAGACTGTATCACTACGGACACAGACGCCAACCCAAATATCATGGTGGAATGTCTATGGCAGCACCGTGGCACAGGAAGCCAAAACAAACAACGCAGTGGGATGATGGAGCAATGCCTTGCAATCCACACTAGGCAGAACCCAAACTACACTGTATAAATATATAGAAGCACTACAAAACAATTACAAATTGAACAATCTGTAACCCAAATTTCACCTAAGCTTACCAAACAAACCAAAAGAATGTAAGATGTGCTACAGTTTAAAGTCAAACTCTTCATAGACAGCAATACTAACCTAAAAAACTCCCAAAAACTGTAACATAATCTCAACTAACATAACAAATAATTCTTTACATAAATAATAAACAATATTTTATTAAATTAGTCAAAATATTAAATAAAATTCCAAATAAATAAAGTGCTTAAAAAAAGAAGCATTCTTGGAAGCCTGGAAAAAAACTAAATCAAAGTTTAATAATGTTGGTTTAATATAAGCCTAAGGAGATTTCTTTTGAAAAAAAAAGGAAATCCAAATCCCCATAGGACAAGTTTGTAGAGAAAAACCTGCAAAGTAAAACAGAAATCCCATCTACAAAAAACAGTACACCCCCCTAAGTACATATACATTAGCTTAATCATCATATAGCAAGTAACATAACACAATATAACATTTCAATAAATTACAAAAACAGTGCAGGAATACCCAAACCTACACGCTAGTGAAAAACACTACAATGAATACAACTAAATGTACCAAAAACCTACAAACAACTATATAACTAACATCTAGACCTTCCCGCTACCCTCAAAACCCTAAAAAAACGTTAAAAGGGACTTACCTGTTCCGATGACCAGCAGCACTTTACCTCAACCTGAATCTCAGGAAAATAGACTAAAATAAGACATATAGACTACAGAATAGAAGAAAGCACAACGAAATGGGCACTAAATGATACTAACATAGAGACTTTCTCTAAATGAATGGGAAAATGAGTACAAAATGTTGAATAAATGCATTAAAAATGTACCAAAAATATTAAACATGACAAACTGGGATTGGTAATGCATAATTGGGTGAAACTTACTCGGGCAGAGGCAGAGAGGGCGAATGTGGCCATAAGGAGAGCTTTTGATAGATGGTGACATTGGGGAGAGAAGGCGGCATAGTACTACTGACTCTGGAAACCTCGGTGATAGCGTTGTGCTGTGGAGGGAGGCGGAGTCAGGCCTCCACATGGTGGGACGGGGTCCCTGCCAAGATGCAGTGAGGGCCTAACAGCACACCTTGTTAAGCTAGAACAAAAACAGAGGGAAAAGATCAGTGTACCTCGGGGTAGTAGGTGGTGGGGCACAAGAGGGCAAATACTCTCTGTGACACAGCAAAACAAACTTAAAGCCATTGGTTAGCATTGATAATGGCTCAAGGAAACAGGGCACGGGCAGTGCTATTGTCTTGTCTCCGTCTCCCTCAATTACATTCACAGGAACTCTTGTTGGTAAAAAAACAGATACATTAAACTCTCAGGGTTTGACTCTGGCCTTATCAGTGCCCCCCTCCCTCAAAAGTAGAGAAAAGTCAAAGGTAACAGCAGGGGGTGGTAAAACATTTGCATTACACTAAAACTACTTTTCTGAGGCCATTTTTCAAGATTCAGACAGCAAAAGAGGCAGATAAACACCCCCCCTCACAAAGCCTCTTAGACATCACGTAAAAGGGCAGAGTCATCATGGCAACAGGGGTAGAAGGATCACCAGAGATCACCGCATAGAGGGCCTGGTTAGACCTGGCCCTTTTGACAGGTTTATCCCCAAACTTTTTGCCTTTTGCCTTCTATTTTTCTGACCCTGTTTTCATTGGCTATAGGATTTTGGGCACTTTACCACTGCTGATCAGTGCTAAAGTGCGTCTCTGTATACATTATGACAATGATTGGTTATCCATGATTGCCATATTTGATTTACTGGTAAGACCCTAGTAAAGTGCATGGAGTGTGCAAGGGCCTGTAAATCAAATGCTTCTAGTGGGCTTGCAGCACTGGTTGTGCCACCCACATGACTAGCCCTGAAAATGTGTCTCAGATAGGCCTCGGCGACAAATTCCATTCCGCTCGCGGAATTTGCGGAATTTGGGTAATTTCGAGTTCCGCGGAGAGTGCAGAATTGCCAAAAATTCCACGATCCGCGGTTTCGCAGAATTTTTGGCTTGTTCGCGCTTTCAAAATGCATATTCGCGAGATATTTCTCCCCAAGCACGCAAACAGTGTTCACGAACAGGAAAAAAGCATCACGAAAATGCGGAACTAGCAATTCCGAATGTTTGCGGAACTTTTGCGTGCTCGCTGAGATTTTTCACCATTTTGCAGAGCTTTGCATAGCGCGACTACGCAAATTCGCCCATCCCTAGTTTCAGACCTACCACTGTAGTGTCTGCACTTTCCAGGCCCAAACCTTCCCTTTCCTTACATGTAGGGCACCCCTAAGGTAGGCCCAAGATACACCTATGGGCAAGGTGCACTGTATTTGAAAGGTAGGATGTGTACTGGTGTGAATGACATGTCCTGATAATAAAATACTGTCTATTTCGTTTTTCTCTATTGAAAGGCTATCTGTCACATAGGCTTATCATTGGGGTTGCACTGTAATAATTGTACATGTGTAACTTGCAGTAGGGACAAGATAGAAAAATTAAATTTAGTCTCTCTGAACTCAGAATTTAACAACACACCTTTTGGTAAAAGTGTTTTTTAATTCTGTGTTTGCAAATGCCACTTTTAGGAAGTGGGCATTTTCTTACTTTACCATTCTGTGTGTCTCTGGCTGTTTGTATATTCAGCATCTGGTGTTTGAGTGGCAGGAGCTGGGATGTGCATTTACTCTAGACAGTCACTGGGGGGGGTTGAGGTGTGCCCTGCCTTGCCTGGGTGACTCATCGTAGGGCTGAATAGACCTGGTCTACGTTTAGAGTGGTGAGAGGAGTTTCACTTACACCTGAATAGGGTGCATCTTCTTTTTCACAATGCTGTCTCCACCCCTGTGGTCATGCTGCACCAGGGAGGACATGACTGGTTTGGACTGGGTTCAGAGACCCTGCCACAAAGAGAACAATGACATTTTGGGGTAAAAGTATTACACTTAAAACCCCAGAACTTTAGATGACTTCCACGAACAAGAGGACCCTACCAGGAAGAAGAGTGGAAGTACTTTGTGAGGAGTGCTGCCTTTTCCTGTGTGAAGGGTGTGTTGGCCTGCAGTTGCTGCTTCTGTCTGTGGTGGAGGAAAATGAATGACTCTTTTGACCCTGCTGTGGTACCCTGCTTGTGAAGAATCTCCAAGGGCTCTTGTGTGCTGGCCTCCTGTTTGAAATCTCAGAGCGATAAAAGACATCAAAGAAGGACTGGACTGTTCTTCACCTTTTTCTTTCTTCAAACCAAAGAAAGCATGTAGAAGCATTGGATTTTTAATCCCCAGCCGAGGAAGTGCTGAAAGAAGTAAGCGCATGGTGAGCGCTGGGTTCTTGAACTTATTTGATTATTCCAACAAAAGCGCGTGCAGAGTGCATGTTGGGTGCCCACCAGTGCGAGAAGTGCTTTGTTTTCAAACGTGCAGCACATGGGGAGTGCTCTATGCCACTGAAAGGTCTTGACTTACTGGCCGGAAGTCCCTGTGTGTTTTTGGCTGATGCAGGGAAGCAGTCATCCCGGGCTGCCACACACGACGGGGGGGGGGGGCTGAAACCCTTTGAGTCCAATGGGTGTTGCGTGCCTGATTGTTGGCACCACCTCCTCCTGTTGTTTGACATGGGCCTTGGGGGCATTTATTTTGTGAAGTTGAATCCCCTTTGCCTGCAGCAGCTGCACTGCACTGCACTTTTGAAGGCAGCTGCACTTCTGATAAGTTAGGTATGCGGGGGGGGCAAGGAAGGTCTCTCCGCCAATGGGGGCATTGTTGTTTTGGAAAATTACCCCTATTGCCCCTAAAAGAAGTGCAGGTGGTCCTGCACTCCCCATTTCCTGATGCCGGTGGTAACAGTCTATATTGTACCTGCAGTGACCAGATAACAAGTGCCACCGTCAGGAACTGCTCATTATGCACAGTAATGTTGTTTTGATGATCTAGGTGTTTTATATGCCTACTAGCAGCCCGTCCCGACGTTGTCCGGGTATGAATTGCTGCCGGCCAGTAGTATATTGTTTTGTAGGATATTGTTTTGATAGCATTTCTTATCTGTGACAGGCCTGTGAAACGCTCCGATTCACAGTGCACTGCTGATGCACTTAAGAGTGCGCGTTCAGTAGTGTGTGAACTCGAGTTTCCCTACTTTATTTTTCCTTGCAATATTATATAGCGCGAACTCGACAACATGGCATGAGCACAATTTACATTACAGAAGAACACATTCATTTGTGGTAGGCACGGGAAGACAAAGAGTTTTGCCTGGAATCACAGGATGTTGAGCTGATGCGGAGATTCGAACGCAGCTCCCCAGCTCTAAAGTTCGCAATTCTAGAACTTGTGGCGGGAGGTGTGTCTAAAAGTGTATGTTGGTGCTGGCCATCAATGAGAGAGACCTGTACATTTTTCAAATGGGTGGTGAAAAAATATGAGTATTTTGCTGGAGATGTGCGCCGCCGTGCCACCAATGTACTTACCGGGGGAGGGTAAACACCCATTATTCTGCAACTTTCTTTCCGCATAAAATCTCTCCGCATACTTTCATTACGAAAGTACCATGACTCCGCAATGCCATTATAATGCATGGCATTACATTTTATATGCTTTTACCACGCATACATTTACAACGAATTTTTTTTTTAATGTTTGGATAAGGTAAGTATGGGTATAGGGGTATATGTTTTGGGGTACAGAGGTATATGTTTTGGGGTGTTTTCGTATTTTAAGGGTTCAGATATAGTTAGTTTTGGATTATGGGGTACAGGGGTAGTTTTAGGGTTTAGGGATAGGTATGGGTTTTGGGGTACAGGGGTAATTTTAGGGTTCAGCGCTAAATTTGGGTTTTGGGGTACAGGGGTATTTTTAGGGTTCAGGGGTAGGTTTGGGTTTTGGGGGACAGGGGTATTTTAAGGGTTCAGGGCTAGGTTTGGGTTTTGGGGTACAGGATTATTTTTAGGGTTCAGGGCTAGGTTTGGGTTTTGGGGTACAGGGGTAGTTTTAGGGTTTAGGGATAGGTATGGGTTTTGGGGTCAGGGCTATTTTTAGGGTTCAGGGCTAGGTTTGGGTTTTGGGGTATATTGGTATTTTTAGGGTTCAGGGGTAGGTTTGGGTTTTGGGGTACAGGGGTATTTTTAGGGTTCAGGGCTAGGTTTGGGTTTTGGGGTACGTGGGTATTTTTAGGGCTCAGGGCTAGGTTTGGATTTTGGGGAACAGGGGTATTTTGGGGGTTCAGGGGTAGGTTTGGGTTTTGGGATACAGGATTATTTTTAGGGTTCAGGGCTAGGTATGGGTTTTGGGGTACAGGGGTATTTTTAGGGTTCAGGGCTAGGTTTGGGTTTTGGGGTACAGGGGTATTTTAGGGTTCAGGGGTTGGTTTGGGTTTTGGGGTACAGGGATATTTTTAGGGTTCAGGGCTAGGTTTGGGTTTTGGGGAACATGGGTATTTTTAGGGTTATGGGGTAGGTTTGGGTTTTGAGGTATTTATAGGGTTCAGGGCTAGGTTTGGGTTTTGGGCTACAGGGATATTTTTAGGGTTTAGGGATAGGTTTGGGTTTTGGGGTACAGGGTATATTTATAGGGTTAAGATGGGTTAGTGTTTAAGGGTGTTGGGCTATTTTAAGGAGTAAGGGTGGGTTATGATTATGGGCTGCAGGGGTATTTAAAGGGAGCAGGGTGGAATTCGTTTTCAGGGTGTAAAGGGTGATAAAATAAAATAATAAATAAAAATAATATAAATAATGCAATTTAAAAGAATAAATGTTTTAATTAAATAAAAAAAATGTGTATATATATATCCATACTAATATAATAAAGAGAGAGCACAAACCTTTGAGGCGGGTAATCTCAGGAACCACAGCACCAATCACAACACCCAATACAGCGTTGGAAAGGGCAGTTGCAGCAGAAGGACATAGGCTATGCAGACGCCCACCATATACATTTAAAAGGTAAAAGAACTGAGCCAGCAAAGTAGTCCCTTGTGGACGTGTCTGCATTCTGCTGTGGGCGTGTGCTGGGGGCGTGACAAACGCTGGGGGCGTGTGGTACGTTCCGCCCTTCATGCCATGTCTCATATCGTGTGCTAATCCCACCCTGCTCCCTTTAAATACCACTGCACCCCATAATCATAACCCACCCTTACTCCTTAACATACCCCAACACCCTTAAACACTAGCCCATCTTAACCCTATAAATATACCCTGTACCCCAAATCCCAAACCTATCCCTAAACCCTAAAAATACCCCTGTAACCCAAAACCCAAACCTAGCCCTGAACCCTATAAATACCCTTGTACCTCAAAACTCAAACCTACCCCTGAACCCTAAAAATACCCCTGTACCCCAAAACCCAAACCTAGCCCTGAACCCTGAAAATACCACTGTACCCCAAACCTACCTCTGAACCCTAAAATACCACTGTACCCCAAAATCCAAAGCTAGCCCTGAACCCTTAAAATACCCATGTACCCCAAAACCCAAACCTACCCCTGTACCCTAAAAATACCCCTGTACCCCAAAACCCAAACCTATCCCTGAACCCTAAAAATAACCCTGTACCCCAAAACCCAAACCTACCCCTGAACCCTAAAATACCCCTGTACCCCAAAACCCAAACCTAGCCCTGAACCCTAAAAATACCCCTGTACCCCAAAACCCAAACCTAGCCCTGAACCCTTAAAACACCCCTGTACCGCAAACCCAAACCTACCCCTGAACCCTAAAATTCCCCTATACCCCAAAACCCAAACCTAGCCCTGAACCCTAAAAATAGCCATGTCCCCAAAACCCATACCTATCCCTAAACCCTAAAACTACCCCCGTACCCCATAACCCAAAACTATATCTGAACCCTTAAAATACTCAAACACCCGAAAACATATACCTAAGCACCCCAAAACATATACCCCTATAACCATACTTACCTTATCCAAACATTTAAAAAAAACATGCTTTTACCATTCATGCATTTACAACGAATTTCGTTGTAAATGTTTGTGTGGTAAAAGCATATAAAATGTAATGCCATGCGTTATAATGGCATTTCGGAGTCATGGTACTTTCGTAATGAAAGTATGCGGAGTGATGGTATGCGGAAAGAAAGTTGCGGAATAATGGGTGTTTACCCTCCCCCGGTAAGTACATTGGTGGCACGGCGGCCCACATCTCCAGCAACTTACTCATATTTTTTCACCACCCATTTGAAAAATGCACAGGTCTCTCTCATTGAAAGCCAGCACCGACATACACTTTTAGACACACCTCCTGCCACAAGTTCTAGAATTGCGAACTTTAGAGCTAGGGAGCTACATTCGAATCTCGGCATCAGCTCAACATCCTGTGATTCCAGGCAAATCGCTTTGTATAAAGAGTATACCCAGAAGGATGGTAGGGAGGTTTCTCCGGGGGGCGGGGGGAGGAGGGAGGGCACATGTGAATGTTGTAAGTGGGAGGATGCACTTGGTGGGGAGCATAGAGTAGAACAATTTATCATTTCCTAATTGGCAGTGTTGGAACCTGGGATGTCAGGTCACCTAGGGTAGCCTGGCCTAGGGTAAGACACAATACTAGAGGCACAAATGTGAAGGTTGCAAACCACCCAGCATTAATTTCACGCAATAACACATAAAAAGGACACCACACCAATGTTGGAAAAATAAGTACTCGTTTATAAAAATAATATCTCTGCTCTTTTGTTTTCAGAAATCACAACTTATTACACTACAGTTTGTCAGGTCATAAATCACATTACTACTGAAGTGGTTAAATCATATCAATACTCAGCATTACCAGTACCTTACATTAGTAATCAACATCAAAAATACATTTCATTACATTAGATTCACAACTTTACTGGCTTTGACTTCTCTACAGTGTTTAAACCTTTTCCTCCTTTATCTGTACCTTTATACACAAAGTGAATGCACACCCAGGGTGGAATGTAGGAAATTCACAAGTTCTCTATATTCAACAACAACCTCTATGAGTGTCTGAAGGGGTCCCTTAGTTGGTAAGAACTTTCAGCGCTTTTCTGACCATAGACTCAGTCCCCCTGGTTTCTGGCTCAGTAGTTGCCTTTCCCCAGGCCTGTCTCAATGAGGTTGGAAACATGAACTATTTCCCCCACCTTCTAGATGTTCAGGATGTCTGGGCACCTTTCTGAGGCACTGGTACCAAGGCTCCTCTGACTCGTGAGATAAATATCCCCAGAGGGGGCTCAGTACTCTCCCCCTTCAACCCCACTCTCCTTACTGTCTGTTTGTAGACTGTCCTGCCCCAGTCTCCAGGAATAGGGGCTGACAGACGGCTCTGCTGTCGATCCAACCGGCAGCTGCAACAACCGTTTATTCCCGCCCAGCCAGCCTCTTAGCCTCGGCGCTGGTGTGGGAAGGATCGGTGACGGCTTGCCTGTGCTTCAGAATTGCCAGCTGGCCCTTCGCTTCTGCTCCCACGGACCGAGGGCGGGCGCCAGAAGAGCTGCTTCTGGCCCTGCCGAGCGCCGCTTCCGCTTCCCCTCACAGGCTGGCCACACAATTACCAACCGGCACCGCCGAGGCTGTCCTGCGTAGGAGAGCGCCGCTTCCGCGTTCTCAGCCGGCTCCGCCTCACAGAGCCCGGCGGTTCAACGGGGCATGCGCGAAGAAGCAGTGTCTCCACTCTGAAGATCGCGCACTCGCGTCGGCGCCTTCCCTCTCTCTCCTCACCCTCTGGGAACGGGGAAAACACCACAGGGCTGCTCCTGCGAACAGCGACCGCCTCGCTTCCTCTCTTCACTCCTCACACTACCAGCGACCTCAGCGCTAATCCTGCGCAGCTCCACAGGCGCTGGCTTGGGGGTCAATCTGCACAGTCCCACTCTGCTTCCGCCCCTCCTAAGGTTGGCTCCTCTCCACAGCTAGATTCAGCTCCAGTCAGTAAGTGATAAACTCTGGAGAGGGGGAAGGTTCTGCCACTAATGAAAGTCACGGCAACCAGAGGCAGGATTCAGATGTCCACTGCACGAGGGGGCCACAGGATTTAACCCTACCTCTACTGGACACTGCTCAATAAAAAGCCTCTCTACTGGGCAGAGGACTGCGCACCGCAGCACTGCAGTCTCCTTCTCCTTTTCACACCCCTGTATCTCTAGACTAGGGGTTGGTCAGGCGCCCAGGGTCTCCAGCCATCTACCTCAGCAGGGTCAGGTCAGGTAGCCCAAGGGAGGAAGGGTGGTGAATCAGTAAGGCAACCCTCTGACTAGCCTACCCCCACCTTCAGCTACAGCCTGTCCTCCAGCTGACTCTCTACAGTGAGACAAAATGGCTGTCCAGCATTCCGCCTTTTATAGGCTGACCCTCAGGAGTCCAGAAGGGACCAGAAGGTTCTGGAACGCCCTATACTACTCTATGGGACAGGTTCTGGGTTTGGCAGTTAGGGCAATTGGTAGCCACCATTTTGTGACTCCAACTATTTTCCTGTCAGAACAGGCCTCTAGTCCTGAGGTGAAAAACTATGAGGGGGGAAAAGAACACCTATCCCCTTGACCAACACCTAGAAAAGCTAGTGGACACAAAAATTAATAAAGGTATGTGGGGCAAAAAGGGGACAAAATAAATAATTAATTGGAGGGACTACGCAAAAAGCCAGACAGGTCTAACACGCGTCCCCCCCAGCTGAAAGTGGGGAGAACTACCCAACCCCTTGGGAGTCCTCATCACTAAGGCGGAAATACCTGGAGAGACCGTCTGCATTGGCGTGGTCCACTCCAGGCCGATGTTCCACCCGGAAGTCCATTCCCTGTAGGGAGATGGACCACCTCAACAGCTTGGGATTTTCCCCCTTCATTTGCATCAGCCAACGAAGGGGGCGGTGGTCAGTCTGAACCAGGAAGTGCGAGCCAAACAGGTATGGCCCCAGCTTCTTCAGAGCCCACACCACCGCAAAAGCTTCCCTCTCAATTGCACTCCACTTCTGTTCCCGGGGAAGCAGTCTTCTGGATAAGAAGACCACAGGCTGATCCAGGCCCTCTTCATTTAGTTGCGATAACACTGCCCCAATGCCATGTTCTGATGCATCTGTCTGGACAATGAACTCCTTGGAGAAGTCTGGGGCCCTCAGGACCGGTGCTGCACACATTGCCTGCTTTAGTTTCTCAAAAGCTTGCTGACAAGCGTTCGTCCAAACTACCCGTCGAGGTTGTTTCTTAGAGGTGAGCTCTGTGAGGGGCGCTACAATAGTGCCATACCCCTTCACGAAGCGACGGTAGTAGCCTGTGAGGCCCAGGAAAGCTCGGACGTCAGTCTGTGTCTTGGGGGGTTCCCAGGCCATGATTGCCTCAATCTTTGCCTGCAGGGGCTGCACTGTCCCCCTACCCACCAAGTGTCCAAGGTACACAACCGACCCCTGCCCAATCTGGCATTTGCTGGCCTTGATTGTCAATCCAGCTTGTTTCAGGGCCTGGAGAACTGCTTGCAAATGTTGCAAATGGTCCTCCCAACTGCTACTGAAGACAGCAATGTCATCCAGGTAAGCAGGAGAGAAACTCTCCATTCCAGAGAGGACCTGGTTCACCAGCTGCTGAAATGTGGCAGGGGCATTTTTGAGCGCAAAGGGCATCACGCAAAACTGGAAGTGTCCCTCAGGCGTGGAGAAGGCTGACCTTTCCTTTGCTCCATCTGTCAAGGAGATCTGCCAGTACCCCGAAGTGAGGTCAAAGGTACTCAGATATTGGGCAGCTCCTAGCCGGTCAATTAATTCATCCGCCCTAGGGATCGGATGAGCATCAGTCTTTGTCACTGAGTTCAGTCCTCGGTAATCCACACAGAACCTCAGTTCTGGTGTGGTGCCTGGTGGCGCGGCTTTTGGCATGAGCACCACCGGACTGGACCAAGGACTGTTGGAAGGTTCGATAAATCCCAGCTCTAGCATCTTGGCAACCTCTCCATGGATGCTTGCCTTCACCTTGTCGGACAGCCGGTAGGTCTTCGGCTTCACTGGTGGGCTGTCCCCTGTATCCACCTCATGGGTACACAGGTGAGTCCTTCCCGGGACAAGGGAGAACAACGTAGAATACTGTTCCAGTATCTGGTGGCAGTCCTCCCGCTGCTCAGGCGTTAGAGTGGGAGAGAGAATCACTCCCTCCACTGACCCATCCTTCTCTTGAGACGAGAATAAGTCTGGGAGAGGTTCGCTTTCCGCTTCCTCTTCCCCATCAGTCACCATCATCAAAATGACCTCGGGCCTCTCATGGTGGGGTTTGAGACGGTTGGCATGCAGCACCCGTAGGGGCTGTCGAGGGGTCTTAAGGTCCACCAGGTATGTGGCCTTACCCTTCTTCTCCAACACTTCAAATGGGCCTGTCCAGCGATCCTGAAGAGCACTAAGCTCTCCAGGCTCCATCACCCACACTTTCTGGCCAGGCTCCAATTCCACCTGGTGAGCATTGTGGTCATACCACTCTTTCATAACTGCCTGGCTGGCCTCCAAGTTGTCAGAAGCCTGCTTCCACAACTTCGCCATTTGGCTCCTGAAGGCCAGCATGTAGCTCACCACATCCTGGGGGGGTTTCCTGGGAGACTTCTCCCAACCATCCTTCACCAGGCTGAGAGGACCGCGTACAGGGTGCCCATACAGAAGTTCAAAGGGGCTAAAGCCCACTCCCTTCTGTAGCACTTCCCTGTAAGAAAAGAGCAAACAGGGTAGGAGGACGTCCCATTTCCTCTGCAGGCTTTCGGGCAGACTTCTGATCATGCCCTTCAAGGTCTTATTAAACCTCTCAACCAGTCCATTTGACTGGGGGTGATAAGGAGTGGTGAACCGGTAGGTCACTCCACACTCCTTCCACATTGCCCGCATATAAGCTGACATGAAGTTGGTCCCCCTGTCGGACACAACTTCCTTGGGGAATCCCACTCGGGTAAAAATCCCCATTAGGGCTCTAGCCACCACAGGTGCAGTGACTGTCCTCAGAGGAATTGCCTCTGGGTACCGTGTGGCATGATACACCAGAACCAGGATGAACCTGTGACCAGCGGTTGTTGGTGGATCTAAAGGCCCTACAATGTCGATGCCCACCCTCTCAAAGGGTGTGCTAACGACCGGAAGTGGTTCCAGGGGAGCCTTTAGCTTCACCCCTGTTTTCCCACTGGCTTGGCAGGATACACATGTCCGACAGTAAGTGTTGGACGCCACTTTCATCTGAGGCCAGTAAAAGTGGAGGACAAGCCGAGCAAAGGTCTTGTCCTGGCCTAAGTGTCCTGCCAAGGGTGTAGCATGAGCCAATTCCAGCAGAAAGGCTCGGTATTGCTGCGGGACTACCAAGGCCCTTGATGAACCAGGTAAGGGTACCTTGGGTTCACTGTAGAGGAGTCCATCCTCCCAGTAAATATGGTAGTGTCCCGTAGCATCACCTGCTGCCTGGGCTTCAGCCTGTCGCCTCAGTCCCTCAAGGGTAGGGCACTCCCTCTGCCCCTTACAGAAGTCCTCTCTGGTAGGCCCTCCCTCCACATGCCACTCAGCAGGGATGGGTAGGTCCTCCAGAGAGACTACTTCCCCCACCACGGACTCCTGGTCCACCACCGCAGGTGGCCGATCTGTCACATGGGGTGTGGAAGCCGAAGCAGGCTCTTCCTGTCTCCGGGTCTGTCCCTTTTTGGCAGCGGGTTGGGCCATTGTTCCAGGCTCCAACCCAGGCAAACTCCCTCTCCGGGCAGTCGCAGACCGTGTGCTCACACAGGCCCAGTCAGGTGTACCCAGCATCGCAGTGTGCGTCCGGTATTCCACCTCTCTCCAAGTGTTGTGCTCCATGTCATTCCCCAGCAGACAATCAACTGGCACGGCAGGGCTTACGGCAACACAAAGTGAACCTGCAACCCCCTCCCACTCAAAGGGAACCTCAGCCACTGGATAGTGGCCCAGTCTGCCGTCAGCCATCGCGGCGGGGTGGAGTACATTGGGAACCACCTGCTCTGGAGACACCAGTTGACTTCTCACCATAGTCATACTGGCTCCTGTATCTCTCAGAGCCTCCCCTCTCTGGCCATTGATGGTGACCCATTGCCCATACTTTGTAGTATTTGGGGGCACCTGGATCTTTGGAACCATCTCCCGCTCTCCCAGGGACACTAAGGTGACACCCGCCCACTCACCCCCCTTATCTAAGGGCAACTCCTCCCCGAGCACTACACTAGCTACTCCCGGTAGTTTTCCTCCGTGGGAGGGGGTGGTCTCTTTGGGCATCTGACATCTCCCTTATAATGTCCAACACCACCACACTCAAAACAGTGGAGAACCCTTGGCTGCTGGCTTTGGCCAGGATTAGGGTTTCTGGGCGGGTTTGCCTTAGGGGTGAAACCTGCTCCCTTTCCTTGGAAATTATTTTGGGGACCTTTAGAGAACTCCTTCTTTTTATCTCCCCCCTCCTTCTTCTGGGGGGCGCCCTGTCCGGCTTTTTGGGAATCCCCTCCAGTCCCCTTTGAGGACACCCAGGTACTTGCCCAGGTATCCGCCTCCTCTGCAAGCTTCCGGGGATTGGTCAGCTTGCTGTCCACCAGGTGTTGGCGCAGCTCGGGAAAACATTTCTCGAGGAGGTGCTCTTTCAAAAATAGATCATACAGCCCCTCATAATCCTTTACCTCACTGCCCTTGACCCAACCCTCCAAGGCTTTCTTGGCGTAATCTAAGAAATCCACCCAATTCTGGGTACTCAGTTTGTGACTTCCCCTAAATTTCTGTCTGTATCTTTCAGGGGTAAGTCCAAACTTTTTCACCAGTGCCACTTTCATTGTAGGGTAGTGGGTTTGCTCATCCTGCTCCAGAGCCAACAAGGTGTCCCTGCCAGCAGGTGGCATGTATTTATACAGCCCACCCCCCCAGTGAGTTTCTAAGATCCCGTGAGCCCTTAAAGAAACTTCATATGCGGCTAACCATTTAGCAATGTCATCACCTATGGTGTAACTAGCAATGACATCCTTGGGTAGATAGGGTCTGGGTTCCCTGGTATTTACTTTGTTTTCGCTGCCACCATTCATCACAGGAGAGGACCCCCGTTGTTGGGCCTGGAGTTCCAGCTCCTTCAATCTAAACTCGTGAGCCATCCTCCTCTCTTCATTCTCCTGCTCCAGCTTAGCCAACTCCCATCTCAACTGCCTGTTTTCCCTCCTGTCCGTGAGCTCGGCTTCAGTTAAGCTTCCCCCAGAGATGCTACTGCCCTTCCTGGAGTAGTACACTGGTCCCGGTAGTAAGTTTTCCCCCTCAGAGTGGAATAACCCTTCTACCTCCACCACCGGGTCCCGGTCTGCCCCCTCATCCTCCTCCTTCCCTTCTCGGTGTACCTCCACCCAAGCCCTGAGACTGGTCTGGAGCTCCCCCTTCCTGGCACCATGCTTGAAAAATACCCCCATTTGCTGGCAGAACTCTTTCAGCTGAGCCACAGAATAGACCTCTAGGTTTTCTAATGCAAACTCCATTTTGAAATAGGCAAACCCAGTCTATACACACCAGAAAATCAGAGTTGCAAGGGCAACCTAAAGCTACCTCCACCCACCACCAGGAACAAATTTGGAAAAGCAAAAAGACAAATTAGGAGGGCCGCAAGGAGAAAACTCCTGGTGTAGGCCAGTGTATTGCGTTTAATTACTATTGAGTAGCTGCAACCAAGTCAGGATCCCACCGCTAGACACCAATCTGTTGGAGCCTGGGATGTCAGGTCACCTAGGGTAGCCTGGCCTAGGGTAAGACACAATACTAGAGGCACAAATGTGAAGGTTGCAAACCAACCAGCAGTAATTCCACGCAATAACACATAAAAAGGACACCACACCAATGTTGGAAAAATAAGTACTCGTTTATAAAAATAATATCTCTGCTCTTTTGTTTTCAGAAATCACAACTTATTACACTACAGTTTGTCAGGTCATAAATCACATTACTACTGAAGTGGTTAAATCATATCAATACTCAGCATTAACAGTACCTTACATTAGTAATCAACATCAAAAATACATTTCATTACATTAGATTCACAACTTTACTGGCTTTGACTTCTCTACAGTGTTTAAACCTTTTCCTCCTTTATCTGTACCTTTATACACAAAGTGAATGCACACCCAGGGTGGAATGTAGGAAATTCACAAGTTCTCTATATTCAACAACAACCTCTATGAGTGTCTGAAGGGGTCCCTTAGTTGGTAAGAACTTTCAGAGCTTTTCTGACCATAGACTCAGTCCCCCTGGTTTCTGGCTCAGTAGTTGCCTTTCCCCAGGCCTGTCTCAATGAGGTTGGAAACATGAACTATTTCCCCCACCTTCTAGATGTTCAGGATGTCTGGGCACCTTTCTTAGGCACTGGTACCAAGGCTCCTCTGACTCGTGAGATAAATATCCCCAGAGGGGGCTCAGTACTTTCCCCCTTCAACCCCACTCTCCTTACTGTCTGTTTGTAGACTGTCCTGCCCCAGTCTCCAGGAATAGGGGCTGACAGACGGCTCTGCTGTCGATCCAACCGGCAGCTGCAACGACCGTTTATTCCCGCCCAGACAGCCTCTTAGCCTCGGCGCTGGTGTGGGAAGGATCGGTGACGGCTTGCCTGTGCTTCAGAATTGCCAGCGGGCCCTTCGCTTCTGCTCCCACGGACCGAGGGCGGGCGCCAGAAGAGCTGCTTCTGGCCCTGCCGAGCGCCGCTTCCGCTTCCCCTCACAGGCTGGCCACACAATTACCAACCGGCACCGCCGAGGCTGTCCTGCGTAGGAGAGCGCCGCTTCCGCGTTCTCAGCCGGCTCCGCCTCACAGAGCCTGGCGGTTCAACGGGGCATGCGCGAAGAAGCAGTGTCTCCACTCTGAAGATCGCGCACTCGCGTCGGCGCCTCCCCTCTCTCTCCTCACCCTCTGGGACCGGGGAAAACACCACAGGGCTGCTCCTGCGAACAGCGACCGCCTCGCTTCCTCTCTTCACTCCTCACACTACCAGCGACCTCAGCGCTAATCCTGCGCTGCTCCACAGGCGCTGGCTTGGGGGTCAATCTGCACAGTCCCACTCTGCTTCCGCCCCTCCTAAGGTTGGCTCCTCTCCACAGCTAGATTCAGCTCCAGTCAGTAAGTGATAAACTCTGGAGAGGGGGAAGGTTCTGCCACTAAGGAAAGTCACGGCAACCAGAGGCAGGATTCAGATGTCCGCTGCACGAGGGGGCCACAGGATTTAACCCTACCTCTACTGGACACTGCTCAATAAAAAGCCTCTCTACTGGGCAGAGGACTGCACACCGCAGCACTGCAGTCTCCTTCTCCTTTTCACACCCCTGTATCTCTAGACTAGGGGTTGGTCAGGCGCCCAGGGTCTCCAGCCATTTACCTCAGCAGGGTCAGGTCAGGTAGCCCAAGGGAGGAAGGGTGGTGAATCAGTAAGGCAACCCTCTGACTAGCCTACCCCCACCTTCAGCTACAGCCTGTCCTCCAGCTGACTCTCTACAGTGAGACAAAATGGCTGTCCAGCATTCCGCCTTTTATAGGCTGACCCTCAGGAGTCCAGAAGGGACCAGAAGGTTCTGGAACGCCCTATACTACTCTATGGGACAAGTTCTGGGTTTGGCAGTTAGGGCAGTTGGTAGCCACCATTTTGTGACTCCAACTATTTTCCTGTCAGAACAGGCCTCTAGTCCTGAGGTGAAAAACTATGAGGGGGGAAAGAACACCTATCCCCTTGACCAACACCTAGAAAAGCTAGTGGACACAAAAATTAATAAAGGTATGTGGGGCAAAAATGGGACAAAATAAATAATTAATTGGAGGGACTACGCAAAAAGCCAGACAGGTCTAACAGGCAGCAAGTGGTGAAGCAGAATACAAGAACAAAGTTAGATGGTGGCAGGTGGCTTGCAAATCAAGTGGCTAGAAGAACACTAACAGAGGAACCTCAGATAAAATGAAAGGTGCTAACAGGGAGCACCGCTTAAGTGTCCTATTCTGGATTGTGAATGGATTTAGGGCTAAAAGTAGAAGGAGGAAGATTTGGGAATATTGAAGGCAATCAGAGGCTGGTGTAGTTATAATACAAGAGACCCACTTAGTGAAGAAGTAGTGTGTGGAAGCACTAAAGGGGTAAAGATGCATCAGGAATTTTGTATGTACAGATCAGATGTGTTGTTCAAAGGGGGTGGTGATCTTGATAAAGAATTCTGTGCATGCTGCCCTGCGTGATCATATTTCAGATCCCGGGGGTGCTGGTTAATAGCGAAGTCTTGGATGTATAGTACATGGTATGCAATTGTAAGATTGTATGAGACTAATATCAGGCTCTATATTGTCAGCTGTTGGAGCTCACAGTTCCAATAGTGATGCAGGCTGTTTTATTTACTACTGGATCCCTCCCTTGATAAATCTACTATGAGAAGTACGGCCATCTCCGCAAAGTTGTTACTGCAGGTGTGGCAGCTGACGAAGGACCTGGATTATGTGACATTTGGAGACAAAGTACCAGTAACTCTAAAAGCTTCACTTTTCATAATAAGAAGTATGGTCATCTTTCTAGAATAGATTTTTTCCTTTGGGATGTTAGATTGACCAGTAGAGTGAAAGGGATGAGTCCCCTTCCATAGCATTTATCTGATCATTCTAGCCCCTCTGAAAGCCACATTCCACGCGGTAGCTAGGCTACTAGCAGGAGACAGGCGCCAGGACCACATCATTCCCACTCTCAAACAACTCAGCTGGCTCCCAATAGAGGCAAGAGCTATATTCAAAGCTGATTGCATTACCCACAAGGCTCACACACACGGATAAACCACTCTACCTCTCAAATAAACTATCTAAAGCCAGTCAAAAAAGACCGCTCCGAAGTTCAAAGAGCTTTCTCCTGATCCCGCAAAAATCCAAGAAAGAAAAATCTAAATCCTGCTCCTCTCAGGTAATGCCCCCAGAATCAAGAATGCTCTACCTCAAGACTAACGCGACAACCAATTCTTCCCCCACTTCAAGCTGAAATTGAAACTCCATCTCCTCAACAAATATCTAAACGCTCACCCCTAAAACTGGCCCACTCTGCCATCCACTAAGCCAAGATCTAGGCCAGCACCATGATCCTGGGGAAATCTCCAATGGCCAAACTGTTCCCATTCCTCCAATGGGACTCTCTCCATGCTTCTCCTGAGCTACTTTGCTCTTCCACTCGACGGCAGGCCGCAATCCGGTTATCTTATTTGGCCCCATGTACGCTCACCTTTTTTTCCCCCATGTAATGCCATGAAAATGTATCCATGCACTGCTAGAATGCTATTTATACATCTTTTGTGCTGTATCTTCTTCAAAAATGTATCAATTATTGATTGTAATACCTCCCATTCTTTGTCTGCACACTGTCATTGTGTCCATGTGTCCTCCTCAATGTGCCCTGCTAAAATATGCGTTGTTAAAAACAATATGTATATCTGTAGACGACCTCTAGAATCTATCCCTTCCATTCAACTATACACCACAGCCAGTGGTTGTTTGACCTTACACAGGCCTACTTTCTCGCTATGTAACCCTGTACCAATATATCTATGCAATTCTGAGGAATAATTTAATATATATATGTTGTATCTACTTCAAAAATGCATCAACGACTGAACCTAATGTTCTACACAAAAACTGTCCTGGCTCAGATAACCGTGTCGGCATATGTCTCATTAGGTACCCGCTATTGTTTGGCTTCTATGTCCACCTAATCTATAAACCTGTAACTAGTGCTATGCAATGTTTGTGAAGTGCTCTGATGTCTTCGGGTCAAATTTGCACTCTACATATAAATAAATAAATAAATGTAAATGTAGTGTATTTTGTGAAGCGCACAGCTGCCCCAACGGGGCGTCCCGGCGCTGTATAACACTGTGGAACCCTTCCTGGCTCTCCCTGTGAGATGGTGAAGCCAGGCATCCCAGTGTTGTAGGGGCCGTTGTGGAGATTAAGCAAGCTATTGCCCAGAGTTGCAGCGTGGGACCCATGATTTGTGTAGGCGCAGAGGCAAGAATTATCGAGTCCGCGGACATTGAGCCCAAGACCCTGCCGTGTCGGGACTTGAACCCTGGTCCCTGGCCTGATCTCTGCTTCAGAGTCTGCCGCTCTAACCAGTGAGCCACACTTATCCAATAATACAATTAGAAAAGCTAGGTAAGAGCTAACTGAGTATTTAGAAGACACTTTGCATTAAAAAAGGGAAGCAAGTAAGCTAGCCCGTCATGAGTATGGGGAAGGATGTGGAAAGTTACTATCCTGGAAAATAAAGACAGACAATGTTGGAAATTCGATCAGGGGGATTGCAGATAGGGAGGCAGGAAAATGGTCCACAAATGATACAGATATAGAACAGGCCTTCACAAGATTCTTTCAAGATTTATACATTGACAAGTTGGAGGTGTCTGAAGACCAAATAGAAAGTTGGTTTCAGAAATTCCCACTTTTGAAGCTCTTCACTGAGTTCAAATCAGGGCTAAATCAGGGAATAAGTCAGGAAGAGCTGAGAGGGGTCTACAAGTGAGTTAAAAAAGGGGGAAGCATCAGGTCCCAACGGTTTACGAAATGAGCTGTATATAATGTTGGCGGAAGGGCCAACTCCTGTGTTAGGTAGACTGCTGGCTGATAGTTTCACCAAGGGAAATCCTTTGCTGTGAACATGGGATGAGGCCATAATGAGCTTAATATTAAAACCCAAGGAGGATCCTAAATTCAGCTAATCCTATAAGCCAATCTATTTACCGAACTGCGATTATACCACAGCAACAGAAGAGGAGATCGGTATTGTAATTTAAAATGTTGATGCTGCCAAGGCATTTGATAGGGTGGGTTTCCCTTAATTAGGGTAATTTAGCTAATCCATAAAGAGTCGATGGAGAGAATTGCAATGAATGGGAGACTGACTAAAAAGGTTATAATAATAAGAGGGACCCGGCAAGTATTTTTGTTGCCTCCTTTACTCTTTAATCTGTTTATTGAACCTCTAGCAATATTGAGGAGGGGGAACTCCAATATTATACTATTTAAATATAACAAATGGAAGTAGAAAGTTGTGTTGTACGCAGATGACCTTTTGGATTTTACTACAGACTTGGGGGGTTCATACTCTGCTATTTTTCGAACTTTGGAAAAGTTGGAAAGTCTCAGGTTAGTTTGTAAACACACACACTTTTTTTGACTCACCAGCGGCGCAGTGTGTCTGCCCATATATACAAGGGCAGGCCACCCTGCATGGCTCTTCTTCGCCTTGTAAATATGGCCCCTAATTATCAGTTTTCGTGAAAGGGGCGTGTTGTGCTGGGCATTCTCATGCAACACCCATGGATTCTACCGCATTCCCAGATTTACAACATTTTGTAAACCTGGGAATGCGTCAGCATCCCACGCCTCCCCAGGGGAGGCGTTAGGAGGCGCAACGAGGAGAAATACTTTTATTTCTTCTCGTTTTTTCCTCTTTCTAAGGGTGCTGCATTCTGCAGCACACATAAGGGCTGATATTGATGCAGTCGAAATGGCTCCGACCAACGGTTCCCACCGCATCATAGTCAGCCGGACGGATTCCTTTCCAACCGACCCATTACGATGTAGTCGGTTGGGAAGGAATTTGACCCGTCTGTCAGTCAGAATGACTTCAGTATTCCCAAGGATGGCTCTTTCCGACCGAGGAATTACAATGTCGGATTCCAACAGCGTTTCTGTGCCAGCCTTTCTGACACAGAAAGGCTGTCGGAAATTGACGTTGGGGGTCCCCAGTAGGGCCCCCGAGGGTGCACGGTCTCCAGTTTGAGACTGAGGGGGCTGTTGATCCCTGCACCCTGTGGCAGGTACCTTGAGGTGCCTGCCACATGGTGCAGGGATGAACTGCACCTCTTCGTTTTACAATGAGAGCATGCATTCTGGCCGGAATGTATGCTCCCATTGTAAAGAATAAGTGTGCGACCGAACACTAATTCGTCGCATCCTAATTGGTCGGTCGGGACCGCCAAGACTGAAACAATGGTGGGAGGAATTAAATCCGCCCAATCTCGTAATTAGGCCCTTAGAAAGGGGAAAACACCATTGATGATTGTTTTTGTGCAGGAATTTGTGGCCCTTCCTACACAAAAAAAGTCATTCCCGCAACACAGGCACCTTTGCACTATGGTGCAAGGGTGCCTGTGGCGACTCATTGCTGTTCAACGGAAATCACAGGGATGTGTCATTTTGTTGTAAATATAATGCATCCCTGAGCTTTTAAAATGACGCTGCTTGGTGCAACAAAATGGCTTGCTGCACTGTGCTGTGTCATCTTGTTGTAAATTATGCCATAAGTATCTTGGGATAACTGTAGTACAAAATCTGGAGAAGATGGTCCAATTTAACTTAAACAAGGTGATGATGGAAACCAAAAGAATGCCAAGGTCATGGATGGGTCTTCCACTTACAATTTCTAGGAGGACAAACATTATAAAGATGTCAATACTTTCAGAGTTCAACTTTATCTTTAATACAATTCCAATGTCTTTTAGACTGGAATTGTTTAAGAAATTGCAGGGGGGACCTTTATCTGAGCCTCAAGGGGATGAAAATTGGTTGGAAAAACTTCTGTTCTGTAACTGAAGGTGGCATAGCAGTCCTGGACTTTCAATATTATTGTTGGGCCTTTCAGCAGAAGAACTTTAGGGTACTGTTAAGGAGGAAGGGCTGCTGTAGATTGGTACTATGTTTGAGGCCATGCTGAAAGACTTGCCACCAGGAGGTAGGCAGTTACATTGAAGATTTGAATGCAGCCTGTAGGCTATGTTTACAGGTTAGACAGGTTTTGGGGATACTTCACTCTAGTGAATTTAATGCAATCTGGAACTCACCTGTAACACTGGAATATTTGCAGGACAGCTTAGCTAGACCTCTGAAAGAAGCAGAAATAAATAGTTGGGGTCAGATCATTAAGGGTGGTAGTTTGAAAACCTGGGAGTATACATCTTTGATTACGTGTGGCACGTTGTCCAGATTTAGGTATTACCAACTAGTTAGCTGGGCATGTGTGTAGTGGCAGGAACAAAGCGGGAACTTTTAATGGGATGAACTGTTGCAAGGAGCTCCTCATAGAAAGAAAGAGGTGGCAAGTGGTACTTGATGATAATGAAAGGCACGTGACATATCAGAAGAGGAAATTGCAATTGTTCTAAAATCAATTCCTGGGGCAAAAGCTGGTGGCAACGACGTGCTACTGAAGAACCGGGTTTTAGAACCCAGCGGCGCCAGGGGCACGCCCAAAGTCTTCGAGTTCACCTGTCTTAGATTACAGAGACACGGGATACTTCTTGGTGACGTCAAAGATCATTATTTATTGGCTGCAACCAGGAACAGAAGTCTACGAAGTACGACACAAGTAGGTTCGTCAGAGACTGCTCAATCTTCGTATTGCGAGACATCGTCTTTTATGCCAAAAATCACATTCCGAACAAACACCCAGTATTTACAATTTGTCCAATCACTGCTATTATTGCAAAAGGTATCACATAACGACAAACCCACTTTTTGGTTGTCCAGCCCACCATCAATTACAAGGGAAAGCCCAACATTCTTTGTCGAACAGGCCGGACAAACCCATAATAAAAGACCACAACCCATATCATAAATAAGCCATAAAAGGAAGGAACAGATACAGATGAGAAGTAGCATAAAGTGTGTGTATGTGCATACCAAACTTTACAATCTCCCGTGCTCTGATCCTTAATCTCGATCAGCTACCGGGCAAGGAACTGGCTTAACAAGGTCAGCTTCAGGCAACGGGGTCAGTTCACTCAGGTCATTCAGAAGTTAACTAATGTGTACTAAAGACTCGTTAGGCGGTAGTCATCGGCCTATGTGAGGGCAACCACAAAATGGCTGCCATACACAAAATGGAACCCAAGGGTTCAGAACGAAATCCCTAAATACGTAGTGAATCCATCGGTCTAACATGACAAAAACACTCGTACTTGCTGCACTCACTAGTTACGGTTCGCTGATATCAAATTTGCAACAAAACCATGATTTTTATGAAACGGGTTGAGAATTCACGGAACCTCAGACCCTCCTTTTGCCCTTACATAGGCGATAACCTAAACCCTCGTCAATCTGAATCCAGGTCTATATTCATCAGATCATCAAGATGTTGCTGGAGCATAATCCTAGTACTTAGTAATGTAAATGTACAGGAATTTATATAGCGCAAATCACCAAGCGGTTCCTAAGCGCTTGCTTAGGGAACCCGTCCTGGTATTCCCCTGTGAGATAACCCCGGCAGGGTATCCGTAAGGTGAAAGCCAGGCATCCCGCCGCGAGGGGCCGTTGTGGAGATTAAGGAAGCTATTGCCCAGAGTCGCAGAGTGTGAACCCGTGAATCGAGTAGGCACCGGAGCGAGAATTGTCGAGTCCATGGACATTTTAGGACTCATGACCCCGCCGAGCCGGGAATTGAACCCTGGTCCCTGGGCTGACCTCTGCTTCCAGGTCTGCCTCCTCTAACCCGTGAGCCACACTTCTCCACTCTCGGGACGGGTCTCCTTGTACACGTAGTAGCACAAAGGCCACATATAGCAGGAGCACACTGTACACAGAGACAGAACAGGAAAAGGATCGCTAAAGCCATCCCAATGATCATCAGAATCTTCCATCCCCAGGTGGATAACAATCCCCAAAACCATCCCATCAATGACCAATCTCCTTCGTCCACATGTACAGACTCTGAGATCTTATGTAGCTTGGAAATGGCCTGGTACACTGTAGGAGCATTGTCTGGAATGAAAACGCAGCAGCTCGATTGAATCAATTTGCATACCCCTCCTCTATCTGCAAGTATGACGTCTAACGCAACTCGATTCTGCAACGTCATAAGACGATCCGATTGGAGATCAGCTGTCAAATTACTAAGGGCACCGGCAGTCTTAACTATGGTGGACTCAACCACTCTCGTCAATTGCCGTATTTTTCTACTATTATCCATAGGTCCCCAAAACGGCAGGAAACCCTTAAGAAAATCTCCCAATTCTTGTCCTGAAGTATCTTTCTTACTGAATACATCTCTAACTACTCTTGTTCTGTGGTAATCTGCCGCTGCGGTATACGTAGGGGGCAACAGAAACAAAACATAACATGTTCCCGAAAAATTAGGGGGCGACCATGTATATGCTCTATCATAGCACACAAAATACGTACCCTTAGCTGCTAAAAACGGTGGGGAAGTCTGGGACGCAAAAACATACGTCTTAGTACACACACTCTTCCCTAACTGAGCTTTCGGATTCTTGCCATTGCCTTGCAGACAAAAATTACCAGGATGGGGCACGATCCAAATCGGGGATGACCTTTTCCCTCGCTGCTTTTCACTCAGACTAACACCATATCCAGTCACGTTCCAACCAATGTAAACTAGGGTCTCTTCTTTAGGAATAGTCTCATAGGAATTGATTCCTCTAATCATGTCGACTATTCCCTTCACTAGAGCACTATTACTTGGATTATCTTTAATAGAACACAAGGGGTAAACTTCATGGGCATAAATAAACATCGTCCTATACGCCCATACAGATCCATTATAGCTGAATGGCAGAACCAGGTAAGGAATACCCTTATCCGTAGTATGAGGCATAAGACCACACACCCAGCAATTGGTGGTGTTCACTACTAACTGATGCTGATGCAGAAGTTGCACAAAGGAATTATTAACAAATTCCAATCTTCTGATAGATTCATGTTCAGGCAAAGGATGAAAAGAATGCGAAGAAGTAGAAGTAGGAAAAGATATAGGTTGTGTGGTGGGTGCAAAAGTCACTTGGAAAGAGAAGACAAGATATCCCACTAAAAACATTGTTATGCTAAGTAACATTAAAAGACACGTTATCAGAAAACATTTGCTACTCATTAATCTACAAAGTCTCGTCTTAAAGTTCATTTCTATAACAGTTCTCTCAATCTCAAAAAACTCCATCCTCTAACCGTGCTGTTCGCGGCAGGTGGTTTTCTTCAGCTCAGATGTACGTCTGTAAGTCCAGGGAACGCCCTAGAACAAACTAGACCCGTCAACCTTATGTCTAAACGGTTGTACACTCCAAGGCTTTATACCGCGACCCTACAGCTGAACCCGGATGGCGGTTCGAAAAAGAAAAATAGATCAAAACAGCTTTTCGGATGAGAGAGCGTTGTTTTTCAAAAGCAAAAAAAAGGAATTAACTCTTTATTAGTCCATCGACTCTCGGTCGTAGATTATAGTGGCCTTTACCAGGCAATGTCGGCTCTCGAAACAACAACTCAGGCTCAGTTGTGTCCAATCGTGCTGGTGGAGGCACAACTTCATGCAAGATATTGTTGTCCTCACGCTCAGAGCTTGTCCCAACCAAACGTGCGTCACTGAATGGAACGTAGCGTGGCACTGTATCAGTCTCTGAATCACCAACACCCTTCTGGACCCACTGGTCGTACGACAGAGGCAAAGATACCCTCTTACAATGTACGCCATGGATCCAGTTCTTCTTGCCGTGAACTCTCACTGCGGTACGCGTCGACAACAGGACCTGGAAGGGTCCAATCCAGCGGGGCTGATCGTTCTTCGTCCGCTGGAAGTTCCGCACCAACACCCAGGAACCAGGGTCAATGGCGTGTCCTGGATCATCAGATGCCTGAGGAAGTGTATCGTAAACCTGTTGGTGTAAGACACGCAATTTAGCCATCAAATCATACAAATAGTCAATCAGCACAGGATGTTCAATCTTGCTAAACTTTGTTGGCCTCGGCACTCCCCATACGTTTGCCGGGCGGCCAAACACGATCTCGTAAGGACTGAGACCGATTCGGGAATGCACTGTAGTCCTTGTTGACAAAAGTGCCAACGGCAAAGCATCGGGCCATTGAAGACCAGAGCTCGCGTGAATCTTGGCTAATTTCAGCTTAAGAGTGCCATTATAGCACTCGACTAGGCCAGCTGATTGGGGGTGATTTGCAGCATGAAATTTCTGCCTTATGCCTAAACCTTCACACACTCTCTTCATGACTTGACCCACAAATTCACTCCCATTGTTACTCCACACCATCCTTGGCAACCCGAACCTAGGGAAAAATTCCTTGAGTAAGGCTTTGGCTGTGGACAAGGTAGTATTATCTTTCAGGGGGTATGCCTCTACCCATCTTGAAAATGCACAAACAACTACAAGGACGTATTTTAGGTTATTACACCTTTCCATGTGTATGTAATCCAATTGCAGCACCTCGAACGGATACGTCGGAGGCGCAAAATGACCAGCTGGAGTTGGAGTTCCCTTGCCAGGATTATACATCAGACAAACCATGCAATTTTTGACCAAATTCTCCGCACACTTAGGAATTCCAGCATTCTGCCATATTGGAGCCAACAACTTACAAATCCCTTTTGCACTAATGTGAGCCATTCCATGCGCCATTGTAACCACTGCAAGCACATACGCATCAGGTAACAACCATCGTTGATGTTCTGACAACTCAATCCAACAACCAGTCGAATCCAATTTTCCCTTACTCTCTCTCCAAACACTCAATTCTTTCTCCGTAGCTTCAGCCTGAATTGACTTCACACTCTCTATCGGATCTTCACACATTCCTCTATCCAGAACCCATCTTGCTGGACCCGCGACCTACATTCGACTCATCACATCTTTCGCCATTTCTTTCGCGACTTCATCCGCAAACGCGTTACCACGACCAACGTCATCAGTAACCTTCTTATGTGCACTGCATTTCATAATCACAACTTGCATTGGCAACGTAAGTGACTCAAGAAGCTCGTTCACTAACTGACCATGCTGAATCTTCGTACCATGTGAAGTAAGGAATCCAAGTTCCTTCCACAGACGCCCGAAACTATGAGCAACACCAAACGCATACTGGCTATCGGTATACACAGTCACTCTCTTTCCTTTCGACAACACACATGCTCTTGTTAGTGCAATCAACTCTGCTGCTTGAGCTGAATTTTGTGGGATACGTGCAGCTTCAACAATCGTATGCAAAGTCGTAACCGCATATGTCGCAGTCGTATCACCATTCGGAAGCTTAAAGCATGAACCATCTACCCATAAAGTACCATAACACTCTACAAGAGGAGTGTCTTTTTGGTCGATTCTACTCTTTGTTTCTTCCTCTGTCCTAAGGAAGCAATCATGCTGTTCCTGAACATCCGTCTCTACAGAAATCGGCAACAACGTAGCTGGATGCAACGTGTTGCATCGTTTTATATGCACATGACTAGCCAAAAGCGTCAGCTCATAACCCGACAACCTCGCACTAGTGATGTGCTGGGTCTTGGTTCTATTTAATAGGGTATCCACTGCATGTGGAACCATCACAACCAACGTATTATCCATCACCAAACCTGCAGACTGTCAAACAGAAACAGCTGCTGCCGCTGTAGCTCTCAAACAACTCGGCAACGCTCTAGCTACCGGATCTAAAGTTGACGAGAAATACGCACATGGATGCTGTTTATCGCCAAAATGTTGAGTCAAAACTGACAATGCACAACCCTCTCTCTCGTGGACATAAAGTGTAAAAGGCTTACTGTAATCGGGAGTACCCAACACAGGAGCCGAACACAATGCATCACGCAATTCAGAAACAGTCTTCTGACATTCGTCAGACCAAGGAAGAGGATTCGGAGTATCCTTAACCCCTTAAGTGCTGCGCACGTTCAACGGCCGACGGCACCACTACCTCCGTAGTGCTACCGTCGGCCGTTGAACGTTCAAACTGCACCTGCGCAATGGAACGTCCAGCACTGGAGCTGGACGTTCCATAGCAGTTATGGTGTTAATAGTGAGTGATAACAAAGGTTTTGCAAGTAGCGAAAAATTCGGAATCCATTGTCTAAAGTATGATGTAATACCCAAGAAAGCACGCACTTCTCTCTGAGTGGTTGGCACAGTCATTTTCACAATCGCTTGAATTCGTTCTGGGGTCAACTTTCTTCCCTCCTTCGATAAGAGATGACCTAAATAGGTCACTTCTTGTCGACAATACTGCAACTTCGAAGGTGACACTTTATGATGAAGGTCAGACAAATGTCGCAACAAAGAAAGAGTAGCTGCTTTACAAATCTCCTCATTATCAGCAGCAACTAATAAATCATCTACATACTGAATAAGAGCAGCACCATCAGGCAAGACAATCGTATCAAGCTGTGTTTTCAAAGCTTGACTATAGATGGATGGACTCTCACAATAGCCTTGAGGAGCGCGCTTAAACCGGAAACTTCGACCTCCTAAAGAGAAGCCGAAAATATCTCTACTCTCCTCGGCAATCGGGATGCTGAAGAAAGCATTCTTCAGATCAATCACCAAAAACCAAGCAGCTGAAGCAGGAATCATTGTCAGCAAAGCAGTAATATCCGGAACAACTGGAAACTGTGGCACGACAATCTTGTTCACCTCGCGAAGATCGATCACAAACATATACACAGGCGGTTGAGAAGAATCAGTTAGTTTCAGAACAGGCAAAACCAGACTGTTACACACATTACCTCTCGTCTCTTCGATCACATCTTTCTCAATTAAATCATAGATGATCGCCAAAAGCGCTCTTTCACCATCACTAGAGATCCTGTATTGTGGAATACGTGGCAATCTAGCATGTGCTTTCAGCGTCACAACTTAAGGTGGAATCTCCAAAAGACCCACATCATTAGGACCAGTAGCCCAAAGAGTACTAGGGAGAGAACGCAATTACAATGGAAGTTGATCTTTGGACAAATACATCGGAGAGATCACTCTCTTACCCAATGTAAGCTGTACTCCTGAAGGAGAACAATGCAATGTTGCATACAATCTCTTCAACAAATCCAATCCCAACAAATTCTCACCACAACCTGTCGTCAGAATGAGTGGTGCTTCCAATTCACAAAGTCCAACAGAAAGAGACAAACGACTAGAAACTGGATTACGAACTGGGGCGCCAGAAAAACCTACCGAAACATTTGTCAAGCCAGACAAAGGCGCGCCAGGGAGTTTAGAGTGTATGATAGAACTCTTCGCCGCACCGGTATCCAACAGAAAAGGCTCTGATACACCTGATGTAATCACTTCAACATAAGGTCCATTCTGATCTACTGGCACTGACACTACTCCCTCTCTTTGTCTATGGCTGTCCTAGCAATCATTACTACTAGCATTCTCACTCTCAAAGTAATAATCATCAACATAGTACTGAATCGACTGACCAGACGCAACATTCTGTTGATCAAACCAATCATAGAATTCTGTGGAGGAAAGAAACGTGCATTCTGGAGGAACACACCACGTCCTCTACCTCTAGGAGCTTGCTGAACACCTCGACCTCTCACACTAGACACACCATTCATACGCTGCAATAGAACCGGACAATTATTCTTGAAGTGACCTTCTTCTTTACAATTCGCACACTGATTAGGGCCTACAGGAACACGTTGCTGAAAAGACTCAGGCCTTTGCGATCCTCTCTGAAACTGCTGAGGTTGCTGAAATTCACGCTGATTATAACGAGGCGGATACACCTGTTGCAAAAGAATCTTTGTCTTTAAATCTTTAGTCTTTTTCTCTACTTTCTCTTTCTCATCCTTATCCCTATTCTCGTAATATTGTGCAGTAGCCAATATCTGGGCGGACGAAGAAACAGCCCATGAACTCTCTGAGTCCTTCAACTTAGTACATAACTCAGGAAGTAAATTATGAACAAACTTATCTACGAACAACCTTTGGCCACCTTCCGTACTCATATCTTGACCACTGTGATCGATAAACGTCTCTTCAAACCTAGTGAAGAAATCAGACACACTTTCATCTTTCTTCTGCTTACATGCAGACAACTTATCCCAATTCACTCGTATAGCAGGCATCAGAGTCTTCATATAATCAATAATCCTACCGGGGAGTTCCGCAACTAAAGCCTCAGGTTTGGCACCACCTACCTGTCGACCATCTGAAGCAGTAATATTAGCCCCTATATCTCCTAACTCTTGCGCATGATTCTCATGGCGAATCTTCGCCCACAAAGGTTGAGGAACTACATTACCCATCAACATATCTATATCAGCTAGATTCATAATACATGCTTCAACTGTCAGAGACAACTCCTTGTAATAACCAGCAGGATTTGTACGGGGGTCAGGCAAGGTCTGTTTAAGAGCCAAGACCTCTGCTCTTTTCCAAGGGATATGTACCCATACACGCTGAAAATAACCTGGAACAGGTGGATTAGCGGCTGCGTCCCCTTCTCTCCAAACTGGGGGAACCACTCTCATAGGATACTGCTTCACTTTCTTTCTAACAGAGGGATCAGGTTCAAACAACGACTGAGAAGGAAACACACTCCTAAACGCAAGCAGTGTCTCAACTGCTTTTCTAACTTCGGAACCCACTATTGTCCCTTTCGCCAACTCGGATTGTACATTCAACAACCCTGATGGAGTCTGACCCAATTCACCATCGTCCCATTCCTCACGGAGGAAAGTACACATGATATCGAAAACATATCTCTGCTTCGGTTCTTCCCATTGACGGAAGATATCCATAACAGAATCCAAATCATATCTTGAAGAATTAGTAACCCATTTACGAGCCAAATGATCCAATACCGTCCGCTCTTTGGGACCATTCAACTGGCTACGCAACTGTTTACGCTCTGAAACAGGGGTCACATTCAATGACCCAAAGAAGGGGGACAGGAGACCAGTAACAGTATCAGCCATTCTCTGTCGTACAGAAGGAGAAGTAGTCAGAAGGATAGGGGACAAAGCAGACTGAGATGAAACAAACGTAGGAGTAGTAATAGAAGAAGTAGCAAGTATAGGAGAAAAAGTCGTAGAAATTGGTGGAACTGGTAGCAAAGTCTGCGGCCCTAGAGAAGGCTGCGCCAGAGGAGGAGGAACCAGCAGAAGAGGAGCTGGCAATTGAGCTCCAACAGGAGGTACAACCACTGGAGGTTGCGCAACTAAAGGCTGCGGAGGTGCCGTAGCACTCTGTACGTAAGGAGGTGGTAATCTCAAGAATTGCGACATTAAGTAATCTTTTTCAGGATCTTCATTCACTTTGGAAAGGGAAGGCGGCATGGCCGGATACCATTTATCAATGGCCATGCAACGCTGCCTATCTGACACCTCAATCGCACGATCTTCTTCGTCTTCCTTAAACTGCCTAGCAGCTTGCATTATTGATATACCCTTCTCTCTTTTATCTCTTTTAGCTTGTTTAATTTCTCGCTGCTTGGCTTCTTTTCGCCAAAGGCGGAAAGAGTCAAACATCGCCGGCCGGGCTTTCTTTTTAAATAATTTAACTTCCAAATTATCTAGAATCTCTGTGTCATAGCTACCATGATTCGGCCATTTTAAAACACCATCTTTCCTAGTGTATCGGACCCATACGTCATTAAACATAATAGGACCAACACCATGTTTAGAATAGAGCTCATAAGTCGGAGTTCCAACCGGAGGTATCGGACACGAATCCTCCAATCGGGAATCCTTGTTACAAATACAACAAAATATCTTTCCAAGTTTGCTAAGACCAGGCATCTTCGCTCACTAATCTAGCTTCAAACTTCAAGGGATTACCAAAAACGATAGTCTCGCAAATATACGAGTCCCTTGGCTTTGGCACTTGCAAGTTCCAAATCAAAGATCCCGAAGGAAACCCAAAACTAAGGACTGGGAGCGACCCACTTATACTTAACCAAAATATCAATCACGTCACCAGAAGACCCGTCTATCGTCTCGCTCTACAAATCGTCACGAAGGGTCCAAGACAGGGCGACAGTCAGGGCAGCAGTCCTTCGTAGCCGTCGGAAAGCGGGAAGCCTCGCAGCAAAAACATTTGGTCCACATCGACATACAGGGGTCGATGAAGTGGCGGCCGTCCTCCAGAATTTTCTCACGAAGCTCCTCACGATCTTCAGACTTGGACCGGTACCACTGAAGTCGCCCCACATTGGGCGCCAACTGAAGAACCGGGTTTTAGAACCCAGCGGCGCCAGGGGCACGCCCAAAGTCTTCAAGTTCACCTGTCTTAGATTAGAGAGACATGGAATACTTCTTGGTGACGTCAAAGATCATTATTTATTGGCTGCAACCAGGAACAGAAGTCTACGAAGTACGACACAAGTAGGTTCGTCAGAGACTGCTCAATCTTCGTATTGCGAGACATCGTCTTTTATGCCAAAAATCACATTCCGAACAAACACCCAGTATTTACAATTTGTCCAATCACTGGTATTATTGCAAAAGGTATCACATAACGACAAACCCACTTTTGGGTTGTCCAGCCCACCATCAATTACAAGGGAAAGCCCAACATTCTTTCTCAAACAGGCCGGACAATCCCATAATAAAAGACCACAACCCATATCATAAATAAGCCATAAAAGGAAGGAACAGAAACAGATGAGAAGTAGGATAAAGTGTGTGTATGTGCATACCAAACTTTACAATCTCCCGTGCTCTGATCCTTAATCTCGATAAGCTACCGGGCAAGGAACTGGCTCAAACAAGGTCAGCTTCAGGCAACGAGGTCAGTTCACTCAGCTCATTCAGAAGTTAACTAACGTGTACTAAAGACTCGTTTGGCTGTAGTCATCGGCCTATGTGAGGGCAACCACAGAATGGCTGCCGTACACAAAATGGAACCCAAGGGTTCAGAACGAAATCCCTAAATACGTAGTGTATCCATCGGTCTAACATGCCGAAAACCCTCGTACTTGCCGCACTCACTAGTTACGGTTCGCAGATATCAAATTCGCAACGAAACCATGATTTTTATGAAACGGTTTGAGAATTCACGGAACCTCACTCCCCATAGAATTTTATAGGACCTTCTCTAAGGAACTGATCCCCTTTTTGACGAGACTGTTTAATCACATTAAGAAAGAGGGCGGTGTCCCCGTTAGTAGCAAACAATCTGTGATTGTAAGCTTTGTTAATTAGGGCAAAAACCGTAAAAACGTAAATTCGTATAGGCCGATTAGTCTCCTAAACGTTGTTTATAAAATTCTTATGAAGGTTTGGGACCAACTTTTAATTCCACTTGCGCAGGAACTGATACATAAAGACCAGTCAGGATTTGTTGTTGAAAGGTCAATTTCCTCGAATATGGGATTTTTAATTCAAGTGCTTGACTTTTATAGGAATAATTCAACCCCCTGACTGATTATGATGGTAGATGCCGAAAAGGCGTTTGACCTGGTCAATTAGGATGCTCTTCTTTTTTGGTTGGGGCAAATTTGGGGTTTCTGGCCAGGTGATGAATATGTTTAGAAACATCTATCAGGGCGCCCAGGTCCAGGTGGTCATTAATGCAAATCAAATAGGAACAGTGGTCATTAATTGTGGGACCAGACAGGGGTGCCCGATATCCCCCTTGTTGTTCACCTTTTTATTGAGCCCTAAGCGTTGAGCATTCCTGACAACAAGGAAATTAGAGCCCCATTACCAGATATGATGAAGCTAAAATTATTTGCTGGCGATATTATTCTATATTTAAGTCCTGAGAGACTGAATCTGGACCGGGTGTTATTAGAATTTAGCCAAGTTGAAAGGATTGGGGGCTATAAAATACCGCAATTTTAGTGTTAAATATGGACTTGGAGTTTCTCCCAGCAATCCTGAAACCCCAGGCGTTAAGTAGGGAACAAATATATTACCTCGGAGTATTTGTCACTAGTCAGTATGAACAACTATTCAGGCTAAACTACCTAGCAACGCAGAATAAAATCAAAATATTACTTGATAAATGGTCAATGTTACCTCTAAAGCTAATAGGTCGTGTAGTCCTTATAAAAATCTCCATACTTCCGTTATTAGTATTTCTTTTTGTTAACGTACCCTTGACAATTAATGCTATATTTTTTATAGAGCTGGAATCAATGTTTAGAAAATGTGTCTGGAGTAAAAGGGCCTCCAGCTGTCAATACTCCAGTTAGACATTAAACAGGGTGGACTATCACTGCCTAGAATTCAAACCTATTACGAAGCAGCGATTTTAGATCTTGCAGCACGCTTACTGGAACCAAAGGCATTTATAGATAATTTTTTCTTTAATAGAATGGTACAGGAATCAGGCTCACAGATACCAACATTCTTAAAGATAGCTAAACTGCAGAAAATAAGCAGATATAAGACGCTTCAGGATTTTGCTTTTAGATTGAAATCCTTTTTTTAAAAAGTTTTCTCCTCTGGTTTCCACTATTTAAAGTTGATAGAATATAAAAGTCTGGGTCTCCAAGTTCTTTCTAGTCACCTGAAAAACTGGAAAGATTGCGGATTAGAGGAGATGGGACATTTTTTAACGAACAATAAAATAATTACCTAGCAAGAGGTGCAAAGTAGATATGGTGATCATAAGAAGCTGTTTTTTTAATATATACAGATTACAAACTTTATAAAAAAAGTACAGTCTCACAGCAAGTGGCGCCCCAACAAGCCAGGTAAGCGCCCTTTTCGAGCCAAATTAAAGGGGGTAGAAAACTGGTATTCACAGCTGAAGAAACTCAATGGGTCTTTTGTGGTCGAGAAATTTCTAGGCAGAGTAGCACATGAAACTAATTGTAGGTTGTCTAGTCAGGAGTGGCAGCTAATATCTCAGCTGGGCAGAAAGGCATTATGACCTGCCAACTTTAAAAGAATGGCCTTCCTGTTCCATTGGCTGGAATATTACCCCCCCAATCCCTTAGTAAAAAATATCCGGAAGTAGAAAATAAATGTTTCCGATGACAATCTGAGGGGAGTGGAGAACTGGCTCCATACGTTTTTTGACAGCGCAAAATTTGACCTTTTCTGGGCAAAGATCTTCTCCGCTATAAGCCAGGTAATCCAAAAAAAGGTAGACCCGGAAGATGTGGTAGCTCTCTTTGGCATTATTAGAGTAAGGGGAGACTTGACAAAATCAGAGGCAACTTTTATTGCGATTACTTCTTTGATTGCCTGCTCCTTAATCCTCCAGAGTTGGAGGTCAGAGGATGTCCCCTCCCACTTGTAGTGGATAGATAAAATGCAACGTACTATGGGTTTGGAAGAAGCATATGCTATGAGGGTAGGAGATACAAGAAAATTTGAGGCTGTCTGGAAGTATTTTAAGAGTTTAGAAATGATGGCGTGACCATAACATTTATAATTCTTGCACTATACTACTTTGATGGTTTAGCACGATGCACTTTTTATGGGCCGAAAAAGTTAATTTAAAAAGCACTATAGCACTTTGGAACTTTTTTTTGCACTTTTTTAATAGTGTAGGGGGATCCCCATGTGTACAGTAGCACAAAGCACTTTAGTATTTTAATAGTAAAATGTATATAGTTGTAAAAAATTTAAGATTAGCCTTGCTAACTGACAATACATATTGATTTTTAATATGTCTTGATATTCGGATACTTGTTGGTTTCTAGTTAATTTAAAATTGGCTCAGTAAATGTATAATGTTTAGTTCAATATCCTGATGACGATAATTGCTTGCAAAATTATCTCCTTTTTGCTTTGCTCAATAAAAAATAAAAATAAAAAAAAGATAATGCAAGTCACCGATGGAGCCTTTACCTTGCCAGAGAATATATGGTAAAGGAAGTTGCCAATGTTGGAGTTGAGGCATTTCTGGCAGGTATCTATATCAACGTTTTGTGAGTCAGTGAAGTCTGCATCTATTTACAGGACATTGAGTTCACTGGAACCCCCAAAAAGCTGTAAAATCTGGGAAATTACCTGTCTCAAATGTTGTGGTGAGTTGGCTGATGATGTGCACATGTTCATGCATCATCCCACCATTCAGCTTTTCTGGCAAGAAGTGAGTAAGCCCATATCTGTGATTCTGTTTAAAGAAACAAATGTAAGCCTAGCACTGATGATTTGTGGTATTTTAAAAGATGAAAGGACTATCACTAAACCACTTAAGAAACTGATATCAATACTTTTTTCCCTTAATGTAATTGGTAAGAAAGGAGATTTACACGAAATGGGTATCCTTCACTGAGTGGGCACTTTAGGTCCAGCGAGTTAGTAACTTGATTGTTACACTTACTCTGAGAAAAAGGTGGAGATGTGGAAACCATTAGAGAGGTGGTGGAAGGAACAGTACAGTGAAGATCAAAAAATTTCTGGAGAGTTACCCGATGATTAAGACCTAAAAACCAATGCATAGGATACACCAGAGGTCATCACGATAAGTCAGCAAATGTTGGGCAAGGTCTTGCATAGGGTTAAGGCAAAAAGGGTGAGGGAATGTGGCTCTTGCAACCCTCGCCTGGGTCAGTGCTACCTGGTTCACAATGAGGACAAAAACAAATAATATGATTTACATTGTTCATTTAGTAATAAAAATGTATAACAAATTGTTTTCTTTATCAATATATAAAATGTTTTTTAACTAGAAATATATCTGTTTAAAAATGTAAAAGTATACATTACATAAACTTTGAAAAAATTAATTAAAATGTAAAAAGGTGTTACATTGCTTTATTCTATGAACATATGCAAATTATAATGCAATCGTTTGCCAAATATAGAACTAACTACTAGTATCCTTATAAACACCAACAATACTAATGAAATGACATAAACTACTTCTACCACATAATAATATAAATACAAAAACAATGTTACTAGTTTTTTACTGGGAGAGGTGTGGCGCCGCGGCCAGGGCGACTGACGCTGGAATCTGGGGACCACGGTTCGATCCCCGTCTCTGGCGGCAGGTTAGCCCAGCACCATGTGACTCTGGGCAATAGCTCGCTTAATCTTCCCGACGGCCCCCAGCGCCTAGAGACCCTTACGGGTGATTGTGCGCTTTACAAATGTGGACTTTACTTTACTTTACTATACACACCCCAGTCCAAACCAAATTGAGGAAGTTGTTGGACACCAAAAAGGTAACATTTACTTTTACCACTCCAGTATAAAACAATTTGGGGAAGGTGTTGGACAATTAAGGGGTGACATTTACTATGCACACTCCAAACTAAACCAATTTGGAGAAGGTGTTGGACAATAAAGGGGTGATATTTACTATTCCCACTCTAACCTAAACCAACTTGGGGTAGGTATTGGACACTAAAGGGGTAGCATTTACTACTCCCACTCCAACATAAACCAATTTGGGGAAGGTGCTGGACTCTAAAGGGGTGATGTACTATTCCCACTCCACCATAAAACATTTTATGCAAGGTTTTGGATAAAAAAATTGTTATATACACAATCAATACTTCATACTCTCTCATGATTTTGAACTACAAAATAAAATAAAGGTTACTTAAAAATGTAATGACCCAAAGTAAAAATGAATATATTTATAATTAAACCTTAAAAGATAATATAATATGTTTACCACTATTAATAATTAATACATTTTATTAATATATTCTAATATTCCTAAACATTGAAACATGACATGAAAACATCCATACTTCAAAAAGGAAAATCACTAAAGTAAAAAAAAATGTAAGTAATTTTAAAAGTAAATATTAAAGATATATAAATATACATTAAAATAAATCCATTTTAACATATATATTCCAAACATCAGAACGTATTTCCATAAAAAACAATTAAGAATTTCACTATTCAAATTTTTGTTTAGTAGATGTTTCATAAATAAACTTATAACTAGGCCTGGGCGGAATACTACGATACGCTTGCGTAGTTTGCGTAGTTTGCGCAACTACTCGCTTTGCGAATTGCACGTAGCAAAGTTCAAAAATTTGTAGCGGAAATGTTTACTTGCTTGCGGTCCTCAGCGTCAAGTTGCCGACCGACGAGCGAGCAAAATGACATCCTGGCGAAACTTTTTCCTCGTTCGTGATCAGCAACATCAAGTTGCTAATGGTGAGCATGAAAATTAAACCTCCAGGCGAGATTCTCAACGCAGGGAAGTCAGGTTTCTCATTGCAAGTGGTTGCGTATGCTGGCGAAACTACCAGTCCGCGTTGAGAAAACTGCTGCTCGCTTACAAATCTACTCGAGCGGCAGAAAACAACCGCTTGCACTGCACAAGATGCCGTTTACAATGATTGCACAGTGTGGACAAGCATCAGGCACTGTGCAATCATTGCAAACAGCATTTCCCTACCGCACCACGCAGTTCGCGTAGTACTACGTGTAGCTCGCGTAGTGTGATGTGCACTTTGTGTAGCTACGCGTAGCGCTACTACGGGAACTACACCCAGGGTTACTTATAACATATAAAAATACAACAAAATTACATTTATACAACAGAAATAAAAAATATTTATTCTAATTTCATAATTAAATCAAACAATATTTTTGAAATGTTGAAAGGAAATGTAAATAAAACATTTTGCATTTTTTCCCAGTAATTTATTTACAATGACAATATAATGTCCAATATTTAAAAACAATACTTGCAATTTCTTTACAATTAAAACACATTTATTTTGGAAAAATACATGTACAAATATTTACATTATTACATTTATTTTTTATATATATATTGAATGTTTCTAAATATTTTCATATTTAACATATAATATGTTTTTACATTTACTGTAATTTATATATACATTCAAAATAATTATAACATAATATTTAGAAAGATTATTAATGTATACATTTTACAATATTAGGTCGTATATCATTAAATTAATTAACATTTAATTTAAATAAAAATATTAACTTTTCAAATATCTTCCCCCACATATCCACCAAGAATGCAACATCCTGCTACTAAAGAAATTATATATAAAAAATGTTTCACATTAGTACAAGTGAAAATACACATTTTCAAAAATGCCATAATTAATAAATTATCTTACTCAACACTCAAATAAAAGAAATATTAGAAATAAAATCAAGCACATTACAATAAAATACATACAAAAGAACACAAGCAATATTATTTGCAATGTTATTTTCTAAATTGATTATTTTTCATAATGATATTAAAAACAACACTTAAAATGATAGTCTTACCTTCGATATTCCTGTCCACAATATTTTGAGATCCCGATATTCATTACACAACATTTTTGTATCACAAAATTTTCTCTTTGATATTTTGTGGAAGCACCCAAAAAGAGTTTTGCTCCTAGAAGCAGTATCACACCAAGGGGTCGATTAGGTTGGCGGTTTTTCCGCATCCTCCGGGCCGGCGGAAGTGTCCGCCGGCCTGGAGGATGCGGAAAAACCGCGGCGGAGACTCCAAAGACCCACCGCCAAATTAGGATGGCTGGTGGGTCTGATAATCTGTCCGCCGCTTTTCCGCCGCGGTCGGAAGGGGACCGCGGCGGAAAAGCACTAACATGTCTGGCGGTGTCTATCAGACACCGCCAGGCATATTAGGATGTCTGAAAATATATGCTTTTCCGCGGCGACTTTACCGCCGTGGAAAAGCATACGGACCTTCACTTCGGGGGCCCGTTGCGGGCCCCCTGGGTGAAGGTGGGGTGGGGGGTGCACATGGGGGGTACCTATGGTACCCCCCTGCATTTGCGTGCACAATGCAGCAGGCACCGCGCGGTGCCTGCCGCTTTGTGCACGCAAATGCTGTGCATGGATTTTTTACATTGCGGCGGATGCAGCTTGAAGCTGCACCCGCCGCAATGTTAGAGATGGAGGATGTGACCGCCACACTGGCGGTCACATCCTAATTTGATCGGAGGGAACGCCGCAGCCCATGCGGACGTTCCCTCCTCCTCAGGGGTCGCGGACGGACTCAAGTCCGTCCGCGATCCTAATCGACCCCCAAATGTTTAGTGAAGTTTACTCATGGTAGCTTGCCTGTTGGAAACATTTAAATCTGATTATGGTATTCTCATATTGTAGACCTCTTTTTAATGACGTTTATGCAAATCTTTTCTCTGCAGAACCTCAGTGTGGGAATATTAAGTGAATAATATGTTTGGGGTTACCCTGACCTATACCCTTTTCTGCATAATAGTTTAGAACAATAATTTGCATTTATTTTACAACACATTTTGGTAATTTTTTTTAAAGGTGAGTGTTTTTAATACACCCACCCTTGATATAGAAGAAAATCTGATTAATTGACATGATGTAGTATTTCAAATTTGACAAGGGCAATAATTAGGAACTCCACAAGCACCACAAACAAAACATACATATAATAGTCCTACCCCCTAAGACCACAACCATGTAAATTCAAATTGTTTGTGCCTTTTATTTAAGACATTTTGGAAATTCAAGGAAATTAGCATTGTTGGATAAATGGAATTAGAACATCAGACTTCTGTGGGCCAGCTCCTGATTGTGGGATTTTCATATCTTCCACAGATCCAAAGCTCTCATTGCCTTTACACTGATTTACCTAATGGCACTGATGGAAAACCTTCTTATAATGTCAATAATCTACTACAGCCCACATGTTCACAGACATTTGTGTTCTTTTTCCTAATGAATTTGACCCTTATTGACACCAGTTGCATCTCTATCACATTCCCACAAACACTCGAGCATGCAGTTCTGAATGGGGCACTCATTTCCCTCACTGAATATCTCCTGCAGGTTCTTTGTTTTATGCTCCTGTAAGCAACAGAATTCCTTCTTCTCACTTTCATGGCCTTGGGCAGATATGTGACCATCTGCAACCGCCTGCATTACATGAATGTCATGAATAAGAATATGTGCATACAGCTGATGGCTGTGGGCTGGGTTACTAGTCTCATGGTTCCACTGTCACACATTGTACTGATGCATGGGCTTTCTTACTGTCAGTCCACTCACCCACGCACACAAGGCTCTCCACAACATGGGCCCGAAGTACCTCATCAGCCGCCTCACATTCTACTCACCCACCCGCCAGCTCTGATCCGCCAGCCTCGCACTCGCCTCCGTCCCACAAATCCGCAAATCCACCGTCGGAGGAAGATCCTTCTCCTACCTGGCAGCCAAGACATGGAACTCCCTCCCCACTCACCTACGGCTGACCCTGGACCATCTCTCCTTCAGGAAACAACTCAAGACCTGGCTGTTTGAGCAGTAGCGACCCCCCCAGCGCGTTAAGACCCTACGGGTGATTAGCACGCTTTACAAATTCTGTTGATTGATTGATTGATTGAGTCCCACATATCAAACACTTCTTCTGTTACTTAAGTGCCCTAATGAAACTAATTTCCACTAAAACTCACATTATTGAGACAATGAACTATACAGTTGGACGTTTTTTTGGACTTGCACCACTCATTTTTGTCATCGCTTCCTATGTGAAGGTCATCTGAGTGATCCTGAAGATGAAGTCTACAGAGGGGAAGTGCAAGGCCTTCTCAATGTGTGGCTCCCACCTCACTGTGGTTATTTTATTCTAGTGATCTGTTTGTCCTACATACATGAGACCCTCATCAACATTTTCAATGAAAGACAACAAGATTGTGTATTTGCTGTACATTAGTCTTCCTCTGCTATGCAATCCCATTATCTACAGTGTAAACAATAAAGAGTCTAAAATGTCCTGAGGAAAAAAATAAGCAAAGAGTATAGACTACAGGACCATAAGAACGACTATACTAGAATGTTGAAATCTGTTTTCCCTAACAGCAGCTCCGGCAGCCGTGTATGTCATAACCCTTTCTATATTGATATCAAGTGGTCTGGGGCATCATTTGCAACAATAATCTTATGCATTACAATTTGGGGAAGCCAGAGAATGGCCTGGTGTCACGGGTCATGATGTCATTAGCAGCAACAGAAGTGAACAGTGAATATTGAGTCTTGTTTACTTTTTGTAGTTACAACTACATGTCCTTCTCCAAATCATGTAGCTGCAAAAAGGAGGTAACTAAGCAGGGTATTGTAGGACAAGTCAACATTCCAGTGATGGCAGCAGTCACAGAATGCAAGATGCCACTACTGCTAACTCTGAATTACTGGTAATGATTAAGACTTCCGATTTTATGTTTTTACTGATTTTTAATACAGATTGAAAATTATCTATTTTCTTGTCTGTTTTTATTTCAAAAGATGGATAAATACAGAAAATAGGTTTTATTTTGGAAGCTACTATTATCAGTCATAGGTGCTAGGACAATAGCTGTGAAGATTGATAGTTATGGGAGGTATTTTAAAAATAAAATTCTAATGAAGCTTAAATAACTGCAACTATGATGCAAGTTAATTTAAATGACTATATTTTGCTGTGAATGGCAAAAATCCATTGCGCATTCAAACATAAGTAAACATTTGTTGGTTAAATAAATGTGGAAATATACCCATTGGAGCTACATTTGTTACACTAAGCACAAAATAAATAGAGATAAAATGACAGAAATATAAATATGGATAGATACAGACGGGAATGTAAAAAAATATATACCATAAAACAGGTAGCTTTAATAATCATTAACATTACAAAATTTAATTCAAAGATAAACATATCTGCTCTTTTGTTCTAGTTTGTTCAGATTGGAAGAACCAACACTAGCACAAATGTAAGGACATTGCATACTCCCAATAAAAGAATCAAAACTGAGGCCAAGCTCTTAAATACCTTGGGGTACTCTCATCCATCCTCATTGGGGCACAGAACCTACGCAGGAGACACTCACAGAGCCAGTTGATCTGCACCAAAAATTAAGGGTTTTGTGGTGATTTTTCACTTCTGGGCTACAAATGCCTTTCATGACAGGAACCTCTTCTGGACCATCAGTTATAGGTCAGTAGTTAGGTGTTCAGGATCTCATCCTTGAATCTTCAGGATAGGCTTTGTATAGGATGTTCGGTACTTGATAGGATATCTCTTAAAGACAGGTATATGGTAGTGATTGCCTTAGCTGGTATTAAAGCAGAGGTACTTTTGAAAAGGTGCTTGAATATATTTGGGGGATTGGATCAGCAGGTTAGGCTCATAGTTGAGAAAAGTTCATTATTTTTCTTTTATGCATGGTGAGATAAAGGAAAATATTTTTGTATGTGGACATAGTGTGGTCTATTTGTGTGGGTGAATATGGTTACTGACGGTCTTTGTCTGGAAGTGGATCTCAAGATATTTGGCTTTATTCTCAGGTGTTCAGTAATATCTTTGTCAAATTCTTGGAAATGATTACACAATCCAGTGTGCAGTACATTTTTTTCTATACTTATTACTACTTCTTTTTTCAAGTAGGTGACATCTGAAATATGTTGGGAGATGTGACCTTTTGTTACTCTAAAACTACCCTTGCAGATTGATTCTGTATTACTTATGTACTAGCATTTCCTCCAATGGCTTTCCAGAATTCTGACTTACCCTGGCTTTGTTAACAGGCTTTATAGGGAGCCACTTTTCTAAAACCACAGGAAGAGAGTAGTGGAATGTGTTGGTGGAATTGGTAGATGGGTATCAGTGGATTTATTTATATATTTATGTATTTTTTTACTAAGTTTTATATAGTGCTAACTTGACCCGAATCGGGTATCAGAGCGTTTTAACATAGCACCAGTTGCATTCATGAGGACACATTCATTTTTTTTGTTAGGCACGGGGAGATTAAGTGATTTGCCCAGAATCACAGGATGTTCAGCGTCATTGCTGAGACTCCAACCGAGTTCCCCAGATTTGAGGGTGACCGCTCTAGCCGTAGGCCAATTCCTCTCCCCATTTATAGGTCATGTTCCAGAGAATTATTTTGTCAATGTTATGATTGTACATTTAGGAGATTTGATATTAATTAAAGCATATGATGATTAGTCAATTTGATGGCTGATATTATGACAGATAAGTTGTCATTCATGCGGCTCTATTTATAACCATCTCATATTCAGTACTTGAAGGTTATCAGCAACCCTGGGTCGTGAACTCCGGTCCGCTCGCGGAGTTTGCAGAGTTTTCCGCACTCCGCATTACCCGGAGCTCGCGGAGATCCAAAATACTCCGCTTCGCGCAGTGGAGCAGAGTTTTTTCCCATGCTCGTGTTCACCAACGTCAAGTTGGCGAGTGCGAGCAAGGAAAATCCACCTCCCAGCGAGATTTTTTCTCATTCGGGATAATCAACATCAAGTTGGCGAGCACCATTGTGGAAAATAAACCTCCCAGCAGGATTTCTCAACGCGGGTTGGGTCAGGTCTCTCATTGTGAGCGGTCATGTAAGCTTGCAGCCGCTCGTGTTGAGAAACTGCCCGTTCGTGTTGAGAAAGCTGCAGCTCGAGTTAAAATCTACTCGAGCAGCAGAAAAGGAAAAAGGAACCGCTTGCGCTGTACAAGGTGCCGTTTGCAATGATTGCACAGTGTGGACAAGCAATTGGCACTTTGCAATTACCGCAAATGGCATTTTTCTACGGAACTCCACCGCTTGCGGAGATCCTCGTAGTGCGACAGAGATTTTTTGTCACTTCGCGAAGTTCTGAGTAGTGCAACTCCGCAAATCCGCCCAGGCTTAGTTATCAGGTATTTCTGCCATGGAATAGGAATCACATTTGTCGATCCAGATGTTAAGGTCTCAAACGATAGAAAGATTCAGGTGGGCAGTTGTGATATCCTGGAGGGCAACTGTGAATGTTCCTTGGGGTGATTGATAGATCAGGCAGGAGATGTTGAAAGCTGGAAGCGGGTACCAGCTATTAAGATGACAACTCTGTCAGAGAGATCTTGGTTAATTTAATCACTATTCAGATTTTGTCTACTAAACTCCCACCACACCTGCTGTTTGGCAAATTTCTGTACTGCATTTGGTACTCAGTGAGAATGGAATCCTGTACAATGTCTGAGGCATCATCCCCCATGCACCTTTCTGTGATAATGTGGAGATCCAGAATTAGATAACTACTTAACTTAGTTAACTTAGGTAAGTAGTAACTTACCACCGACCATGCACGTAATCTTGGCTTCATCCTAGACTCCTCTCTCTCGATGTCCAGACAAGTCAACGCCATCTCGTCCTCCTGCTTCAACGTACTTCGCATTCTCAAAAAGATCTTCCGCTGGATCCCCCACGAGACAAGAAAGACTGTCACCCACGCACTGGTCACGAGTCGACTGGATTATGGCAACACATTTTTACGCCGGAACCACAGCAAAATTACAGAAAAAACTCCAGCGCATCCAAAACGCGCCAGCGAGACTCATATTAGACATCCCCCGCCAAGATCACATCACCGAACATCTAAAAGACCTCCACTGGCTCCCCGTTAACAAAAGAATTACTTTCCGCCTTCTCACCCACGCACACAAAGCCCTCTACAATCTAGGACCCGAATGCCTCAACACTCGACTGTCCTTCTACAAACCCACCCGCCAACTTAGATCGTCCAATCATGCCCTCGCTGCAGTCCCGCGCATCCGGAAATCCACCATGGGTGGCAGATCCTTCTCCTTCCTGGCTGCCAAGACCTGGAACTCACTCCCCACCCACCTCCGCCTTACTCAGAACCACTTCTCTTTCAGAAAAGAACTTAAAACCTGGCTTTTCGACAAATAATGATCCCCCTACCCCAGCGCCTTGAAACCCTCTGGGTGAGTAGTGCGCTTTACAAATGCCTGAACTTGAACTTGAACTTAGGTTATATATCTTGACTCTACATTCCCTTAAGGGTTACTTGATCGGTATTATTATTATTATTATTATTTGTGTCTTATAAAGCTCCCGAATCACCCCCTAAGGGGTATCTCCGCGCTGTGGGAGTGCTTCAGTAGAACAAGAAGGGAATTTCAGTAAAGCTCAGTTTTGAGGAGCTTACGGAATAGTAGATAGTTGGTGCATTTCCGGCGTTGGCTGGGGAGTTAATTCCAATAGGAGGAGGCCAAATGGTAGAAAGCTTTCCCACCTATGCGGGATTTCTTAACACGGGCACCAAAAGAAAGGATTTATAGCCTGACCGGAGTGTTCTGGAAGGCTGATTTTAGGTGAGTGTATCTGCTAAGTAGCTATGGCCATTGCAGTGTAGTGCCTTGTGCACTATGCAATGCCAGTGCTGCACCTTTCTTTAACCATTTTGTGGATGGGAAAAGAATCAAACCAGTACCATCACAACCACTTTCTCAGTTTGGTTTAATCTACTTTGTTTGGACCAATTTACAACTATTTATTCAAACCATAACAGTTTATAAAAACTTGATTGTCCTAGCTGAAAACATTTTCAACCCCCCAAATAAATTGCCCTTTGGAAACCCATTTGGCGTTCCACCTCACACACTCTGTGACTGACTCATGCTCATATTCAGCTGATCACCACATTCATACCGCCATACTTTCTTCATTCACAGAGAGCCCACCCTGGGGTGCCTAAACAGAATCTTTTCTTGGATAGACACCAAATTTTAACAATTTAACAAAAAGCGAAGAAATGACGCCGTGGTCGACGTTTTAGGCCAATCAAGAGAAAAAATCTATCCAATATTCGATTTGTTTTTGTAGTTGTTGATGGCCTTGTTTTTGAAGTCATTTCTTAGATTTTTGTTGAATTGTTGAAGTGACCTGATGGCACTAAGGTAAGGGACAATCCATTTTAGGACAGTTTCTTAAACTTCACATTTTTCAGTGCTTGTGTGAGAGTGAAGGGCGATGAACCATATTGAAAGACACTGAAAGGTCAAGTCGGAGGTCTGCTGTTCAATTTTAGTTAACAGTAGCTTTGATATGGTGAGCACAGAATCGAGAGATGGAAGGAAGGAGGAGGCAGAGGGGATTTAAGAGAGACAATTAGTGCAAGGAGTAGTATGAGTAAATATGGTAGTGTGTTAGTGGCAGGAGATGAGGGGGGAAGTGTGAGTGTGGGTAGTGGAGCATAAAATGTTGTGCCTTTTCATCATTACATCACATCCAGCATTACATCAACACCAACATACTAACACATCCAACATCATTACCATCCCAACCATCAGACCCAAATTCCGACAACACATTAACACAACATCCAACATACTATCACATGCAACATTCAATACCATCCCCACCATCAGACCCTACATCCAACATCACATCAACACAACATCCAACATGGCATCACATTCAACATCCAAATACCATCCCCACCATCAGATCCAACATCACATCAACGCAACATCCAATATACAATTACATCCAACATCCAATATCCCCCCCACCATCAGACCCAATATCCGACATCAATCACATCAACACATTATACAACATACCATCACATCCAACATCCAATATCAACCCCACCTTCAGACCCAACATCCAGCATCAGTTCCAACTTATATCACTTCATAACACCACACTTAACTCTCAACACTGCATCTCTAATCCTATATTATTTGAAAAAAAAATCATAACTAGGCCTGAGCAAAATTTAAATTACACCTCTCTCTCTTTCATCCTCTCTCTCTCTCTCTCTCTCTCTCTGACTCTGTCTCCCAGTAGCTAAAAGAAGTCCGAGTTTGCTAGAGTGGCTGTTCTGGAACCAACAACCACAAGCAAACTTTGGACACTTATAAATCTTAACAAAGTAGGTCCTTAATGTAAGCTGTTATCAAATGATGATTTTAATAAAACAATCAAATGTTCTTAATCTCAAACTTGATACACAGCAGTTTCAAATAGGACCCCAGTTTGAACCCATCATATTTTTATCCCTGATGTTCTTTTATATTTCATGATTATGGCTGTACTTTCTGCCTTAATCTGATCTATATGTATATGGATGAGGGTAATGCACTCAAGTTCTGCAAGTTTTTACATTTAATCGGTATGTGTGCAGCACCAGATTAGTGCCTGCTAAACTCTTTATAAACTATGAATATGGCCTGGGATCGCTAGATCTCCAGGACTCCGGTGCGCACTACTTTTGCTCGTTATAACAAATGAAACCAATAGTCCATGTTAAACTGTTGTTTTTACATCAAACAAGTTTTTAGTCAATGCGAATTCATTCATATCATTTTTTCATCAAAATAATTGCATCAGAATAATCCAAAATTCATTTACAATTGTAAAACACAAATCAGTAGATTGTAAAACACAAATCAATGCAACACAATTACACTTGTAACCCAATGCATTTCGGGGTTGGCACCCCTTCGTCAGGGGTCTAAAGAAAAAAGAAGGAAAAAGAAGAAGAAAAAGGAGAGAATAGGAAGCTCTTATTAGTATTGATGTTATTACAAAAAGGAATCTGTCAATTACATTTAGAGTGATGTATAAATCACCTTACCCTGGTAATTGGTTGTCTTTAGTGTGTAAGTGTTGTGGTTTGAAATTTTTGAATCTAGAGGATCAAGGAAACGAAAGAGTAAGAGTGTATGCTAAACCAGTATGTATCTATATGTTATGTTAAAATATAGGTCGCAGTAAATACCTGTATTTCCGGATAGAACCAGATAATCTGTAAATGAGTCGAAGGCATATAAATAAGAGAAGGTTCCTCTTCATGCTTATTTTTTGAGTATTTACATAAAAACACTTGCCTCACCTGTTCGGTTTAAATCACGTAGCCAAAATGGTGGAATCTATTGGGTTTAAACGGGTGAAAGTGGTATCATGAACTATTTTACGCATGGGTAGTTTGCAATTGAATTATGCAATGTTAAGTAAACATTTACCTGCGAGTTCAGAGTTTTGTGTCTAATGGCTCGCTAACGTCTTTCTAATCCTTCTCACGCTGAAAGAGAAGTGAGATAATACATGTTTTAGCGGATTGTCGTAGATTATTATTGTCAATCCCGTAAAGCGCGGGTTGACATTTAGGGCTTACCAAACGGCGTTGTAATCAACTCCATATTCATTCTGTGACCGGCGAGTTGTGATGATAGCGCGTTGGCGCCCGTGGTCCTTTAGCTATGTCGAGCTTGCTTAATCGATATAGAAGAGAGACTAAGGGCGAAGAAGGAATTTTGGCGGCCATAGTGGAATGGTGTAGCTCGCGATTATAATAGAGGGAGGTTGTGAATAGTGAATTAGTATTCATTGCTAATAATGCATCTTATGAACTAAGTGAGCGAAAAGATTAGAATGAATGGCTATGGATTGGGGTTTAATGATACCCCAATTATAATGTATTAACTTATCGAGTTAATTCCTGGCATTATTAATTGCCAGTGTTCCAGTTATGTGTCTACATCGGAATTGAAAAACTGCATTTTGTGAACAGTCAGAAAAGCAAATTATGAGGAAAGATGAAAGTCAGAAAAAATAGAGATAAAATAGAAAAAAGGTAATGCTGATCTTCATGTTGAGCACATATGGAGTATTCATTTCATGTCAACTTTTGATACCCATAGAAATTCATATACTTATTGTACATAATAATAAATTATAATATTGAAAAAATGTTCATGGTGCTCATTATCACGACCTGTGATTGTGTAACACTGTGTTAGTTTCTCCTTTGAAGATTGTAGCTATCTACGTTTATACATAGGATGAAGTATTGTTACTAGCTACTTGTGGTGGCTCTATATTTGAGTTCATGTCTGGAACTTTGATTGTTTAGAGTCTTATTAGGACCATAGGTCATAAAAAACATATCATATCCAATTTATCGTTGAGCCCATTCGGGGCCACAGTCTTAAGTTTGCGGATCCAGTAAATTTCCCTCCTAAGTAAAGCTTTAGCGTTGTCTAGTCCCAATCGTTGTGGAACCTGCTCGATTATCTGAAAGCGTATTTGAGCTATAGTGTGATTATTTTCGGCCCAATGCTTTGCAAGTGGAGATGTCATGTTTGTGTTGCGAATTCGGCTCTTATGCTCTGATAAACGGATTTTCAGTCTCCTGTCTGTTTTGCCAACGTATATTAGCCCACAGGGGCACTTAATTGAATATACGACATGTTCTGCATTGCAGTTTGCTGAATGCCTTAATTTGATTTTTTCTCCTGTCTGCGGATGTTGCAATGAGTTCCCTGTGATTACGTTATTGCAGTTTTTGCAATTAAAGCATTTCGTTGTGCCTTTGAAAGTTTCATGACAAGATTCGATTTTTTCTGATTTGTTGAGAAGTTCTTTTAAGTTTTGGGATCTCTTATAGGCAAACAATGGCTTTTGCTCATATAGTATTCCGAAATCACTCTCCATTTGCAAAATATCCCATCTTTTACTTATAGTTCTTTTGATGTCTCTTGAAGCGGTAGAGTATTTGGATGTGAAGACCATTCTTTTGTTTTCGACTTTTATCTTTTTTTGCAATAACTCTCCTCGTGGTATAACTTTTACTCTTTCCATTTGCTTGATGATAAGTTTTTCCGGATATCCTCTTTCGAGGTAGCATTGCTTTTGAAATTCAAATTTCTTTGTGCAGTCTGCTTGATCAGATGAGATTCTTTTTATTCTCATAAATTGAGATATTGGAAGATTATCCTTTAGAGTCATTGGATGGAAGCTTCCATATTGTAGTGATGTGTTTTTGTCAGTAGGTTTTCTATATAGTTCTGTGACGATGACCTTTCCCTTTATTCCCACTGTTACATCCAAAAATGGAATTGTCGTACTGCTTATTTGGCTAGTGAACTTAACTCTTGGATTCACTAGATTTAAGCTGTTGATGTTTCTCTGTAAATCTATTAGTGGTTTCTTCCAAATTAGGAAAATATCGTCTATGTACCTTTTGTAGTATAGGATACCTTCATTCCATGTGCTGTCTTCCAGTATGTATTCACATTCCAGTTTAGCCATAAATATATTGGCGTAGATACAGGCTCCAGGGAAACCCATGGCCGTGCCACTTAGCTGGGTGTAATATTCATTTTGCCAACTGAAATAACTGTTATACAAGCAAAACTCCAACAATTGCATGATTAAATACTTAGTTTCTACTGGTTTGTCCATCTTCAGCAATGCCCATTCCATGGCTTCTAGGCCCAATTTATGTGGAATTGATGTATATAATGATACAACGTCAATTGTGCAAAGAGTCAGATTTTGATGTTCATCAAGATTAATAGAGGTCAAGCTTCTTAGAAAATGTGATGTGTCCTCCAAGTATGTGGGCCAATTTTGCATGAATGTTTGCATATGCGTATCTATAAAGATGCCCAAGGTTTCAAAAATAGACGAACAGCCGGATACAATAGGCCTGATGGGAGGATTGGATAAGTGTTTGTGCACTTTGGGTAAGAAGTAGATTTTTGGTCTCCTCGGGTAAATTTGTCTAAGGTACCTTTTTGTTGTCAATGTGATCCAGCCTGATTCCTCTGCTTTATCCAAAATCAAATCCAACATCTGGCATATCTTATTTGTCGGATCTTGAGAAAGTTTCTGGTAGATGTCAGTGTCTTGTACATGCTCGTTGCCTTTTCTGATGTAAAATTCAGTGTCCATGATGACAAGGCCTCCCCCTTTGTCAGCCCTTTGAATAGTTATCTCCTTGTTGTTGCTTAGATTTCGTAAGGCACTTTGTTCTGCGCGTGTTAGATTTTTTAATTTGCTATTGTATCGGATTTTTGTCATATCGGCCTTAACAAGTGTTTCAAATAAATCTAAACTTTTATGAGAAACTGGTGCCATAAAGCTACTTTTTGGTTTAAATTGTTCAGCTACATTATCTGGCGATTCAATGGGATTGAGAATGGTGAAAAAGTATTTTAATCGCAAGACCCTCATGAATTTAAAAAAGGCTATCTCAGTTTCCAATTCGTTTGTTCGGTACGTGCTTACAAAGGTAGGTCCTTTGTTTAATAGTTGGTTTTCAAATTTGGATACCTTATATTTGGAGATATTGATAACTATACTTTGCTCTGACTCCGTAATCCTGGTTTCTTCAGTTGTTCCTTCTCCTTTTCTTTTGCCTTGTCCTCTTCTCGTTTTTTGTCTCCACTTTGTGGCATTGTTTGATCCGGTGGTTTGCCAGGGTCTATACCCTTCTCTAAAAAAGGATCCGTAGAAGATGTAGATGCTGAATCTAATGTAACTATTTTTTCTGTGGCCTTTTTTCGTGCCTGATCCTGCGATAAAGGTTGCCTTGAAGTGTTTGTATCACCATCAGAAACCATGCTCTCCTGTGATGAAGACGTTTGTTGCTTTTTCCCAGTAAATCGTCTCTTTGCATAAACTTCTGCCCAGGTATAGGCCTCATTTAATTTATAATCGATGGTATCGCGTTTAAATTTCCGCAATTTGGTTTCCTGCAATTCTTTGCCATACTTTTCCAATTTAGTTTCTATTTCCTCCAGATATTTAGTCCAGTCCTCTTCCTCAATCCTTTCAGACAGATCTTTCTTGATGTTATATATTTCCTCCTCCAAATCTTTTATTGTCTTAGCCAATTCCTCAACAAGTAGTAATATTAAGTCCAACGAGCATTTGTTTAGGATCTCATACCACTTATCCATAAATTGTGTGTTACTGTTGAGTCTGTAGAGCATAGGTCTTATTGCTAGCCTTAATCCTCGTGGGATTCTTCTAACACGGTGGTACTGTATGAGGGTAGTTGCGTGTAGCCGTTGGTTAAGTTCATGCTTAGACAGATATTCTAATTCAGCGTGAGAAGGATTAGAAAGACGTTAGCGAGCCATTAGACACAAAACTCTGAACTCGCAGGTAAATGTTTACTTAACATTGCATAATTCAATTGCAAACTACCCATGCGTAAAATAGTTCATGATACCACTTTCACCCGTTTAAACCCAATAGATTCCACCATTTTGGCTACGTGATTTAAACCGAACAGGTGAGGCAAGTGTTTTTATGTAAATACTCAAAAAATAAGCATGAAGAGGAACCTTCTCTTATTTATATGCCTTCGACTCATTTACAGATTATCTGGTTCTATCCGGAAATACAGGTATTTACTGCGACCTATATTTTAACATAACATATAGATACATACTGGTTTAGCATACACTCTTACTCTTTCGTTTCCTTGATCCTCTAGATTCAAAAATTTCAAACCACAACACTTACACACTAAAGACAACCAATTACCAGGGTAAGGTGATTTATACATCACTCTAAATGTAATTGACAGATTCCTTTTTGTAATAACATCAATACTAATAAGAGCTTCCTATTCTCTCCTTTTTCTTCTTCTTTTTCCTTCTTTTTTCTTTAGACCCCTGACGAAGGGGTGCCAACCCCGAAATGCATTGGGTTACAAGTGTAATTGTGTTGCATTGATTTGTGTTTTACAATCTACTGATTTGTGTTTTACAATTGTAAATGAATTTTGGATTATTCTGATGCAATTATTTTGATGAAAAAATGATATGAATGAATTCGCATTGACTAAAAACTTGTTTGATGTAAAAACAACAGTTTAACATGGACTATTGGTTTCATTTGTTATAACGAGCAAAAGTAGTGCGCACCGGAGTCCTGGAGATCTAGCGATCCCAGGCCATATTCATAGTTTATAAAGAGTTTAGCAGGCACTAATCTGGTGCTGCACACATACCGATTAAATGTAAAAACTTGCAGAACTTGAGTGCATTACCCTCATCCATATACATACTGATATTGACTGCACCCGTAGGGTACTAGCACCACCGTTAAAAATGTCGTTTGACTCAATAGCAGCATTAACAGACAACCGTGCTAATGTTAAAGTATATACACCAGATGAAGCAACGCAAATTTATAAACTCATTAAAGAGGCTAAATCATTTGATACACAAGGAGGCTCGATCATACAACAACTGAAGCAATTAGAATATCTGTCTAAGCGTGAACTTAACCAACGGCTACACGCAACTACCCTCATACAGTACCACCGTGTTAGAAGAATCCCACGAGGATTAAGGCTAGCAATAAGACCTATGCTCTACAGACTCAACAGTAACACACAATTTATGGATAAGTGGTATGAGATCCTAAACAAATGCTCGTTGGACTTAATATTACTACTTGTTGAGGAATTGGCTAAGACAATAAAAGATTTGGAGGAGGAAATATATAACATCAAGAAAGATCTGTCTGAAAGGATTGAGGAAGAGGACTGGACTAAATATCTGGAGGAAATAGAAACTAAATTGGAAAAGTATGGCAAAGAATTGCAGGAAACCAAATTGCGGAAATTTAAACGCGATACCATCGATTATAAATTAAATGAGGCCTATACCTGGGCAGAAGTTTATGCAAAGAGACGATTTACTGGGAAAAAGCAACAAACGTCTTCATCACAGGAGAGCATGGTTTCTGATGGTGATACAAACACTTCAAGGCAACCTTTATCGCAGGATCAGGCACGAAAAAAGGCCACAGAAAAAATAGTTACATTAGATTCAGCATCTACATCTTCTACGGATCCTTTTTTAGAGAAGGGTATAGACCCTGGCAAACCACCGGATCAAACAATGCCACAAAGTGGAGACAAAAAACGAGAAGAGGACAAGGCAAAAGAAAAGGAGAAGGAACAACTGAAGAAACCAGGATTACGGAGTCAGAGCAAAGTATAGTTATCAATATCTCCAAATATAAGGTATCCAAATTTGAAAACCAACTATTAAACAAAGGACCTACCTTTGTAAGCACGTACCGAACAAACGAATTGGAAACTGAGATAGCCTTTTTTAAATTCATGAGGGTCTTGCGATTAAAATACTTTTTCACCATTCTCAATCCCATTGAATCGCCAGATAATGTAGCTGAACAATTTAAACCAAAAAGTAGCTTTATGGCACCAGTTTCTCATAAAAGTTTAGATTTATTTGAAACACTTGTTAAGGCCGATATGACAAAAATCCGATACAATAGCAAATTAAAAAATCTAACACGCGCAGAACAAAGTGCCTTACGAAATCTAAGCAACAACAAGGAGATAACTATTCAAAGGGCTGACAAAGGGGGAGGCCTTGTCATCATGGACACTGAATTTTACATCAGAAAAGGCAACGAGCATGTACAAGACACTGACATCTACCAGAAACTTTCTCAAGATCCGACAAATAAGATATGCCAGATGTTGGATTTGATTTTGGATAAAGCAGAGGAATCAGGCTGGATCACATTGACAACAAAAAGGTACCTTAGACAAATTTACCCGAGGAGACCAAAAATCTACTTCTTACCCAAAGTGCACAAACACTTATCCAATCCTCCCATCAGGCCTATTGTATCCGGCTGTTCGTCTATTTTTGAAACCTTGGGCATCTTTATAGATACGCATATGCAAACATTCATGCAAAATTGGCCCACATACTTGGAGGACACATCACATTTTCTAAGAAGCTTGACCTCTATTAATCTTGATGAACATCAAAATCTGACTCTTTGCACAATTGACGTTGTATCATTATATACATCAATTCCACATAAATTGGGCCTAGAAGCCATGGAATGGGCATTGCTGAAGATGGACAAACCAGTAGAAACTAAGTATTTAATCATGCAATTGTTGGAGTTTTGCTTGTATAACAGTTATTTCAGTTGGCAAAATGAATATTACACCCAGCTAAGTGGCACGGCCATGGGTTTCCCTGGAGCCTGTATCTACGCCAATATATTTATGGCTAAACTGGAATGTGAATACATACTGGAAGACAGCACATGGAATGAAGGTATCCTATACTACAAAAGGTACATAGACGATATTTTCCTAATTTGGAAGAAACCACTAATAGATTTACAGAGAAACATCAACAGCTTAAATCTAGTGAATCCAAGAGTTAAGTTCACTAGCCAAATAAGCAGTACGACAATTCCATTTTTGGATGTAACAGTGGGAATAAAGGGAAAGGTCATCGTCACAGAACTATATAGAAAACCTACTGACAAAAACACATCACTACAATATGGAAGCTTCCATCCAATGACTCTAAAGGATAATCTTCCAATATCTCAATTTATGAGAATAAAAAGAATCTCATCTGATCAAGCAGACTGCACAAAGAAATTTGAATTTCAAAAGCAATGCTACCTCGAAAGAGGATATCCGGAAAAACTTATCATCAAGCAAATGGAAAGAGTAAAAGTTATACCACGAGGAGAGTTATTGCAAAAAAAGATAAAAGTCGAAAACAAAAGAATGGTCTTCACATCCAAATACTCTACCGCTTCAAGAGACATCAAAAGAACTATAAGTAAAAGATGGGATATTTTGCAAATGGAGAGTGATTTCGGAATACTATATGAGCAAAAGCCATTGTTTGCCTATAAGAGATCCCAAAACTTAAAAGAACTTCTCAACAAATCAGAAAAAATCGAATCTTGTCATGAAACTTTCAAAGGCACAACGAAATGCTTTAATTGCAAAAACTGCAATAACGTAATCACAGGGAACTCATTGCAACATCCGCAGACAGGAGAAAAAATCAAATTAAGGCATTCAGCAAACTGCAATGCAGAACATGTCGTATATTCAATTAAGTGCCCCTGTGGGCTAATATACGTTGGCAAAACAGACAGGAGACTGAAAATCCGTTTATCAGAGCATAAGAGCCGAATTCGCAACAAAAACATGACATCTCCACTTGCAAAGCATTGGGCCGAAAATAATCACACTATAGCTCAAATACGCTTTCAGATAATCGAGCAGGTTCCACAACGATTGGGACTAGACAACGCTAAAGCTTTACTTAGGAGGGAAATTTACTGGATCCGCAAACTTAAGACTGTGGCCCCGAATGGGCTCAACGATAAATTGGATATGATATGTTTTTTATGACCTATGGTCCTAATAAGACTCTAAACAATCAAAGTTCCAGACATGAACTCAAATATAGAGCCACCACAAGTAGCTAGTAACAATACTTCATCCTATGTATAAACGTAGATAGCTACAATCTTCAAAGGAGAAACTAACACAGTGTTACACAATCACAGGTCGTGATAATGAGCACCATGAACATTTTTTCAATATTATAATTTATTATTATGTACAATAAGTATATGAATTTCTATGGGTATCAAAAGTTGACATGAAATGAATACTCCATATGTGCTCAACATGAAGATCAGCATTACCTTTTTTCTATTTTATCTCTATTTTTTCTGACTTTCATCTTTCCTCATAATTTGCTTTTCTGACTGTTCACAAAATGCAGTTTTTCAATTCCGATGTAGACACATCACTGGAACACTGGCAATTAATAATGCCAGGAATTAACTCGATAAGTTAATACATTATAATTGGGGTATCATTAAACCCCAATCCATAGCCATTCATTCTAATCTTTTCGCTCACTTAGTTCATAAGATGCATTATTAGCAATGAATACTAATTCACTATTCACAACCTCCCTCTATTATAATCGCGAGCTACACCATTCCACTATGGCCGCCAAAATTCCTTCTTCGCCCTTAGTCTCTCTTCTATATCGATTAAGCAAGCTCGACATAGCTAAAGGACCACGGGCGCCAACGCGCTATCATCACAACTCGCCGGTCACAGAATGAATATGGAGTTGATTACAACGCCGTTTGGTAAGCCCTAAATGTCAACCCGCGCTTTACGGGATTGACAATAATAATCTACGACAATCCGCTAAAACATGTATTATCTCACTTCTCTTTCAGCGTGAGAAGGATTAGAAAGACGTTAGCGAGCCATTAGACACAAAACTCTGAACTCGCAGGTAAATGTTTACTTAACATTGCATAATTCAATTGCAAACTACCCATGCGTAAAATAGTTCATGATACCACTTTCACCCGTTTAAACCCAATAGATTCCACCATTTTGGCTACGTGATTTAAACCGAACAGGTGAGGCAAGTGTTTTTATGTAAATACTCAAAAAATAAGCATGAAGAGGAACCTTCTCTTATTTATATGCCTTCGACTCATTTACAGATTATCTGGTTCTATCCGGAAATACAGGTATTTACTGCGACCTATATTTTAACATAACATATAGATACATACTGGTTTAGCATACACTCTTACTCTTTCGTTTCCTTGATCCTCTAGATTCAAAAATTTCAAACCACAACACTTACACACTAAAGACAACCAATTACCAGGGTAAGGTGATTTATACATCACTCTAAATGTAATTGACAGATTCCTTTTTGTAATAACATCAATACTAATAAGAGCTTCCTATTCTCTCCTTTTTCTTCTTCTTTTTCCTTCTTTTTTCTTTAGACCCCTGACGAAGGGGTGCCAACCCCGAAATGCATTGGGTTACAAGTGTAATTGTGTTGCATTGATTTGTGTTTTACAATCTACTGATTTGTGTTTTACAATTGTAAATGAATTTTGGATTATTCTGATGCAATTATTTTGATGAAAAAATGATATGAATGAATTCGCATTGACTAAAAACTTGTTTGATGTAAAAACAACAGTTTAACATGGACTATTGGTTTCATTTGTTATAACGAGCAAAAGTAGTGCGCACCGGAGTCCTGGAGATCTAGCGATCCCAGGCCATATTCATAGTTAATCTGATCTATCACATTTTATTGATGTTCAATTTTGAACAGGAGGCCCAAATCTCCAATCCAATGATGATATCAGGAAAATGATAGTAATTCCCTAGTAAGTCACCAGAAGTTGTTAATTCCTTGGGACAGTCATGGATATGAATTCCTTGTAGTGTAAACAGTGCAGAATCTGGCAGTGTGGCATGGATGTGAAAATGGTGGAAGAGAACAAAGATGGTGGGGGGGCTAAGGAGCTGGAGGGCCAGAAAATAGGGGAAATAATGTCAATGTAAAAAGAGAAGAGTGAGAAAGGAGTGGTGGAAGAGTTTAGTGAGGAAATATGTGCAGGGATACAAGGGGAAGGTATATTAAGAGTAAAAGGACAATAGAGAATGATATAGTGGAGAGAAAGAAGGAGGGGGAAGCAATACAAAGCGACAGTGTTGATAAGAAAACAATAAGTGAAAATGCAGTGTAGAAAGATAAATCAGAGGTGAAAAGAGTGCAAAATACAGATATACCAAAATGTAAGTCACAGGGGAAGAGCACAAAATGTTCACAACTAATTCTACGACTTGGGTCATCATTGTGAGGAAGTGGGTTATTAGTTGGGCTGGAAGATTTTTCACTGTTGGACCTGGTCACCCCAGATTTTTGCCATCCCTTGCCTTCCTTTGCTGAACCTGTGTTTGGTGTCTTTTGGGACTCTGTGCATTTTACCCTTTTAATCAGTGGTAAAGTGCTTGCACTCTCCCTTGAAAGCATGGTCAAAATAGCCCACACCTGGGGCCATGTTATACATTGTGGTCTGGGAGTGCAACAGGCATGTACGCCTCTTTTATGCACCCCTGGGCACAATGGTATTACAAAAGGTGCAGCAGGCGTATGTGCAGTCCTTTTTGTAATAATGGTAGTGCTAGCGCCCATGTAGCACCAACACTATCGTAACAGGTGTTCTCTCATTTGTATGGGGGCATGTGTACGTTTTTCACCTTAGTACATCAGATTGTATGAGTGCATTGAAAGGCATTAACTACCACTAATAGTTCTCAAATATGAATTGAAAACATTTCTTACCTTCCCCACTCCGACAACCAAAGTCATTAGTGAACCAAGAGGCAAGTCAGTTGTCATGTTCACCCTTGTGAGAAATTGGGTTGAAAGACCTGGTCACACAACCGCCACAATCCTTTGCAGGGTGAACAAAGAAAAGTCATTAAATTAACCAGGGCTTAACCCTGAGTAGCTTGGCACAAAAAGCAGTCAGGCTTAACTTAGAGGCAATGTGTAAAGTATTTATGCAGCACACCAACAGTAATAAAGTAAAAAACACAACACAAGAAAAATCCCACACTAATTTAGAAAAATAGTGTACATTCTAATACATTATTTGACACCAAATGACAATCAATGGAACTGGAGTTATACATCTTAAAAGTGTTTAATAAAAACTAGCACCTAAAAGATCAAAGCATCAACCGTGCACGGTTGATGCTTTGATCTTTTAGGTGCTAGTTTTTAGTTTTTCTAGTTGTGCAAGACCAGCTCAAAGTCGAAAAATGTGGCCAATCGCGATGGAGCACAGGTCGGATATAAGAAGTGAATTGGGCCCAGTCATCGCTTACCTTCGATCATAGAAGAAATTTTGGGAAAATATTTTCTGAGAAGATAAAGTTCAGCAGATCAAGGCTGTAGGCAGTGTCCAGGGAGGGAGCCTCATTGTCAGGGAGACTTGGGTCGAAGCACTGGTTTCTGCGTTCGGACTTAATTGTTTTAATGGAAGTCAAAAATCTCTAGCGGGACGAAGCAGAAGCTGTAGCCAAAGACAGTTCCAGTGGCTCGGGTACCCCTTGGTGAAGGACTGTGGAACAGGATTTTCTGCAGTGGAAAAGAAAGTAGCAGCAGCAGCTGCAATGTCAGGTCAACTAACAATGCATCATGAGTGGATAGACGAGCAGGTTGGTCCCGATCTCCTTCTATTTCTCAGGTAAGTTTTAAGCCAAAACGTTTCTGAGTCCCAAGTTTTACATTTTGGCTATCCAGGAACTTTTAGCACTTCCACCCAGGGTCTTAAACTGGGAGGTTCATGACTCACTCAGGCTGGTACCAGGTGCATGTTCAAGATGGTGGAAGGCTATTGTGTGCATGTGGCTATGAACAGGAACAGGAAGCCAGCAAACAAGCCCTTTGAGTCACTCTAGTAGTCTTGGTTGCATGTGAAGATTCAGGGCTCAAACAGCAGGGCTGGCATCTGAGGGTTCAAGGCAGGATCCATGCAGCAAAGCAGTCCTTCCAGGTACAGCAAAGCAGTCTTGCAGAGTGCACAGCAGGTCACAGCAGCAGGCAGCCCTCTGAGAGTCCTTTCTGCAGGTCCAGAAGTGAACTGAAGAGTTGGTCTGAGGGTCGTATTTTTATACGTGGTGGGTTGGGGGGATAAGCTTCTGGCCTGAATCCAAGCTGACTGCAGTGACAATGTGGCGGTGATAGGTCCTTTGTGTGAAAGCTGAGCACAGCTTATTCAGTTGTAATTGGGGTTGTGCTTAGCTCCGCACCCCCATCCTGCAAGCAGATGGCCCATTCAGGCACACCTAATCCCTCTATTGTGTGAATGTCTGGGAGGAATTTACAAAGTCTACCTGTCAGTTACTCCCAAGACTGACTGCAGGCACAAATGGGCTAAGGCAGGACAATGCCAACTTTCTAAAAGTGGTATTTTCATAATTGTAATAAAAATCCGACTTTACCATTAAAGAGTATTTTTCATTACATTTTCATAGATATCAAATATGAACTGGTTACCTGGTCCCAATATAAAGTTAGCTAAGGTAGCCCGCACAGCATTGACAAAAGAATGCAGGTGTTTGTCACTATCAGGACAGGTAAAACTTAAATGTACATGTCTTACCTTTTAATTACAGTGCACCCTGCCCATAGGCTACCTAGGGCCTACCCTAGGAGTGACTTACATGCAATAATGTTATATTGACAAGTCAAATTGTCAGTTTAAAACTGCATTCACGCTGCAGTGGAAAACCTTGGACATGTTTTAAAGTGCTACTAAAGTGGGTGGCACAATAAGTGCTGCAGACCCACTTGTAGCATTTAATGTACAGGTTCTGAGTATAGGGTATAGCCCTTTAAAAGGACTTACCAATAATATAAATATGCCAAACAGGTGTAAACCAATGTTCACCCTAGAATTCTCCAGAACGAGTCTACCATTTCTGGACTTACTAATAAAACCTAGCAATGGAGTTCTGGTGACAGAGCTTTATAGAAATCCCACCTCATGCAATTCCCTCCTGCCTTTTGAAAGCTACCAACCAATTAAACATTTCTCCTCATTGCACCCGGTTAAGTCTAGGTTTTCCCTTGTCATAATTCTGGTGCTGCCTCCTATGTATGCCTCCCTTATAAATAGGGGGCAGCGTCAGATTCAATGGTGTTGCGGAGGAACGCCCACAGCAGCACCCATTGCCCTCCCCTTTCACGCTAAGCATAGCGTGAAAGGGGGCCTTATTTACAAGACAGTGTTAAGCCACTTAACATGGCTTAATGCTGCCTTGTAAATAAGGCGAAGTCCCTATCGACACAGGAACATTATAAAAAAATTACGTTCCCGTGGCGATAGGGGCTTGTAAATATGCCCCTATGTTCAGAAAGAGATTACCGAAGAGTACACAATTTGTCACCAGGGTAGACTCAAATTAATGGAAAACATGTCTTCTGGTTCCATAGTTTCAATACTGAGCATTAGACAATTTAGCTGTGAGAAATTCAATAGTGAGACTCAGGGAGTCCTCCCACCAAATGCATGCCAATGTGTGTTAGAACCTACACAGACTTTAAATTCAGATTTCACAACCAGCATGTTTTGGTAAAGTGGTAGAGTCAGGATTAAATGTCAAGTTTCCTAGTGACATGGCTAAACCTTTTCCATTGTCCCATGACTAGTGGTGGAGGTAGGCTGTTTGTGCCAGCTCAATGAATTGTACACCTTGTTGGGGGTCTTTTTTTGGCACTTGCTACCTTAACAGAGCCTGTTTTTAAACATTTCTATTGTTTACAAATTGGAGACAAAAAGCATAAGTGCATTTTGAGGCATAAGATTCTATTTCATTTCCATTCAATAATCAAGTTATTTCCTTTATGCACTTAACTGGCCAAAGGTGGAACTAGCAAGTAGGGAAGGCTTCCTTCAGGATGCATTAAAGGATAGAGGACAGGATACAGCATAACACAGTATTGTCAAATCCATGACTATTTTAGAGACTATCGGCTTAATTTGGAGGGCAGTATGGAATGAAACCCTCAAAATAACTCCACAACTTAATGTGCGTATCATATACATGCTTTGCAGCCCCTACGCCCAACTTCCACCCCACCCTTGCTCCCCCGGCCCTCACCCTGCCAGAATCATTATCTGTTTTGGACACACATCAGACTATACTTTTTGATCCCAGGGAAATTGTTTGCAAGTACCCATGCTCTACTGAAACAAGTATTTCAGACTTTAACTCTATATATAGACTTCACTAGATCCTGCCTTGAGGCTACTGCTGCAAGAATGAATAGAGATTAAAGAAAAACTCCAAGTATGCATAGGATGAAGAGACACCACAGCACAGGAAATTTAAAAATGGCTTTGAGGCAGACACAGTAATAACCTTTATTGTTTCCTCAGGAATTGTACTATAAAATTACAGAGAGTGTCCCGGGGTTGTAACCGGCATATGCGCCCACTGTGCATGCTCCCAGGGCACTTAGGTATTACAGAAGGGGCCGCAGATGCACATGTAGTAACAGAGCTAATATTTGGGACCCATGTCGTATTATGGAAGTGGTAAACATAATGGGGCAACCCAGTGTCCCTCAACCTGGGTATATAATAAGCCACATTTGTGAAGCGCACAATCACCCGTAAGGGTCACCATGCGCTGGGGGCCGTGAGGAAGATTAAGTAAGCTATTGCCCAGAGTCAGATGGTGCTGGGTTAATCTGCCGCCAGTGCCAAGGATCGAACCGTGATCCCCAGATTCCAGAGTCAGTTGACCTAGCCGCGGCACCACACCTCTTCCTCAATGCGTATTTTAAAGAAAAATAGGTTCTGTTGGGGTATCAATTACTTAGGACAAGTAGCAACAGCTTACTTATAACCAATATGAATGATTTGCAAAGAAAAACAAATAGAGATATAACACACACCAACATTTTTTAATCAATATTGTATTAAGCGAAAATCAAATAATAAAGACTGTCGCCAATTTACAATTTCAATTGCAACGTGAAGTACGTGACTGTGGTGAAACAGTGACATGTGTTGAATGGTGATAAATATAGTCCACTATATACAAAACAATTGTGCAAAAAATGGCGAGGGGGAGGGAGAAAGCTTTCAAAAAATGTCCTTATCATTAGCACATATGCTTAATGATTTAATGATGAATGGGACTGTGATCGTAATCGTTATGTAGACATATATAACACGCCAACGTTTCGACCCTGTGTATCGCGCAAATGTGAAAATGCGTCAAGGCAGGTCTTCCTCAGGGCAGGAGGGGGGAGAGATGGCAGCCTAAGGATTGATTTAAAGAATAGAGTCAGGTGTGTGTTATACACAGAAGTGTGAGTTCACTGTATGGCTTTCAAGTCATTAAGCGTACCCTAAAGAAGATTCCTAGGTAGCCCTGCGAATAATAATTTCTTGGCCAGGTATGGGTTGGAGAATAAGGATCTCCATCAGCTGGGATGGAGCCTATGGGAAAGTGAAGAACTGAATCAGTAACTGACAACAGTTCTATTGTTGATTATACAACATGAGTCTTGGAGGGCTGTGACATACCTCAAAGATATACTGTATTTGACTCCCACCCATCGGTTGGAGTAGTATTTGTGCCAATTTGGGACCCAGGCCCTATTATGGAAGTGGGCCCAGAGGCAAACATGCCTTTAGGGGGTGCACCGAAAGTGAGTCACAAAAAGGTGTCACACTTTCAGTGTGCTTCCTAAAGGCAGTCATCCGGAGGGGAGAAAGGGGGTCCCATGGACCACCCAGTAATTCCCTTGCAGGTGAGTGACATCACCGCACCCACCTGCAAGAGGATCTCTCTCTCCTCTCGGAAGTGCAGTCGGTTGCCACCTGCACAGTGAAACACACAACGGTTTTCAAGCAGCCATTCCATATGTCACTTGAATGCCTTGCCCCCCAAGGCAGAGCTACTTGTGGCTGCCCTGAGGGCAGGGCATTCACCCTAATAGGGTGCACCTTCCCTGTTTGTGCCAGGCGCACCTGTTTAGGTGTGCCGTGGTGTAAACAGGCAAAGTGCCCCAAAATGTATCCTATCCTATTTGTAACCTATCTTATGTTGACTATTAGATAGTAAGGGAGTGCACCAACCAAGCGTGCAATACATTGTATGGGGCACTATGAAAAGAATAGTGCAAGATCATTATACTGTCTGCAGAATACAATGCGACTAAAACCTTATTCCCATGGTAGGATATTCGGATACAAGCTATCATCTCCAACTATGTCATTTTGTAAGTTTTGTGGAAAGCACTAGGTAAGGATACAGATTTGGTGTTAGACTCAGGGAGAGGACTAGGCTCAGGGTTAGGGGTTGTTTAAGGGCTTACATTACGTCTGAGGCCAGGTTTAGCTTTACATTAGGGATAGGGCAAGGTTAGGGCTGGGTATGCTCTTATATATTTATAATGGCACGTAGTTTACAATTGCGTTATCTGATCATGTATCGTTTGTATATGCCAAAAACAATAAAATGTCATATCATATTAGCGAATACCTTATCTCCATAAACTACATATGCCAGACAACAAACAATTTACCGGTGAGTGATATTTTGGGAATTGTATATAGGCATAACAATATTCTGGCAGTCAACATTTTGCAATATTATCAACATAACCTACGAGTACATTGTCAGAGATGCTTGAAACATAGTTTTGGGACAATTTCGAAAAAATTCTTCTCTAAAGTCAAACAAATGTAGACACCCTAAAATTGAGTAGATTTAGAGCAATCTCATTTAGAGAAGTGTGGCTCAATGGTTAGAGCAGGCAGAGTGGAGAAGTGTGGCTCAATGGTTAGAGCAGGCGGACCTCGATGCAGAAACTCTGTCCAGGGACCAGGGTTCGATTCCCGCCTCGGCGGGTCTCGGGCTCATTAATTCCCCTGACCGGATATTCTCGCCTCAGTGCCTATTCTGATCATGGGTCCCACGCTGCAACTCTGGGCAATAGCTTGCTTAGGCTCCACAACGGCCCCCACAACGCGAGGGATGCCTGGTCTGCACCATGGGGGTGCCCAGGAGTGGACACTTCACAGGGAAAGCCAGGAAGGGTTCCACAGCGGTATTCGTACAAGCGCCGGGAAACCCACTGCGGGTAGCTGTGATCTATACAAGTACAAGAACATTTACATTTATATTGTTTATGCTTGAGTGCATTGGAACTGCGTAACTACATTGTAACAGAAGGTCTGGAGAGGAATGCCACAGCAGATGGAATCCAGAAGCCTGGTGTATAATGACAGAGTAGATTGTAATCAGAAGGTCTGCAGAGTAATTACAATGTAGGTTGTAACTATTAGTCCTGGTAAGTACTGCTGCTGCAGTCAATGTATCTAAAAAACGCATTCTTCCATATTCTTAAAAACTCTCCTTGCCTTGATATGAGGACTGTATAATTTTGATATTTAAAGGACTTCAAGCAAGAGAGGTAGAAAAAGAAGGGGCAAACTACTACTGAGATATTCAGTTCCAGTTGTCCTTATCCTTAGACTAATTTACCTAAAGCATGAGTTAACACGATAAATTATTGCACAGAAGTCCAGCCTCTACCTCCTCCTTCGGCATGAAATATTTCAACAACCATCTAACTCTTTACCAAATACACACCTTCTCATTATAAGTTTACACCTTTGAATCACTGAATCCTTGGTAGTCACTGACTGCTGAGATCTGTCTTTATTTTATTTCTTTGCTGACACATCCTTAAAATTCTATCAATTTATTTCTTCCACTACTGTTTTGCCAATTCCAGCTCCTGATGGACATGAAGGCCACGATTTGCAAATGTTTTACTTTAGCTACGCTCTACTTTTCCCACTCAACATGTTCAGGAGGGATTTACTATACAACGAAAATTGTGATTTACATTGGATAGTAACCCAAAGTTTTGCATAGTTGAGCAATGCACTTACCTGTGTTACCCTTGCATCGAGGGGGCTTTGCATGGATTTGCACCAACATTCTATGCTTCCTTGTGGGAGGCACAATGAAAAGAAATGTTTTCAATTCTAATATTTCCTACTTTGCAAGTGTGCTGCATTGTATAGCCCACACACAAAGTGGCAAAAGCCTTAAAGCATAAGTTTTGTACTGGGAGGGACACCTTCCAATACAAAACCTATGCCTTGTTATGATCACTTTGTTTTTAAAAGCAGAGCTCTTTTCATTTTGATATGAAAATATGTTGATTGATCATGCAACAAGAGAATAACTGTGATTCCATGTAATGCCCATTTCTGGCAGGTTCTTTGGGCATATTACCAAGGGCCTTATCGCCGCTTTAGCTGGAATTTTTCCAGCTAAAGCGGCGATAATTTTATCGCCCTATTACCTAGCTGTCGCTAACACCAGTTAGCGACAGCTGATAGGCGATAGCGGGCATTTAGGGGCCCACTTTGCATGTCAGCGATAATTATCGCTAATGACACGCAAAGTGGGTGTGCCAAGATGTTAGCGACTGGAAACAGTCGCTAACATCGCTATCCCCTATTACCAACTTTTGGAAATAATTGCGCTAAGCGCGATTATCTCCAAAAGCTAACCCCTGCCCAGAGCAGTTCTTAGCCATGTTATCCAATGGTAGGTGGATAACATGGCTAAGAGCATTTGCTCGGTAATGCATGAATATCGCTGACTTTTCAGCGATATTCATGCATTGCGGCCGATTTTTATCGCTTAGGAGATAAACCTTGCTAATATCAAGGCTCCTAAGCGATAAAAATAGGCGAAGCTCGGCGATATGATTTTGGCCGCTAACCAAGCTTAGCGATATTTTTCGCTTATGCTTGGTAATATGCCCCCTTATTCTTCTGTCTTCAGATGTGTCATGGCCTGGTGATAATCCAGTTTATGTAAAACACATTCACAATATTTAAATATCTGTTGATTGTTTAATTTAGAAATGTTCAACCTGTAGCTGAAAGAGCCCTTGAGCATGCTAGCATTATTGTTTACTTTAGGAGCTATTCCGGGGATGTGGTAAGCACTAATACCATTCCCTTTTAAATTCTATTCTGTCCATTATATGTCTTTCCCAACTTTTCTCTTCATTTTTTCAGACTCTTCCATCTTTTTGGAAAGCATGAAGTATTTAGATACCCACAGAAAAATTAGTATCATGTCTGCATACTATTTAGGCTAACCAATTATATGGTTTTCAGTTATGGATGCTACCATAAATAACACCATGGACGCTTTGGTTTATAGTCCTGGATGTTTTATATGTGCAAACATGCTAGAAATATCTGCCCCTATTTATTTTGCAATGCTTCTCATCCCAGATTTGTTTTCAAAACATAAGAAAAGATCGATGCTCAGACATGGGCGATTGAGATCAGGATGGGCGTGGCTCTACCTTCAACCTTCACTGGAGAAGGCTCTGCCAGGGCCCTGTGAGACTCTGGTTAAGCTGCTAGCCTTCACTGACTGGTGCTAGGAAGTGTTTGTTCTGAAACAGAGACATTCTACTTGACCTTATTCCTGGAATAGCAGGCACGCTGTTCCAGACAGAACAGAGCAGGTATGTGCAGCACCTCTGAAACTGGAAGAGTCGGCATATTATTGACTGATTCTGCTAGAAATAGGGGAGTGCCTGAGATAGCACAGTGAGGGTGGTAAAGCTGAAAAATCCAATTATCATTTGTTTTCACTGTTCATAACCTGCTTCACTTCTTTATTTTTTATCTTCTCTGATATTTCCATTCATATTATGTGCACTAGATTAGGAATTGTAAAATATATGTTTTAAAATGATTATTCCCTTTCTTGATATCCTTGAGTGTGTTATTCATTTACAAAAGAGGATTAGGAGTTCACTGTGGCCCATAACCTATTTTATGGGATTGATCATGGCCAGGAAACACTCCTTGCACAGAACTGCTCAGTAGGTTCTATCAGGGTTGCAGTCCGATCGGATTTCTAATTTGTATTGGTGCATTGACTGGGGCCTTGCACCATGTGGCTAGAAATCACAAACCTGTGGTTCTAGGGCTGGGCCCCAGATTATATCAGCTTCAGACAGTGCAGACACAATGCATTGTGGCTCAAGGGTATCTGCGATGGCGCATGGCTGCCCAAAGTGCATCAGTGCAGGAAAAAAGCAGAACATCTCAGTAGATATATTCTGCTCTCTCCCTTTCACGCAGTGCAGTGCAGCACATTTACTTATTTCCCCTATGATCAATCAGGGACGGAGTATTCTTTCCATCGGGCCTGTTATATCCTATTGTCAGACCCTCAGCTGTGGCACTGCCTCTGGTAGCGGGGCTGTTCCCTTCTGCTGTAAGGGTACTCGAGGGCAGAAGCAGTTACGGTTAGAGGTGAAATTATGAGGCGGATGAGATCAATGGAGGTCCTGGGCCTACAACATGGTTCATAGACTTGGATCCCAGCTAGAGGGGACTCCTGCAGCCTGAAATCTAACCATGACCGGTGGTGACTGCAGCCAGACATCTAACCATGGCAGGTGGTGACTGCAGACAGACATCTAACCATGGCCGGTGGTGACTGCAGCCAGACATCTGACCATGGCAGGTGGTGACTGCAGCCAGACATCTAAGCATGGCATGTGGTGAGTGCAGCCTGACATCTAACCATGGCAGGTGATGACTGCAGCCAGACATCTAACCATGGCAGGTGGTGAATGCAGCCAGACATCTAAACATGGCAGGTGGTGACTGCAGCCAGACGTCTAAACATGGCAGGTGGTGACTGCAGCCAGACATCTGACCATGGCAGGTGGTGACTGCAGCCAGACATCGAACCATGGCATGTGGTGACTGCAGCCAGACATCAAACCATGGCCGGTGGTGAGTGCAGCCTGACATCTAGCTGTGGCAGGTGGTGACTGCTGCCAGACATCTAACCATGGCAGGTGATGACTGCAGCCAGACATCTAACCATGGCAGGTGGTGACTGCAGCCAGACATCTAAACATGGCAGGTGGTGACTGCAGCCAGACGTCTAAACATGGCAGGTGGTGACTGCAGCCAGACATCTGACCATGGCAGGTGGTGACTGCAGCCAGACATCGAACCATGGCAGGTGGTGACTGCAGCCAGACATCGAACCATGGCCGGTGGTGACTGCAGCCAGACATCTAACCATGGCATGTGGTGACTGCAGACAGACATTTAACCATGACCGGTGGTGACTGCAGCCCAACATCTAACCATGGCAGGTGGTGACTGCAGCCAGACATCTGACCATGGCAGGTGGTGACTGCAGCCAGACATTTAACCATGACTGGTGGTGACTGCAGACAGACATCTGACCATGGCAGGTGGTGACTGCAGACAGACATCTAACCATGGCAGGTGGTGACTGCAGCCAGACATCGAACCATGGCAGGTGGCGACTGCAGCCAGACATCGAACCATGGCAGGTGGTGACTGCAGCCTGAAATCTAACCATGACCGGTGGTGACTGCAGCCAGACATCTAACCATGGCCGGTGGTGACTGCAGACAGACATCGAACCATGGCCGGTGGTGACTGCAGCCAGACATCTAACCATGGCCGGTGGTGACTGCAGACAGACATCGAACCATGGCCGGTGGTGACTGCAGCCAGACATCTGACCATGGCAGGTGGTGACTGCAGCCAGACATCTGACCATGGCAGGTGGTGACTGCAGCCAGACATCTAAGCATGGCATGTGGTGACTGCAGCCAGACATCTAACCATGGCAGGTGATGACTGCAGCCAGACATCTAACCATGGCAGGTGGTGACTGCAGCCAGACATCTAGCCATGGCAGGTGGTGACTGCAGCCAGACATCGAACCATGGCAGGTGGTGACTGCAGCCAGACATCGAACCATGGCAGGTGGTGACTGCAGCCAGACATCTAACCATGGCAGGTGGTGACTGCAGCCAGACATCGAACCATGGCAGGTGGTGACTGCAGCCAGACATCGAACCATGGCCGGTGGTGACTGCAGCCAGACATCTAACCATGGCATGTGGTGACTGCAGACATACATTTAACCATGACCGGTGGTGACTGCAGCCCAACATCTAACCATGGCAGGTGGTGACTGCAGCCAGACATCTGACCATGGCATGTGGTGACTGCAGCCAGACATTTAACCATGACTGGTGGTGACTGCAGACAGAAATATGACCATGGCAGGTGGTGACTGCAGCCAGACATCTGACCATAGCATGTGGTGACTGCAGCCCGTCTTCTAACCATGGCAGGTGGTGACTGCAGCCAAACATCTAACCATGACATGTGGTGACTGCAGCCAGACATCGAACCATGACCGGTGGTGACTGCAGACAGACATCTGACCATGGCATGTGGTGACTGCAGCCAGACATCTGACCATGGCAGGTGGTGACTGCAGCCAGACATTTAACCATGGCAGGTGGTGACTGCAGACAGACATCGAACCATGGCCGGTGGTGACTGCAGCCAGACATCTGACCATGGCAGGTGGTGACTGCAGCCAGACATTTAACCATGGCAGGTGGTGACTGCAGACAGACATCGAACCATGACCGGTGGTGACTGCAGCCAGACATCTAACCATGACCGGTGGTGACTGCAGACAGACATCTAACCATGACCGGTGGTGACTGCAGACAGACATCGAACCATGGCCGGTGGTGACTGCAGACAGACATCGAACCATGGCCGGTGGTGACTGCAGCCAGGCATCTGACCATGGCAGGTGGTGACTGCAGACAGACATCGAACCATGGCCTGTGGTGACTGCAGCCAGACATCGAACCATGGCCGGTGGTGACTGCAGCCAGACATCTGACCATGGCAGGTGGTGACTGCAGACAGACATCGAACCATGGCAGGTGGTGACTGCAGCCAGACATCAAACCATGGCAGGTGGTGACCGCAGACAGACATTTAACCATGACCGGTGGTGACTGCAGCCAGACATCGAACCATGGCAGGTGGTGACTACAGCCAGACATCTAACCATGGCAGGTGGTGACTGCAGACAGACATCGAACCATGGCCGGTGGTGACTGCAGCCAGACATCTGACCATGGCAGGTGGTGACTGCAGCCAGACATTTAACCATACAACTCCAGTGTATCCACTGGATATTACACTTAAAAATTAAACTGGAATAAATCCCGGGAAGGGACACTTCCATCATCTCCAGAAGCATTGCGTTGGCACCAACACACGACCATTGTTTACTAATGAATGTGGTTGTCTGTGATAATTGTCAGGAGTTGATGTTTAGTTGTGAACTGATGAGTAGATGTTATTTATACCTCTGTTCTTAACTTTTTTTGCTTGAATTTATTTCTCTGTATATGTCTCCCCAGATTTTTCATTTTTTCATTTGATGCTTCATCACTAAATATAATTCTCTTTGAATACAATTTTACTTCCTTCGTTCCTTCCCGGGATTTATCCCAGTTTAACTTTTAAGTGTGATATCCAGTGGATACACTGGAGTGAGATAATTGAGTACTACTCCTAACTTAGGTTCATTGTTCCCTAAATCAAGTCCCTTGTAGCTTATTCTGACCTTAATCATCTAGTGCCCAAGCCTACAAGGGTGTATTGGGTTTCCCCTGCTTTAATCAAGACATTTAACCATGGCAGGTGGTGACTGCAGACAGACATCTGACCATGGCAGGTGGTGACTGCAGCCAGACATCTGACCATGGCAGGTGGTGACTGCAGACAGACATCAAACCATGACCGGTGGTGACTGCAGACAGACATCTGACCATGGCAGGTGGTGACTGCAGCCAGACATCTAACCATGGCAGGTGGTGACTGCAGCCAGACATCTGACCATGGCAGGTGGTGACTGCAGACAGACATCTAACCATGACCTGTGGTGACTGCAGACAGACATCTGAACAAGGCAGGTGGTGACTGCAGTCAGACATCTGACCATGGCAGGTGGTGACTGCAGCCAGACATCTAGCCATGGCAGGTGGTGACTGCAGCCAGACATCTGACCATGACAGGTGGTGACTGCAGCCAGACATCGAACCATGGCCGGTGGTGACTGCAGCCAGACATCTAACCATGACCTGTGGTGACTGCAGACAGACATCTGACCATGGCAGGTGGTGACTGCAGCCAGACATCTGACCATGGCAGGTGGTGACTGCAGCCAGACATCTAGCCATGGCAGGTGGTGACTGCAGCCAGACATCTGACCATGACAGGTGGTGACTGCAGCCAGACATCGAACCATGGCCGGTGGTGACTGCAGCCAGACATCTAACCATGGCAGGTGGTGACTGCAGCCAGACATCTGACCATGGCAGGTGGTGACTGCAGACAGACATCTAACCATGGCAGGTGGTGACTGCAGCCAGACATCGAACCATGGCCGGTGGTGACTGCAGCCAGACATATGACCATGGCAGGTGGTGACTGTGGCCAGACATCTAACCATGGCAGTTGGTGACTGCAGCCAGACATCTGACCATGGCAGGTGGTGACTGCAGACAGATATCTAACCATGGCAGGTGGTGACTGCAGACAGACATCTGACCATGGCAGGTGGTGACCACAGCCAGACATCTAACCATGGCAGGTGGTGACTGCAGCCAGACATCTGACCATGGCAGGTGGTGACTGCAGACAGACATCCAACCATGACCGGTGGTGACTGCAGACAGACATCTGACCATGGCAGGTGGTGACTGCAGCCAGACATCTAACCATGGCAGGTGGTGACGGCAGACAGACATCTGACCATGGCAGGTGGTGACTGCAGACAGACATCTAACCATGACCGGTGGTGACTGCAGACAGACATCTGACCATGGCAGGTGGTGACTGCGGCCAGACATCGAACCATGGCAGGTGGTGACTGCAGCCAGACATCTGACCATGGCAGGTGGTGACTGCAGACAGACATTTAACCATGACCGGTGGTGACTGCAGACAGACATCTGACCATGGCAGGGGGTGACTGCAGCCAGACATCTAACCATGGCAGGTGGTGACTGCAGCCAGACATCTAACCATGGCAGGTGGTGACTGCAGCCAGACATCTGACCATGGCAGGTGGTGACTGCAGACAGACATCTAACCATGACCGGTGGTGACTGCAGACAGACATCTGACCATGGCAGGTGGTGACTGCAGCCAGACATCGAACCATGGGAGGTGGTGACTGCAGCCAGACATCTAACCATGGCAGGTGGTGACTGCAGACAGACATTTAACCATGACCGGTGGTGACTGCAGACAGACATCTGAGCATGGCAGGTGGTGACTGCAGCCAGACATCTAACCATGGCAGGTGGTGACTGCAGCCAGACATCTGACCATGGCAGGTGGTGACTGCAGACAGTCATCTAACCATGACCGGTGGTGACTGCAGCCAGACATCTGACCATGGCAGGTGGTGACTGCAGCCAGACATCGAACCATGGCAGCTGGTGACTGCAGCCAGACATCTGACCATGGCAGGTGGTGACTGCAGACAGACATCTAACCATGGCATGTGGTGACTGCAGCCAGACATCTGACCATGGCAGGTGGTGACTGCAGCCAGACATCGAACCATGGCAGGTGGTGACTGCAGCCAGACATCAAACCATGGCAGGTGGTGACTGCAGACAGACATTTAACCATGACCGGTGGTGACTGCAGCCAGACATCGAACCATGGCAGGTGGTGACTGCAGCCAGACATCTAACCATGGCAGGTGGTGACTGCAGACAGACATCTAACCATGGCAGGTGGTGACTGCAGCCAGACATCGAACCATGGCAGGTGGTGACTGCAGCCAGACATCTAACCATGGCAGGTGGTGACTGCAGCCAGACATCTGACCATGGCAGGTGGTGACTGCAGCCAGACATCGAACTATGGCAGGTGGTGACTGCAGCCAGACAGCTGACCATGGCAGGTGGTGACTGCAGACAGACATCTAACCATGGCATGTGGTGACTGCAGCCAGACATCTGACCATGGCAGGTGGTGACTGCAGCCAGACATCGAACCATGGCAGGTGGTGACTGCAGCCAGACATCGAACCATGGCAGGTGGTGACTGCAGCCAGACATCTGACCATGGCAGGTGGTGACTGCAGACAGACATCTAACCATGGCAGGTGGTGACTGCAGACAGACATCGAACCATGGCAGGTGGTGACTGCAGCCAGACATCGAACCATGGCAGGTGGTGACTGCAGCCAGACATCGAACCATGGCAGGTGGTGACTGCAGCCAGACATCGAACCATGGCAGGTGGTGACTGCAGCCAGACATCGAACCATGGCAGGTGGTGACTGCAGCCAGACATCTGACCATGGCAGGTGGTGACTGCAGACAGACATCTAACCATGGCAGGTGGTGACTGCAGCCTGACATCTAGCTGTGGCAGGTGGTGACTGCAGCCAGACATCGAACCATGGCAGGTGGTGACTGCAGCCAGACATCTAACCATGGCATGTGGTGACTGCAGCCAGACATCTAACCATGGCATGTGGTGACTGCAGACAGACATCTCACCATGGCAGGTGGTGACTGCAGCCAGACATCTCACCATGGCAGGTGGTGACTGCAGCCAGACAACGAACCATGGCAGGTGGTGACTGCAGCTAGACATCTAACCATGGCCGGTGGTGACTGCAGCCAGACATCTAACTATGGCATGTGGTGACTGCTGTCAGACATCTAACCATGGCCGGTGGTGACTGCAGCCAGACATCTAACCATAGCATGTGGTCACTGCAACCAGACATCTCACCATGGCTGGTGGTGACTGCAGCCAGACATCTGACCATGGCAGGTGGTGACTGCAGACAGACATCTAACCATGACCGGTGGTGACTGCAGACAGACATCTGACCATGGCAGGTGGTGACTGCAGACAGACATCTAACCATGACCGGTGGTGACTGCAGACAGACATCTGACCATGGCAGGTGGTGAGTGCAGCCAGACATCTAACCATGGCCGGTGGTGACTGCAGCCAGACATCTAGCCATGGCAGGTGGTGACTGCAGACAGACATCTAGCCATGGCAGGTGGTGACTGCAGACAGCTCCTTCTCTGAAGTCATCTAACAGTGGGCTGAATTACCATAAATTATTACTGTTATCACTAGATTCAGACAATAATTATGTGCCAGCCTCCCACACTGAACTAATTGAATGTGCTGAAGCTCCAGTCAGCTCATCACGTTGTGATTGGTCAATTCCATGTAGCACAAGGGCACAATGCTGGTAGGCGAGCTAAACTAGTTTCTCCATTCTTGAAAGTCTAGTGGCATTTGGTCATAGGGTTGTTAAGATTAAACCTTGCCCGACTGTGCGTTACCAATACAGCTCCACTGCCTTGGAACTAATGTTAATGTTAAACTTTGCATTGCTTGTCAGTGGAATCTTTGGACTTGGTGCAGCTACAAATAGCACCAAAGATAGGTCTGATCTCCTTGGACAGCGCACATTACAACCACATTGAAGTACCATTGACTCAGCCACAGACTCATCTGCAGACAGCGGTGCAAGTACCACCGGCTGCAGAGGAACTGGAAAAAGGTCTCCTGCACCAATCTTCACTTTTACAAAACTTTAGATTAGGGACTGTTGGAGAAAATTGTATTCAACAATTGTCTTTTGCTAGTGAACTAAATTGGAATTATCAACCTGCTGTTAATGAACAGCTATCTTTAAATTACTCGGTGTCAGCAGCTGCACAATTACTGTGCTGTGTCCATCTTCAGGGATCCTGTCTCCAGGGTCAATGAGGTGTTGCAAAGCTGGCTTATAAGAGAGTACAAGTTGAGAGGAGCACTGACGCCAATTTCTCCAAGGTGTAATTCTCACACAAGGCTGCCTTATTTATGTCATGCACAGCCACCTCTGCCTGTGTGCACTTTCAGAGCTTGTTTATCCACACACCACCCACCCTGCTGGATGCTGAGACTCGAATGGGGCTATAGGGGCATGGAAGGGTCATGAAGCCCACCCGGATGTGTAAATAACCCCGTAGGCTGCAGCCAACCAGGGAAATGCCAGAGTGACAGAAAGGCCAGTGAGGCCCTTTGGAATGACATATGAAAAGTGTGACTTGAGACTGTAAACTTTACCCGCAGTTGTCTTTTCTCAAAGGTAAGTGGAGCAGTGGCATTGTGCATGAACTAGGGAGTCAATTAGGGCAGAGGTTCAGGATCACAACATATGATAAGTTCAGGCTCAATAAACCTAATGAGCACTAATTTGCATAACCACCAGTTATCCCATCCCTTACCCGGATGTTTTAGGTCTGGCACTCCTGGAGCTCTGTTGGACACCCAACATATACCATCTGGATAAGCAGGTTTGTATTGTTTGAGCTGTTTTTATGCTGATATTGTGATGAAGCGGAGGGTTACACATCCTGCCAAGAAGTCCCATTCCCATTGTAGCAGGATCCGAATTGTAGTCACCCATATTTATTGTCACTCATCTCAGTCAGTGACCCTGGGCAGGCCTTCAGTCCAAATAACGATGGTGCAAGAACAAACATTGGTGCCCCTATAAAGATACCAGCCATATTTGAAGAGCATGAAGTACACACCAAGGAGTGCCATGGCACTACTGACATATACCAGATGTATTGTTATATAACTCAATGGGACTCATTTTATTTACTTTGGAAGGATGAAAATCAGAGTGGGGGGGGGGGGCAGGATTTAACTCCACATCCATGAGGTCAAGCACAGATACCTGCAGTGGATGCTTTAATCAGCGTAGACACCAGACAGCTAAAGATTCAGATGCAACAGTGACTCGAATGTGCTTAGGGCCAGCACTAGTTTTCTATGAGCACTGTGATCGCCTATTAAGACACATGCTCTGGCTTGATGGGAACTGATAAATGGATCAAATGCAGGACCATCATCAGCCTTGATAAAGCCAATAGATAAGAGATATGAGTGTGTGTTGTATGTCAAGCTGCTGTTCAGCCAAAGAGAGGACTTTCTCCTGTCAGAAGTCTCACAGCCATGCCTTCCACTGCACCCTCCTAAGGAGGGACAGTACAAGCTGGTAAGAAGTGCGAGAAGCTGCCCGCCCTTCTCTGGAGGGACACATCACTGTACTATAAGTGGGGCAGAGCCAGGACTTCTCAGCATTACTACTTACCTTAAATAGGGCAGTACCAACACTTCCTAGCAGGGCTGCTCGAAGTTATTTTCGAGGCTAGAGGCACTGATTAAGAAGGCTACTGAATTTTATTGGGGCAGTGAAGGCGCATGTTAGCAGGGCATCTGAGCAATGAATGGGACAGTTTCAGCTCTAACAATTGACGTATTTTAATCAGAACATGCAATCAGGTTTTATTTTCTTTCTTAATGAATTCACACCACCCCTCAGCATTGCTTTTATAATTTTATTAGGACATTACTGGCGCTTTCAAATAAGCATTTGCAATGCAATAGGTCTCGCATTTGCGAGAGTTGGAGCTATTGGCATTGTAAATGACAATGCCTTTTATTCATTTGTTTTGAAAACCTACAAGCGGTGCATAAACACGCACTTTGTACATATAGTCCTTGCTTACGAGAAGCAAGGCTTGCAGTAAAGGAGACTGCCAGCCTTGCTTCTCATAAGCCAGGACTACAAGTACACCGTGCTTGTTTAGGCACAGCTTGCAGGTTTTCAAACACATAAATAAAAGGCATTGTCATTTACAATGCCAATAGCTCAAACTCTCGCAAATGTGAGACCTATTGCATTGCAAATGCTTGTTCGTAATTCTTCCCGTGGTACAAAGTTAATTGATCAGCTTGTCCTTTCTTTTGCCATCAAAAGTGCCTGCAGCCACCCCAATGCTTACATTTGATAGCTGTAAATTCAGTGCTTAATTTGAGCTGGTGGTTGCAGGCGGAGCCTACCAGCACTCATTTTTTGGAACCAGCACATACTTTTCCTCATAAGACTTTTACCCAGGGCAAGAGAGAGAAACACAGGAAATGAAGAAAGGAGGAGGAAGACAGTCTATAAAAACAGTAACAAATTGAGAAAGCAGGGATGAAAGTGGGCTTCTAAGAAAAACACTTTTGGCACTAGTGCTTATTATTTTAAAAATGAGGCACTATGTATATTCATGTATTCTAATAGTTGTCTAATACTTGTTTGGATGAAGCTAAAATGCTGTTTGGTGGGGGATGCAAATGAATGTGAAGAGTAGGTATGGCTTAAGACACATAGTATAGGCATTATCTGTCACTGAATGTAAAATGTCTGTGTGTGTCAGGTAGTTCAGAATGAAATTCTAGTTCTACTGTTACAATTGGAATCTACTATTTCTTGCGATGTCATGTGAGTTTTTTGACATATGACTGTGTGAGTCAGTGAGAGAGCTCAATGGACAAATGCATCCATATAATGCTGAGTGTGTCTCCATCAGGAGGTCCACACAGCCTTTCATCGATATTTGAAATGATTAACAGCAGTAATGAGCGCCTAGAGAGGTGGGGCCTCATTTATGAGGCTGTGCGTCACTTTTACGCCACCGGTGCGTCACTTTTTGTGACGCACCAGTGGTGTAAAAAATGCGCCTTGTTGCGCCATATTTACAAAGTGACGCATCTAGGTAGATGCGTCACTTTGTAAACCCCTGCCCCACATTATACCTGCGCCAGGTATAATGTATGCAAAGGGGGCGTATTGACGCAAGGAAGGGTCGTTGAAGTGACGCAGTGAAATCTATGAGATTTCGCTGCGTCACTTTTAGGACGCCGTTGCGTCAAAATCTTGCGCCTGTCTCACAGCAGGCGTAAGACTGACGCAGACCCTTTCAAATGGGGCTTGCCACCAAATATAAAATGAAATAGTTAATGCGTTTAGTGCAAACTTCATTTTTAGATAGTTTTGACAATCCTGCCTCGGTTCCACAACTCACAAATGCCTAGTATGTTTTTTTTTTTTTTTAGTCCATATTTTTTATGCGCTGGTCTACTTTTATTTGTAAATGATGAGGAAAAGTCCCCTTTTAATGATTGGTGCGCTTTTTTTTTTTTTTTAAACTGTTGTTCGTATTTCGAAAAGGGTATTTTTCTGAAGACCATCCTCAGCGGCCGCAACGAAAGCTAACTCTGCAGACTGTCAGCCCACTTAGTCGCAGCGCTGGGAAGCTTCATTGGTATGCAAATGAGCTCGCTCCCGTGTAGCAGGGAGCTGCTGCTGTCACCCTGGCTGGAGGTACTCAGAAGGCAGGGGTGGCGCAGTGATCAGGCAAGCCTCCGCTGGGGGCCTTCAAGCTTAGTAAAAAAAATGATGTATGAGACAGGGCCTCCTTTGGAACACGAAGGGTACATGACAGACAGGATAATATGGGAGGAAACGCTGTCGTCATAATTGAGACGGATGCTCGTACCCTGTCTCTTTGTTATTGTTAGCAGCCTGGCCTGAAATGAGAGCTTTCTTATGAGGCACTTAGGGGTAGATTTACAAGCCCCTTGCGCCTCTTCTATGCTGCCGTTGCGTCACTTTTGTCACGCAGCGGCGGCGCAAAAGATGAGCCATGGTGCAGGGTATTTACAACCTGACGCATCTCCCAGATGAATCACGTTGTAAAGCCCTGCGCCAGAAGAGGCGTACCATCGCAGGGGGAGGCGTTCCGGCGCAGGAACGCCTCCCAAAAGTGGCTGAGTGAAATCTACAAGATTTTACCGAGTCACTTTTGGGCCCATGCTGCGTCAAAACCCTGCGCCTGCTTGATGCAGGTGTAAGGATTGACGCAGCATTGTGTAGATTGGGTCCCCCTGATCATTGTTGGAGCTGCGTCGCGCCTGTGACGCAAATCCAGAAATGCTCCGCTTTTACGGCACAGATGCGTGATGCATCTGTGCAGTTTTTCCCCACAATGTGGCGCATCAAGGGTGGGGATGTGCCAGTAATTGTAAATCTGCCCCTTAATTTTGTGGCAGGTTGTGTATGTTAGACACTCTGTCCTCGGTGGCAGCTTTCCATCCAAGGTGCGCCGCTGACAGCAGCTCCAGAGACCCCTTTTGTGGGCTATTTAATTTGCAGTGTGAAAATTCCTGCAGCTTTCACATGCAGCTTCCCCAGGAATGGCAGTGTTCCCATAATTGTGTCGCTCTGCGTTGTGACAAATGTAAAAAAAAAAACAAGTCGTAATCTGCCAATAGCTACACACATGGGTACATGCACATGAAGAACATATGGCCTTCAGCCTTGCCTTGCTTCATTACAAAGCATACAAGTACCCTGCCAGTCGTATCCCTAGTCTGGTCTGGTGGCTCAGTGGACTAATGCGTCCACTGCAGGGGCCTGTGTCCGACCTCGTGGTTGCAGGTTCAAATCTGGGTGTGTGCACTCAGCCTTTCATCCATCTGAGGTCGATAAAATGAGAACCATTCAGTTGGGTGACAATAAACATCTGTTATTCAGCGCCAAGAGGCCTACGTGTGAACGTGCGCTTTACATGGTATGTTGCTTTGTTATCTCTTCAGGGAAAGCGATGGAAGGGAAACATATAAGTTTCCAGCTGCCTGCACATAGGTGTACCTGTTCTTCCATTTCTTTACTCATTAAGCACTAATGCAGATGGAGTTCGGCTTCTTTGTGTTTGTAAAACGAAATGGCTCGCTGAGCAAGCAATGCCTTAATACCCCTAAATTTAATTTAGTATTTAGGTGATTCCCTGACACCAGGAATTTTGATTTGTCTGCATAAAGAAGAAAGAAGGACAAAGAAGAGCCCACAACACCAGAACAGATGAGCAGAGACTGACTTGGTGCAATCCATGCCAGCCTGCCTGTTGTCCCTGACAATTGCAAGGACTTGGCCCATCCTGAAAGTTGTGCCACCTACCAAAGCTGTGGAAGAGTGACCCGCAACTTTACCTGGCCAGCAAAATCTACCAGAGATCAGAGGAGCGGCTCACCTGCAGTTTGCAGGCACCAAAGGACCTAAATGAGAGCCTCTGCCAGTGCCCCTCCCCCGGATGAAACAGCACTGCGCAGGAGCCCCCGGGCCCAGTTGATGTCAACAGACAGAGCCTCTTAGGCATAAAGACCCTCAAGAGATGACCCCCCCCCCCTTGGGTTTCACCGTACTGGCACCCCATTACTCACCTGCAACCTGTCTTGCCAGACAGCAGGAACCACAAGAGGCTCGGACTGTGAAACCCCGACACCAAGAAGCGCTACTGCACTTCAGCCCACAGCCCGAGGAAAAGTGGCCCAACAGTGCCAATGGGATTCTGAGAGCTTCAGGAGCTGAGCTCACATTTGGTTTTGGCTAGAACGGTCCTCCAATCCTCACCAGCAGCGAAAAACTGTGATCTCACCCAATGCAATTGTATTTCTGTATGCTTCCAAAACAGTGATATCTCAAAGCAAAGTACTTATCCCATTATGACGTTGTTGGTGTTAAAAGTATATATAAAATGTGTTATTTTAAAAAATTGGTGTGGATGTCCTTTTCAAGTATGTCCCTCATTTATTGACTATGTGTACAACACATGTCTAGGACTCCTTGATAAGCCTAGGGCTGCTCACCCACACTACCACAAAAAGAGCACCTTGGGATTTTTAAAACAAACCTTGTCCACTCATAAGTGATACCTGGACTTTCTACCCAACGTACCTCTTTTTGGTATATTGTATAAAGAACCAGTTTCATACATTACCACAATCTTTCCCTAAAATATTTTCTCAACAACTTTTTCCATCATTTCAGTTGCGTTGTGTTGAGCAAGTCACTCTTTTAGTTAATGACCTAAAACATTTAGAAATACGGGCCTTATTTATGAGGCTGTGCGTCACTTTTACGCCACCGGTGCGTCACTTTTTGTGACGCACCAGTGGCGTACAAAATGCACCTTGTTGCGCCATATTTACAAAGTGACGCATTTAGGTAGATGCGTCACTTTGTAAACCCCTGCGCCACATTATACCTGCGCCAGGTATAATGTATGCAAGGGGGGCGTATTGTGGCAAGGAAGGGTCGTAAAAGTGACGCAGTGAAATCTATGAGATTTCACTGCGTCACTTTTAGGACGCCGTTGCGTCAAAATCTTGCGCCTGCCTCATAACAGGCGTAAGACTGACGCAGGCCCTTTCACATTGGGCAAGCCCAATGTGAAAGGACGCATTGCTGGAGTTGTGTCACTTTTGTGACACACTCCAGCAATGCGTCACTTTTGCACTTACAGATACGTCAGAAATACTGACATATCTGTAACTCCTTGCGACATGATGCGTCATACATTAAATATGACGCATCAGGAATGTCGCAAGGAGTGCGCAGTGAGAAGTGACGCATCGCTGCTTTCATGCAGCGATGCGTCATTTCTCATAAATGAGGTCCACTTTTATGAGAACCCCTTAACTCCTTTAAATGACGAAAACACTGTACAAGAAAATAACCTCCGGTCAATCAGCTGGAACACCTTCGCTATAATTGATCTTGCAGACTCCTCACAAATCATCTCAAAAATTAAATCTGGTTCGTCACTTGACCCCTGCCCCCCTTCATTGATCCACGCAATTAAAGACGAGGTAAATCCTGTGATCAACGCCATTATTAATGCATCACTCCAATCCGGAAATATTCCCATTACCTGGAAGACTGCAATAGTAAAACCACTGCAAAAAAAGACCCTACATGATCCCTCTGTCCTATCAAATCTGCGGCCCATCTCACAACTGCCCGCTATATGCAAATGTGCTGAAACCCTTGTTAATAAACAGCTCTCAACATTCCTGGAAGCAAATAATATCTTACATCCAAATCAGGCAGGGTTCAGAGCAAACCACTCTACAGAATCAGCACTTCTGTCAACAACAGAAACCATAAAAGCTGCACTAGATCACGGTAGGAGGGCAGTTTTAATCCTACTTGATCTATCTGCAGCATTTGACACGGTGTCCCATGCCATGCTATTACATTGCCTTGTTGGGGCTGGCATAGGGGGCACCGTGTTAAAATGGTTTAAAAACTTTCTGTTGCATAGAAAACAGATAACTATGCTCGGACAGTTCCACTCGGAGGAGAAGGAGATTGGTTCAGGGGTGCCACAGGGCTCAAGCCTGAGCCCTACTCTGTTTAATCTTTACATGGCGCCCCTGATCAACCTCATTGCTTCCTATGATGTAAGCACTATAGCATACGCAGACGACACTGAATTGGTCCTGGTTCTGGACGATAATACAGATAAAGCAGAACCGGTTCTGAAAGAGTGTCTGACTGCTACTTTCAATTGGATGCATAATAACCATCTTAAATGTAACTCTGCCAAAACAGAGATTTTACCATTTGGGAAAAACAACCTCTTCTCCCCACACACCTGCTGGCCATCTGATGCGGTAGCCCCACCAAACACCATCAGTGCAACTCGAAACCTGGGAATAAAATTTGACGAGATGCTCTCTTTTAAGCAACAATCTAGAGAAGTGGCAGCCTTTTGTTTTAATATCATAAAAGGTCTCCGAATTTTTTTGGATTTCCTGCCTTTATCAGCCCGCCGCACAGTAGCACTTGCTTTAGTCACATCAAGAATTGACTACTGTAACAGTCTGCATGCAGGGGTGGCAAAATCCACCCTGCACAAATTACAGATGTTACAGAATTCGGTGGCGCGGCTGGTTCTAAGGTGGCCTAGAAAATCATCAGCATCGGCCGCCTTAGACACGTTGCACTGGCTTCCTATTCAGAAGCGCATATTGTTTAAAATCCTTGTGATCACTTTTAGAGCTTTTCACAAGCGTTGTCCAAAATATCTGTCCAACAAATTTCACAGATACCACCCCACCAGAGAACTCAGGTCAGCTACTGCCAATTTGATGACTGTCCCTAAGTTCAGACTCGCCACCAAGGGAGGAAAATCGTTGGCAGTCTTAGGAGCGAAAGCCTGGAACACACTCCCCGCCCATCTTCGCTCAATGACATCAGAGCAGATCTTTTAAAAATCCCTAAAAACATGGATCTACGGATTAGCCGAATCAGTGTGCAAATCACTTGTCTGATTATATAAAATGTTTCACAACCGGTCAAAACCTGCCAATTCACTAGTAATGAAATCGCAGCGCCAAGATGCTCCTTGGAGCGACAGCGCGCTTTACAAATACCTCAACATCAACATCAACATCCACACTGACTTTTCCTATGGGTTTTGTGGCTCTTTTTTGGAGAATCTTGTAACCTTCCAAACACTTTTCATGTTTTACTGATTCCCCCCGTTTTCCTGTGGTTTCTCAGCTTTGACCATGAGCCAGCTGCTTTTTATTTGTTTATCACTAAGAAAGTAGTTTTAGAAAACCAATTTTCTGAAGTCTCCCCCAAATAATCCATTGTTTTTAACAATTCAGCGAGGGGTTATTCGTATTCAGAATAGAATGGCGCACAACATGTAGTGGTTGAGTAGTCACACAAAGGTGGTTTTTGGTTGGTGCTGCTTGTACAGAGAGAACCCTAAAAACTCTGAAACCCAAGGGTGTAGGAACTAACCCTTATGTAAAATACAACAGCCAGTCAAGCGCACACAACAATTGTAAGGGTATAAGTGATCAAGGTAATGCGTTCAAGGATAAGGTCACACACGATGTTCTTTCTGTCTTAGTTTTTAATTGGTGTATGATTGGTACTCCTGTCCAGGAGACACCAACGAGAAAGAAAAACCAGACGACACGTGTTTCGTCAGTAAGGGCAGTTAACCCAATGACTTTTCAGGGCTGTAAGGGTGTGAGATATCGTTGTATCGGGGGACCGGTGATACTTCCAACCCGGTCCTGGTCGGGTTTAAGGGAAAAATAGCGTGTCCGCACCAAAGTAAAGGATTGACGGGTACGATGCTCATATTATTGACAAAGGCGGGTAATGCCTTTAGTTCAGCTCACGAGCGGCGGTTTGCCGGGTAGTCAGGAAGAAAGGTATTGCCGGAATCAGGAAACACCTGATTCTGCAGTACTATTTTTCTCCCCTCCATCTAATTCTGATCCAAATGGTGAGGCGTTACCGCACATATTGGAATGTGCCGGGTCCTTTCATGAGGGGTGTAGACCCCTCTGCAGACAGCTGTGGTGATTGACACAATCTCCACAGTCATTGCCTTCAATCTGCTGAGTGATGTCCACCTCATTAGACCACGTTTGCTTTTTTGTCCACTTTAGTAAAGACTCATGTTTTCAAATTGTAAATACATTTTAATGATCAGCTAACTTTTAATTACTTCGTCTCTGCACCTGTGCAGTTTCTGTGCTGTATTCATCTTTGCGAATCATGTCCCAAGGGAACGTGTGATGATGGAAACCAGCTTATATCAGGCTGAGTGTGAAGCAGGAACTCCGGGAGACTCTTCAGGAGGGAGAACCTTCCACACACCTGTACCTGCCTCACTTACTGCCTGTCCAGCCTCCTCTGGCTCCCTGAGTGCATCTGAGGCTGTTTCCCACCCCTCTGGGGCTGCAGGACATGAAATCCACTGGAGTCAGTCGGTGGACACCGCTGCCAACATCTGGCTTCAAAGACCCCGGCTCTGAGACCCCGTTCACTGGACGTGTGGCCCCCGCTGTGAAAAAAAAACCTGCTTTCATCTTCTTTCCAAGGTGAGTAGCCTAGATTACAGTACATAATGCAAGATTACAGGGAACTCATTTACATCCTCAGTGGTAAAGAATAACATGTGTGCTTAGAAGCTGGAGCCTCGTCAGGTCCCCAAACCCCAAATGCACAGCCGGAAATAAAGAATTGAGTGTCAGCAAAGTTATGATGCAATCTTCCTTGTTTAATCCATTTTAATCAATCCATTTTTCATGCTTTACGCATTTCAAGAATACATTCCAAGGTGTCGCTCAGGCTTTTCATCAAAATACAAGTAGATTCGCTGTTCTTCATAACTCCACGTGATAAATGTAAAACCCAATGCATTTCGGACACACTGCCCTTCCTCAGGGGTCCCTGTGAGACAAAACCACACGAGAACCGACGACACCCAGCACAGCATCAAACATACACCCAGCACAGCATCAAACATACACCCAGCCCAGCATCAAACATACACCCAGCGCAGCATCAAACATAGACCCAGCACAGCATCAAACATACACCCAGCACAGCATCAAACATACACCCAGCATAGCATCAAACATATTCAAACAAAATGCACGTGTTAATTCTCTCAGGAGAAAACATGTAATGCTGTGCTTAAGACATCTGTAATAATCAAGTATTATACGCCAGCACTTACAGATGTACTCGAACAAAGTGCGTGTGTTAATTCCCTCAGCAGAAAGCATTTAATCTTGTACTCACAACATCTGTAATAACCAATGTATATTATGGAGAAACTTTGCCCAGTTTGCCCTTCATCCTTTTATTGCTCTTTATTTCACTGTATTTCACATGAAACACAGGTAACCGTAGAAAAACCCGTTTCCCTAGCAAAGCTTTACTCAGGGGCACAAATGTAATGATTTCCAAGATCAAATCCCTTTTGCATGTGCTTGACCTGCATGTGATATTTTGCCCCAAGGGTGAATGCTGCATGGGAGTAAATCTGCTTATGGTTGGGGGTGGCCTTGATTTATTAATTTTGCTCCATTTCCTCCTCGTGCCAGAAACTGAATATGTGTGCAGTGGTAGCGTTCCAATAATTCAATGTGTCTTACAAAGCATGTTGAATATGTGTAAGGCTGCCCAGGTTGTTGTCCTGTACTGTATACAAGGCCCGTCTCACTCTGGGTTCTGTAATCTGGCACCGACTCGACCCCCTCCCCCCGCCCCCCAACACTCTCATGTCCTAGGAGAGGTCGGTAATACATTGAGGTCCTGATTACAAGTTGTGTGGAGGGAAGGAGTTGCCATAGTGAGCTATAATTTAACCGCTTGAATGAGTACCTCCTGTTCTGAGTTTCAGCTAGGAAATGAGGCATAACCACCAGAGTACATACGCTTAATTTGGTATGTTTTTACCTTTTATCCCCCGGCCTTTTCTCCCAATTAATGTCATTAGAAAACAGCGGGAGTGGAAATGATCACAAAACTCGGACTTCTGAGCAAGCACAGACTTCTGTTTACACAGGAATCAGAAATTAGCCAAGAATCAGGTGCACAATGTTTACTGTGAAGTGCTGCGCCCCCTTGAAAGCAGAACACTCCACATCAGATGAATAAAGTAGGTGAAAAAGAAATGAAGTCATTGAAAGTGACTTGGAGTGCTTTGTGCCAGGAAGGTGTTCACTATTGAAGGAATACAACATTAAGACTGTTCCCAGCTCAGGAGTTACCGAGGGAGTCATAGACAGCTCGCCCGTGGCAGTCAGAAAACAGCTCGTCAGTGGCAGTCAGAGACAGCTCGTCAGTGGCAGTCAGAAAACAGCTCGTCAGTGGCAGTCAGAGACAGCTCGTCAGTGGCAGTCAGAAAACAGCTCGTCAGTGGCAGTCAGAGACAGCTCGCCAGTGGCAGTCAGAAAACAGCTCGTCAGTGGCAGTCAGAGACAGCTCGTCAGTGGCAGTCAGAAACAGCTCGCCAGTGGCAGTCAGAAAACAGCTCACCAGTGGCAGTCAGAGACAGCTCACCAGTGGCAGTCAGAGACAGCTCACCAGTGGCAGTCAGAGACAGCTCACCAGTGGCAGTCAGAGACAGCTCACCATTGGCAGTCAGAAACAGCTCGCCAGTGGCAGTCAGAAACAGCTCACCAGTGGCAGTCAGAAACAGCTCGCCAGTGGCAGTCAGAAACAGCTCGCCAGTGGCAGTCAGAAACAGCTCGCCAGTGGCAGTCAGAGACAGCTCACCAGTGGCAGTCAGAGACAGCTCACCAGTGGCAGTCAGAGATAGCTCACCAGTGGCAGTCAGAGACAGCTAGCCAGTGGCAGTAAGAGACAGCTCACCAGTGGCAGTCAGAGATAGCTCGCCAGTGACAGTCAGAGACAGCTCACCAGTGGCAGTCAGAGATAGCTCACCAGTGGCAGTCAGAGACAGCTCACCAGTGGCAGTCAGAGATAGCTCACCAGTGGCAGTCAGAGACAGCTAGCCAGTGGCAGTAAGAGACAGCTCACCAGTGGCAGTCAGAGATAGCTCGCCAGTGACAGTCAGAGACAGCTCACCAGTGGCAGTCAGAGACAGCTCGTCAGTGGCAGTCAGAGACAGCTCGTCAGTGGCAGTCAGAGACAGCTCACCAGTGGCAGTCAGAGATATCAGGACAGTGGCAGCCAGAGACAGCAGGACAAGGGCAGTCAGATACAGCACTGGCAGGCAGAGACAGCTCACCAGTGGCAGTCAGAGACAACAGGACAGTGGCAGTCAGATACAGCACTGGCAGTCAGAGACAGCTCACCAGTGGCAGTCAGAGACAGCTCGCCAGTGGCAGTCAGAGACAGCTCACCAGTGGCAGTCAGAGACAGTTCTTCAGTGGAAGTCAGAGACAGTAGGACAGTGGCAGTCAGAGACAGCTCATCAGTGGCAGTCAGAGACAGCAGGACAGTGGAAGTCAGAGACAGTAGGACAGTGGAAGTCAGAGACAGCAGGACAGTGGAAGTCAGAGACAGCAGGATAGTGGCAGTCGGAGACAGCAGTGGCAGTTAGAGAAAGAAGGACAGCGGCAGTCAGAGACAGCTCGTCAGTGGCAGTCAGAGACAGCTCGTCAGTGGCAGTCAGAGACAGCTCACCAGTGGCAGTCAGAGATATCAGGACAGTGGCAGCCAGAGACAGCAGGACAAGGGCAGTCAGATACAGCACTGGCAGGCAGAGACAGCTCACCAGTGGCAGTCAGAGACAACAGGACAGTGGCAGTCAGATACAGCACTGGCAGTCAGAGACAGCTCACCAGTGGCAGTCAGAGACAGCTCGCCAGTGGCAGTCAGAGACAGCTCACCAGTGGCAGTCAGAGACAGTTCTTCAGTGGAAGTCAGAGACAGTAGGACAGTGGCAGTCAGAGACAGCTCATCAGTGGCAGTCAGAGACAGCAGGACAGTGAAAGTCAGAGACAGTAGGACAGTGGAAGTCAGAGACAGCAGGACAGTGGAAGTCAGAGACAGCAGGATAGTGGCAGTCGGAGACAGCAGTGGCAGTTAGAGAAAGAAGGACAGCGGCAGTCAGAGACAGCTGTGGCAGTCAGAGACAGCTAGCCAGAGCTGTTTGCAGTGAGGACAGAGACAAGCATGAAATTAGTGTTGTTGTGTTGGATTTTAGATTCCGGTTCCGATTCATGCCCTTATATAGATACAATTCGCGTTGCCCTTATATAGGCAAAGAAATCCAGTCCTTATTTAGGCATAGCCCATGCAGCCCAAATACAGGCATGGCTACTTCCATCCGTTCATTTACGTCACAATGATTTCCTGGAAAACCAGACTCTTAAGCCGTTAGGTACTTCCCCTTGCCTGAATATTGATTTCTCCAAGAACTCAGTTATTTTACAATGAACATCTATTCCTTAGGGGTTCATTCATGACGTTCATATGCCCGATTTTACGTCAAAGCTGGCATTCCTTAAACACCTTCAAGGTATAAATATACATTCAATTGCTATGGCAAAGCACGGTGTGGTTCGGTGCAGTTCGACTACCTACTTGCACGACACAGCTCACTACAGCAAGTGCCGAAGGAAGCCGACTCTCCAGCTGACGCACTGACAAGAAGCTGTCCTCCTCTGCTGAGATTCCAGCTCCAGTGTTTCTGACTCCCCTTCCGGGGTCCTGGGGGATTGAGTCCAGGGAAAGAGATACCAACCTCTCTCATTCTAAGGTATGGAGCTCATTAGAACCTAGAGAAACCTTTGGCAATTCTTGGCAATTCTAAACCTTTGCTAAAGATCACACTTACTTCTTCCCTCATACTAGACCTAGGTTAGGTACATTGGGGTAGGCATAGTTTAGAGGCACCAGTTGAGTATTTTAGTCTGTGTTATTTATGTATGTATTTTTATATGTCATAGCAACAGACAATGCTATTACAGTATTATTTTATATTACTGTTTAGGCTGTACGCATTATACTTTGCATTCTGTCTAACGATTGTAGCAATTCACCTCTCTTGCATGAAAAAGAAGACTGTTCAATAAACCCCTTTTATTGAAATGCCCGTCTCTCTATTTTCTGTGCAACTCTGTATCCTGGCTGATGAGGGCTGAAAGCCAGAAACCGGTCCTAGGATGCTTGTTTCCAGTCCAGGGAGGACCTGGCTTGGCAGTTGGGGCTGGACTGTTCCCATGGGGCACAGGGTCAAGACTGATTTGCATATGGCTGGGTTCAAACTGGAAAGGCGTGGTGAGCAAAAAAACGATGGATTTAGGCCCAGATCTCTGTACTGGGGTGAATGTATGATATTGTTCTGCATTCTGTCCATCCACTCTTGTTTTTGCATTTGTCACCCCGAGTGGTACGGGTATGCTCAGACGTGAGTCCCGTGCTCTCCATGCCACTGGAATCAAGCTATCCTGGCTGATGAGGACTGAAAGCCCGAAACCGGTCCTAGGATGCTTGTTTCCAGTCCAGGGAGGACCTGGCTTGGCAGTTCGGGCTGGACTGTTCCCATGGGACACAGGGTCAAGCCTGATTTGCATATGGCTGGGTTCAAAATGGAAATGCATGGTGAGCAAAAAAACGATCGATTTAGGCCCAGATCTCTGTACTGGGGTGAATGTATGACATTGTTCTGCATTCTGTCCATCAACTGTTGTTTTTGCACTCTGTAGAAACAAAGCATGCACGATTGACTGAGTAAAATAGATATCTATAGTTTCCACGACTATGAAGATACGTTTTTATTCTTGGGGAAACAAAGTTGTCATGTTTATGCAGTTGTCAGAAACTAATCCCTTCTTGTATATTCGAGAAAGTTTCTAGTGACCTCTAAGTTAGCTGGCACTCACAATTAAGTTTAGTATACTCGATAGAGACATACTGACATCAGTCCTATGTCAAATCTATAGTGTATAATATTCCAATGCACAGAGCCTATTGGCAATATAGGAACTACACTACATGGCGCCCAACGTTTGGTAAGGCACTAATTTAATGCTAGATACTGGAGTAACTCAGTCGTGCTTTTCTCAGAGACCCCTTTTTTCCGTAATACTCCATTAGATGCGTGGAGTGGGTAACAGTATAATATCCGCCATAGCTGAGTAGGACGAAAAATCCTATGTATTAGTTTTTTGTTTGTTTAACGTTGAAGGATACAGTGTTCCAAAATATTGGGCACCTTATCTTTGTTTCCTTGATACTTGCTTTGCAAACTTTCAGTCAACAAAATGGCAGATGAAGATAATCCTGGGGCCAGTGGAGCTGCAGCTGATCCAGCCATCGCGGGTTTAAACTATTCAGGTTTCCAGGAAACCGACGAGGATGCTATATGCATTCCTTTAAATGTAAGTAAAGCCATCACTATAAAACTTATAAAACATGGCCTAACATCAAGAGGATAGTTTTTGTGATAGAGGCACATGATTATCACCAGACAGAGGTATTCTATGGATAGTCTTCCCTGAAGCAAATCCAATCCAATAACATATGTGTTTCACTTCTACAAAGAAGATGATCCACCAGGGGAATACATTCCTTTCAAGGATATTGAAATTCCACTCACATACCAGGAGCATGCGCTCTGGTTTGAAGGCGCCCTAAAACATTTAAATCACATTACCAGGCTCGGTCCAATAGGTAGACCAGGAGCAACATGGTCAGCTTTAACTAGCTACATACCTGACCCTGACATTGAAGCAATGTCGGACGAATAGTTACTTAGTAACATACAAAACATAATAGAATTATACATTTAAAGGTCTTTACTAAAAACATTCCTACTCTTTCTAAAAAGAAGTAGGAAAACACTAAACAAACTTCTAAAGAGAAGCTTTCTTATTCCAGAGGTAGGTCTCCTCAAAAGGAGCCTTCTAAAAGGAGGTATAGCCTCAGGAACAGGGATAATTTGAGAAAACCTGATAGGTATCAAGATACTGATACTCGTTCCTCTCGTACCTTTCAGACTTCGTCACAGAAATCCGCAAGAAGAGGACGGTCAGAAAACAAGGAAGAACGTGTGAAGTCCGAAGACGATCAACACGTTCAGAAAAGCAAGAAACCTCAATTCACCAAAAAGAAGGTAGCAGGTCTAAAAATCAGACATGCCGAGGATCTTGAGGGCACAACTCAAGAACGGGGAATGGGCTCAGCGCAACAGAAGTCACCATAGCTCCTAGAACTTGAAGGATCATCTGGAGACAGTGGACTTGAATGAATACATTCAAGTTGAAACTGCAGATACCAGGGTTAGTTCTCCACATAAGTTATATGAAATAACACTCTGGATGGAGGAAGACATACCAAGAAAAGTGAGAGCACTCTTTTGGGAAAGGCTTTCTAAGGATTATGACATTCTTCTCGTTGAACAAGACTGGTCACCAGAATTTGTCAGGGAGTGCCCACATGGAGAAGGCATCATTATGCCATCCTTCTCCAACCATATTCCAATTCATTTAAAATGTACCTAAGCAAGGAAATGGGCAGTCGCCCAAGCTCCAGCATTATACAAAAATCATGTAGGATGGGATGAGGATTCCCCTCACCATAAAATCCAATAAAAAAATCAACCGAGTGCACAAAGGCAGTATCCAGTTAGGCAAGAAGCTAAAAAACAGGTCAGGGAGATCTTGGATCAACTTGAATATCAGGGGGTGATTGAAACATGCACCTCGTCCATGAACAATCCTTTGTTTCCTGTCTCCAAACCAGACAATACATATCATCTAGTTTTGGATTACAGACATTTAAAATCTTGTTGTAAAACACAATGCACACAGTGCAGCATTAATGAATAACATTGTGCATAAAAAAGTACAAAACAACATTAGATATTTCTAATGGTTTCTTCTGTCAAAACATTGCACCAGAAAGTTGGTATTTGACCGCTTTCTCAATCATGAGGACACAGCATCACTTCTGTCGTCTCCCTCAGGGATTTAAGAATAGTCCTGGGTTATTTTCAGCAAGGGTAACAGACTTACCACAAACTTAAGATGATGAGGCATTGTCATATGTAGGTGACATCTATCTGACAGACGATGACTTGGACAGGCACTTGAACAGGGTGAACACCATTATATTGGGCTTCGCCTCAGGAGCGTACAACTTAAATTTTAAGAAATCAAGCATTGCCCACCTCAACGTCCTTTTCTAGGATATGAGTTATCAAGTGAAGGCAAAAGCCTAGCAGCCAACTTTTTAGAAAACTGTGCACTGCTCCAACCTCCAAAAACGCTGAAAAACTGGATTTCCTGAACTTCGGAAGAACATACATTCTAAATTACGCAGAAAGGGTTAAACCTCTACGAATTATTCAAACCTGATTTTAAAATGGTTAATTGGACACAAAAACACACAGAAATTTTGCGGTCACTCCAAGCAGACATGTTAGCACTAAACATTTGCAAACACGCGTAAAGGTTCGCTACTTAGTGATCCGAATCATTCCAGGACAATGCAGATTCACGTACTTAACTTTTAACGAAGGTGAAAAAGTATCAATAGCTTACAAATCACACTTGTACACACAAGCTGAAATGACAGAAACAATTCTGACAGCTGTTCAAACTGCTGTAGCAAAAGAGAGAGCCCTCGCATAGGGTAAGCGCAATATGGTCGTTACACCTGACCTGCTTTAGAGGCAGTGACGAAAGCGAGCATTCCAAATGCTAAAGCTTTACATCCAAGATGGATACAATGAGTTCATTTTCTTGCTGCAACAGATGCTGAATACCTGTTCGACCCGTATTTGAAAACACAAGAATTTCTACAATATGAACAAGAATGTCCTCTGCCTACTGAAATTCTGCCTTTAGAGCAGTATGAATATATATTTTAAACAAAGGGATCAGCTCAACCCGCTACAGGGAGTAAACAAGTCTATAGTGCCGCATGTGCAATCGTTAAAGGTTGTTGGCGTGTTGGCAAATTCCGACCAATGGTAACTAAAACGCAATCTCTAGGAGATTGTACAGCTCAGCGAGCTGAACTACAAGCATTCAAGATATCACTTGAAAATAGGGACCGCGAATTCCCCACACTCATAGTGTGCGACTCGTATTATTGTGTCCAATCTTACAATGAATACTTGCAAAACTGGCTTCAGAACGGTTACAAAGATGCAAAAGGTGGCACAATCAAGCATAAAATGCTTTGGGAACAAGTAGTTCAGTTACGACAAGGACTACAAAACACTCACATGATACATACGCTGAGTCATCACTTGTTCAAAAATGAAAATAGACGGCGAAAAAATGCTAGCTGTCAATGCTTCAAGCAACGACAGTGGTAAAACATTACCGAAAAGGTTTCCACCCAAATACTCATATATAACTGAGGCGAACAATGCTCCTTTTGCTCGAATCCCTGGATGGGGAATAGAGTAATTCCAAAACATGGAAAAATAGATTAGGACTAATTTTAGCGGCATATGAAGGCTTCGCCTCTGCACATGCAGGTGTTTCCGCCACAGTGTCATTATTATTATTAAAACAGAGATACTGGTGGCCACGCATGAGGAAAAAACCCAGAAACTATGTTTTGGAATGTGAAATATGCCAAAAGATGAAAGTCTATACTGTGAAACGTCCTGCACAGATGCCCCATTAGCTTGCGTTTACCTGAACCACTGCAGTCCCTTACGGAGGGATGGTAACTATAAATATATCATGGTCTCAGTGGATTCGTGTCCAAGGTTCATTTGGATGTGGCCTCAGCGCTCGACTGACGCTCAAACTGTTATAAAAGATTTGCGAGTCTTTATTGGCACATACGCAGGCGGCACCCTACATTCTGACCAGGGTCCTGCGTTTAGCCCTTGAGCTTACAAGGAGGCCATGGCCAAACTGGGTGTTGCATTGCAGTACTCTAGTCCATTCCATCTTCAGGGAAATTCGGTTGTGGAGAGAAAAAAACGGGACATAAAGCAATCTATAACAGCTAGGGTTTTAGGTTCGGATGACGGATAGGTCAAACATCTAATAAGTGTTCAATGTAGTCTTAACAACTTGCCAAGAAGTACTCTAGGGTGTATCACTCCATATGAGGTCCTTTTTGGGATTAGGATACTGGTTGCAGATCTTGATTGTCAGACATCAGTGTTGGACCCAAAATCATTTGATATCAAAGATCGTTTGGCTGTTTTACGGGACTTAAAAGAATTAGGAACGAAACAAAGTAACGTGATGCTGAAACCCACCACCACTGAGGAAAAAACAACTGTCCCACCAAGGCCTGTCTGGATCCCAAAGCTTGGTGATCTAGTCAGAGAAAAAATTACGGACAAGAAAGAATTTAAGCCTTCTAACAGAAAACCAGTACCTGTCCTAGCAATCCACGGATCAAGAACAGTAATACTGCCACCCCTTGCTGGTAAAAAGGAGAACAGGTTTGTGTCTATCGACCTGGTCAAACCAAATCATGTGGCCGATAATAAGCAGTAGGCCAAGTGGACTCCGCCAATGTGGCAGACGCCCAGCTCTGGCTACTATCCAAGAGGTTCAAACTGAGAGACTCATTACCTTTGAAAAATCTGCAGTGCGAAATGAAGGACTAAGCAACAAAGCCATGGAACTTGTACCTCTTGAAACTCAAATAACAGTTTGTCAAGAAACGCCTGTCTACAATGAAGTAGCATCTGACTACACAAATGTAACAAGTGATCCTGTGGTTCCAGCGGTTTCAACAAATCCTGATGCAATCCCACCAATTGACAGAACTGCCTCTGGCTATTTCATTAACTTTGATACATTTTCCGAGGATCCCAGCGAGCCTGAAACAACGCCAGTAAAGAGAACTTTGAAAGAACAAGCAACAGAGCTGTTTCATCACCTGGAAAAGACTTATCTGGTTTCACCATGGATTGAACTTTGGATTGTGTAGGGTGTACTTTTTCTTCTGCTTTGGTTGACTCTAGTAATAACTCTGTTAATGCTGATCAATGGAAGATATGTCAAAATGGACACAGCAAGTAAGAACATCAACTTACTCCTGAAACCACACAAATCATCCCATCGCGAACAAAGAGACTTGTCATCAGTGAATATCACAGCTGTCCCTATACCTGGTGGTATAGCTTGGGACAAAACAGATTATGACATTTTTGGCCCGTCGGAGCTGTTGAAGATTTCACACTTATTCAAGATTTCATTAAGTGACTTTGTTTCATCTAGTACGTTTTCTGATGATTGGGACTTTGAGACTGTTAATAATATGATGTCAGACTTAGAAATGTCTGCAGTATTTACAAATCATGAATACTTAGAAGGTTCATCTGACTATGAACAAATGTATTGTCATAATCATAATGGTCATCATTTCTTGCACATATCTGCAATTCCTAGAAATGCATTAATGTATAACCAATGGGAACATTGTCCAACTCCACCAAAGGGTAGCTCAAAACGTGTTTTAGGAAGTTTCCATACTTTAAAAATATAAACAAGACAGGAATGAAATGTTTGTTGACAAATACCAAACAGATTTATTCTGCAGCCTTTTATGCCCAACTTTCTAAAGTAGGTTTTGACTTTTGGAAAGACCACATTGTGCACTGGGGTACACAAGATTGGCAGGTACAGGGTAAAGAAGCTATGTTTAGAGTCTGTATAATACCTGAACAAATTATGTTTTTGAATGACACTGTCCAACAGACGTCTTGCCTTGGGTTAGTCAAGATAAAAGACATGAACAACCCATCCATACCTACACCTACACCTGTTAGTGATAGCACTTCAGAGGGGGAGGTCAACGTACATACTATTTTGCATCACCACAGAACAGATCCAGATTGGAATAAATGGTTAATCTGGCCCAGAGACACAAACAACTGTCAAGATAGATTCCTGAACAAAACACAGGGTTTCACATTCAATAGGCCAGATCCAAGATATGTTCAGAGACAGCATTCAGGAATAGTAACAACATACAGTGTAGGGAAGCTCTGCCTTGATTGGCTACATAGATCTACACTTAAGGATGTAAAACAACACTTATATTTACTTAAAGATGGCGCTGATCCTAGGGAATTCTGGCTAGGACCAAGAACACTGTGTCATAAACGTTTTATATATGCCGGTTTCTATGCTGCTTATAATGAAGCATGGAAGATTACGCAATCAGAGACTGCAGAAAGAATACGAGAAATTGATCGTATTAATTTAGAGAAAACTCTCTCTGTGGTTGACAATGGGTTAACGACTCTGTCGTCCTGGATATATACATTGGACAGCATAGTGTCTTCTGCCATAGATGCCTAAAAACCACATGCACAGTCCACCTAGTTCTTAAAGGGACAAACGGCCCCAGGAACCCCAAATCGCCATGACATCCGCGCCACCTCTGGCCCGTGGCAAGACTTGAGCACTGGCCACCTATGCCTCTGACAGCAGAATGAAGGCGCCTACCCACGCTGCCGAGCCCATCGGCACCTAGTGCTCTCCCAAATTGGGCCTCAAGAGCAGGCTCGCAGGTCACACCAGACCACGCAGCATCCGGGCCGGTGGCCGATCTCTCCACCAAAGTTGGCACACAAGGCCTCCCCCAAGAAAAACCTGCATCCCACCATTTCCGAGCCGTGCAACATTTGGACATCACGAGGAGCAATGCATAATGCTGTAACCCTACGCTCCTTTCCGTTTTGGAAACCAGATCAGGAGGCTGCAAGTTGGGTATAGTTTGAGGGTAAGGGGCAACACAGGGGCAACAAACTAAAGTTCTGCTTCCACCCCAGGGATTAACAAGCCGGGGAGGGGGCCTTTCCCCCCCTCCGAGGCCTGTGGATGGTTGCAGTCCCAGGTGAAGGGAAGCCTTGCGGCGGCTGCAGCTCTCTCCCCCAACATGACATGAGGCCTACATAGGCTAAGCCCTAAATGGGCAATCACCGTGGCAGTGCCAGTGGAGAGGGGGGTGGAATCCTTGCCCTCCCCAACCCAGGCAATATCCGGCTCGAGCAGGCTAGAGTCCGGACCCGAAACCGCTGAAAATAGAACAGCGGCGGGGATCCTGGTTGCTCTGCCATGACCCTGCAGGGAACACTGCTCCATTTGCCCCGGGAGCTGACTTACCCACCCCCCCAGATGGACTGCAGCCAAGGCGACGGTCGGGCCCAGCAGTCCTGCCTAAGGGGAATGGGGGGTGTGGGGGTGGGCACTCACCGTAGTCAGCTAATGAGATCCCCGGGGCACGCCAAACGGTGTCAAGGCAGGATAACAAGAGGGCGACCAGTGGGCGGGAGAGGTATAAGTACCTCTCCCCCACCCCTCCTGCCCAAAAGTGACCCGGGCATGGGGGATCTCGAGGGTCCCAAACAATGGGAGTCTGACTCGTGTGCCATCCTGTGGCACTAAGGGAGGGCCGCCCTCTTAGGAGGGCCCCCTTCGTGGGCCCGGGGCAGCCCTGCATTGTCGCGTCTACTCATCGTGGGCTTAGGAGGTGGTGGTGGCTCCAGTTAAATTGTCTGCTTTACTTACAGCTCTGCTCGAAAGAGTTAGAAAAGTAGATTTTCCACTTTGAATTGCAATAGAAACCCTGGAAACACAATGCCTACCTGTAAATGCTCAAATTATTTTCTAGTTATAAGAAACGTGTCCACTTACATTTTCATTTAGGCAACAGTTCTTTGCAGATGACATGGAGCCACTAAAAGAATGACCCTTTAAGTGATTATCAGGCCAAACCCCACATCTGTATTCAAATAGAGATGAGAAATACAATCTATTGCTGTGTAGATGTGTTTCTGAGCCAGAATAGATCTAACTAAAAAATTGAAGGTTTGTGGTAGAGTGTTTCGTCAAATATTGTTAGTGATTAACAGTCATACTCAAGTTACCTACCGTCATATATTAGGGGGAAATCAAAGGTAAATAAAGAGACATGTGGATGTTGGTGCCGAAAGTACCAAGATCCGCACATTAAGCCCCTTTCAGCAGTAACCATAAATGAAAAAATACTATTTATTGCACCTGATGAACTCACATTCATTAAGCTATAGAAATAAATTGGGTGACATAAATATCACTGTCCTCCAGGCCAGCCTGATTCGAGGCATTGATACTTATCGCGATGCATTTTGAAAATATTAGAAAAATTCATTGTCAATTAAAGTGCCCTGTAGAGACTTGCTAAGATCGGAGTCTCTTCTGCCTGATTTGTAGACGCTGCATCTTCTTTTTGGAACTTTCAATTTGAAGTTTGATTGTGAGTTAATCTTGAGATAATTCGGATAAGCAAAACCCAGAGAAAAACAAACTAGGTCCCATTTTATATTGTGAAGCATGTATTGAATGCTTTCCTTTGTGGAACTTTGCTATCTTATCCATATCGAATCCTTTGAGAGAAGAGGGTCTGCAGTCCAGCTTCTAGCAATAAATATCAACCCGTCCGTTGGATCTGCTTTATTTGCACCTTATACCATTATTGCTTTCCATTTGTGGACCACACTGAATCACCAGCCATCCTGTCTCAGCAGGAGGATAGATTCGACCTCCACACTCCAAGCATCCATGGCCCATTCTTTGAAATAGATTGGATAGGGAGGACCGTGTCATCATCAGGTATGTACTGTGTCTCAATCTCCAAAACAAAACCCCAAAAATAGAAGAGACAAAGAGTCAGACAGCCCAGATACAATCCATGAGAAATAAGTTCAAAAATCAATAAAACAAAATCTCACTTGAAACAAAAGTAAATAAATAATAGGAAACACAGAGATGTGGAGTCAGGGATGAAACAAAATAAGGTCAGAAGAAGGTGAAGAAATACCACAGAAAGTAGTATTGTACCTAGAACAAGTACCACCTAGAGGGTATAATTCATGCTATATGTGTACCTTCTTTTCATGCAATAATCTTGTGGTGGAGCTTTTACTAATAGAAAGTATACATATTATACTCTCTCCAAATCTACATTTTGTGGATATATTTCTACGATAGAATACCATATTTTAAAGAGTATACAGCAGTTTATAACTTTTGTTCCATGAAAATCTAAGCTGAGATAACAATTTTATGCACACATATTCTGCAATGAATAGTTGCCCTATCTCTGAAAGACCAATGATAAAACCCCCCTAAAATTATTGTGCAACAGAAAATATTTGTTGATAACATGTTTGAAAGAAACCAATATATGTTGAACATTGAGATTAGGAGCTTTTCAGAAGACCACAAACAGAAACTTAAAAGTCAAAATAGCTAGTCAAAGGATGTATTCACATTGCTGGTGTGCTTTATTGCAGCCTGTCTTCAAATCGCAATTAATCTGGACAGATGGAAGGAGAAAATCTTACTTCAAAGGAACAGTTCCTGATTATAGGGTTTACGGATCTTCCACTGCTGCAAGTTCCCCTTTTTATTGCATTTTTAACAATTTACGTGATGACTTTGATTGGAAACCTTCTTATCATGTCAATAGTATACTCCAACTCACCCCTGCACACTCCCATGTATTTTTTCCTTATAAATGTTGCCTTTATTAACATCACTTATATCTCAGTTACTTTCCCACATATGCTGATACACTTCTTTCAGACAGGCACAATCATGTCTCTCACCAAATGTCTGCTGCAGATATATCTCTTTCTTTTCTTGTCGGGGACAGAATTTCTTATCCTGACAGTTATGGCATATGATCGGTATGTGGCCATCTGTTATCCCTTACATTATATGAGTATCATGAACAAAAATATGTGCACCCAACTGGCCACTGGAAGTTGGCTTGGTGGGATCTTGGCCCCGCTTCCGCACATCATACTGATTTCTAAGCTCTCCTACTGTCAATCCCACACCATCAACCACTTCTTCTGTGATTTAACTGCCCTGATGAAGCTTTCTTGCACCAGTGTAGATGGTATTGAGACACTGAACTATGTTATTGGATCTATTTTTGCACTTGCACCCTTTATTATTGTTTTCACATATGTCAAGATCATTTCATCAATTCTGAACATGAAGTCGAGAGAGGGGAGGCGAAAGACCTTTTCAACCTGCTGTTCTCATCTCACTGTGGTTATTTTATTCTTTGGGTCTGTTTGTTCCACATACATGAGACCAACATCAAAAGTTTCATTAAAAGAAAACAAGATTTTGGCTTTACTCTACACGGCTGTTCCTCCACTGTGCAACCCCATCATATACAGCCTGAAAAACGAAGGCTTTGCAAAGGGCTTCAGGAAGACAAAAAGCAATATTGACTAAAGGACCAAAACAACCCACAATGTTTACAAGTCGTTTAAACTTTAAGGTCAAAATGTAACTGCAAGCTGTGGATGGAGTCATGTCCAACAGAAAACCTTAATACTCATTAATGGGAGTTTGGGTGACCCTTTATAACAACACATATCATACACATAAATTCGGGGTAGCCAGGTGTAGCTGCTCCTGCCTCTCTTTCCCTTTGTTACCCTCTGCTCTGCTGTTACTACTCCTGGTCTCATGAGCCAAATGGGCAGTTGTATACAAAAGTAAACATAGTTGACTGGGTCTTGTTTACTTTTTGTAGTTCCACCTCCATGTTTTTTCTCTAATAATTCAGCAGCAAATAAGAGTGTGGAAATGGAACAATGCTGAGAGATCACCAGCAGTACAAGAGTGTGTGACATTGCTTTGGATACTTTAGTACACATATGGCTTCTGGTACTCAGATGGCCTGCCCCTATATTTGAGGGAGCCCCAGCAGAGTCTATCAGGAGTCATGGAGCTATTGTGCAAATTTGGGCTGCTCTCAGTGTTGAAAGTAAATTAGGTAAAATCTTATCTGTTCCCAATGTTTCCAATGTTTGATACAGCTGACCCACTACATATTGATTACTCTTTTAAGTGGGAGCCCAATACATTTAGGTATTTAGGGTGTACAAATCCATCACAGAAATGAACATCTAGAAATGGGAAACTTTAGAAAAAGATAATCTGGCATTCTTTTGGACCAGGCTTCCCCTCCCATCCATTATATGGGTGGCCATCGCTAAAATGTTAGTTTTGCCATGATCCCTGTTCAACTTTCTGGCCATCTGTGTTGTCTTGAAAAAGTGTTCTTTATGGAGATAAACAGCCTTCTCACAAACTTAATTTGGCCAACCAGGAGAAAAACAGTGGCTATAACTAAAATGCTGAGGCTCCTAAATGGAATGGGAGTGCCTAATCTGGAGGTGTTCTGCTGTGCAGCGCAGTTATTGTGACTAATCAGATGGACTTTGGAAGCAGAGAATCAGGAATGTTTAAAGATCAGAGCCATTCTGGGCTACGGGGGAGTTGAGAGGGTACATCTTGAGAAGATTAACCAATTGAAGAGAGTTACCACAGCCACTCATGTGGCATTGTTGGCATAAGTATGCACCATTGTAACGTTTACCGGGCTACAAAGAACTGGTGCACACTACAATAAGAAACCATGGACAAAAGCTGGGATTCAAGTTGTGCGCTGTTTGTAACAGGGTGACTTGCAGTGTACCTTTGAGATTGTAAGGGATGGAACTGGTTGTCGGAAATTGGGTTACTGGTTGAGGGGGGTGACCCCTGCTCAAGTAGCAATAACACTTTCTATCAGTGTGGGCCATACATAAACCCCAAATTAACCTGTGACCAACCCTCAGGTAGCTTGGCATACAAGCAGCCAGACATAACTTAGAGGCATTGTGTAAAGTATTTAAGACGCACTTCAAACAGTAATAAAGTGAAAACACAGCGCTTGAAAAACACCAATTTAGAGTAATATTTGATCAACTATTTGGAGATCAAAGCAACAAAAATCTAATTAGTAGGATAGGAGATATGCAATTTTTAAGATTTAAGCATAGATATTATCCAGAAGCACAAACGCCAAATGTGGTTATCTGGTCATGCCGATTCGGAACAAAGTTAAAGGATCAGGCCAAATCTGATGGGGTGAGCACTAGATGCAGGGATCAAGTTAGGCCAGCTGAATAAAGTACCTTAAACCCTGGTTGCGGAGTGTTGCATGTTCCTGTTTCGAGGATGTGTCACGCATCAGCGTTTCCAAGGAGCTCCAGGGTTGCAATGTGGAGTCCTGCTTCGTTGTTGTGGATGTCATAAAGGAGGGGCTTGCAATGTAAAGTCCTTTATCAAGAATGTGTCGCACACCAATGGTTATGAAGAAGCTGTGAGTCTGCGATGCGGAGCCCTGCATCATTGTCAGGGTGGGTGTCGACGAGGGGGTTGCAATGGGAAGTCCTGCATCAAGGATTCATTGTGCATCAGTGGTTCTGAACAAGCTGTGGGGCTGCGATGCAGTGTCCTGCATAATTGTCGAACATGCCATTGACACGGGGCTTACATTGTGGAACCCCGTATCGGGGATGCATTGCACAGAGAAGGTTCTGAGAAGACTGTGGGCTATGATGCAAGGTCTGGCATTGAGGGTGTAGCGTGCTGTGGCAGTTCTGGTGCGGCATCGAGGTGAGTTGTCATGCTATATCTGTTCTGCCTACAGGACCACAGCTGGACTGTCAGAGCACCTTTAGGCTCACTTCCATGCAGCACTTCAAACAGTGATAAAGTGAAAACAGAGCACAAGGAACATCCCACACCTATTAAAATAAATAGTGTAAAATGTATTCAATTATTTGAAACTAAAACAACAAAAATCCAATCAATGGCGCATGTGTCGGAGAAAGGGACCAAGTTAGGCCCGCTGAACAGGGAACCATAAATCCTGTTTGCAGAGCATATCAAAATCCCACTTTGAGGATGCGTCACACATCGTCTGTTCCAAAGAAGCTGTGGGACTGCAATGTGAGGTTTTGCATCATAGTCGAGGATGGCGTCAATGGGGACTTGTTACGCAAAGCACTGCGTTGATGATGTGTTGTGCGGCTGCTGTTCTGAGAATCTGCATAGTGCAATGTAATGTTCAACATTGTCAGAGAGGATAATGCCGACAGCGCCTTACAATGTGATGTCCAGCACGTGGAATGCATCACACAGTGGTGCATCTGAGGAGCTGTGGCCTGTGATGTTATGTCCTGCGTCAATGATGCATCACTCAGCGGTAGTTCTGATGTGGAGCTGCTAGGAGATATGTCATACTTCATCAGTTCTGCTCAAAAGAACACAGCTGGGCTGGAAGAGCAACTTAAGGCTCACATCCAAAGGTCAAAGACTTTGGTGGCTGCACTTGGGAGGTAGATAGAGTCCAGTTGCTGGGTTCAGGGTGATTGGAACCTGTGCTCAGGAGGTCCGCCAACTAGCCGTTAGAGTCGCTTTGGTGGCCCTGGGTTCAAGGAGCAGGTCCAGTCCTTTTCACTCTCACTCGGGGAGTATGGCAGCAGAGTAACAGATCTTCTTGCAAAGCAGCACAGCAGCCCTGAGTCATCCACACCTCCGGAAGCATGCTGAAGAGGTTGGTCTGAGGGTCCACTATTCATACCTGGTGCCCACTTTGAAGTTGGGGACAGGTTCTGGAGGCTTCCCCCCTCAGAGATGTTTGGAATTTCCTGCCTCACTTCTCTGACCCCAGCATGTCAGGGGACACAAAAGACTAGTGTCACCATCCTGTGTGAGGGCCCGATTCACAGAATGAACTTAAGACTAAATCCTAAACTTACTACTATTTGGTATTCACAGAATGCACTTACTACTTTCGGTATTCACAGAGTGAACTTATTACTTTTGGGATTCACAGAATAAACTTACTACTTTCGGTATTCACAGAATAGATTTAAGACTACTAACTCTAAGTCCGAAATCGGGGAGTAAATTCCGGCCCGGAGGCGGAGCTTACGGCTTGGAGGCGGAGCTTACGGTCCGGAGGCGGAGCTTACGACCCGGAGGCGGAGCTTACGGCCCGGAGGCGGAGCTTCCGGCCCGGAGTCGGAGCTTGCGGCCCAGAGTTGGAGATTTCAGCATGGCAAAAATCTCCGCCTCCGGGGCGTAAGCTCCGCCTCTGGGGCGTAAGCTCCGCCCCCGGGCCGGAATTTACTCCCCGATTTCGGACTTAGAGTTAGTAGTCTTAAATCTATTCTGTGAATACCGAAAGTAGTAAGATTATTCTTTGAATCCCGAAAGTAGTAAGTTCACTCTGTGAATCCCGAAAGTAGTAAGTGCATTCTGTGAATACCAAATAGTAGTAAGTTTAGGATTTAGTCTTAAGTTCATTCTGTGAATCGGGCCCTGAGTGTGCTGGGCTGAGCCTTTGTGATGTGGTAGTGTGATAGGTTGCAGTTCCTACACCTCATTAAGTCAGAGATGGCCTATCCTGCCAATACCTTTTCTCCTTTTCTCACTGTCTGGGAACAATACACAAATATGAAGTGTCAGCTACACCTAGTCACGTGACCCAGGATACAGGCTGCAGGTACCAAATAGTGGAGAAAAGAAAATGGCAACTTTATAAAAGTGGCATTTTCAGGATGGTGACACTAAATCAGATTTTATCATTGAAGAGTGTTATAAATTACAATTCTTAAGACATGAAACAAGCCCCAGGCGTAAAACTCCACGTTGTTTGTGGATTATGTGGAATTCGGGCACTCCATGGAGGAATGCGGAGTTCCTGAATCCTGCATTTTGGGCACAAAGCAGAGGTTTTTTTTCCGTTCACGACCTTGAATTTTACTTTGGCACTCATACGCGAGGACCAGGATACTCTCGAGATTCACTCACACTACTTCCGGCTACATTGGTACAAATCTAGTGACAATCGCAAACGGAGTGCTCAGGAAGCTTTTGTGCTCAAGGTGCAGCTGAGAGACTTTTGGAGTGGATTTTTTTTGTGTGAGAAGCCTTTTATTTTACTCTTTCTTTCAAACAGTAAGGAAGTGCCCCAGAGACTCCAACTTCCTTTTCCTGTCCAGCAGGCTCCTCCCAGCGCTTTATTCCTGGTCACTTTTTATTGAGATTTGGAGCTGGAAGGATCACTCTCCTTGTCTACTGCATATATACCATTGGATTTAAGGGCTTTGCATTTGAGATTTCACAAGTAAGTTGAACAATAGGTGTTTAATTGTTTGATTTGGGGGCATGCATCGGGATTTTCTGTACTTTAATTTGATTTTTAAAATTCAGCGTGATGGGTGGCCTGCAGTGTTAGTAGCGGCCTAATTATTTTTTTGCATGTAATTGTTCTTCTTTTGTAAAGGAAACATGTTGCACAGTTCATTACATTTTTTTCATGTGTTTTAATAAGTTTGCAAACTTTATTTAATTCACTATGTGGCCTAGTCTGCCAATGGGGATCCCAGCCAGTATTCCCAGTACTAGTCATGATTGCAACTGTTTCTGTGGTGCCATTTGGAATGAATCATTTAGGCCATACATGGGATTGGATTAAATTGCAACATGTGTTTTTTGGGGATATTTCACATTTTGTTCTGCATGATGCCTTTGGAGGTTGTGTGCTGTTGTAAAATTTCTTATCCCAGTTAATTTTAGTTTTTGGCATTGCTGAATTAATACTCTTTTTTTCTGTGTTACCAATTCATGCCTCCTTTCTCTGGCCAGTGCGTGAGTGTGTTTGCCATAGGCCACTATTTGTCTATGTTCCCCATGCCTTTTGGCCAGGGGCCATTTGATATAGTCAGTGCCCATAGGCCTGCATTTCTTCTTTGTTGTGGCCATGCTTCCTTGTTTGCTATTTTAGCATGTGGTCGGTGACCATTTTCTGTAGGCAGCCTGTGTGCTTGTGCCCTTGACCTGTATGTCTTTTTTGTTGTGGCCATGCCTCCTTGCTTGCTGTTTGACAGTGTGATCGGTAGCCATTTTGTGTAGGCAGCCAGTGTACTTTTGCCATAGGCCTGCATGGGTTCTTTGTTCCACATGCCTTTTTATTGCTTCTTGTTGCAACCATGAGGCTGAAGGCCATTTTGTGCAGCCAACCAGTGTGCTTCTGTGATAGGCTTGCATGTGTTCTTTGTTGTCCCCATGCCTCCTTGCTTGCTGTTTCACCATGTTGTTGGTGGACATTTTGTGTAGCCAGTCAGTGTGTATTTGCCATAGGCCTGCATGTTTTCTTGGTTCCCCATCTTCTTGCATGTTGATGTGACCATGTGCCTGGTGGCCATTTTGTGTAACCAGTCAGTGTGTTTTTGCCAGAGCCCTACATGTCTTCTTTATTCCCCATGCATTCTTGCTTGCTGTTTGACCATGTGGTCGGTAGCCACTGTGTGTAGACAGCCAGATTGCTTTCTTCAGAGGCCTGCATGTCTTCTTTGCTCCCCATGCCTTCTTGCTTGCTTGCTGTTATGACCATATGGCTGGAGGCCATTTTGTGTAACAAGCCAGTGTACTTTTTTCATAGGCCTCTATGTCTTCTCTTTGTTCCCCATGCCTTCTTGATCAGTGTTGTTGTTGTTGACCATGTGGCACTGCTGGCAGCCATTTTGTGCACCCAGCCAGTGTGCTCCTCTTCTAACAGTTTAATAAGTTATGTGCTTGAGGATATTTTCACTTATTTATAAAAAAATATATTCACATTTTTAAATGTTGGGTTTTTTAATTTTAATGTATCTTAATTTAAAAAATGTATTTGATGTTTTTTAAATAGTGTTTTTTTTTTAACATCCATCATCAACCCCATGTCTGTTATAGGTGCACAACAGCATCCATTGTTTAAGGATTATGACATTGTCACCTGTACCACCCTGAGTGCCACATCCCAACTTGTTGCACATAAAGCAAACAGTTACATCTGTATGTTGTTGCTCTTTCTTATCCTTCCTGAGTGTACCCCATGAAAGGTTATATGGTTTTGTTTTATGCATAGATACACTATATTGTTAATTGTTTATAATAACATAAGTATCCACACTAAATGATATTGTTTGTTTGTACTACTAATTGAACTGAAACAATGCCATGTTTCACTAATGTTCTTGCGTGCATGATTTTGGGTGAAAAAGTGAAGAGACATTACCCACAGTACTGCCAGACAGAAGACCTGTACACGACGTGACCGATGACGGACTACGCAACAGGGACATCATTTCAGCTTGTAAAGCTTAGAGTCACTGCCAAATGAAAGCTTCAAGATGGCCAGAAAGACCTTTCTTTTCTGCCTTGAAAGTGGCCAGTGGGTAGGAGAAGAAGCAGATTTCTACCACTGGTGTGCCGACCAGAACCTTTTTCAGAAAACTGGTGCCTGCATCACCGGACCCCGGTGAGCAAGCTGAGAGCAGTAATTCTGCATCAACAGCAACACCCTCAACGTAAGCCGAGGACCATGGCGGTCAGTAAGGGAGCCACTGCAGTCATCTTGACACCGAAAACTAGTGATGTTGAATTGGATTTGTCCCTTTCTCAAAGTAGTGCACAATTGTTTCCAGAAACAGAGCATTGTGGACAGCAACCACAGTCACAGCCAGCAATAGTATATTTGCCTGAAATTGGAGCAGAAAAGGAGGTTGAGCTTCTTTTAGAATCATAGGCTCGCAGAGCTCCAGCAAGAAAAGGGAAGGGTACTACTCCACCAATTTCTCCAAGCACCACTTCCGATGGTGATGATGGGGACATGGAGTGGACCCCTGCAGAGTCAATGGAAAAGAAAAGTTTCAGAAAGACTTAAGATTATGGAAGACTATGATGAGGAGGATGATGACGACAAAGCAGTCATGGTGGAAGGTGACATAGAGGAGTCTGACATTGCTATTTAACTGTTCCAGGGGTTTTAGCACATGTAGCACCACCACCAGCTCCCATATTTGCAAAGCCCCAGCTGAGACCTGCACCAACCCCTATCTCAGGAGAAGCAGAGAGCCAATCGATGACACGCCCACCTACCTCCAGTTCTTTTTCAGGCATTGGCAGTGGCACAGTAAAAGAGTACTCCTCTCCAGTTTGGGACTTTTTTACAGTTACAAAAGAGGGGGAGCACATTGCAGTCCGCACCATTTGCCATGCAAATGTTCGCCGAGGTAAACCTGGTACACATTATGGTACTGGAGGCCAAATGGCCCATATGAAAAAACACCACACTATCAATTGGGGTAGAACCTTAAAAAAGTTGCTGAACCTGGTTGTGGTGGTGAAGAGAGCTAGGGAACATCAGCTACAAGTCCAATCATGGTGCAAGATAATAATGAGGAAGAAGAGGGTGACATCTTCATGCAATGCAGCCATGTCCCCAGCAGTGCACCAGCAGATTCACACACCTCTGCGACTTCACATAGGCACAAGATTTGGAGTAAGAAGAAGACACCATGGCATACAGTGACTGCCCAACCATGACGCACATTGAGCCTACCACCACTATCTACTTCTCGAAAGATGTCAATGTCAGTGGCCCCAGAAAAGAAGAAAATCCAGGCTACTATTACAGGCATGTTTAGGCAGGAGAAGCCATGATAGCGGAACCACCTAACCGCACGTTTGTACAATGGGAATCTGCCAAAAATGCTATAGCTGAAACTCATCCCTTTTTATTTTGTGGAAGGAGTGGGATTCTTAGATATCATGGCAGCCATCTGCCCAAAAAGGATGGTACGAAGTCAGACCAATTTGACAGATTTGCTGTTCCAGTGCTGCATCAAAGTCTTGTTCAATCAATCAATCAATCAATCAATCAGGAGTTGGTAAAGGGCAGCTACTCATCTGCAAGGGTCTCAAGGCGCTGGGAGAGTGGCTCCATTGAGTGCTGGGGGCATCCGAAGAACAAGGCCTTGAAGTCCTCCCTGAACAGGAGCAGAGTAGGAGGGGGAGGTCATTCCAGACCTGGCTGCAAGGTAAGAGAAGGAATTTCCTCCAGTTCTGGTCTTGTAGATGCGTGGGATGGTGGCCAGAGAGAAGTCAGCAGATCAGAGGTGTGTCTTGGGTGCATGGAAGGAGAGACAGTTGTTAAGGTATGCTGGTCCGATGTTGTGGAGGGCCTTTTATGTGTGGGTGAGGAGTTTGAAGGTTATTATTCCTTCAATGAGGAGCCAGTGGATATCTAAGAGGTTTTGGGTGATGTGGTTGAGACAGAGGGTGTCTGGTATCAGTCTGGCCAGTCTGGAGTTTGCGTAGTAGTTTCTAATGATCTGGCGTAGAGAGCGTTGCCATAGTCTTGTCTGCTACTGATGAGGGCGTGCATGAACATTTTTCTAGATTGAGATGGGATCCATCTGAAAGTTTTTCAGAGTATGAGAGGGTGTTGAAGCAGTCCGAGGATACGGCAATGAGCTGGTGGTCCTTTGTGAGAGATTAGTCCAGTATTATGCTGAGGTTTTGTGCATGGTCTGTTGGGTCTGTTGGTTTGGAGGGGGTGTTCTGAGGGTGGGAGACCACCAGGTGTCATCCCATGCGGATGGGATGGAGCCAAGGATGAGGACTTCTGCTTTCTCAGAGTTGAGTTTCAGCCAGCTCTTCTTCATCCAGATAGCAACGGTTTTCATCTCTTCTTGGAAGTTGTGCTTGGTGATGTTGGGTTCTTAGGTTAGGGAGAAGATGAGCTGGACTTGTTCACACCATCGACCTGATGAGAGACATGTGGACCCATTGTCAGTCGACAGATTTCATGTGCATGACTGCACACCGGATCTCCATTGCAGGGGTAAAGCAAAAGATATCTGCAGGTCTTAGCCCTGAAGAAAGTTTTAAGAGCATTCAACGGCATGAAACAGTGGCCATATTTGCATTGAGAAATCGCATACACCTGTAAACATCTTAGAGGAATTTAACTGAAAGGTGTATGAATGGGTGTTGTGGTACTGAAAATTCTGGACCCATGTCATAACCATCGTCGTAACATGAAGATTTTTGTATCAATAGACTGAGAATGGCGAGTATACTATCCACGAGTATTTTCGTCATGTTCGAATGACGAAATCACCCTGAAATCATAGTTTTCGTCCTGAACCCTCGGGTTTCATTTTTTGTACGGCAGCCATTTTGTGAGTTGCCCTCACATAGGCCAATGACTAAGGACAAACACGCATTTGAAGGACACGTACACCTTTGCTGACTTCCCTGTGACCTGGACGAGCTGAGTCGACTGCCCAAGGCCAAACCTGTTCGGTCAGTTCCTCTCCCAGTGGCCGAACGAGATAGCATCAAGGCGCAACATGCCATAAACCTTTCATCGCACACGAACCATGCCTAATCTTACACACACCTGTCCCTGTTTCCTACTTTAAGGCTTGCTTTACGAGGAGGAGGTGCCCGTTTTTATTGGGGGTCCACCGATATCTGATGGAAGTTCTGGGCCTTGCCGGGTAATTAATTGTGGGCTGGACAAACTGAAATGTGGGTTTGTCATCATGACTCTGCTTTTTATTTGTAGTGAAAATATGTGAATGGTCAACTGTAAAATAAAGAATGTTTGCCTAAAGCGTAATATTTTGTATAAAAAGAGAAGGCTGGCTTTGTAAGATTCAGCAGTCTCCTGAGAATATACACCGTGTTGTACTTCTAGGACGCCTGTTACTTGGTTGCAGCCAATAAATTCGATATTTGACTTCACCTAGAAGACTCTGTGTTTCTGTAGTCTGGAACAGGAAGAACCCGAAGTCTTAGGGTGTTGCCCCTGGCACCGCTGGGTTACCGGTTTAGTACCAGTTCTGAAAAACCCAGTACTTCAGTGTGACCCAGAGATCATAGAATTGGATTTTTTGCCACAGACACTGGACAGTAACATATTTAAGGCCCTGTCAGACGGAGGCTATTTCAGGGTCCCGTGCTTGGCCCATTACATCAACCTGGTGAAAAAAGTAGTTAGTGAGCAACATTTGACCACCTGTAAAAGAATCTGTGCTCACTTCAGTCATTCGTTTGAAGTATAGAAGCAGTTGCAGATTATTCTGCGTAATAGTAAAGCACAAGTTAAAGGAGGTGTCAACACATTGAAAATCGCCCTATTACATGTTGCAACGTCTGTTTCAGCAGTACAGACAGATTAATGTCTATGTCATTCAAATAGGAGGGGATGCAATTGATAAATCTATGACCATGGATACGGACAAATGGGACCTTGTCAATGCCTGACACAGTTGCAACTCACTTTTGAGGTTATCACATGGAAAATAAGCAAGCAGGGCAGTACGATGGGCCAAGCTTTCCCATTGTTGCATCTCCTACATGACCAGGGTCTTAAAGGTTCAGCCCCACAGGTGTGAATGAAAACGCAGAAGCACATGTCTTGGTTGAGACCATAATCCTTTGCTTGTCTCGCAATACAAGGCTGCAACATGACATCATCGTTTCCAAAGAGTGCATCCGTTCCACACTACTTGATCAATGGTACACAAAAATTCTGCCCTCTTTCATTCCTTTTTCTGAAAGCGATGTTTTAAAATACAGGAGGTGGATTGAAGAGTAAGCTGGTGACGTGGAAGAAGAAGTGCTGGAACTTCGAGGCCCACCCTGCATTTCTGGGGTGCCGCCTTCAACTCTCAGAAAGGGCAGTCTTGTCTCACAGCAGTCAATAATACAATCAATCAAAGCACAAGCAACAACAGCAACAGAAGAACCAGACCCAACCTTTGCATTTTATTGGTTTCAATTGGCAGGGCTCTAGTTGAGTGCAGAGGCAATGGCAAAACAGGTTGAGTAAGTGGCAGCACAAAAGACCATCTACGGGATGTTCCAGAAGTATTTGGATGATCCAAAAGAGATCTTAGTGGATCAAAATCAATGTATGTATTGGTATGGGAAGATGCAGCAATGGACAGAGCTCAGCAGGCTGGTAATAAAGTATCTAGCTTGTCCTGTCACCAGTGTGTCTGCTGAGCGTGTGTTCAGTACAGTTGATGCAATTGTTACAGTGAGAAGGACCAGACACTCACCTCAAAACATGGAGAGATTGAATCAACATTTTATACAACACAATTACACCATTCTTGAAACAGCACAGGAGGAGGGTGATTGGTCCAGAATTGAATCAAATGTGTTAGCTGATCAACTTCTTAGTGAACCACCTGAGTCTGAAGATCAACTCTACTTCCTGGACTAAGTATGCCACTAATCCTATAGAACATTTTAATTATTTCATTTTGAAATTCTATTTCCATAGAAGACATTTTTTTTGTGAAACTTTATTATTTTGGTATAAGATTCATGGTGTCCCACAATTTTTTTATTCACATATATTGCTGGATTTCAGCTGGACCAGTGTACATTGAAGAAGCCACCACAATTCCTTCATGACATTGGAGACATTCCTGCACTCATCGCAAGCCTATTGCCTATCCCTTTTTGCATCACTTAGTGCTAGAAGCTCTGAACCAGAAGATTGTTGATTTACAAGACTGCCTGTTAATGCCAAATTCCAATGTGTTGCCTACATCAAAGATGAATGCCTTATACCTAAACTCCCCATTTTCGGATTGGAAGAGGTAACTGTAATTATTGCAACAGTGAGTGAGTGATTGTGTGAGTGACAATGATGATTGATGATTCAAGTGGTGGCAGACAGTGAGGGAGTATGTTGAATTGTAATGTGGGAACTTGCCTGAGATATTAAATTGCGATGTTTGGGGCCTGAGTTATGGGTTATAATTTTTTCCCTGGAGGAGATAGGCCTATACAAACTTACTTTGTGAAAATGTATTTACATGTATGGTCCACTCCTATGTCCCTTCTATTTTTTTCATTATCTATGATGGCTACCCAGACAATCGTTTGATTTACAAGACTGCCAAATTCCAATTTGTTGCTTGCATCAAAGTGGAGATAGTGTACCTACCACCTTGTTTGGATTTGAACAGGTAACCATTGCACTAATAAGTGCTCAGATTATCGAGTGGCTATGAGTAATGATCATTGAGGTGGCTGACAGTGAGGGAGGCCGTGTTGAGATGATTATTGATTTGCAATGATTGGGGCATGCGTGATTGGCGTTCATTTTGTTTAACTGGAGGCTATTGGCCCTTTCACACTTAGCTAGATTTAACTGCAGGGTCCTCTCCTTTTTTCTGTTTCCTCAGAGACCGGAACAGTCACTTTAGTTAACAAATGAAAACCTATGTAAAGTACTGCAAATCTGTTTCTCTAGAAGTTCTTCAACAGCAGTACACTGCACGTGTATCTTGAGCAGGTCATGATGATGCCTGGTCTGGGAAAGAGTTACTCTGAGTCAGGACTCAGGAGGTAGATGGCCAAACTCAGGGAGGGAGCTGCAAGACTACCTTTCATCAACAGCTGTAAGCAAGATGTTATCAACTTCAGGTCAAAGGTAAACCAAGGGTCTGAGGCCTAGTACTCACCTATGTAGAATGGAGAAAGGTATGTTTGTGAAATGCTGTGGTGTGTGTGTATGAGTGTGTATTGGACTTGTGGCAAAGGTAAAATTCATAGGGCTAGATGTAGATAGCTACATACTGGTCTGTAACGGACGAAAATCGGTAATTATCCCATTACCGTCCGGTATTTAGCCTTTTCTAATGTAGGAGGCAGGTTTTAAGGATCTGGTAATTTACTGATTCCTTATTTGAAGGAATCAGTAAAATACCGAATCATTATTTTAAGGAATCGGTAAATTACCGAATCCTTAAAAGCTATGTAGGAGGCTCTCAAGTGAGTACATGTTAGCTTTAAGGATTCGTTATTTACCACCAACTACAGGTTGGTGGTAAATACCGAATACCTTACATAAAGCATTTGTTTTGCTTTTTTCTCAGTGCCATGTGGCAGACATACATGCCTTAGGAAATGTATGTGCGCCACATGTGCACACATGCACGATTCAGGGTTGCGACAGGGTGTCAATGTGATACCCGGCAACCCTTGAATATGCTCCCCAAATTACTGATTCAGTATTTACCGAATCGGTAATAGTGAATGGCTTTCCATTCATTCCTATGGACCTTCAAGCCCATAGGAATGAATGGGAAGGTGATTCCTTATTACCGGATCGGTTTTACTGATTCGGTAATAAGGACTATTACCAAATCGGTAAATGTTACCAATTTATTACCTACATCACATTTATCGATTCTTGAATACTGAAGCGGTAAAATTTGGTATTTAAGAATCGGTAAATTGTGATTATCTACATCTAAGTCTTCCTCTTTTCTTTTGTTCTGCCTCTGAGTCTTCTTAATACACTCCCCATGAAGCTTGCCTTCTTTCTGTCCTTTTCCTTGGCTCTTAAAATATAGTGTCTCTTTTACAATCTGTAGTCCTTCTAGTCTTCTGCATGAATTAAAGGCAAAAGCTGAGCTCAACAACACTCCTGACTATCTACCGGACTAGTTCAAGCAGGCACCCAAGAGTAGTCATTCACGTTGAAAATGAATATGCACCACCTAATTTTGCAATACAGTATCATTTTTCTATAAACAATCATATTTGGAGAACTGGGTGGGTGGGTTTACCCCCAAACTAGAAGACAGAAAATTTAGATATCTGATAACTTGGGTCTCCGGGACCCATATTTTAGATATAGAATGAATAACATCAGTTTTCAGCATCATCATTCAGGACTTGTGTTACATAACCAAAAATGTGTAACCTAAGCTTGTCCACTCCAGTCCATTTTTTATAACTCAAGGACTTTGTAAATAATTCTACTAGCTCCCCATTAGCCAAAACCTACTAGTATTGCTATTTGTTGTATTTTAGCACTATCAGGAATTCTTGCTGCGTCATCATGTAGTACTGAGGTGTCAATTCTTTGTAAAGCTTTGACAAAATATAACCCACTAACTCAGTCTTTTTATTTCCATTTAGTTGCCTATGATGGACAATCAATCATTCATATTAATCCTACAGTTGGGGCTCACCTGGGTGGAACTGGAAGTGGGACTTCTCTTGTGAAGTTGTGATGCCTTCCCTGTTAGTGCTTCATCTATATACAGAAAAGACAATTAGTATGGAGTGAAGTGAACTAGTTAATTTAGTCAGTAAGTAAATAACAGCTACTATTGTTGATTTGGGTGGATGTAGACAATATAGGTCATGTCAGCACTCCCCCTAATGGTCAAGATTGTCAGAGAAGTATAAATCTATACCTACGTACTACACTCTTCTTACAAGCACATGAACAGGCTGTGTAAAAGCTGAAGGCAGCAGCGCAAAGTAAAACAAACTACTTCAGGCATACATTTAGATTAAATAAAATTGCCTGGATGTTTTGTCAGTATGGGAGGGGGTGGCGGCAGGTGAAGGGAGCTGGTGGCGGTGCCAAGGATGAAATGGCCTGGAGAGCGGGGAGACCAGCTGCACAGGGGCCCATATGAGAGGTGTCTGTTTCCTCCCCCTCTTCCAGAACCACAAGCCACTCTCTTGCTGGATGCACTCCAGCCTCTGCCACTGCAATAGGTGCAAGTATCTACAAGTGATCTGGCTGTCCTGGCTACCCTAGAGTAAAAGTTTGGTGGAATAATTGCTGTAAATACAAGAAGCTGCTACTTACTGACGGACCGGCTGTGTTGAAGCTGGAGCCGAGTGCGGATGCTTTCGTAGCGGGGCGCAGTGCTGGGAACAGTGTTTGGAGCTGAAACTGAGGCGGAGTGAGACGGCTGCTGTCCTGGCCGATTACGAGCCAGTGAGGGGGATTGACTCACTGAGCGGGGCCGAACCGTTTGGACGCTGGATGCTGGGCTAGCAACACAGGCTAGCTGGAGTCGAGTGTGTGGATGCCTTGCTGCGGGACGCAGCGCTTAGAACAGTGTTTTGGAGTTGGGCTGAGGCGGAGTCGGACGGCTGCTGTCTCCCTGGCCGATTACGGGCCGGGTGAGGGGGATTGACTCGCTGTGGCTGGAGCCTGAGGAGAACTGAGAAAGAGGAGAGCGGATGCGGCGACTCCGGCTGATCGAGAGCCGGGTGAAGGAAGTGCTTCGCTCCGCACACCTGCAGCGGCGTTTGCACCCGATAGCGGTGAGCGGCCGGGCTGTAATTAGCTGGCTTAACGCGAAGGTTAACTGGCACTCTGCTTCTTCACCCTCATTGAAAACGATAGTGGAGTGTGGGAAGATGGCACCAAAGCCCCCAGCAAGGAATACGCTTTTGACGGCAGCGGCTATGGCAACGACAAAGCAGACGGCACTGACCACTGTGGAGAACACACCAGGAATTTCTGGTAGGCAAGAGAGAGTGGAAAAATACTCTGTGACTGACAAACTAACATCTCGTATGTCTATTAATGTTAATAGTGGTAAAAGTGACCTTGCCTTGGATACATTGATACATAGTAGCCTTGAGGTTCCTCAGCTAAGCAGCTCTCTCGTGACCGGCTGTATCATTGTAAATAATGAAGAGATACAGCATGACGTTGGTAAAAATGATACAGGCACTCTTACTCCTGCAGTGACCATCACAGAAAATAGTGCCACCACTGAGACTTCTTTATTAATTACTGCTGAAAGTAATATAAGTTTGAATCATGCTGTAAGTCTCACTACTACTACTACTACTATTCCGGCAGTAAGAGATGGAGAGGTACAAAGTAATGACTCAATAGGGTATAAGGAGAATATAGGGGAAGAGCTCGTGGAACATCTGGAGCATACAGATGGAGCAGAATCTGATGAAGAGTATTATGTCATTTCCGACATGGGTAGTAATAAAACCTCACCCTCTATTAAAGATAATGCAGCCGGTATTAAGAAAGGAAGAGGCAAAAGCAAGAACAAAACTAAAAAGGTATTAAATAAACCTAAAACTGCTACCATGAAATCGATTGCGGAGAATAGCCCGATAAGACAATGGGTACAATCTAAGGGTGGCGTGAAATCAATGGCACTTCGGCTATCTGGAAATAGCCCAGCTGAATTAGGCGATATCCCAGCAGTCGTTAGTGATTCTACTACTACGATGGATGTGATTGCTAGTAAAAATCTAGTAAAAGGAACTGCTGATGGTGACGCTGTAACACAGATATCAACTCCATCCTCTTGCGCCTCTATTTCTGCATCAGAAGGGATTGTTGAGCTGAATTCATCACGGGAGACTTCACCCCTTCCTTCTATTATTTCTAATACAGAGACTGCTCCGAATTTTAAAGCTCCGATCCTATTATCTGCTTTAACAACAGTACCTTTTGAGATAACTACATTATATAATAATACTTCTTCCACAGACTGGACACTTCAAGGGGAGGTCTCCTCCTCATTTCAAACGATCCTACAGCTTTTGAATGAGCAAAAACAAGAGGCTCAATCTCATTACCAACAGATGAGGGAAGATAGTAATAAGACCCAGTCCTCTCTACAGGAAATGTCATGCAAACTTGGTGCTCTCTCTCTAGAGATGATAGAGCTTCAGCAAAGAGTTGTGTTAACGGAGGAGAAATCAGTCTGTACTGAGATAACTGTAAATAAACACGATTCTCAACTGCGCCAGATGCGAGCTAAGCTCGAAGATTTCAAAAATAGGCAGCGGCGACAGAATCTACGCTTATTTGGGATTGCGGAAGGAGCCGAGGGAGCTGATGCTAGGGCATTTACAGTACATCTGCTTCAAAAAGCATTTCCTGAATTATCTGATTGGGACTGGGACTCACAGATACAGCGTGCTCATCGACTTCCGCTCTTTCAAAAAAATAAGAATAGTAAATTCCCTCGGCCAATTTTGATATATATTGGTAACTTTTTGCTACGTCAGGCTATCTCCCTAAAAGCAAGACCAAATACTCCTGTTACTATCGAATCCATTACTTTTTTTGTAAGATCTGATTTGAGTAAATCTTCTATGGAACGACGATGGAAACTGAAGCAATATATAGATCCAATCAAGGAATTAGGTGGCCAAGCTTAGCTGCAAGAACCAGCTAAGCTGAAAGTGCTTAAAAATGGCCGAACATATTATTTTTTGGAAGAAAATGAAATAGAAAGAGCATTGGCTGAGTGGAAATTGGAAAAGAGAGCTATTACTGAATAATTCTTCCCTTCCCTCTCTCCTTTTTCCTTTTTTTTTTCTCTTCTCTATTTCTCTCCCTTTTCTCTCTTTTTTTTTTTTTGATGGCTGTGATGATTATGTAATAACAAAGATGTAAATGGGATTTTAGATAAAACAGGAATGTCTAATTTAAGGTTATGATTGATAGAGCAGATAACACAGAAAAGCGAAAACTTACTTTTTAAGTTCAGACATGGCTTCAATAAATTTCTATTAATATTTGAACGCTCAGACCTCGAGGCGGTTAACTCCGCACTAAAGCTGCCAATAGAACGGCGGCTGTTTATAGGGGGGGGCCTGCAGGTAGGGGTGGGGTGGGATGGGTCAGGACAATGCCTGGCAAGGGTAGGATGGGGGGTGATTTATTTTGGGGAAAAAATTGCATCACGGGGTTAAAAATTTATATTATTTGGAGTTACAACAAGATGGATATGGGAAAAAAATTAGGGGAATACTGTAAGAATAGGGATTTATATTTTGTTCAATGCATTCAATAAAATGTTTAGTATGGAATGTGGCAGGCCTAAATAATAGGAATAAACGAAATTTGGTGTATGAAGAACTTAGGATGTACAGCCCACAAATTGTGGTTATTACGGAAACACATATAGCCCACAAAGATAGAAAATTATTAAATCAACTTGGATATGACACTATGATCTGCAAGGAATTTAATGCTCCTATTCGCGGGGTGGCAATATTAAAACATAAACATTTTAAAGCGGAAAAAAATAAGACATTAACTGATAGGGCTGGTAGATGGGCAATAGTACAGATAACATGGGAAGGTCACAAAGTTACTATCTGTGGAGTGTATGCTTCAAATCAGGATGAACCATATGTCATTGATCAAGTGAATCTGGAATTGCTATCATGGGATGGGGAATTTATTGTACTTGGTGATTTTAATTGTATTATGAATTATAATTTAGATATAACTAAAAAAGGTGTATTTCAAAGAATGAAGAAAACTAGGGCGGCAATTCTAGATCTAGCTAGAATTCACTTACTTAAAGATGCGTGGCGATACTTACACCCTCTGATACCGGGTTATACGTACTATTCTGCTCCACATAAATTATGCTCACGGATAGACATGGTATGGACTACAGATTCTATCTTGGAAACTAGCAATATCATAATATGTCCGAGAGTCACTTCGGATCGTAATCCTATTATTTTGACTTTTAAGACATCTACGGATCGACCATTACCCCGTTCTTTTTCTTTTCCTAGACAGCTATTCACAAACATTAATTTTATTAAGAAATTAAAGGATCAAATAAAGGAGTTTATAGATATAAATATTAGCTCAGCTTCACCCTCAATAGTGTGGGATACATGTAAGTGAATCAAGTGATCAAGCGAATCTGGAATTGCTATCATGGGATGGGGAATTTATTGTACTTGGTGATTTTAATTGTATTATGAATTATAATTTAGATATAACTAAAAAAGGTGTATTTCAAAGACTGAAGAAAACTAGGGCGGCAATTCTAGATCTAGCTAGAATTCACTTACTTAAAGATGCGTGGCGATACTTACACCCTCTGATACCGGGTTATACGTACTATTCTGCTCCACATAAATTATGCTCACGGATAGACATGGTATGGACTACAGATTCTATCTTGGAAACTAGCAATATCATAATATGTCCGAGAGTCACTTCGGATCATAATCCTATTATTTTGACTTTTAAGACATCTACGGATCGACCATTACCCCGTTCTTTTTCTTTTCCTAGACAGCTATTCACAAACATTAATTTTATTAAGCAATTAAAGGATCAAATAAAGGAGTTTATAGATATAAATATTAGCTCAGCTTCACCCTCAATAGTGTGGGATACATGTAAGGCCAGTATACATGGATTGACACAACAATATATATGGCGGCAAAATAAAGAACTTCGAGCCCGAAATGAGCAAATGACTACTGAAATAATAAATCTTGAACACCAACTCTCTGAAACTCTATTAGCTGGGGCAGAAAACTTAGAAGCTTTAAACTTGAAATTGATTGAACTAAAGGTAGCGATGAAAAATATTTTCATGGAAAAAAGTATTATCAAAATGAAAAAATAACAACTTAACCAATATGAAAATGGGGAGAAAATTGGTAAATTTTTAGCTTATAAAGTAGCTGAAGACCGTGCTCAAAACGTTATTAAAGAAATTAAAGGGGACAATAATCAGATATTCCAGGACTCTAAGCTAATACTACAACAATTTGCATCTTATTATCAAAAACTCTATACGCCAGAAGTTGTAGTTAAAGAAGACAATATCAAAAACTACATAATACTAAATAAAGTTAAGACTTTGGCGGTGGAACAATCCGATCAACTGGGGTTGGATATTACAGCAATAGATATTAAAACAGCTATCAACTCGCTAGCAAATGGTAAAGCTGTGGGAGAGGATTGCATCCCATTAGAGCTATATAAAAACTGCATGGAAGAGCTAACTCCATTGCTTATTAGGGTTATACAAGCTATTGGTAATGGAGAACAAGCTCCAAAATCATGGAATCTCACCCAAATTATTTTTTTTTTAAAAGAAGGGTAAACCATCTCAGGAGAGAGGTTCCTATCGGCCAATTTCGCTTATTAACAGTGATGCAAAAATGTATGCCAAAATATTAGCAATCCGACTTGCACCACTAATGTCTTACATGGTTTCCCCTCAACAACATGGGTTTATACCTAAAAGAGACATCACGGCACATAGTAATATGGCCATTTCTGCGTTTGACCTGGCAAGATCTGTACCCACCTCACTCGGTATGATTTTATTAGATGCAGAGAAAGCATTTGACCGAGTGGGGTGGGAGTTTATTTGGGCAGTGCTGCAAGCGTTTGGCATACAGGGTAAATTTCTAAGATGGATTCAATCGTTATATGATTTGCCGCTGGGGAAAGTCTCCTATATGGGCAAATGCTCTTCCACCTTTATGATTGGGCGAGGGATGCGACAAGGGTGCCCTCTTTCACCCTTATTATTTGCTCGAGGTATGGAACCTTTCCTTATTGCAATTCAAAATCAAGCTCTTATTCAACCTTTTGTAAATAGTTTAAATTCTTTGGATATAACTGTGTATGCGGATGATATTGCCGTCTTCTCCACCAATATTCCTGAAACTATGACAGGCATTTTGGTAGAAGCAGGGAAATATGGCTTAGTTTCTGGCTATCGCTTAAACACCAGTAAGACTCAAATTATCCTGAATCATCAATTACCATCATCGATGACAGGGATATGTAAAGTAGCAACTTACCTAGGGGTTAAAATTTCGTCAAATATAGATGAAATTGTAGCACTAAATTACGAACTGTTACTAAAGGAAACTGCTATTTTATTTAAGAAATGTCATAAGCTCCCACTTAGTATTATGGGCCGAATAAATTTGGTCAAAATGAAAATATTGCCTAAATATCTTTATCTTTTTTGTTCTATTCCCTTAAGGGTAAACAATTCTTATAGGCTTGAGGGCATTATTAGCAGCTTTATTTGGGGCTACAAGAAAGCTTGACGAGCTATATCTCTTCTTAAAGCTCCTTATAATGCAGGTGGATTAAATCTTCCAGATATTAGATATTATTATTGGTCTTCTTTTTTGATTCGCTTTCGTAGCTTGCTGATCCCTGATAAATGTCTCTATTTTCATAAGTTTTTGTTAGGAGCAGATGCAACTATGTTTTTTTATAGATTTAATGACCCCAATTACTTTAAACGAGTTAAATTTAAGACAGTGTGGGATACCACTTACATCTGGCGCTCCATACTTACTAAAAGAAAGACATCTCTTTTTCATGATAAAACTCCTCTATGGTCTAATCCTGGGTTACCGGAAATATTTCAAGATATAATAGGCAGTGCATTTTCCAAATCTGGCATTAATTCTGTTGGAGACTTATATGATCACAGGGGATTTTTACCGTTTGAAAAATTGAAAGTTTGTTATAAATTGCAAGAAGGGGCAAGATTTAAATATTTTCAAATCAGGGATTATTTTCTGAGGGAGATAGAACTCACTTCTTTGACTGAATCTGAAGTATGGAACTGCTTATATAGGGAAGAAGATAAGGCATTGATTAATATAGGGTACAAAATATTCTCTGGTTATAGTGTTAATGACGTACACAAATTAGCTGAAAAATGGACTAATAAGCTTACAATGGAAATTGCATCAGATTTCATTACTTCCTCTCTAAATAGCCTTAATCTTGCTGTTCAATCTTCAAAGCTTAAACTACAGTTGTTTAAAACTATATGTCAGTTGTATTACACACCGGATCGGATTCTCAAATGGGTATCGAAAAACAATCTTAGTGATCGTACAAAATGTCCCAAATGTGATTTGAAAGGAGCTGATATCATACATATGTTTTTTTCGTGCCCAAACCTTGCTGAATTTTGGAATGGAGTATCGAAAGCTATTTCCACTAAACTTGGTATTCCTATTATGTTTTCGTTAAAAGATGTATTTATAGGAGCGTCAGGGGAAAATAATATATTATGTGATTTACTGAATATCTTAATTACTTGTGCTAGACTGACTATTGCTAGAGACTGGGTTCAGAAAAATTCACCAAAGGTTACTGAGTGGTGGAGCCTTGTTAAAGAAATACACAGTATGGAATATGCTTTGGCTAATATTAGGGGTCTACAGGCTAAACGGAAAGTGGAGAGAATATGGGGATTAATTATATCATAAAATTATTTCTGTGGCAAATTATTATTTCATTTATGTCTATATCTTGTTGTATAATATGTTTGATGTACCCCTGTGATGCAAAATAATAAAAAGATTTTGTCGCTATCTCCTGTCTGATGGGTGGTCTGGTTGGACCAGCAGGAGCAGCTCGATTGAAAAAAACATTAAAGACAAATTGTACATAATGCTCTGTGCACACAATTGTTTTAAATTACTGGGTGGCACAGTAGCAGTACATTCCTGGTACCCTACGGACCATTGGAATTTGATGTGATTATGACTAGGAGAGTCACAAGGCCAATTTTACATTTGACCTCAAATTAAAAGTCTTAAAAGGCAGAATAACACCAGATAAAAAAACAACTGTGAGTTGATTATGGTTCCTACTAAAGGCTTTTCTAGTAAGTATGAACTGACAGTTTGAGTTAAAAAATTAATGACCTCTCATTAATGAGTATGGCATTATGCACTATGGAGTACAAGTTGTGTGTTTTGCTGAAATAATGGAGCCACACTCATTGCTAGCCAGTGTCTCAGTTAGTTTGCTACCGTCTGCAGCCATGGCAGCTGGAGTTGAAAATTATATATTTTTAATTCCAATAGCCCTATACTCCAATGCAATTCTCTTTCTACCATGACTCTAAAGAGGCAGAGGAATTAATAAATAATATACTCCATCACAAACTTCACGTATGAAATGCAGATATTAATATTATCCTCTCTGTAGGCGTTGGGGAAGATGATGGACTGCACTACAGACCAAAAAAACAGGCTATATTGATTGTATTTGGCACAATCTTCACTGTGTATCCCATGTGTGAAACTTGTATGTGCAGTAGCCAAGGAAAGGAAACTTGACCTACAGAGGGGCCACTACACTGATCATCGATTCAACAGCTTTGGCTTATCCAATCACTGAACAAGTCGAAAGGGAAAAATCAGAACGGGTGTAAAATAAATGTATTATGGGAAACCATAAAATATATTCTTGAATCTCTTCACTTCATATGGTAATAAAATGAAATGGGGCGCAGGCCAGGAATGGATTTTCAAAATTTTTGGTTGACCGGGATAGAAGTATTTAGGAAAAAATAAAGGAGTGAAGTTCTAAGAGGTAACTGAGTGGGTGTAGGGAAACAACAGACCACGTGTGTTTGGTTTGGAATGCTTTGGAAATTTTGTAAATGCCCCATTAACAAAATCAGATGCACATTGCACAGCCAACACTGCAGTCACAAATTGACCCATACTGCACTTCGGTCATAGGTGGCAAAAAAATGCCATAGGCTGGGGGGTGATAAATGATGGGTGGGATACATCTGGTTCACTTAGAAAATACAGCAAATCAAGGGAATAGAACAAAAAATACAAAATACCTCCCCTTTGAACCATAGCTTTGATAACCCTACATAAACAAAGTAAGCAAAGTAGGTGAGCAGCCTGCTCCTCATGAGAAGTACTGCTCTCCTTATTCTTCCAAACAACCCAAATATGTATTCCTATTTTCTTTCTAATACGCCCATTGCCACTATGATTAAGGTTTACCTTCTCTCATCCAGCCGTTCACCAAAACCTCTGATCCATTATCTAGCCATTGCATCATCCACCCTTTCTTCTTACCAACATTACTTTCACACACACACACCCTTACACTCATATAACATTTCCTTTCTTTTAACTCTCCATTCTTTCATGTTTCCCTCAAGCCATCACACTCATCATGTGATATTTCAACCACCACTGCAACTGGTAAAGCTGGGGGAGGGGGTCACGGTCACGTGGTAACGACGCCCTGGTACTTGCTAGTGAATATAGTAATTGCACGATAAAATGTGACTTACCTGTGTCCATTCCTGCTGCTGTTTCTCCCCCTCCAGCTAAATTGTCTCCTTCTGTAGCGGCACTGGAGCCAGCATCACTGGTGTTCTGTGTGGATGGAATAAAACATTATAAATATTGTAGATGTCAGATATGCCACCTCCAAATACAACTGCAATACATCACTACAGTTTGGTTAGCACTGCAGTATCTTCTAACACAAATATCCCTCTTGGCATTTGATTGGTTCAGAAAGTTAGACAAGCCAGGGGTAGAATAATGACCAATGAAAGACACATGGTGTTGGTTGGCAAATGCAATGGGAGTGGGACCTCATGCTTTTCCTGGCATGCTGCACTGTCATGGGGAACTGCTGGATTACTGTATAAATTAATGAGACAGCAGCACACTTCACTGGAGTGGGTGTTTCATGATGACCATGGCCAATCCCTTATGAACTCAACTGTTAGAGCAGGAAGAAGAAAGCCTTCTCTCAACAAACAGACATGGTGAGTAGTATTTCTAATACTTGCTTCCTTGGGCCTGCAATCTTAATGCCAGACAGTAGAGTACCAAAATGTGTTCTTCTTAATCTTACAGTACCACACAATATATAGGAGAGAGGGAAAGATTGCCAACAAAGCAGAAGATAAGGGAACTGTAGACTAGAGTAGAGTACGTAAAAAGTCAGATACCAAAAACAAAAACCATGTAATATAACAAAAAAAAAGATTATACAGGGATAACAGGAATTAAACAACAAGCATTTGCAATGCATCCATTCTCGCCATTAGGACCTTATAAGTATTTATCCATGCTGCACATTATCCTGGGTGCTGAATCATCCACTGTTCTTTAACAAGGAAGCGTTGACACTAATAGGCACATTATCATATAGCTTTTAGCTGATATCACTCTTTCAGCCATCTAGACCCACATTTTAACATTGACATCTGATCGCCGGCCTGCAGCGCTCACTATGCCTGACACATGAACCTTGCAAAAGGCACAACAGTTTGGCAGATGCCGTTCAAGGTAGCAGGGGACCTGTCACAGTTAAAGTTGTGCCGAATTCAGGGGCATTGGTATGATCAGTGCAGCATGTGCAATGGCACTGGGGCCCAGGGGTAAGATGCGCCCACAGCACACTAAATACGACAAACATTTACTAGCTAACCAGAGCACCTGAGGCATGTCTTCCTGTTTGCAATGGTCACCAGGAACCTTTACAACACAGCATATTTACAGGGGTGCAGTAATACAGAACCAAGTCACAGGAGGAATACAGTGCAGACTGGGGCACGTAAAGTGGGGCATGGTTAAAGAGCGGGGACAAAAAAAATATTCTGCTAACTATTTTGGCACCCTTGGTGAAATCTGCACAACGGGTGACATGGCCTTATGCAAATCAGTCTGACCCTGTGCCTCATGGGTACAGTCTAGCCCAAACTGCCAAGCCATGTCTTCCCTGGACCGGAAACAAGCATCCTGGGACAGGTTTCGGGTTCATAACCCTCATCAGCCAGGCTATCTTGAATCCAGTGGCAAAGTGAGCAAGGGACCCACGTTTGGGCATATCCTGCCAATTTAGGGCGATACCAAAGTGATGATGGACGGAGCGTTTGAGCAAATCAAACATTCACCCCCAGTCAACTGATCTGAGTTTAATCCATCACCATTCTTTCGCTCACTCCACCACACCAGTTCAGACATGGCCATATGCAAATCAATCTGACCCTGTGCCTCATGGGGACAGTCCAGCCGGAACTGCCAAGTCATGTCTTCCCTGGACCGGAACCGGTTTGGACCGGTTTCAGGTTCATAACCCTCATCATCCAGGCTATCTTGAATCTGGTGGCAAAGTGTCAGGATATATCCAGATCAGGGATTCCAGTTTGAATGCGAAAGTGAATACAATAAATAAAGGGGGAGGGTTAAAAAAGCTTTGATATGCCAATATGTTTGGCACCATTTGACACATCTGCACAGAAGTAGAGCTCCTAGAATTGGTAATTACTTGTAAACGGCATGGTCAGTTTGGGACCGGGAGGTTGGCTGCCAGCAGCATCTGTCAGTTGTGCACGGCCAAAGGATACGTGCAGCAAGCAGCGAGTTTTGTGGAGGGCCTGGCCTTTGCCACTGATAGGATTTCTTCAGTTTACATTAGTTCACATCTGGCCGAGTGTTTTTTGTTGTTGTGAGGAATGCCTATCACTGAAATGCATTTACTGTGACATTGCAAATAAATTATGCAGGATGACGGGAATGTATGCTGGCTTTCTTGGCTGCAATTGCAGATCAAGATAAAATATTTGAAAAATGTTAACAAAAGTGCTTGGACCTTTTCCTTTTTTTTTTTTTTTATTATTTTTTTTTTTTCCGTTCTTTTACAGCTCAGCACATTATTTACCGGAGCATAGTACAAAGTAATATTAAATCCATTCCTTTACAAAAAAGAGACACAAAAGTAGTACATACACAGCCTATGTGATTCATACTTGAAAGCATTTTAACATTAAATACCATTAAACACACAACAGTTCCCTGCATTCCCATCTAAGTTTTTAGTTTCTTCAAATATATTCTTCAGGTGTATGCATCCTATCCTATCCCACTACGCCAATCTGCTATTGGCTTCCAAATACGCAACCCTCTTTCCCTTCCCCTTCTGCCTTTCCTTGCATATATCGCCTTTTCCAAGTTATACGAGGACAACAAACTGGCCAGCCATACTTGTAATGTAGGAGGGTTAAGATCTAACCATGCCCTGGCGATGCATAATCTATATACTGCCATAGCTAAGAAAACAAACTCGTGATGCCCTTCCCCTTCTTCTGGTACAATTCCTAAGAGTATATGTACTGGTTTAAGTTCCAGCTTAATCTTTAATGAAAACTCTAAGAAGTGTTCCAGATTTCGTAATAATGTATGTAGCTGTGGACATAACGCGAACATATGAATTATGTCGGCATCTCCTGAATTACACCGTGGGCATGTTGTACCTTCTGTCCCTCCCCACTTTGCTATCCTTGCTGGAGTATAATATAGAGAATAAATGGTTTTATAGTGTTGCGACTGTAGTGACGCTGAACAGAGAACTGTGCGCCCTAAATCCAATGAGTTCTGAAACCATCCTGCATCCCCTTCTAGTTTTTCTACCCACTTCTTGCTATATTTATCCATATCATCCTGCATACCACATACAAAACTAGCATATAAACCTCTTATTGAACAATCCCCCCTGCTCTTATTTTTTCCATAATCTCGACTTTATTATACCCAACCGACCCACCTTGCTTATTCCCCAGAAAGCTTCTAATTTGCAGATACTTAAAAAAATCCTTATTATTCAGCCCAACCTTATGACTCAATTCAACAAAAGTAACTAAACCCTCCAGTCCCCGAAGATCTCCAATGCTTATTACCCCTTTTTGCATCCATCTCTCCATTACTATATCCCCAAACACCTCGTTTGGGAATGACCTATTTTTGAACAACCTGGTATATCGATTAAACCTTCCTAATCCAACTTTTTCATAAATGCCGTCCGTATCTTAACTCCTGCCTCCACCGTTTTAAATCTAGTCCATGCCCATATTCTACACAAGATATAAAGCAATTTTCCACCTCTTCACCAAGTACGACCTTATAGATTCTAGAGGACCAGTCCCTTACCCTTGGATCTTCTCCCCCCCCTAATAAGCCTTGCATACATTGAATAGCCGCAGACCAATAATACAATTTAAAATCGGGTGCCCCCAACCACCTCTTTCTCTAGGAAGTGTCATATATCGATATGCCCTCCGCGTTTTGCCATGGGCCCAGATGAATTTATTAAGGATTCCTTCCAATGCCAGAAACCATTTTGCTTAAAAAAATAGCGGAATTGCCCTAAAATAATACAAACATTTTGGAAGTATGAGCATTTTTATTACGTTTGTACACCCAACCAAGGACAAATGTAAATTATTAAGCCGTTCCAGATCCGATTTTACCTTCACCAATAAGGGAGGTACATTAATCTGCACTACTACGTCTAAATCCGCGGATATTTCCACCCCCAAATAAACTGCAGATTTTACCATCCTTGTATTTATACCATATTGTGCATATTGATTGCAGACTATTTGGGTCTTAGCTTTATTTAAGCTATAGCCAGAGACTCGTCCAAAAAGTTCTGCCTCCTTCTCTATTTCCACAATCGCCTCCTCCGGACAAGGGGTTAAAATAGCCACGTCGTCCGCGTATGCCAATGTTTTAGCTTCACATCCGTTCAGGCTCATCCTAGGAATCCCACAATTCAGCTCCAGGCGACGCAAGAAAGGATCCAAATATAGAGCAAATAAAAGGGGTGACGATGGGCATCCCTGCCTTGTTCCTCTTTCAATACTAATTTCTACTGAGTGCCCCCTACACACCCTAATTCTAGCTGTAGGATTTCTATAGAGCGTCTGGATTGCTTTAATGTACTTATTACCAATGCCATTCCACCTCGGTACCCCCCATAGGTAATCCCAGGAGACTCTATCAAAAGCTTTTTCAGCGTCTAAAAAAATTGCTACCATAGAGTCTCCTGGGATACCCGCTGCATCGAAAAAAGTTATTACCTGCCTCGTATGTTGAGTAGTCCCCTTGCCTGGTATGAACCCATGTTGGGAGTTAACGACTAGTTTTTCAATAACTCCTGCCAGCCTTCTCGCTAGGATTTTAGAATAAACTTGTCTGCTGTAATACTGTAATGTATATTAGTTTACGTGTACAGTAATTGATGTATTAACAAAATAAGCACCATGAATCTTCAGTTAACAATTAGCAAGGTCGTAGATCCTGTGCCTTTTTAGTTAAGAATGCGGTCGCTATCTCGCGTTCCAGTTAAATATCAGAAGATAGATATATAAATCAAACAAAAAAAACAACAACGAACGTAGCAGCCACACATTTGTGGTATTTACAACGGGATTTGGTCTTCTGTTTGTCTATCAATGTTGAGGACAGCTTTCTTGTTTCAGTTAGAAACTCAAACGCATTTGTGTAAATCTCTGCACCCCTCCAAACCGCTCAAAGCGCCTCCAGCAATCCCCTTCGCAGATCCGGGCATCGGATGGCTTCAGTTATGTTTTCTTTAATTTACGCTACTTGCAATATTATAGCGCCCCTTCGATATTTAGTTTTGATGCCTATCGAAAAAAAAAAATTGTTAATGAGGGATACATTATTTACCACTCTGTGGATATCAGAGCCTGTTTTATTATGTGTTTAACATGTTTACTATTTACGTGCACACAGACTAAATGTTGTGAAATAGACATTTACCAAGTAATCACCCTTATTTCCGCCAGATTTCTTTTTTTTTTCATCAAGAGCCCATTTTAGGAAGAACAGAGGGCTCGGTAAAAGATAAATGAAATGCGTGCTTTTCGTAATCAATTAAGAGTGGTAAGAGTTAGAGGAAAAGATAGTGACACCTTTCAATATCAGAGGGTTCAAACAGCATGTAAAAGACATCCCTGTAATATCGCGATATATGCCTGCCAGATGAGAGACTGTTATGTCCATCTCAGTATGGTCATTGATTTGCGTGTATTCCCCTAATTCCTGGGAACCTCTTTTAGCGCAGATGCGATGCGCCGGGTACCACAGGGCCCTGCCGGCCCGCCCTGAACTGCAAAACCAACTTTTAAAGGGAAGCGAATGCCACCGCTCCACATTGGAAATCCATGGCAGGCCCTTTCTATTCTTGTAACAACACGCGAGGTGTAAGATGGAAAGTGCTGCCCCTCTGTATTCACAGATGGGTATCATTCTGTCCGGTCAGATGTCAATGCCAAATATAGCTTCCCCCTTTCTGAAACTGGTCCTTGAGTTTACTGCTGTAGTTTATGCTCCCACACTTCAATCCATAGCACAAAAAAACAGAGCAAGCAATTATTCTCAAACTTTGTATTTCTTTGAAGATTGAGACTGACCCATGAGTATGCTGTGATAAATTGGGTTGCTGCTTGATTGGGGTGTGATCCTTGGTCTTGCAACAGCTGCAACCTCTGGCAGGGTTGACCACAAAAAGTCACTAAATTAACCGGTGATCAACCCTTGGCACAAAAAGCTGTCAGGCTTAACTTAGAGGGAGAGTGTGTAATATTTATGCATCAAACAAACAGTAACAAAGCGAAAACACAACACAAGAAAAATGCCACACCAAATTTGAAAAATATAGTAAAACTTAATAAATAGTTTGACACCAACATTCAATTATTAGAACCACAGTTATGAATGTTTATTTTTTAGTAAAACTAGTGCCCTAAAGGTCAAATAACTAACTGTGCACATTTATTTGTGCAAGGCAATGTCGAAGACGACTGCGATAAAGCGTGGATCGGATAAAAGAAGTGGATTGGGCCTGTTCAGTGCTTATCTTCAAACTTAGAAGAAATTTTAAGAAAATTGTTCTTATAAGGTAAAGTTCAGCGAGGCAAGGCTACAGGCGGTGTCAGAGTAGGGAGAATCGTCGTCAAGGAGCCTTCTGGTCAAAGCCAAGGTGCAGATTTCTACATTCAGGCTTAGTATCTTTTTTGAAAGTTGAAAATATTCAGCGGGACTCGGCAGATGTCTATAGCGGAGGACAGATCCAGGTGCTCGGATACCCCTTTGGCAAGAACCACTGAACTGGATTTTCGGCGGCAGAGAAGAGCATTGCGGAAGCAGCCGCGAAGTCAGGCAGACCGGCGATGCACCTGAGGCAGATTGACCAGCTGGTTGGTCCCGGTCCTCCCTAATTTCTCAAAAAGGTTTTTAACCAACATGTTTATGTCCTCAGTTTGGGATTTTGGCTCTTTGGGCACCTTTAGTACCACAGCCAAGGGCCCAGGACACCACTTGGAATTCAAACTCACTCACGCTGAGTCCAGGTATGGGTTCATGATGGTGGGAGCCTTTTTATGTCACTGTGACTATGATACAGAAAAGGGGGTGGTGATGAACAGAGTGTCTGAATTAAGCGGAACAGGAGGTCAGAAAACTAGCCCTTGGAGTCACTCTGGTAGTCCTGGGTTTCCGGGTACAGCAAGTCAGTCTTGCAGAGTGAATAGCAGGTCACAGAAGCAGGCATTCCTCTGAGAATCCTTCCACATGTTCAGAAAGTGAACTCAAGAGTGGTTATGAGGGTTGTATTTGTATTCCAGTGCCTTCTTTGAGGTGGGAGAAGTTTCTAAAGGTTTCTTCTGTGAAGTGCTTGGAATTTCCTCACTGCCTTAGCTCAAAGCTGACTGCAGTGACAATGTGGAGGTTATAAGCCCCTTGTGTGGAAGCAGAGTATAATCTATTCATTTGCAAGATAGGCTGTGCCCAGGTCCATCCTGTCAGCAAATGGCCCATTCAGGCACACCTAATCCCTCTATTGTGGGACTGTCTGAGAGGAATTCACTAACTCTAACTGTCATTATACCCGGTCATGTAACCATGGAGAGGGTGCAGGCACAACATGGCTAAGGAAAGGAAAATACCAACTTTCTAAAAGTGTAGTTTTCAAAATTGTAATGTAGAATCAGGCTTTACCATTAAAGAGAAATTTTCATTTCCATTTCAGATACTAAACATGAAATGCTCATCAATCCTCAATCAAAAATGTGCACCTACTACATTTAATAAGACAACCCAATGTTATTCTGTGGGATAGATAGGCCTTCCAGTAGTGAAAAAGAAATGTAGGAGTTTTTCAATACTAGGACATGTAACACTTTAAAGTACATGTCCAACCTTCTGGTTACAATGCAATCTGCCCTATGGGCTACCTAGGGGCTGTCTTAGGGATAACATTTATGTAATAAATGTGGAGTTTAAGGCTTGACAAGGCGGTTAGCTTGCAAATTCGAATTTTCATTTTAAAACTGGATTCATGCTGCAATAGCAGGCCCGGGCCATGTTTTAAGGAGCTACTTCGGTGCTTAAGTAGAGGACACAAAACGTGCTGCAGGCCCACAAGTAATGATTTAATTCACAGGCATTGTGTGTCTGGTACACCACACTATAAGGGACTTATGTGTAAATTAAATATTACCATCTGGTGAAAAACAATTAAACTATGTTTAAGGGAGAGAGCAAGTGAACTTTTGAATTGGTCAGCAGTGTTAAAGTACATAGAGACCTAAGGCCAACATAAACAAATTCAGCAAAAAAGTGAAGGGTAAAGGCAAAAGGTTTGGGAGTGTCTCTGCAAAGACGGCCAGGTCAACCATATGATGTCCTGTTTTAAGTTAAAACGTTAAATACCTACCTGCTAAAACCCCATGGAAATGGAAACAGCCCTCATCAGTGTTAACAAATAAACAATGATAAACACCAGCATAATCACAAACTATAATGCCATTCAAAAAAGGAAAGTGAGGTAGAATGAGTCATTTTCATATATTTCTGAAAAAAATGTCCTAACCATTTTTCCCATTTCAGGGAAGGTTGGTTTTGGTCTATTTAAAAAATTGGAGGTGGTGGGTTTCCACAAGTAATAAGAAATTAACTGATGTATATTTTTTTAATGAAATGGAATTAGACAATTGTGCACAAAACCAGTAATCACAGAAGAGTTGTTGGTAAAATGAACACCTAATAAATAAAGAAATAAATATGGCATTCAAAATGCACGTCTGTAGTTTGAAATGAAAGATGTGTTCATCACTGATAAATAAAGCATGTCTTTAGTACATGGTAAAAGGTTTGTGTATCATGTGGTGAGTGCTCACTACAAACTTACATAAGATGTTGACTTCCAGCAACTACTCCTAAGGTGTGTGTGTCACCGTTGTGAATGCTCACTACAAACTTACATAATTGAAATTGAAAATTGAAATTGAAAATTGAAATTGAAATTGAAATTGAAAAAAGACTTTATTGTTCGATTAATTAAAATCATTACAATATGCTAACATTCTAAAATAATTGTCTAAAAACCAAATAGGTTAAAACTCCTGATTGTTGCCACAGTCTAATTTGACCTAAAACATTTGTTACAGTGTCATGTTCTGGCTGGTAATACTATTTTAGTGCAAGGTGCGTTCATTTATAAGACAGAGGTTTGTCCATCTCTCCGCTGTTTCCAGACCTGTAGATTTATTTCTGCGGCTCAGCATTTGCGGTTAGTCCTGCACGGATTAGGTCTGTAAATTTCCCCAGCCGTGCTGTTATTTGACTTTCTGTGGACGAAAAGCACAGGTCCGAGATTTCGCTGCATCGCTTGAGGCCCTGAGCTCTGCAGATTGGGATGACCAAGCGATGCCTCTCACTGGCTAGCTTTGGGCAGCAACACAGCAAATGACACCAGGATTCCTGATGGTAGTCGCAAAGTCTGCATGCTAATAATTTGTCCGCACGGGCCCAGCTTTGGTTGAACTCCACAATGGGTAATGCCAAGAGCCTCATATAAGTGATCTTTTTTCGAACTTGATTTGATAGTACTTGCTCAAAATAAGGCTGTGCTTTTCCCACTTTGTAAGAGCCGTCCAGTGTGGAAAGATTAGGATGGTGATGCAGACTTTCCAGATCTCTTGTAAATGAAATGTGCTTCACCTGTCTGTTCACTGCTTTTTTCCATGCGGCAATTGAAATATTATTATTGACCAGGTTTTGCTCCTCTATTTCCAGTGATTGAATAGCTCCTGTCAATTGTACTTGCCATGGTGAACCCTTTTCTTCAAAGATTGATTTAATTTGAGCTTTCAAGGCTGTTGCTGGAGCTCTCAAAGTGCTGATGTAGTATTTTATTGTATCCCCCTGGCAAGAGATGTCTGGGCGAGAAAGTCCCAGCTCCAGCCTTACTCTGGCTCTCCTGGCCTGTCGTGGGATTGATTTGCCAGCACTTTCTTGTATATGGAAGATTGAAAGCTCATGTAGAAATTCTCAAATGCGCCGGGAAAGGTTAGGTGGCCGTAATTAATTGAGGGCACTGTTTTTGCTTTTAGAACTTTCAGAATGGGTTCCGTGAGTGGGCTATGTAATTTTCGATTGAGATTTCTCAGGCTGCAAATAATCCCAGCACCTTTATTTCTTAGATATTTCAGATGAGCAGTTGATTTTGCCCCTTCCGTGAGCCTGAGGCCCAGGTAGTTGTAATTTTTGCAAGATCTAATTTGCTGATCCCCTAGGCGCCATTGAGCTGTCTGTTTTCGATGGTACTTTCCAAAGATGAGGATTTTGGTCTTGTCCTGGTTTACCAGTAGGTTGTTCTTTTGATTGAAGCTGTATAGTGATGGAGCGAGATAGAAAACAAAATTTTGTTTAAACTCGTGAAGTCACATTTCCATAACATGAATAATAATATTAATGATTTGTGATATGTCATGCTAATACAACTTAGATTAAACTTTACACATGGGGGGACTAACATGTGTGCTCATAAACGTGCATAATTGTTGCATCTTTTTGTTCGTGCAAAATAATAAAATAATTTATTGTTTTCGTTTTTGTCATTACTAACTGCTGCAAACTTAAAAGAAGCATGTGCTTGTTTTGCTTTTCCTTGTCTGTGTGATGTCATTTCTACTATTCTAGGTGCATTTAAGTCTCATGGAATAACGGAGACTGGTAGATATAAACGCTGCTTTATTTGTTTGCAATGGCCAGGTAACATTTTGATTAATCGGGTGGGTTAATTAATTAGTAAATCTTGGGGTGGATACAGAATCTACATTATTTCTTACTTTAATACTTTTCTTGTGTTTGTTTTATATTAGAAAACATAAGTTGTCTGCTTTTGGGCCTTGTCTGCCCGAGCTACAATATGCTGAATTTTACTTCTGCAAAAGTGCTGAGACGCCCATTCTGAAATAAATTGTTCGTCAAAAGCTGCGTTCACAAAGCAAAAACTGACGTGCTATCATCATTCTGTCGGACATGGCCAAGGTCGAAAAAGAACATTTTGTCAGTCCTTAACTTGGCATCCGCGGAAGTCAATTGGAAGTCAATGGACGCTGCGAGAATGACTTTATACAAATGTTGCAATCCTAGGAAGCTCCTGGTTGCACTCGGAAGGGACAATGGTCTCTAAGAAAAGTGACTTAATGGAAGTTTTGAAAAGTGGGTGACATGTCACTTGTCACTCTCAGCCAATGGGACGTCGAAGATTTCTGAAAACTTTCCTTTGCGTAGTTTAGTTAGCGTAGAAAGGTATAAAAAGTCATGCCCCTAGGGATGGGCTGGCTGCTGCTTTCTGACTTTCCGATGAGGGTGAAGTGCTGTCGGACTTTGCGTGGAGCACGTAAGAATCCTCAAAGAGCTTTACTTTAATTTCTATCTATTTAGCTCAGTTAAGGAATTAGGTTTTAGAAATGCTAAACTTTATATATTCACTTTAATTTTGATTCACTTGCTTAAATTGTATTTTACTCACGTTTCTTTACAATCATGCTAGCTTTATTGCTAATAAAATTCATTTATAAAACTATCAAATTATATACCATAATTTAGTAAATAAAATCTTACTTTTGACAAACAAGCTGGTCTTGGTTATTCAGGAGTGTAGGTTACTATTAGCTAGATCACGTCGCCAATGGTGGTCGTTTAAATGATAAAATTTTATTCTAATGACAATATTCTTTCCGCAGATGTATAAAATGTATATAGTTTGTAGATAATGTGTATATAGATTTAATCTGACCACCTGATTCAGTAGGCCCAAAATATGTCAGGTTTATAATGGGTCCAAAATTTTAGTATAGAATTTTGTTTATAGGTTATGAAGTTGGGTAGCGTTGTTTATGATATATTTTCTATAGGCCGCTGGATCAATTCTCTGGTAGCAGAAATTGATGGTTGCTAAGGGTAACCAAGGTAATATGTTGGTTGCTAAGGGTTACTAAAACGTTATGGTATGGAAATAGGATCGATGTTTTAACACATGTTGAGTTCGTTTTTCGTGCTATCTGTAAGCTATACCGGTATAGATTGTGTGGCGAGAAATTAGTCACGCAAGCCATCTGTTCTGTTTGTAGTGATATCGCCGAGTATCACAAGAGGTATCGCCGTGTACCATAGTGTTGTCGCCGAGCAGCACAGTTTTAGGGCTAGGTCTGAATCTTGTAAAGTGAGGGTTTTCTAAGAAATTAAAGCAGCATGAGAATAGGGACAAAGCGCCTTCCATAAAACTCACTGTGATAAGAGTATTAGTTATATCCGAGCTTGAGTGAAGGGTAAATTAGCGTCGGTGCATGATTATCTATAAACAGGTTAGAGTCCTGTACGGGTACATGTTTCATATCTATAAACAGGTGAGAGCCCTGTACGGATAACGTCGTTATTTTGCTAACGGTGCATGATCTCTATAAACAGGTGAGAGTCCTGTACGGATTTCATGTGTGTTTGAAGTTAGGGAAATTTCAGTGTGAAAGTGCGAGTTTGAATTGTATTTTATGTTCAAGTGGAACTCTTAGAACTTTCACTTCGCGGTGGGTTCAGAGCAAAACGAGTTCATAATTATACGTGTTAGAAGGGTGGGGTAAGGTTACTCTACTAACAATTGAATATTATCCTTAGTGTGAATAGCGCCGTCTATTCCGAAGTGTGGATACTTGAATGTATGTAAACTATCCTAAATAGTGAAACGAACAGATGTTGTCCTTATAGTCATTGTTAAGAATTAATTTACACTGAAAAGTGTCCTTAAAATGGCGCTGTGAAAAGATTTTGTGAAGGAGGGGTAAGCGCCAGTAGTGAGAAACGAGAAACCGCAGCTGCTGTGTACGTCACAGAGCCGCGCTGGGATTGGGTGACCTACGTCACAAGCTACATTCTGATTGGCTCTTGAGTCTCTGACGACCTGTGAGCTGATTGGTCCTTCAGAAAAACTCCAATTTTATTGGTTGAGCAGAAAAGTGACGTAGCTCAACTGTCATTGGCTTGTTGGTGTGTTTCGCGCACGGATTGGTTGTTTTACGGAACATCCCGGAAATATTTTACGAACGAATTTGTGAATTAGATTTAACTCTTAAAAATGAGTTATCATTTTAAACATGTTGAGAAAAAGCCAACATTATTTCAGAAGTTTAAGAATTTATTTTCACCTGACAAGAAAATCGAAACGCGAGGTGGTAAACTACTTCATAAGTATAAAACACCTGCAGCGTATATGGAAGGTGAATATGGATATCATACTGTCTTATGGTTCGATAGTTGGAAACGCTATACTAAGAACGACGGTGTTTTAACTTGGCCTGATGATGGTTCATTTAATGTAAAAGTTTTAAGAAATTTACGAGAGAAAATGAATGCTCTTGTTCCGAAACCGAGACCAACTCAATTTGAAGCTTTAGTTGAGTGGGAAGATGAAATGTATCAATTACAAAGAGAAGCTAGTGGAATTAAAAGACCTTCTAAAAATCCACCTTGGAGAAGAGAAACTCATGAAGATAGATTACGAATGTGGAGACAGGGAAACATGAGTGAAGGATTGTATTTAATTCATGAAATGGTAATGGGTACTCCTACAGGGAAATCTATGGAAAGTGAATCTGAGGATGCAGTTATGGAAGAAATATATACAACTGCTAGAAAGAATCAGCCTTTGAGACCTCCTAGATCATGGTCTACTCCGGTGGTTTCTACTGAAACTTCACCGAGTGCACCTCCAATTAATGAAGCTCCTAAACTTTATCCAAATAATTGTGAAATCATTGAAACTCCTAGAAGACCAGAATTCGAGAATGCTCGAAATGAAGGTAGACATTTTACAATGGCTCCAAGAGCAAGAGAACCTCCAAAAGATTATACAAGAGAGGCAAGAAATGTTGAAGATGTTGATTATAATGAATATTTAAGATCAAAGGAAGAATTAATAAAAAGAATGACAAAAGGCATGGAAGCTGTGACAGTTCCAGTAACAATTGGTCCTGTTCAACCCGTATTTGACCAAAAGGAAACAAACAAAACTGGATTAACTATTCCTTTAAATACAGAAATTCAAAAGGCTGCTGAAAATTTTTTATTCAGACTTATCTGAAATAAACTCTTCTAAATCGAGAATGCCTGATTTAACCTTTAATGAGGATTTATCTCCAAAAACACCAATGGGTGCTATATCAGATATAGGGAGTCCTGAAGTCAGGGTAACCACACCAAAACTTGATGTGGCCAAATTAAAAGCGAATATCGAAGAATTAATAATTGGAACAATTGGTCCTGATAGTTTAAATTACTATCGAGATGATGAACTACTGTTCATTTGTAAAAGCATTCAGTGGAAAACAAAAAATAAATATGATCAACTAGAGGATCTAGCAGCAGAACTTGAAATCGATGTGAGTAAACAAAAGAATTTTGCGAAACATTACAGATTAGACTTTTCAGAAAGTGACATTGAGAGTTTGAACTCAATGGGAAGAATAGTTCATATTAAAGATTTGATTGTCTATATCAAAAAGCTAGGAGAACTGAATAAATGGAGAGTAAAATGGACGAAAAAGAAGGAAGATGAAAGATTGGAAAAATTGTCAAAACAATTTCCAATGAGAGAAATTGCAGGTGGAGGATATGTTCATGTCCCTTGGTCGAGACAGGACATTCTATTATTTACAAATGACTTTCCGAAATTAAGGGAAAAACCAGTTGAGTGGTACAGGCAAGTTGATAGATTTATCAAAGTGTCAAAAGTTCTGCGGATTGATTTAGATGGATTTTTGATATTGTCGTTCCATCTGATCTTTGGACAGAATGTAAAATATCGATTAGTTGGCCAAAAACAGAACCTGAGCGAATTAAAGAAACAGGTGCTCCAAATCCACTTGTAATGGATTTCTATGAGAAAGTAATTGTTTGGATGAAAAACAAAATTCCACCCAAAGAAGTCGATTGGGTTAAAATAGAAAGAACAGAACAGGAAACAAAAGAATCAGTTCATTCTTTTTATGAAAGACTACTGTTAATCTTTAAACAATACAGTGGTTATGAAAAATTAGATGAAAAAGACATGAGCCATTTTGTCTATAGATTTGTTTATGGACTAAAACCTGAAATTGGAGAAATGATCAGAAATAGTATTGTCGGATGGCAATCACTATCTGTAGATGATATTCTAAGAAAAGCTAAGTATTGCAGTGATGAAATAGAAGTAAAACAGAAGAAACTCAAGGAGAAAGCCATGTGGGCTCAGGTAAAGGTGGCTGAGCAACAAATTGCCAGCATGGGTAATAAGAACACTAATTTTGTTCAAACTGGAAATACAAACCAGATACAAGGAAAGTTTAAAAATAATAATTTCCCAAAGAAATTTAGCCCAAAGATTGAGGAGTTGAAACAAAGATTACCTTGTTTTAATTGTGGCGAAATTGGACATTGGAGAGACGAGTGTCCTCATCCTCCTAAAAACTTAAAGAATCCCTTATTGAATCCACAGATGCAGAATGGTGTTGACCTGCAGCGACAGCTACAGATGCAACAGGGGTTAAACGAATTTAATATTCAGCGACAGTTACAGCAACAGCAACAACAACAGGTGAATAATCGTCAAGACCAATTGCCACAACCACCTTTTCCGAATTGTGGGGGAGTTCAAAAATATAATCCAAACGTGGGATTTCAGGGAAGTGAACAGGTAATAAAACCACAAAAACAGCAAAAGCAGCAAAGGGTTCAAATGCAAAATGCTTCACAACAATTTTTATTAGCAGAAAGTCAAGACAGCGATTCTGATGATTATTGTTGACGGTGCCCGAGAGAGGAGGAAGAGTGTGTTGTTGGAGCCACTCTTGAGGTTGACCAGTCAGGTCCTTTCGTAAACGGGAAAGTTAATGATGTAGACATCACTTTTCTAGTGGACACTGGTGCTACCCGTTCTACTGTTAGATCAGTGGAAATTGAAAACCTACCTCTCTCTGGGGATACCATCCAAGTTGTCGGAGTAAGTAATCAGCAAATTAAAACTGACTTAACTGATCCAGTACCAGTTGAAATTGGAAATTATAGAGACAAACACAGATTTGTGGTTTGTAATAGTAGTCCAGTGAATTTATTGGGCAGAGATATCCTATGTAAAATGAATTGTAGAATATATTGTTCTCCTGATGGAGTTGAGTTACAAACAATGGAGGAAGATGGTTTATACAGAATGACAATGATGATGATGGAAGCAGAAGAAACAAAATTGTTTCCTGCATTTGAAGAAAAAGATTTACCTGAAGAACTCAAGAAAACAGTGAAATCAGAAATATGGGATTTTACTGGAAATGAGATGGGTCTGATGAAAAACGTAGATCCAGTAAAAATTACATTGAAACAGGGAATAGAATTTCCAAATACTCCACAATATAAAATGAAAACAGAAACAATTGAAGGTATTACACCTATAATTGAAAAATTAATCAAGCAAGGTGTATTAAAAGAAATGGAGAGTAGTTCTTGTAATTCACCAATTATGGGAGTTAAAAAGTCTAACGGAACATTTAGAATCGTACAAGATTTGAGAAAAGTTAATCAAATTGTCGTTCCATGTTGTCCTGTGGTTCCAAATCCAGCGGTAATTCTATTCCAGATTCCACATGATGCTGAATGGTATACAGTCATTGACCTTTGCAATGCATTCTTTACTGTTCCATTACATCCAGACAGTTATGAAATCTTTGCTTTCAGATTCCAAGGTAAGACCCTCGGATGGTCAAGAATCCCTCAGGGCTATACAGAAAGTCCTTCAATCTTTAACGAACTGTTAAAAAGATCATTAGAAGACCTAGACTTACCTGGTAGGTCTACGCTAGTACAGTATATTGATGATTTGTTAATAGCTGCAAAGACAAGAGAAAATTGTGTAACAGACACAATAATTCTGTTAAATCGCCTTGCAGAAGAGGGACATAAAGTGTCCCCAGCAAAACTACAGTTTTGCAAACAAGAAGTAAAATATCTTGGTCACAGAATTGCAAAGGGAAAAAGACAAGTAACAATAGAGAGAATAAAAATGATTCAAGCAATGTTACCGCCAAGAACACAAAGACAGGTCAGAATGTTTTTGGGAATGGTTGGTTATTGTCGACAATGGATAAGTGGATTTTCAGTAATTGCAAAACCACTACAAAGACTGACAAAGTCAGATGTAAAAGATCCAATTATTCTCAATGATGCTGAGATGGATTCTTTTGAGAACTTGAAAAAGAGCTTATGTCAAGCTCCTGCTTTAGGTATGCCAAATTATGAGAAAGATTTCGAACTGTATTGCAGTGAGAGAGAAGGATGTGCATTATCTGTGTTAATTCAGAGACATGGAAATTTAAAGAAACCTATTGCATACTTCTCTGCAGTTCTTGATCCAATTGCTAAAGCATTACCAGGTTGTTTGAAAGCAGTTGCAGCTACAAGTATCAGCCTCGAACAAAGTGAGGGGATCATAATGGGATTTCCTGTGAAAGTTTTTGTGCCTCATTCAGTTGAAATATTACTGACAAGAGGTAAGACTCAACATTTAACAAGTAGCAGATTGACAAAGTATGAGAAAATCATACTGGGAGCAGATAATGTTTCGATTTCAAGATGTTTAAATCTGAATCCTTCTACATTACTGCCTGATTCTGAAATTGCTGATGACATTGAAACAGAACATGAATGTTTAGATGTCATGGAATTCTGCACTAAACCAAGAAAAGACATCAAAGACAGACCTTTGTCTGAATCGGATTTTGTCTACTTTGTAGATGGGTCATGCTTAAGATCCGAAGGAGGTGTCTTAAAAGCTTCATATTCAGTTTGTACAGTCGTAGATGTTGAAGAAGCATCATGTCTTGAAGGAGTTCGTTCAGCACAGGTGGCTGAATTAATTGCTTTAATTCGTGCATGTGAAATATCAAAGGATATAAGAGTTACCATCATTACTGATAGTCAGTATGGGTACGGAGTTGTGCATGATTATGGACAACTCTGGTCACAGAGAGGATACATGACATCAGCAGGATCACCAATTAAAAATGCAGTTTTTATTAGGAGATTAATTGAAGCAATACAATTGCCAAAAGAAATCGCCATTGTTAAGTGTGCAGCGCACACTAGAGGAACTGATTATATTTCCAAGGGAAATGCCTTCGCAGATGAAACAGCTAAATACTGCGCAAGGAAAAATTATTCATACAATCGGGAGAGGAGTAAAGAGACTGATTCAAATTCATTAATGCTAACAACTGTTGTAGAAACATGGCATGAGATTAGAGATTTACAAAATGAAGCAGAAGATGAAGAAAAAGACTTGTGGTTAAGATCAGATTGTAGACCACGTGAAGAAGATGGAGTATGGGTTTACAAAGATGGTAGAGTAGTTTTACCAAATTGCTTGATTGCTGACATGGCCAGATTATATCATGGTCCAGCACATCTGGGAAGAGATTCTATGGTTAGACTTTTCAGAGAAACATGGTTCAATACCAAGTTTAGAACTATTGCAGAATCTTTTTGTCAAAGGTGTTTGTCATGCCAACAAATGAACCCAAACAGAAAATCAGTGGTGGGGACAGGAATAATTGGTCGAGAGGGTGGTCCCTTTACCAGGTTACAAATGGATTTCATTGAAATGCCATTACACAATTGTTTGAAATATGTGCTTGTAATTGTATGCTTATTTTCAAGATGGGTAGAGGCTTTCCCTACACGACATTGTGATTCAATTACAGTGGCAAAACTAATGCTCAGAGAAATCATCCCAAGGTACGGTTTTCCAGTCACTATTGAGAGTGATGGAGGAAGCCATTTTGATAACAAACTGATGAAGTTAATTTGCGAAGCTTTGAGCATTGAGCAGAAAATACACTGTGCATACAGACCAGAGGCATCAGGAGTGGTTGAACAAATAAATGGAACAATTAAAAACAGAATTGGAAAAATGTGTCTAGAAACAGGTGTAAAGTGGACTGATGCTCTTCCACTTGTTTTGATGTCATTAAGAAGTACACCAGATAAAAAGACAGGTTTGAGTCCTCATGAAATTTTAATGGGAAGAGTTATGAGGCAAGCTTTTGTACCTGTAGGTAAACTGTTGAGCATAAATGACAGTGCTATTTTGGATTACTGTAAAAGGTTATCTGATATGGTAACTTCTGTGTCTAATCAGGTGGGAACTGAAGCTCAATCAGATGAAAAGGTTTTGACACATGATCTGAGACCTGGCGATTGGGTCAGAACGAAAGTACATCGGAGAAGGAATTGTCTAGCTCCTAGATGGCAGAAACCTAGGCAGATAATTTTGATCACTACTAATGCTGTAAAGTGCAGAGGATTGAAACGTTGGATTCATCCTAGTCATACTATTCCAGTACCAACTCCTGAGAGTTCTGACGTTGAAAGTGATACCACAGATGATTCTGATTCTGAAGCAGAAGGCGAAACAGAAGGTGAAATAATTCCAGATTCTGAAGATCGACAAGAAAGTCGACATCTGGAAACTGTGCCAGTGAATGGAAATTTGACAAGAAAAGACTTGGAAATAATTGAAATAGATTCTGAAGGTGAAGAGAATCTGTTAAAAGGAAAGATAACTGAGGATTCGGTTGTCTCCATTGAAGACAAAGAAGCAAAACAAAAAGAAGTTTCAGACCAGGAGAGTATCGAAAGGCAGAGAACAAACTCTGAAGTAAGGAACAGAAATCCGAAATCTGGGAAGTTGGGGGTAATTGAGGAAGAGGAGGAAGACGAATTACCGAGTACCAGTGATGGAAGACAAAGTGAAGTTCCTGAAGGAGTGAAATTGCCGAATAGAGAAGTTCCTGAGTCAATTGAAATTTCAGACTACGAAACTGAAGAAAGTGACGTGGAAGGTGAAAGTGAAAACAGAAAGAAAAGGACTTGGAAGTCAGAATCAAATAATTCTGAACCAAAGAAGAAGTACGTGAGAAAAGCAGACTACTGGCCAGGTGGAAGATTGAGAGTCAGATTGATCAAGAAGCCAAAAGAACAAGTTGAAGAAATCAGTAGTCAAAAGAGTCCTGGAAAAGAAGTTGGAGTTGGAAGAAAAATTGAAGTGATATCGAGAAAAGGGAAGAGAATAATAAGACCAAACCAAAAATACAAGTCTCCTGAGTGGACTTACTTAGTAATTCCACCTGTTATTGACATATATGATAGTAGTGAAGAAGAAAACGAAATCCAAGAAATTAGTGACAATGATTGAAGTACAGAAATATTAAATTGGCAAAAGGCTGAAGAAAATTTGTTAGTTGACACAAGGTTGAAGAAAAACTGTTTAGTTGAAGAAAACTTATGTATGACATAAGGTCGAAGAAATCTTGTCTAGGGTTTTAAAAAAAAAAAAAATAATAATATTTTAAAATGGGGGTGTAAATATAAAATGTTAAAATTTATTTTTATTTTTTGAGGCTAAAATTAACCAAGAATGCCTTATGTTAAGGAGAGCACTTCAAAGTGTTCTGTTTTTAAAAGATGCTGTAAGATGACTCTGGTGTGTCTGCTCATTTTAATTCTGCTCTGGTTGGTTCTAGCTGTGATTATCCCTTTGGAGATGAATAGAGAATTACACAAAGTTAACATAACAAGCAAAGCTCTGGTTAGTCAAACTAAACATAGTGCGTCTGCAAAAGTTATTGATCATCAGCCTAACATTCATCAAGATAAATCAATTGGTGATTTCTCAAGTAATACATTCACAAAGCTATTGAGTGAATATGTTAAGGTAATGGATGCAAAAGACTGCTACGTCTGCGTTAAGTTACCTGCTTCTGTTTCTGAGGGAGTAACATATAATATGCTTCCTCTCACTTATGCTGTAACATGTAGTGTATTAACTAGTTTATTTTATCAAACTGGACGTTTAGAATATTACTATTCAAATTATGATGAAATTTTTGCAAATATTAAGATTGATAATGCTTTAAATAAGCATAAGAAAGCAAAACAAATGAGAGAATTTTTCCTTGTTACTAACGAACTCACTTACGAGTATGCTTACAAGAATAATCTAACATGCAAATTAAGTGCTGAAGGAAAGACATTTTTGAACATGGTTGAAGAGAGAAGAGCAATTTATAAGAGGAATGAATTAGTCAAGCAGACTAAGTCAAGTTTCTGGCAAAAAGAGGATGAGAAGTTAAATGGCAAAATGCTTGAAAATATTGCAATTCACATAGACAAACCAGTTAGTGGAAAACTTTGCATTAGAAGAGATAATACACTTTTTGATAATTATTTTGTAGGTGCAAGTAACTGTGAAGATACTTATCAGATTTTGGGAGGTTGGGGATTTAAAGGTGGAAAAGATCCTATCTTTCCTGGGATTTATTTTGTTTGTGGTGACAAAGCCTACTACAACCTTCCAGACCACTGGTATGGAACTTGTTATGTGGGAATTGTTTTTCCTAAAGTGTTTCATGTTGACAGAGATTCAGAAGGATTGTTTAAAATTCATAATTATGTAAATAGAGTTAAAAGAGAAACTTTTACTGAAGTTCTGGGAGATATTTTTCAAGCTGTAATACCTTTTGTTGGTATAACACTAAATGCAGGGAGAATCAGAAAATTGTCTACTATAGTTGATAGATTATCAACTGACACAGCTGATGGGTTTCAATTAGTGAATGTTGAAGTTATTGCAATTAGATCCATGGTAATTCAAGACCGCCTTGCTTTAGACATACTCCTAGCAAAAGAGGGAGGAGTCTGTGGCATTTTACATGTACAACATTGTTGTACATATATACCTGACGAAAGTAAGAATATTGAAATGTATATTAAGAATATTACACAAATGCATTCAGAGATAATTCCTTTAGAAGAAGATGATTTTACAGGGAAACTTTCAAAAAGGTTTCAAGCAATTAAAAACTGGTTTCATGATATTGGAAGTTCAATTCTTGGCAAGATTCTGGCACCTTTGATTATAATAGTATTCATTTTTATTTTGACCAAAATAGGTTGTTTGTTACATAAAAGAAAGAAACAGTTGAAAGAAAAGAAAAGAATCTATAAACTCAGAAAAGAAGAAGAAAGGGAAATCGAATTACAGGAGTTACATAGAGAGCGTTATGCTAATTCCAAAGATTATGCAGAAACAGACTTTTAGGTTTACTGATACAAATGAATTTGAATCGATTTCTTAAAAATTTAAATAATCAAAATTTTGAGTGCTGGTGTGGTGATTTGTTAATCACCAGATGAGGGAGTTGATGGAGCGAGATAGAAAACAAAATTTTGTTTAAACTCGTGAAGTCACATTTCCATAACATGAATAATAATATTAATGATTTGTGATATGTCGTGCTAATACAACTTAGATTAAACTTTACACATGGGGGGACTAACATGTGTGCTCATAAACGTGCATAATTGTTGCATCTTTTTGTTCGTGCAAAATAATAAAATAATTTATTGTTTTCGTTTTTGTCATTACTAACTGCTGCAAACTTAAAAGAAGCATGTGCTTGTTTTGCTTTTCCTTGTCTGTGTGATGTCATTTCTACTATTCTAGGTGCATTTAAGTCTCATGGAATAACGGAGACTGGTAGATATAAACGCTGCTTTATTTGTTTGCAATGGCCAGGTAACATTTTGATTAATCGGGTGGGTTAATTAATTAGTAAATCTTGGGGTGGATACAGAATCTACATTATTTCTTACTTTAATACTTTTCTTGTGTTTGTTTTATATTAGAAAACATAAGTTGTCTGCTTTTGGGCCTTGTCTGCCCGAGCTACAATATGCTGAATTTTACTTCTGCAAAAGTGCTGAGACGCCCATTCTGAAATAAATTGTTCGTCAAAAGCTGCGTTCACAAAGCAAAAACTGACGTGCTATCATCATTCTGTCGGACATGGCCAAGGTCGAAAAAGAACATTTTGTCAGTCCTTAACTTGGCATCCGCGGAAGTCAATTGGAAGTCAATGGACGCTGCGAGAATGACTTTATACAAATGTTGCAATCCTAGGAAGCTCCTGGTTGCACTCGGAAGGGACAATGGTCTCTAAGAAAAGTGACTTAATGGAAGTTTTGAAAAGTGGGTGACATGTCACTTGTCACTCTCAGCCAATGGGACGTCGAAGATTTCTGAAAACTTTGCTTTGCGTAGTTTAGTTAGCGTAGAAAGGTATAAAAAGTCATGCCCCTAGGGATGGGCTGGCTGCTGCTTTCTGACTTTCCGATGAGGGTGAAGTGCTGTCGGACTTTGCGTGGAGCACGTAAGAATCCTCAAAGAGCTTTACTTTAATTTCTATCTATTTAGCTCAGTTAAGGAATTAGGTTTTAGAAATGCTAAACTTTATATATTCACTTTAATTTTGATTCACTTGCTTAAATTGTATTTTACTCACGTTTCTTTACAATCATGCTAGCTTTATTGCTAATAAAATTCATTTATAAAACTATCAAATTATATACCATAATTTAGTAAATAAAATCTTACTTTTGACAAACAAGCTGGTCTTGGTTATTCAGGAGTGTAGGTTACTATTAGCTAGATCACGTCGCCAATGGTGGTCGTTTAAATGATAAAATTTTATTCTAATGACAATATTCTTTCCGCAGATGTATAAAATGTATATAGTTTGTAGATAATGTGTATATAGATTTAATCTGACCACCTGATTCAGTAGGCCCAAAATATGTCAGGTTTATAATGGGTCCAAAATTTTAGTATAGAATTTTGTTTATAGGTTATGAAGTTGGGTAGCGTTGTTTATGATATATTTTCTATAGGCCGCTGGATCAATAGCGCATCTAAGGCTTTTTGCAAGCCAATCCTGGTATGATCCAAAATTACAAGATCGTCAGCATATTGAAGAATTTGCAGCCTCACGTTCCCCATCTTCGGGATGACTAAGTTTGCCCCCTCCAGTGCTTGACCCAGGTCGGATGTATAGATGTTGAAAAGGAGCGGTGCAAGAACGCACCCTTGTTTAAGGCCGCTGTTGGTGTGGACCTTATTGGTCAGTGACGTTTGACTAGTCTTGATCCTTACCCAGGTCCCTTCATATAGAGATCTTATTGCCTTTAGCAGCTTTTGAGGTATACCCCAGTTGGTAAGTTTTCTCCATAGTGTGCCACGGTCTACCCGGTCGAATGCTGCGCTATAATCTACAAAACAGCTAAACAAAGGGGGCTGAGCGGGCTGGATCGCCCGTCTGGACAGGTATCCCAGTGCTATGATGTTATCTACTGTGGAACATTGTGGTCTAAATCCTGTTTGGAAAAAGGGAAGGATGTTGTTCTCTTCTGCCCAGCATTCCAGTTCCTTCAGCAACACTCTAGCATATGCCTTTGCCTCAATATCTAACAGGGCCACTAGCCGATAATTTTCTGGTTTTGTGCGGTCTCCTTTTTTGTATATAGGAAATAGAATTGAACCTTTCCATGATGATGGAGTAGAGGCCGTTTCAAAGGCATGCTTGAAGAGAGGGGTTAGCTGATCTGCCCAGAATCTGTATGCCGCTTTGAATACCGCCGCTGGCACACCATTGGGGCCTGGTGCACCATCTGACCTCATTTTCTTGATCAGGATGGTTATCTCTTTTGTGTTGGTAAACAAGCACGTGTCTTCTTCTTCTTTTTCTTGTGGATATTGTTGTTCTTGATTAACCTTCCTTTCCAGGTCCGTTGTGTACAATTGTAGTGCATATTTGACCCACTCCGCTGCTGCCACCCCATTTTCTTTGCTTTGGCCATTGTGGTTTAGTTTGCTAATGTATCTCCAAAGTCGAGACTGGCCTTTTTCTTTAAGCATGTTAAATATTTTCAACCACTCCGCTTCAATTTTCTTTCTCCGGAGCTCCCATATTTTTTTTTTATGTTCACTTCGTAGCACTTTTATTTCCACGCTGAGGTAAGTTGTCTCTCCTTTTCTTCTCGCCTTCAATGCCTTTGTTAGTCTTCGTTTTGTTTGATCTAAGTCCCTGGGGTTTAATTGCAGTGGGTGGTTTTGCGGGTGTAAACCTTGAGCATTCCGGTTACCCCTGTTCTGTCCTAAAACCAATTTTAGTTCCTCCAGTAGATCCCTCCAGTGCTCCGGGGGGGAGCCAAAGGTTGGCACTGCTCTTTATGGGTGACCCATTCCATAAGAACTGGACTTAGTTTTGTGGTCCATTTTATTCTATTCAGTAACGTATGATACTCTTCCTCGGATGAGGTACCCAAAGTTCCGGGGTGTTTTGCAGTTTTCCCCTTTATGTCAAGTGTGACCCTCAGTGGCTTATGGTCACTTTCCTCTCTATCTTCCACCTCGAAGTCTTTAAAGTAAGTTACCAATTTCTCAGCGATAAAGATGTAGTCAATAGTTGACTTGTTCCTGAATGTGGGCAGAGGCAGCCATTGAGAGTCCACTGCCTTCTTGGGAACCTGAGTGGAGACCATGTTATGCTCATTCAACAGCCGATGTAGGGGCACCACTTCAGTTGCACAAGGTCTGTATCTTATATCTTCTCCTAGGCCCCTGATGTTCATGTCCCCTGCGATAATTGGGAGATGGGAAGAATGTTTGTTTATGAAACTGTCCATTTTTTCAGATAATAGTTTTATGACTTGCTTTTTTTGCTTTGTGGCAGGGTTTATATAAAAATTGATTATCAGCAGACAAATTGCGCTGTTATTGCTTTTAAGGCCAGAAATCAGAACTGCTTGGAGATTAGCGGAGTTAGTTTCTATTAAGTTTACCTCTAATTTGCGGTTATGATTGATGTAAATTGAAAGCCCTCCTGCTGCTCTCCCAAAAATATTACTTTTTATTGCAGCAGTGTGAACTTCATAGAAACCTGAGAAAATTAGAGGTTCAGTGGCCCAAGTCTCTTGTAGACAAAGTATGTCGTTTTCTCGTAGGTATGAGCATGCTGCCTTGCAATTGAGCATTCTTTTTAGCCCTGCGACGTTCCATGATACAATTGACAGGCGCGTGTTATTCCCCCCTTTTCGATTCTTATTCAAATTGCCTTGACCCTTAATACTGTTGGGTTTGCCGTCGCGGGCTCACGTCTTCCGGACCCCTCGGCATGTTTTGACTTGCAGAGTAATTTGGAACTATGTGGAACACTGCCCTTTGCTCTGCTGAGCTTATTATCTTATAAGCATTGAGGAGACTCTGTTCTCTTGCCACGCTTATCCCTGATTGTTTGACTGCCGTCCCCTTTAATACCGAAAAAATCACCTTTGTTGGCGAATTTTCTGCTAATACATGTGGGTATTTCTCCGGAATGGGGAAAGCTATATCAATCCCCCAGTCAGCCATTTTTTTTTTTACAAACTTACATAAGATGTTGACTTCCAGCAACTAATCCTAAGGTTTGTGTATCACATGGTGAATGCTCGCTACAAACTTACATAAGATGTTGACTTCCAGCAACTACTCCTAAGGTTTGTGTATCACGTTATGAATGCTCGCTACAAACTTACGTAAGATGTTGACTTCCAGCAACTACTACTAAGGTTTGTGTATCACGTGGTGAATGCTCGCTAAAAACTTACATAAGATGTTGACTTCCAGCAACTAATCCTAAGGTGTACGTATCACGTGGTGAATGCTCGCTCCAAACTTACATAAGATCTTGACTTCTTGACTTCTAGCAACTATTCCTAAGGTGTGACACACCATGGTGAACTCACAGCTGACAACTTACAGTACAGGTGTATGCGCATCGCTGCGGTTCGCATAGCTGTTTAAATGCCTCCGACCTGTTTTCGTTTCAAAATCCGGTGTTCATCATGAAGATATGCACAGACCAACGGCAGCGTATGCACAGTTGCACTCAAGATTGATGATCATGTAGAATGTCAACTATGTCAAAAATGGCATTCTCATATACTGCGCATGAGCAAGATGCCGATAGGAGGCCGGTGACATCAGATCAATTGGTGGAAACGGGCAGCTTTGGGCGGTAGCACAGTCCAGGACAGGTAGGTTGTCCTGATTGGTTGGCTACCGGTGCGAGCGCGCTGAGCGTGAATATTGTAAATGCGCAGTTAACTGGAGCTGGGAGCGAGGCAGGCACCACTTCTTGTGGCAGAGTTCCTGAGGTGTTGTATCGAAGCAAAACAGTAGCAGTAAGCGCATTAGCACAATGGCAGAAGCGGCGGCTTCTATAAAGGAAGCTTTGCATATGTTATGTGAAGCCGGGAGGAAGGACTTAATCCTTCCCGGCAGGTTGTTACTAGCTTGTGTGGGGTTAGCATAGCTGCCAAGGTTTCAAATTGCTGTATATGACATTTTCATAATTTCAGTGTCATTATGAGTGACATTACAACGACTATGAGTGACACTTTGTCACAAGCAAAATTAAGCAATGAAGACCAGGGAAACAAATAAATATTAGAAATTACACCCAATTAAGTAACAAGAAACACTAAGAAGGTCTTAGAACTTCTGCAAATCACTTGAAATGGAAGGGCAGGAGAGGCCCACTCACAGTCAAAAAGACACACAAATAAAAGAGTAAGTTGCACAGCCTTACTAGTCCTATAATCAATTATTCTGATCGACACGGAAAGACTCCTTGTGGGCGGACGGACCATTTTGTGCTTTACCCTTATCTGTGCCTGTAACTCGCCGGACCTGCTGCGCGGGTCCAGCAGTGCACCAGACCTGCGAGGGGCTGATTTGACATTCCACGAGTGTCACCTGATCGGGGCTGCGAGCAAGATAACAGGGACTCCACTGTCCAGGAGTCCCTGCGAGCCCAATCAGCAACACCTGGGCTGCTCTCCCTGATCGCCACGCCCACCCCGCCCATCACCTCCCTATTTAGGGAACGCATCATCCCCGCTGCGCGAGAGCGCGCGGGAGCGCGCCGGGAGAAGCCCGGGACAAGGGCGGGGCCGTTTTGTGGCCGTTCGGGGGCCGAAAGAGGACTGGCCGGGCCAGCCCTCTAACTTCTACTGTCCCCTTAACTCCGTTTTCTACAAGTAAGCCTGTTACCTTTCTTTTGGCTGTGACTACTCTTGTCACGTGCTTATATTGTATCCATTTTAGCGGGATTGTCTACAGCCAGATTTGACTTTTATACACTGTTTCTTTTAATCCCCATGGCTGCAATGCATGAAAAAATCATGTCACCTGACTTTGGGAGAAACAACAAAGGTACTTTGGATAATTATTTCAGAAAACCGGTTGGTGACACAGATAGGGATTGTGAACTGGCAGAACGAAGGGCGGAGGGATGACGCTCTTTTGAATCTATTAAAAATAGATCCTCTGGTGTTGCACCCCCCCAGAACAATCATTTGGGAGTGGGATTGTTACAAGGAAATGAGGATCCGCTATCGACGCAGGGATATCCCACGCTCCTGCGAGAGACGTCCCCTTCACTGTCTGCCACCAACAGTACGGAAGAAAATAATATTGTAGTTACTAATGACATCACCACTTTAACTGAAACTATACCTGAAAATTCACGAGTACCATTTGGGAAAAAGAAAGTTGGGAAGCGGGGGGCTGTTAAAATTGTCGGACCGCCACCAAATAAGAGACAGAGGAAGGGAGGTGTTCAGCAAAGAGCCAAGATCAGTCATACTGACTTTGGAAAGGGTACAATGGTTATTCCTACTCCTGTACCCACAAAAAATGTTATATTACCTCTTGATTTGGATCAGGAAGCACCTAATATCATCCTCCCTAAACACCCCTATATTGACTGTAGTCAGATCCAACTTAACATCTAGCAGTAATTGTCCCCCTAACGATCATTTGTCTACACTCTCCCTCGATAGCATCGAACACTTACTCAGGGCATTTACATCCCCTATTCTAGAGAGGTTGAATAGGTTAGAGGAACGACTGGGGGCTATAGAAACGGCTATTACCAACAAAGCAGGCCCCTTAGAAGCACCAGCAATGCCAGCCTTATCTCTTGTAGCTGCAGTCCCTACCTCTACTACTCCTATACAAAAGGCTCCAAATCCATCAAGTATCCTTGCGAGCTGCAATCACCAAGGGGGGAATCCATCTAAGGCAGCTCATCAATCCACCCAATTTATTTATAAGGATAACCAGAAGGGGGCTAGCACAGTGGACGCTGGAAATAAGCAGGGGGGAGGGTGGAGGGAATACCCAGTTAGAGCAGGAAACCAGAGGGGCCGCCAAGTTGAGCTACCACCAGAGGCGGTCCCTTATGTGGTTGTACTTACGGGTGTCCCTACTTTAGCAGAAAATAAGAGGGAAGGCTTCAGCCAACTAAAAAATAAAACTATACATTTGCTCGGCCAGCACAGACCGCTCCCATGCACTATCAATAATGAAATCGTTCACGTAAGGCGACTCCCCTGGTTGGGGAGCAGAGTGAAGGATATAGAGGGGGATTTAATAATTATAAATTTTAGAGACCCAGGGGCGGTTACACACATCCTTAATTGGATGCCAAGGATCACTGGTTCACTTATTGTTCCTTGTGATCTAACCTACTTCTATTCCAGATCCCAGGTGTCTGCTATAACGTCTGTTGGGGTACCTTTTGGCCCTATGAATAATCCTCACGGAATGTTTAACAACCAAAATATGTGGCAGGACCCCAATTCCAAAATGTCAAAAAATGTATTTGGATGGAATATTGTACCAAACAGGGAGAACAGAAACAATTATAGAGGCCTGGATCATTCGCAAGGCGTTAGGGGAATGAATCATTTGCTGCCATTCACTCCTTTTGAGACATCAAATAGATTTGAAGCATTTTCTGGTCTAGATGACTGCGAATGATGGTTGGGGCCCTCCCTTAATAGGCCTGACTTGAGGCGAGTCTCTAGTACCCCCTCTATTACTCCAACCGCCCTCACAACTGGATCTAGGAAGGAGGAGGATACAGCCCCATGTAAATTTGTTAGTTGGAATATAGCAGGCCTAAGAGCTAAAAGGGAAGATCCATTATGGATCAACTTTATTGCTTCTTTTGATGTGATAGCCATTCAAAGTCCTGGGAAACCTCAATAAATGTTTGGCTGGATGGTTTCGCTACTTTTTTTGTACCAGCGACATCCAGCTCAGTGGGGAGAGCTAAGGGGGGTTTAATTTTCCTTTTTTCCCTTAATCTTGCGGGGTCTTTTAAGCAGCTAGAATCAGGCTCCCCCAATCTTTTGATTGTGGAATGGACTGTTTCCTCGATCTATTCCATTTTATTAGTTAACTTTTATAATTCCTGGGAGAGGGCAATGGACATTGATCACATTGCACACCTAGAGAAATTCTTATATAATTTCAGTCTTAATAAGCACACTGCATTTGAGCTCATCGTGTTAGGCGATTTTAATATTAATTTATGCAATCTCCCCTGTTATTTAGGTGAACAGGGGGGTCCTTTAGCGGTGTCTATACCCCACCTTGAACATACAAAACTAGGCGAAGCGCTGGAAGTTTTATTGGCTAGTTTTAACCTTTATGAGTCTCTAAATTTAGATGGGAGGGAAAGAGTTCCCACCTATAAAGGAACGCCGCAAGGGTTTATAATCTACTATATATTTACCACCCCGGTGTTACAAACAAAGGTATTAACCTATAGAACAATTCAGTCACCCTATAGCGATCATAATCCTGTGTTATTGGAGATGCGTTGGGGAGACCTTAAACGCGAGGGCTTGGGCCGCCCACATGCGCAGGCGGTACTTGTGCCCTCTGATCAGGGCAGGCGACTCAAATGGGGTAAGGTGATCCCAGATGATTTTATGGCAATTTTATTGCCTAAAATTGAGGGAGACATAGAGTTATGTGTAGACCAAGAGGCCTCCAATAGCACAATTGTTCGAGCTTTTGAATCCATATGTGCCCAAATAACGAAGGACCTGACAGTTAAGCCGTTAAGAGACTTCCCAGAACTTTAAAGTGGTTTGACGCTGATTGCTCACGAATACACACCCGTTTAATGCACGCATTAAAAGCAATACCAAGGGGTAGGTTGCTTATTGCCAATTTGAGGAGGGAATACAAACGGACCTTAAAGGGGAGCAAAGATGAAGTTAAAAGTGAAGCGTGGGATAGACTTCTCTCCGTTGACGTGTTGCGTGAGAGCAAGAAATTTTGGGAGATTATAAATCACCCTTTTTTTGCGGGAGAACAAAATATAGCCACTGATGTGTCATCCCAGACGAGAAGTGGGTTCTTCATTTTAAAGACGTCTACAGCGACAAGAATAGCATAGCCCCGTGCCGCCAAACGTTAGCGCGGGTCTCCCCCCCCGATAGTCTTTTTAGAGGAGGAGGTGCTAAAGGGTATTCTGGAGACCTCAAAAAATAAGGCCCCGGGGGCGGATGGCGTACCTGCGGACCTATATAGATATTCTCCGAAAACCTGGTCACAGGTACTAACTAAAGTCTTCAGGGCAGCAAATGATAAGGTGTTCCCCAATACCTGGGCAACCTACATTATAGTGCCAATTTTTAAAAAGGGACAACGTGAGGATCCGGGGTGTTATAGACTCATTTCCCTCCTAGATTCGGCCATTAAAATTTTAGGCAGAGTCTTATTGGCTAAACTTAGTGTAAATTTGGAGGCTTGTGGAGGGCTTTCTAACATACAATATGGGTTCAGAGAGAAACGTGGCACCCTGGACCAATGTTTGAATTTGCACCTTTTAATTGCCAAATATGTGGTGGCCGGGGAGGGGTCTCTTTATCTGGCCTTTATGGACCTCTCCTCGGCCTTCGATTTGGTAAACAGGTCCAAATTGTGGTCAATCCATCTTGAGATGGGGATAGACTCTTCCCTTGTTACTTTTATAGCCTCCTTACACCAGGAGTTATTTGCTAAAGTAAGGGTTACAAATGAGGGGAGGTGCACGGGTACTTTTAGGTCAGAGAAAGGGGTTCGCCAAGGGTGTATCTTGGCCCCCCTCCTTCTCACCATTTATATAAATGGGCTGGAAAAACATCTAGAGGAGGGGGGGCAGACTTCCGCGTGTGGGAGGGCAGCAGGTCCCGGCCCTCCTATACGCGGACGATGCGGTACTGATTTCCCGTACGGGCATCGTTCTACAGACACTATTGGATTGTTTTGGCTCCTTCATGGAAAATCTTGACCTAAAGGTAAACGCGAAAAAATCTCATTCAATGAAAATGGGTAAGCAGAGAGGGAAATTAAGATCCAAAACCTTCATATGCAAGGGTGAGGTGGTTTCCAGGGTTTCGGTCTTCCCCTACTTGGGGGTCCTTTTCGATGAAAGGGGTCCTGGGCCCCCCAGATAAAGGCGAAGAGCTTAGCCTTGGCCAGCTCGACAACTGCCTTGTTGGGTTTCACAAAAAGGCTGGGTGCTAGGCCAATGGAAGCACTTTTGAAGGTTTGTAACACCAAGTGTATTCCCATCGCCACCTATGGGGCCGCCTTGTGGGGTCACGTTATTCAAGATAAAATCCAAAGGGTAGAAAATAGGTTAATTAGACTATTGCTCTCAGTTCCAAAATCGACCCCTACGTTTTCCATCCACGAGGAAGTGGGTTTGTGTTACATTACAGATAAGCTGAACCTGGCACCCCTCTTATTTTGGGCAAGGACATGGCTGAACCCAGAATTAACCCTGAACCATCTTATTCTGGAGGACGTCATGTCTTTGGACCATGCCATGGAAATACCTTGGTTGAAGTATTTAAAAAAGACATTTTCAGCCTTAGGTAGACCGGAACTTTTTCTATCTCCTTGTAATATTAGGAGAGAGGACGTAAAGTGGATCAAAGTCCATTTTACAGATATGGTCCGCCTTAATAGAGAGGGGAAGGAAATAATGAAACCTTCAGTAAGAGCACACTCTATGTTAATCACTACCCCAACCCTGGAACCATACCTGACCCCTTCATAGATTTTTATTATCTAGATTCAGGTTTAACTTGATTCAATTTTCTTTGGGTTACTATCCATCTTGGAACCATTCGGAAGATGCCCCCCCCTTGTGAATGTGATAACTTTTTTGAGCAAGATTACATGCATTTTATGATGTTTTGTGGGTTTTACACTGCTGCTAGGAAAAAACATCTGTTACCTGTGCTGAGGGAGGCGGGCTTCATTCAAGTGAGACCTGCATTAATCTACCTCCAGATGTTGGGCAATATTCACATTACTTTTAGTGTTGCCAGTTTCCTAGCAGAAGCTTTTCGGCCCAGGAATAAACGTGTACCACTGAACATTTTATTGTAAATAAGGTATCTTTTTAAAACAGTGTCAGACACGATGTAGTTTAATCAAATATTGGCTTGCCGTGCTTTTGTATAAAATATGAAATGTGATTTTAACGTATATGTACTGTATGTGCTTTTTATGGTTTTTGAAAATCGAATAAAGCGTGCTTTGACTGACTGAGTGACATTACAACGACTATGAGTGACACTTTGTCACAAGCAAAATTAAGCAATGAAGACCAGGGAAACAAATAAATATTAGAAATGACACCCAATTAAGTAACAAGAAACACTAAGAAGGTCTTAGAACTTCTGCAAATCACTTGAAATGGAAGGGCAGGAGAGGCCCACTCACAATCAAAAAGACACACAAATAAAAGAGTAAGTTGCACAGCCTTACTAGTCCTATAATCAATTATCACATAATTTGTGGCACAAACAATATTTAATTAGGATAAATGCACTTTACCTGCGCGCCCTTGTAATGGAGCATACAGACTCCTCCTCACGGTAGCTGGTGAGGCGGCGCCGCAGCCCAGTGGGCTGGGGTCACTGGTGACGTTGAGTCCCTCCCGTTCGTATGTGCAGTTACACTGATGTGGCCAAGATTTGTTGCACTAGCTTCACTTACAAACTGTAGTAACAATAGCCTACCTCATACTGTGTCTCAACCGGCGCTGGTGGGCCTCAGATCGAGTGCAGGCGAGATTTCATATTTCCGCAATATTAACAAATTGTCGTCAATTTATTACTGGCTAGGGTGGCCACGGCGGTGAGCAGCTGCTGGCAGGCTGTACCTTCATGGCACCCAGCACTGCAGGTCACCTACACTAGACTGTGGTGGGTTCGAACAGCGAGGTAGGAGGAGCTGCTCTGGAAACACTCAGTAACTACTTGATCCCTGAACGTCAAAGCGCAGCTGAAACTTATGTCACCCGCTTGCACTGCAGATGGGCTGAGCAGGAGGACAGACCTGTGACTCTTCACGTCCATGTAGTTCACCAGTGGCGGTTGTCATGTGATCCGGTCGACACGCGGGATCTCAATTTTTAGGTAATTTCTCATCCGTGGCTCATGAGGTGCAAGCACAGTCTGACTATATCTTTATTCTGTTGAACTTCTGGGGCGCAGCGTGCGGCAGCGTCAGGCTTTGTCATAGGTGTGAGTCATGTCCTCCAGGATATAATAAACACGCACGGCACAGTGTCAGGTCAATATTGTATCATTGTGTCACAGTACAAACAGCTAGTGCCACAGACTCTGAGCCAGCCCCAAGCATGCCAGGAGTAGCGTGGATGGCGCGCTGCCTCTCCAGTTTAATTTCAGACTTAATGGTGCATGAATACTAGAGCTCCAGCTGTACAGCTGAGGGTGCTCTATTATGCTTGACTTGTGTATTTCAGTGCGGTGGTGTGGAGCACCACACTGAAATGCGTTAGTATCATGCCTGATGCGTGATACTTGGCAGGGCTGGGTTAGAGAGGCAAAAAAGTAAAGCAGCAAGCAGTGTATATGCTGCAGTTGCTGCTTGTGTGTCTAGTGAGGTCGACCACAACATTCTTCTCGACCGTGTCAGATCCGTGGGCATCTGCGGCCTGGCACACGATTGGATTAGATCCTTTCCGTGTGACCGCACTCAAGCGGTTGGCCTACCCCCTTTTTCATCTCACAAACTCCAGACTTCCTGTGGAGTCCCCCAGGGTTCCTCACTGTCACCTCTGCTGTTTAATATCCACGTGCTCCCGTTGCTTCAATCTTTTCAATCCTTTAAGGTCACTACTTTCAATTATGCAGATGATCTGCAACTCACCTTTACAATTGATAACTCCCCGGACTCGATCCATCAATTTCAAGATACTATGCTCCACATCTGTCAGTGGATGGACGAGAATCAACTCAAGTTAAATCCGGGCAAGACGGAATTAGTCTTGTTCGGCAATAGTCAATCATTTTGGGGCCCTCATTACTGGCCGTCTAAATTGGGTCCTCCACCTGTCCCCTCTAAATCAGTCAAAAGCCTAGAGGTACTCATTGACAGCGAGCTCTCCTTAAAACCTCAGGTCAACTCTGTTGTGTCCACCTGCTTCTTTCAACTGCGGAAAATTAGAAAGATCTGTCAGATGCTCACTCAATCAGCACTGACCCAGGTAGTCAGAGCACTGGTGCTGTCTCAATTATACTACGCCAATGCCATCTACCTTGGCCTCCCTGTCACACTCAGTAGACGTCTGCAGATGGCACAAAATCAGGCGGCTAGACTGATACACCGCCTCCCGTGATGGCAGTCAGCCAGACCTCTGCTGAGGCAACTTCATTGGCTCCCTATTCAACACCGTGTCACCTTCAAATCGGCCTGCATAGTTCTTAAATCTCTTCACACTCGTAGTCCTAAGTTCATTCAGAAACTTCTTCTTAGATATACCCCCTCCCGCAGCCTCCGGTCTGCTTCTCATACCCTTTTGATCACCCCTCGTTATAAACTAACACGCAAGGGAGGCTGCAGGTTCGCCACCCTTGCACCTAAGCTGTGGAATTCTCTTCCCTTGGAAATTCGTTCTTGTACCTCTCTTCTTCCATTCAGGAAGCTACTAAAGACATGGCTGTTTATCCAAGCAACGGCCTAGTGTATGATGGTCCCCTCAGTAGTGTTTGTGTCCTGTTGGTTAGCGCCATGAAACCCTTGGGTGTGCGAGTGCTTTATAAAACTTTGATAAGATAAGATAAGATAAGATAGTGAGGGCTCACCAGTTGAAGGCAAAAATCTTTGGAAGTTATTTCACACGAGGAAATTTCGAGCCGTCAGGCTCCTCATATCTCTGCCGCACCGGGGCTCTTCTCTTCAACAAAGAGAGGGGCAGAGCTCACACACGCACAGTGCAGAGTTCTGCTCTATATAAGTAAAGGCTCCTTATATGGGGCAATGTTAATTAAACAAGCATTTGCAATGCAATCGGTCTCGCCTTTGGGACCTTATATGTATTTAGCGATGCAGCACCAAACTGCATCACATGCCAGTACAGGAACACACGGAGGGAAATACTGCCTTTGACCTGGAAATGATATAGTCCAAAGCTCTGTTTTTAACATAAAAAGCAGGCCCTTTGGTGGTCATATCACTTAAAATACAAGATAAAAAAAAATAATATTGTCTACGGGTGCTAGTGGAAGACAATTTCTTTGGACTGAGAGGACGATTCATCTGAAAGGTTCGCAGGCATGAACTGTGGCTGGATTTACCCCACCCCTAAATACTTGCCTTGCAAAAACAACGTTCTATCACAATATATCCTGATATTCGTACAGGGCAGAAAGCACGCTGTAGCACTGACCGAGAACATAGCCATCCCTCTGTGTTTTCTTCCCCTCAGTAAAAATCTCCTTCCTGAATTCTCTGGCCCAGGGCAGCACAACGTGTTTACATACCCTGACTTCTCTCTGTGGACCGTGGATCGCTAGCAGTGGCAGCACAATATCTGATTCCCTTCTCCCGCCTGAAGGGGGTAGCTCTAGGGAGCAGGAGAACGCGCTGGCAGGTTTGGCATCTACTTCCGGTGCAGTCCTTCGAGGCTGAATATGCTGGGCATTAAGTGCTATAACAGCAAATATACGTACTCAACCCTTTGGTAGTTCAACTGGGCCGGTGGTAATGATGATATTACTTTATCATTACTACTAGTAATTCCAAATTACGCTACTGATATTAATAATGAATAAGAATACCAATAACATTACTCATTATCCCCTTGTGTGCTTCTGTCGGCCAACAGCCGTCACGCGCACTACCTCCGTAGTGCTGCGCACGTCCGTTGGCCGACGCGGTCCCGCCCACTCTGCTAAACCGCTGCACCGCGGTGGAATTGCCACCGTGATTAAGCCGTTAATAATAAATATGATTATCAACTGTCCCATGTGGGAAGCTTTGAGGGAGTTTACACATAATTTGCGGTTTGTGGGTTTTTTTCTCACGCACTACTCTGTGGTATTTTTAAAAGGCGCATATGGTAAAGCTTGTAAGCACTGACAGCAACTGTTACATGGACGTCCCCACGGAAGGAAGTTTGCCTAGAGTCGACGGCACATTCTATTAGTGCATCTGTTTTAAAAACGGCAAACCATTTACCTGCTGCCAGTCACGTGACTGTTCGGTCCAACGCTGAGATTAGGGTAGTTGAAGTAATGCACCCAATCGCCTGCAGCTGTAACCCACGAGCTTCTATCCTGCTGCGTCAGACATGCCCGATGGGTCTATGCCCGGCCAGGCTGCAGGCATCGCCTCAAGATCGAAACACAAAAGAGAAAAAAGGGACTGTCGGCTCAAGTTCTTCCTCTGAGCACTCGTAAGTGGTAGCCATCTTGTAGCATTGACGCTGTTCGGGCTTTTAAGTATTTGTTAGCAGTTGTCTGTTGACTCTGTTTAGTCTTAAAGCTGATAGTCTAATTTTGGTCACTGCCACCGAAAACTGTCGCGCATAAAGCATAGCCAAAGTTCAATATTATACAAACTAGTGAGACACAGGAGGAGGCGGCTCGGGAGAAAATATAACATAAAAGCGGCCAGGCTGGCTGTGGGAGGAGAGGCATTCACTGCACATGCAGAAGATAGCTGTCAGCAGATTTGAGCCAAAAAAAGAGTGCAAATTCACCCAGCAAATCCCATGACAAACAGGCATTTGCAATGCAATACGACTTGTATTTAAGAGAAACCTATTGCATTGCAAATGGGAGTGCGGGCGTCCAAGAAGGTACAAAGAGGGGTAAGGGGGGAAAGGGGGTGTCGAGATGTCACGGACTGCGGGAGGGGGCAGGGACACAGTGCAGAAAATAGTGTTGGAGTAAAGGGGCTAATAGCCAACGAAGGATACAAATGACAACATGGCCATCAGGAGGAGGGACTAACAAGCCTAAAACCAACCAGAAGGCAGCATTTAGGAGGTAAGCCAATCACAAAGATGGGCGAGGAGTGGTCAGAGCTTCCAGAAAGCTTCCATTCTATAGTGTATACTGCATGCCTCGCAAAGTGGGCAGCGCATGGTAGGCGAGACCTAATGACTTCTAGAGACGCCACTGAATTGTGCAGGATCCTAATGGGCTCCCTGAATAGAGGGTTCCGATGTACCCTATTGCCATTTTCCTGCCTCCACTTGCTGTTAAACGCTGATTTTCATTGGAACATCCTTTACACATCCCTCCTTTCTCCTTATTCTGTATCGATCCCACAATGCACTCCTCCCCAAGGGCTCCAAAGTAAGGTGGATGTTAGCTTAGTAGGAGTATGGGGAGGAGTATGGGGAGGGGGGGATGTGGTTCCCCTTAGCAACGGTTGCCATGTATGAAGGATAAAATGTTCTATCTTTCCACTTAGCTTTGGTAAATTGCCAGTAAATAGAGCTTGAGGTCCATGTGTCCGCAGTAGTAAGACTGGCGAACTGTGCAGTATGGCGCATCTGTTTGATTAAATTGAATAAAGGGCAGAGCACATGAAAAGGAGGTCTATCCCTAACCAGCAAATCATGTGTTCCAATCTCGACGGGGCCTATTCGGCCTGCCATCCTACCATACACAGTAGTTCAAATGAGTACTTTTGCGTTGCCTAAAATTGTGTCTACTTTAAACTAACTGTTCGTACACGAGCACAAAGCATTGTAAAAGAAGCACCTTATGGAAACCACAACCCCAGTGCCACCTGCTGTCCCGACAGGAAGCCATTTAAGGAAGGGGTCCTTCAGAGATGTAACTACAATGGCCGTCAAGCCCTGGCCTTCACTCGCAGAAGCGATGCGAGTCTACAAGTTGTGGAGTGGGACTGACATTTTTCAGACGCACGCAAAGCACAGATACTACGGTAGATAGAAAGTGCTCTGAAATCCCTCTAGAAGTCTCACAGTCCCCATGCGTGGGCACACTTATGAGCCATGAGGGCAGCTATCTTTTTATAGGGTCTGTATCAATCTGGCACACAGGCAAACTGTGCAAATGGACACAGAAACACTATGCACAACATCAACAAGGCATGTGTATCGGATACAAAGACGTAACTTGTGCAAAGACAAAACCAGGCATATACACAGACACATAAACAGGAGGCATACAGACACACAGGCATGCATAAAAACAAGATATCCATAAAGACACACATGCATACGATGATCATAAACACACAAACAATGCAGCCATCAAAAACACAACCCAGATATTCAAAAAGACACAAAGAAGAAATACATAAGTTACATGGACGTGTGACATGTATATATACACATAAAGAAGACATGAAAATTGACTCTCAGACGTAAAGCATGTACATGGACAAAGAATCAAGATATATATACCACCTCGCAAACAGGAGATGCATGTAAACAGGCAAACAAGACATGCAGCTAGCCACGCAGGCATTAGACATGCATGGCGACCCAAACAAGATGTGCATATAGACACACAGATCTACAATGCGCATACAGACACAAGGACATAAGGTAAGAATATCTATACACAGACCCAGCACATGCATAAAGATACACAAATAGGATATGAACAAGTCAAACAAACCTGACATGCATAACAAGTCTAACAAACCCGACATGCATAGAGAGGCACAAATAAGAATGGCATACAGAAAGTATTTAAGCATACAGATGCAAATGAAGTATACATAAAACAAACAAAAAGATATACATACAGACACGCATACAGGCACAAAATCAAGACAGGTATAAAAATACACTGACATAAAAAATGCATGCAAGCACAGTGGAAACACAGGCTCGTGTGCATTAAAGGTGCATATGGATGCACATAATTAAGATATGCAACTGACACACAAACCAGACATGAGTGCAGAGTCACACACATAGGCCATGGATACAAAACCATGAAATACACGCAGGCACAGAGACATAAGGCATGCATACAGAGACACAAACTCAAGATATATACAGAGGCATATAACATAGACTATCATTAGGCCAGAAGCAAGTCATGCATACAGAAGACACATAGGAACAAACAAAGGCAAGATATGGTCACGAAAGAGCAAACATAACACATGCAAAGATAAACAAAGACATAAAAGAAGCATACATACACACCCCAACAAAACATGCAGACCGATGAATACACAAAACAATGTATCCACGGAACATATCTACACAAAGTATAAACACAGACAGCACCATCATACACATATACACAATGTACACAGGCACAGAGCCAACACTTACACACGGAGAACGTGCAGTCAGACGTTATAAAAAGAGACACCATAGACTGATACACAAACACACAGGCACACAAACATAAGAAAAGCACACAGACGCACACAAACATGACACAGTTCGACGCTGGGTACATAAACAGACGCTCAGACCTGGGATATACGAATACATAGTCAAACATACATGAAACGAGGAGCACAGAGGTGAGCACAGAAACGCCAACAGACACCACACAGCTCAAATGCATAACATATACAGAGCACGGAGAGCCCTGTGACAGTGGCAGACACACGTTACTCACTCAATCAGCGCTCCAGGGCAGTCTCCTTTGAGGCACAGCTCCCGAACGTGAGCCTTCATTCTTGCTGATAACAGAAACCTGCACAGTTCAGTACACCCGGAGACACCGATAGTAACACCATATGTGCAAACGCCATAAACAAGATGTACTGAGACAGTGAGGACGGGCATTGGAGACACACAGAGACAGAGCTAACGTACATGTGCACACAGCAGGCTACGGGTCATCTTTCCATATCGTGGCCATATGAAAACACATTAGACTACTATATTCTCGTGACAGAGGTTACCTATCACACATCCTGTGTGACACTGGCCATGGGCACAGGCTTACATGCTCCATGACACACAGCATGCCTATAGAACTCGACTTACCCATCCTCTTTGCAGCGGAACCAGATACACGAAGGCTGATGGCACAAAGACCACAGTAGACCAACGGGTTGTCGGTTGTCATCTCTTGCCCATCTCAAGGTAACTAAGACACAGGCACACTGTACAGTAACAATAGACTACAGTGTATGGGGCATTGGCGCCTTCCTCGAAGTGTGAAGCTTCGGGGTGTCGGCCTGTGCCAACCACAGGAGCAGAAAGCGACCCCCTACTTTTCACCACCACTAGCCACATCCCAGGAGACCCCATGCAGGTGTTTCTGAACACATTCACCATCAGCCAAGAAGACACCATGGACTAGCATGCACTTCTTACCCCAGGAGCATCTGTGGACCTGGTGGTACTGCTTCTCACACCAAAAATCGAGAGAATTAGAACACTACAGTCTGTTGTGCAGTTGCCCACGGCAGGTGACAGCAGACCCCCGGCTCGGCTCTTAACCCATCCCCTTCACCAGGAACTTTTCTGCATTGCCCACGCCCCAAGCACACACATATACTCGTACTCATCAGCCAGCCAGGCCGTGGCAGGGCACCTCTGCATTATTGCGTCTATCTGTGTTTTGCATTTGTGTGAAATGAAATGAATGAAATGAAATGAACTGATTTATAAAGCGCATGGATACCCGAGAGCGTCCCAGCGCTATAGAGCAGAGATTACTGAGAGAGGAATACTAATTTAGGAATCCTGGGGAAATAGGAGGGTTTTGAGAAGCTTACGAACCCTCAGGTAGCTGGGTTCGGTTCGAATCGTGAAAGGAAGTGCGTTCCACAGAATCGCCGCATTAACAGAGAATCAATGTCCTCCTGTTCGAGCCCTCTTTACTCCGGGAATGTTGGCGAGGTGCCCGTGATCGGAGCGGAGGGCCCTATTGGCCTTGTATGGATGAACTAGACTCCTCAGGATGGGGGGTCCCTTGCCCTGTAGGGACTTGTGGACAATGCACAAGGATTTGAACTTTATCCTCTCACGTATTGGCAACTAGTGGATTGATCTCAGAGCAGGTCTGGCTGAAGACCTGGCAGACGAGCCAGTGAGCAGCCTGGCTGTAGAGTTTTGGACGCGTTGGAGAATGTTAATGGTAGCTTCTGGAGCGCCCAAGAGAAGGGCGTTACTGTAGTCCAGCCTTGAGAGGATTAACACTTGGATGAGAAGCTTTCTCGAGTGGGGCGGTAGTAGGGGGAGAATTTTTCGAGCTGAGCGAAGTAGGCCAAAGCATATGCCGGCCGTTTTTTTTTGGCGTGAGCTCTGAATGAGAGGTCCTGTTCGAGCCAGACCCCTAGACTTTTAATTTCATTTTTTGGGGAGGGAAGAGCCCCCAGACAGGCAGGCCAGATGGAATCGACTCGAGATGGCAACTTATGTCCTAAGAGCATAAGCTCAGTCTTGGCTCCGTTCAATTTACTCATCCAGGCATGTATTTCGGAAAGACAAGCATGGAGATTTTCAGGACACTGATCCACTTGGGTGAGCGAGACGACTAGTTGGGTGTCGTCCGCATAGGTGACTACTTTGATCCCAAAAGGAATAACCACATCTTCCAGTGGGGACATATATACGTTGAACAAGGTAGGGCTCAACGAGGAGCCCTGCGGCACACCACACTGGAGAAGGATAGAGTTGGACCGAGCGTTGCCTTCCCAAACTTGGAACGTTCGGTTGTTTAAAAAAGATGTCAGCCAAGACAGGCTGAGCCCGAAACTCCCATATTCATGAGGCGCTGAATTAGGATGCGGTGGTCCACCGTATCAAAAGCTGCACTTAGATGCAGGAGCATCACGACAGCTGATCCTCCTGAATCCAAGATGCACCTTGCCTCTTCGACAACCGCTATAAGGGCGGTGTCTGTGCCCCGGCCTGGGCGGAAACCAGTTTGAGAGCTTCACAATAGCTCATTGGTTTCCAGGAAAGATGACAATTGCTGGTTGACCATTTCTCCTCAATCTTGCTGAGACCCAGAAACAGCGAGATAGGCCGAAAGTTGGCCAAATCGGCCGGGTCCAGCTGTGGCTTCCTTCCAGGTGGGAGGGACAATGCCTTGAGAGAAGGAGGCATTTATTAAGTCAGTGGCCAAGGGGGAGATGGTGGATGCTATGTGTTTTAAAATGTGGATAGGTGCGGGGTCGCTGGGGAAACCACTTTTCACGGATGCCAGCACTCTCTGAAATTCTTCTCTGGAGACTAGGGCAAAGGAATCCAAATGGGGGTCGGATGTAGAGGCCCTGAGATTGTCGAGACCGAGAGGACAGTCGCTTAGCGGAAGAATTTTTAAGATATTTTGAATTTTACTACCAAAAAAACCCGCTAGCTGATTACATTTGGCCTCTGAAATATCCGGGACGGGCGGAGGATTAGGGACCTTCAGGAGTTCTCTCACTATTCGGAAGGTTTCTCTACAAGAGTGAGAAGAAGTTCTAATTTTCTCTTTGAAAAAAGCAGCCTGGGCAAATTTAAGCGATGATTTTTAAGATCTAATGGCTGATCTATATGCAGCTTTGTTGTGGCTGGACTGATCTTTCCACCGTGCGCGTTCTAATTTTTTACATCCTTTCCTTTGATCTCTAAGTTCTAGCGTATACCACGGGGATTTAAAGACGCTACTCTTTTTTTCGACTCTTTTCCTTGGAAGGACGAAATCAAGAGAGCTTACAAGCCAGTTCGCAAAGTTTTTGTCGGCCACCAAGGGATCTGGATCGTGGCGGGGAGCCGTCTGCTCCATTCTTTTGGTCAGGTTCTCGAAAGAGAGCTTAGACCATGCTCTCTCTAGCGTGCGCACGACCGGAGCACGGAATGTGTCAAAGGAAATTCGCCATGTAAACGGGATCAGAAAATGATCAGACCAGGGAAGGGGAAGTGGGGTGTCAGATTCCAGGTGTAAAATGTTAGAAAATATGGGGTCCAAAAGGTGACCTTTATTATGCGTGGCGTCTATGTTTTTAAGTTCCAGCTCGTAAGATTTTAGATCCAGCTGTAGTTCGGCTGCCACTTTATCACGAGGGTCGTTAAAGTGTAAATGTAAATCCCCTAATAGGATGAAATTAGATGCGGTGGATGCTGAGGCAATAATTGTTTCCAGTAACGCACTGCCGAATTGACCTGGGCTGCCCGGGGGACGGTACTTCAGGAGAACTGATATGGATTTGATGAGTGAGATTTGTACGAAAAATTGGGAACCCTCACAGTCCGCAATGCTGCTGACTGCCATCCTACAGGTGAGATGATTTCTATAGACTATGCCTAGCCCGCCCCCTTTCCCCTTAGGCCTATTCTGAGATTGAATGAGATAGCCGTGGGGGAGCGCGCTGACAATGTCTGAATCCGAATTTGGAGACAACCATGTCTCCGTTAGGAACAGTATGTCGAGTTTATGCTCCTGGATCAGTAAATTAATCTCAATGGAATGTTTAGGCAGTGACCTGCAATTCAGTAAGGCCATGCGTAGATGAATCAAGGCTTGTTCAACGAATCTTTTTTCCAGTATGAGAGGAGGGCAGCAGCTACAATGGACGTAGGGGCCGTCCGGCCTGTGCAAGAAGTGGCATGCGGGGTTTTTCTTTAGTCTCAATAGAAGGAGGGCATCGCGGGAATTGGTGATAGGGTGGGTGGGGGAAATGGCCAGGGTTTCTGGCCCTGGGCCCGTGCTGGCGCAGATGGGCGCAGACGGGCTTGCCTCTGGCACGGCTCCCCCGCGCCATCAGCGCGCCTGCTGCGCCCGCCCGCTGCGCGGAGGAGAGGCATTGTTCATTTTATTGTAGTGGTCTAATCACGAGCGCAGCACTAGCCTGCCAACCTCAGCCTCCACCCAAGATGGCGCCCGTGAGTATGGGCCGGGGTGTTCGAACCCGTGACCAGAGAGAGCCCAAAATCGGCCCCCGGAAGCGGGATGAACCCCTGAGGGATCAAGTGAGGTGAGTGGGGAGGAAAAGTGAATTTTAAAATGAACAGAAAATAGCAGGAACAGTGCGTGAATTTAAAAAGCACAGAGCAATACACAGAGCAATAAATTCAATATTGTTAACAGCGAGGATACCCTGACTCCCGGCTTCTGCCTCAGGAGTCTCTAACTCTAAAGAGAGCACTTGCAACCTGTGTCCTACTCATAGTGCCAGGCCCGGGTCGGGCACAGCACTAGCCCGCCAACCTGAGCCTCCACCCCAGATGGCGCCCGTGAGTATGCGCCGGGGTGTCCGAACCCGCGACCAGAGAGAGCCCAAAATCGGCCCCTGGAAGTGGGATGAACCCCGGAGGGATCAAGTGAGGTGAGTGGGGAGGAAAAGTGAATTTTAAAAAGGACAGAAAATAGCACGAACAGTGATTGAATTTAAAAAGCACAGAGCAATACACAGAGCAAAAAATTCAATATTGTTAACAGCGAGGATACCCTGACTCCCGGCTTCCGCCTCAGGAGTCTCTAACTCTGTGTTAGCGCCTATACCTACAGCCCGCACCCCTAACTCCCAGGCCGCGTGACTATTCGATCCGATGCTGAGATTAGGGTAGCTGAAGTAATGCACCCACTTGCCTGCAGCTGTAACCCACAACCTTTTATCCTTCCGCGTTAGACATGCTCGGCTAGACTGCAAGCTTCGCCGCACGATCAGATCAAAGCACAAAACAGAGAAAAAGGACTGTTGGCTCAAGTTCTTCCTCTGAGCACTTGTAAGTGGTAGCCATCTTGTAGGGGTGACGCTGTTCAGGCTTTAAAGTTAACAAGCAAATGGTCTTTTAAAGACCTGTAAGTTAACATGCAAACGGTCTTTTAAAGACCTGCGAAGTGCTCGAGTGTGGCTGTGTGTGTGCCCGGGAAGCTGTCTCAGCCCGGGCTGACACGCATGACGGGGGAGGGTTAGGCTCTTTGAATCCAATGGGCGTTGCGCGCCTGCCGGATAGTGGTTTTCAATCCTGTTCAGCCCTGCAATACTGGTAAGCACAACGGAACTGGTGACTCTGTGTTTACTATCTAAAAAGTGAAACTGCTCCTCTCTGCAGGCTAAATGTTGATGACAGATGAGCACGACCAGGAGTGCCCGGGAGGGGGGCGGGCCCCAAGATGTCACAGATTTCGGGTGCGGGAGGGGGGTAAGGAGCGAGGGGATGAAAGTAGTCTGTACAGTGAAGGGGCCAGTAGCCATGGAAGGATACAAATGACTGACATGGCTGTCATGGGGAGAGACTAACAACCTTAAAAACAATTGGAAGGCAGCATTTATAACCTAGGCCAATGAAGAAGATGGGCCTGAGAGTGGGCGGAGCTTCCCCGAAGCTTCCACACTATAGTGTAAACTGCAAGCTCATAACGCTAGGCGAGACCTAAAACTATGGTCCAGGTAAAATATATAGTACAAATGCTCCATCTAGTGGCATTGCAGAGCATTGCAGATATTTATCTGGCAGTCAGGTAAAAGGGACAGTTGAAACAAAGAAAGAAATACATATTTTTGGCAGAAGGCGTCAAAATATAGGTAATTACACAATATATTCGTCAGCAGAAAAGAATCTGGGCCATATGTATTAATCCTTTTTCCCGTTTGCGAATGGGCAGATTCTCAGAATCGGCCTGTTTGCGTATTGGAAAAAGCCTTTTGGGATATATCATTCCAAAAGCCATCGCAAAATAAAGAATTGCAAAATTTGCGATTCTCTATTTTGCGAATGCAATTGAGGAATTGCAAATTGCGATCGCTTAAAAGCAATTCTGGAAGCACCAGAAATGTGCTATTTGGCATTAAGGAATTGCAAATTAATACCAATTTCAAGTTAGTGTTAATTAGGTATTTTCTTTAAGAAAGCACTTAGGGCATGTATGTGTGCAACATGTTCACACATGCATATTTCATGGGTGCAATAGGGTGTCCTTTTGGCACCCTTGCAACCTTGAAATTGCATTCTCAATTTATGATTCTCTAATTGGTAATCGCAAATTGATAATGTCTTCCTATTCATTCCTATCGGCCTCCTAGTCAATAGGAATGAATGGGAAGGTATTCCTTAATTGTGAGTCTCAATTTGCGATTGGCAAATAAGGAATATGTAGAATTCCCAAAATTGTTTGCAATTCCTACATATATTGCATTTTGTGATTCTCTAATTGTAATTCGCTAAAACTCGCAATTTGAGAATCGCAACACTATCTTTTGATACATATGGCCGTCTGTCGCCAATGTTTTCCAGTGAGTCTGGGGACGCATTAATGAAGCCTTTGCTTATGTCTAATAAATTAGCACATGCTGGATTATGTACTAAACTAAGTGATTTTACTCCAGCTATACGTCCTGAGCTGGGAGATTGTGAAACAGATAAGGCAGTTTCGGGCACAGAACCTACAAATAAAAGTGCATTTTTGGATGAGACCGACAGCGAACCCAAATTTGAGGGTAATTGGATATGGATCCCTAATGAAATTAATAATGACGGCAGATTAGCTACATTGAAGTACATTGAAGAACAGGATAGTTCCTGAGACTGCAAGCTCAGGCGGCTTGGGGTCCCTGAGGGGAAATATGTGCCAAGCAAAATAATGGGCAGTAATTAAGTTTTTGACAGGTCCCTAGCATCCTGCAACAAAACCAAGTGAAATTTCCTGCACCTATGGATTCAAATTGAGCGGCATACTATGCTAAAGCAATACATTGGAAAGTATGTGATGGGGAAGGTGATGGGGAATGTCCGGGGAGCAGTACGAAAGGAAGGAAAGGGCAGAGTAAAAGGGTGGTAGGTACTGAGTGAAGTGATGAGGAATTTGAGTCCTTGGAAGAGGGGGAGATTGATGATGATGGGGAACATTTTAAACTGGCAACAAAACCGTCGTGGGGTCAGGGGGGTACATTAAAAATTTCTCCAGAGATTATTTTTCACAGGATAAAGAAAGTGAACGGTTCCTGTGCAAAGAAAATGCAAAGTATAGTTGACAGGATGATAGGAAGAAGAACAGATCAGCATTTGAGGAAGACACTTCTTTAAGAGCAGGTGAGGTTCCCAAAAGGGGGTTTAATATAAAGTTATGTGTTGACAAAAATGTGGGGACTGAAGAGAAAACTAAAAATGAGCATTCTTCAAAGGTTACAATTCAGGCAGGTAAAGGAGGTGAGTTTTTCGACGGTAAGGTTAATGCTGGAGAAAGCACCGAAAAGGTTAACAAAATTGAAAGTGAGAAAACAAATTCATTGAGTCTAAGACGTTTACCCTACATGGGGTTATCAATGCCTTTAGGTTCTCATTTAAACAAGGCTACCAAGGAAAAAAATTGGAAAAGGGATTTTGTAGAAATTTTTAAATTACTTCATAGAGAAATTCATTCAAAAGAAGGTTTGAGAAAAGAAGCGTGGGAATTAGCCAAGAGACCAAGGGTACCTACTAATATCTATACATGGACTTCCGCTTTCCTTATTTTTGTGAGCGTGTAATGCAAAAAGTTTCCTGAGACATCTGTTGCAATATTTAAATATCTAGACACAAAACGAAAAGCTTATACAGAATTTGGAGGCTATGCTTGGCTCCATTATGATGAGGAGTTCCGAACCAGACTTGTATTAATACTAGAAAAACAATGGGGAGAAGTAGACAATGAATTTTGGGTTCAGTGGATGTACCTACAAAGGCCTCCACCTTCCATGCATACTGCTAGTGGTCTGGCTGTTGCTCATCAGCCGTTCCAAGGCAGACCCACCCCGGCGGGGGGAGGGGTGAGGAACTGGAACAAACCTCAATCTTTCGTGTCAGGTGCCTGCTGGAATTTTAACAGGGGCTACTGCCAGAAGAACCCTTGTACACATACATGAATGCCCCAGGTGTTGCGGAAAACATGCAATATTGCAATGCTTTGGAGATCAGTCCAGCGGGGGAGGTTTTAGCCAGAACAGAGGGAGAGGATGTACATTTCAACCTGGAAACAAGGGCTTTTACACCAATTAACGTGGAGATTTTTTGCTTTTGTTTAAAATTTTACCCTGGGGCAAACAAAGCACCAACGCAAGAATGGGGGTTCAAATAAGGTATTAGGTTAGGTCCGAAACGGCCTAGATGCCGCAGATTTGCTAGAAACTTAAAATCAGTAAATGAATTCCCGCAGTTGGTGAGAAAGAAAATAATGTTAGAAGGGAGGATGGCAGGGCCGTATGAATCATGGTCATTACAAGACCTCATTGTTACTCCCCTCTCTGTAATTCCTAAGAAAACTGAACGGGAATTCAGAATGAAACATCATTTATCCTGGCCTCAAGGTCTCTCTGTTGGTGAGAAAGAAATTAATGTTAGAAGGGAGGATGGCAGGGCCGTATGAATCATGGCCATTACAAGACCTCATTGTTACTCCCCTCTCTGTAATGCCTAAGAAAACTGAACGGGAATTCAGAATGAAACATCATTTATCCTGGCCTCAAGGTCTCTCTGTTAAGGATCTCATTGCTAAAGGAGATACCATGGTCACGTTTGCTTCAATTGATACAGCCTGGAGCATGATAAAGAAAATGGGTGCAAATACCAAGCTTGCAAAATGTGACATTAAATCTGCTTTTAGGCTATTGCCAGTACACACATCAGACTTTTAATTACTGGGTATCCATTTTGAGGGACTATATTTCGTGAATAAAGCACTTCCGATGGGGTGTGCGATTTCCTTCAAATTGTTTGAGACATTTAGCACTTTCTTACAGTGGTGTTTTTCATTCAGAACAGGTCGTATGGATGTGACACATTATCTAGATTACTTTTTATTTATGGGAGCGGCTGGTTCACAACAGTGTAAAAAAGCCTTAAGACATTTTGAAGTGGTAGCTAAAGAATTGGGAGTACCATTGGCAGAGGAAAAAACTTAAGGTCCGAATTGTTGCCTGACATATCTTGGTATAGAAATAGATACAGAAGAAATGGAGCCTAGGCTTCCGAGCAAAAAGGTAATTGAAATGACAAATATGTTAGAACATGCAAGAGAATCTCACATGTTGACATTGTTTGAAGTTCAGTGCTTATTGGGTCATCTGAAATTCGATTGTTGTCTTGTGAGGGCAGGTAGATCTTTTTTTTAGAAAGCTTGGTTTTTCCATGTCTGGTTTCAAGTTGCCCCATCACAGGATAAGGATATCTGCAGTTATGAGAACCGATTTTGAAGTTTGGCTGCTGTTCCTCCGAGCTTTTAATGGAGTCACAATTTGGTCAATAGATGACGATTTTGTTGGGCAGATGCAATTATTTTCTGACGCTTCTGATGCAAACGGATTTGGTCTGTTTTGGGATGGGAAATGGTGTGAGGAACAGTGGCCATCTAAATGGATAACAAACGAATAAAAGTATTGCCTTTTTAGAATATTTTCCATTGATAGTCGAATTGGCTGTTTGTGGGAAGAATATAGCTAACAGAACAGTGTTGTTTAATGTGGATAATAGAACAGTAGTGGATGTGGCAAATGGTCAGAGAGCAAAAGACAAACATTTATTGAAGCTTCTACAAAGATTCATGTTGGGGTGCTTAATGTTTAACATAGTGTTTAAAGTAAAGTACATACTTGGAGTTGACAATACCGTTGCAGATGCGCTACCTCATTTTCAGTGGCAGAGATTCTGTGGTTTGGTTCCCGGAGCGGATCTGCAGAAGACTCAGGTTCCCAAGGAGGTATGGGATCTAGCAAACTGAAACTTAAGCAACTCGTTGAGCATTTTTTCGCAAAAAGCACCAAATTGGCTTAAAGGAGAGCTTGGTTAGAATTTTTAGACTCAGGCACTTCTTATAGAGCTAGTAGCCCAAAAGGGATGGAAGAACGCTGGGATGACATAAATAACTTTATAATGTCTAACATAGAAAGGAACATATATTCAACAACAATAGCGGGTAAATTAGCAGGTGTGTCCTTTTATGGGAAGTTCTTTCGGGGATATGCACCTTCAGCGGGTGAAATGGGGAGATTAATTCTTCAAGGATTGGCAAAAATAAAAAAGAGAGGACAAATGCGTCAAGAGCCAATTTCTCTGAAACTGTTATACAATATAACAAGAAGCTTGCAATGTGGTGGTTTTTCTGAATTCAGATTCAGAATATCTGAATTACTAGGCAAAGCAAAATACGAGTATCCTAATGTTGACAATGTTTTTATTTTTAAAAATTCAGTAGGTATTTTCCAAAAGAGAGCAAGTTTGTAAAGGTGCAAAATTAATTTTGCAAAGACTAGGAGGTCCATTATGCCCTATAAAAGCTTGTGTGGAATTCATAGAGCTGGACGGTACTGCTTTCCAATTTGTTTTTAGGCATCAGGAGGACTCTCCTCTCACAGCTCCCCAAATGATAGCAGTTATGAGAAAGATTCTAAAAAATGTAAGCAGAAATCCTTTGCATTTTGGTATACACTCATTTAGAAATGGAGTGGCATCAGACGCTGCCAGGTGGAGATTCTCAGTCAGTGAAGTGAAAAAATCGGGGCATTAGTCTTCAGACTGTTGCAAAAGTTACATTAGAAATTTAGATGCATAAGTATTTTTCCAGCGTATTAATTGTTATTTCTTTTCAGGTGTGACAGTGGGTTCCTCACTTCGCAAACAATCAGTCTGGATAGTGGGACATTTGATTGTTAAGTGGGCTGCAAAGCAAGTGGAAAAGAGACATTTTGGGAAAAATTGGGGTTTTTGTTCAAAGTTTCTGTCTTTTGGTTGGGGAAAGGTGGCATGAAATGGGGCCAGCTGAAGCCTTTGGTGAGTGAACTGTCATCTAAGAACCGCCCTGAAGTTATACTGATTCACCCATGTGAAAAATATCTTGGGCAGCTATCAGGTTTGGGGTTGCTTATAGAAACAAAGGCTGATTTGGGATTGCTTGCAAAGTTATGGGCCACAACGAAAGTTATCATGACAGCACTGATGCCACGAAGAGTTTGGAAGGGCGCAGAGGGATTCACTGCTGTAGAAAGAGCAAGGAGAAAAGTGAACAGGGATCTACACCGGTTTTGTTCCGTTAATGGAATTTATTGGTTGGCACACAGTGACATTACAAAAGAGGATTATCAATTTTTTCGTCATGATGGGGTGCACCTTTCTTTTAGAGGTAATGAGATTTACATTTTGAATATGAAAGATATGATTACAAAAATCTGTGTATTAAAAACTTGGTGTTAACAAAGCTTTTGGGCGACAGCTTTCTTCTTTTTTATTATATCAATTTTCTCTCAGGCTTTACCCTCCTTCCCCCCTTTTTTGCCAAAACTCCTCCCGCCATCCTGCCACCCATCTAGCCAAGGCTTTGATCAAATTATTTTTGGAACTGATTGTTGCATCAATCAGAAAAAGGTTTGTCATGGCTTGTTTAGACAGTTTAATAATGAGTGCTTTACCTGTTTGACTGACAGTGTCTTTTTCTAAATGTAAAAAAAGAAATTCATAAAAGTTTGGATTTCAAATTGAAAGGGGGGACAGGAAAAACACCTATGTCAGGGGTTTTCCTGGTAGCAGAAATAGAAGAGAAGAAGACAGGCAGGAAGCGTTGTGGGCGTTCTGACTAGCTTCGGACAGAGGGAAATAGGGGAGCGAGGAATGAGGCAAGAGATAGGCATGTGACAAAGATAGGGGTTGGGAAGGAGGATTAGTTAGAACAATGTTGGGGTAGTTTGTTGTGGGGAATTGTTTATGTGCGGGGGTAGTAGAATATGAATATTTATTAGCGAGGTCTTATTTGCATATCTATAAAATATAAACTGCTTACCTGTCCAATAAATCAGCCTTTTACCCCATGTTGGCCTGTGGACTTGCATATTGTCTGAGCATCACAAGTAACCTTGGCACGCTGCCTTTCTCAAGCGACAGTAGACTGCTATTCAAAGCCTACCATTTTAACACTCCGCCATCATCAACTGTCAATTGGCTGCTGTTCCTTTGCCAACTGTAAAATATCAGTGTCTGTGTCACGATCTTGCCCAGCCGTGCCTGCTTGGCCTCCTTAAACTACAATTCCCATGAGGCCATGGCGAGAGGCACTCTATGAATAGAGGGCGGGGCTGAATTGGCGTTGTGCATGTTTCTGATTGTGTTGGCTTTTCCCTGTGGTTCGAGTTCAGGCGAGTGAAGGGTTCCAGTTCCAGGAGCTCCGGGGGACCCTTGCGTCTGGTTGTCAGAGGTACTGTCTTACGCGCTCGAGATTTGAGAGCATTTCAAACCGGCCCGACCGCCTCATGTTTATGGATTTAGCGGTATGCGGTAAGGTACGAGGCAAATGGGCAGAGAAAGTGGAGAGGCTTCTCCGTCTATGAATCAAGCCCGAGATTGCTAGGGATTTGGTAACGGCTATTACTGTAAGTCCATTTATATTGCGAGAGCGGAATGCAGTGGATTCTACCACGCATTGCTGTTACGAAGAATCTGTGAATATCTGTTTGGTGTGGTCTTGTGGAATATAATTGCAAAAGCGGAAAGCAGTGGTATCTCTTACTACGCTTCGCCGTGTTTGGAGGACGTGTTAGAGAATATTGATGCTCTTATTCTGAGCCCGGTGGATTACAATTGCCAAAGCGAAAGACAGTGGTGCCTGAAACTACGTCTTGCCGTGTTTGGATTTCTTCTTTTGTCAAATTACTTGATTTGGGGCATACCATAGTTAGAGTGGTGAAGGAACCTCTTTGACTCAGGACTTCCTGTTTTTTTCTTTCTGGGAGCTTGGAAGGAAGGAACCTTTTTCGAGATTGTGTCAGGTTATGAAGTTCTATTCAATACTTAATTCTTTGTTTGAATCTTTGCCTGCTCTGATGAGTTGTATCATATGGAGGAGAGTTCCCATTTAACTTTGATTTTCAAGTATCTGGGGGTATTATGGGAGATACTACATATAATACTTCTTAGCAGGTACTCTTGTTGAGATTATTAACCTATATTTTGTGTTGCATAGGGGAGGAAGCAATTTTGAGCTCATTGGAACCGCTACAGAAGCAGGAGTTATAAAGGGAGTGTTCAATGTGAATAGAAGTACACTAGTGAGAATATATGATAGTAGTCTGTATATTGCATGACTTATAATTGTGTACTTTCTCTTACAGATTTCCTTTCCCCTGCTGTTCCCTTCCTTACCTTCCCTCGCCTGATCACTCGAAAACCCTGTATAACTTTTATGTCAGTGTGTTGGTGAGGTCAGGAGGTGGACCATTTTTTCTGCACCTGGATTATGCGGAGTGTGACCTGACAGTCTGGATGCTTCCTCTGGGTTCCTCTAGCTCGTCATCATATATGCTGTGGTTCAAATGATGATGCCCTCACAAATTTGCAAGAAAAATCATGTCTATTTATTAGAAAATTCAAATGCCTTAGTAGCAAGATCACAACTGTTCCTCACACCCTTTAAAATATGAAACTTAATACAAGTATCAACACTCTTATCCCACGGAGAGAAACAGGTAAGAATACATGTGATGTAATAGGAAAGAATGAAGAACCATTACAAAGTCGACATTCTACTACATTAACTTACCACAGATGATCAATCAAAGTGATGCACTCATTTCTTATGACTGTGATGATGTCATTTGTGTGGCTCCTTTCACAAATCAATGTTAATTAAGCACTTCAAGATTGGCATACACAGGGCTAGAAAAACGATCACAGGATTCAGATGATCTCTCAAATGCGGAAACCCATGATCCTTTGAACAATATTAGAAGCCCATTATCTACTACAATTACTGGCCTGTGATTTCATCCAGATGTTACTTAGTAAGATTTAATTGAACACACTTTTCCTTTAAATAGTTTTACGTTAAAACCTAACCCATTCTGCCACTTTAAATAGAGTGAGGCTATGATACATAAGCATAATCATAATGTAGAGGGTTAGATAATGGCATAGCACGAAGGAACAACGAACACACCGATTCCAGTGTAGTATATTTTATGGATTTTTTAAACAATAAAGTTAGGAGTAAACATTATACATCAAAAGAACATTTGTGCATAGTCTCCCAAGTGACAAATGGAACCTAAACCTAAGTTACAATTTGAATATTATATATAAGGTTTCCACAGTTTGTACAAGTCGACCATTATCAAAATAATTCTATGTGAAGCGCAGCTATATGTAATGATATTTGCTGGTAAAATGGTTCGCTTCTTTTGTTTGTCTGCAGCGTTTCGACCCTCAAAACAATGTGGGGTCTCTTCAGGACTATTGATGAAGGGACATCTGAATTTATGATTGCACAGCCTTGTGAAAATGATGTGCCACACGTGAAGAATAGAGGAAAAGGGTTTACTCACACGAGGACCCGTCCAGGTACTCAATGTGAGGACAGGCTGTCAATCCAATGGGGTATGTAGGTGGGCCAGAGGGGTTCAATTAATTTTACGCCACTGCCGTAGCATTGTAGAAACCCTTTGTGGATTAACAGTGACAATGCACTGGGAGTTTCTCTTGGTAGAAGATTAGAAAAGCGGGACAGCGCTCCGCATGTAGTTTAAAGCTGACTGATGCAGCTTTTTCTAAATCTACACGCGGGGGGCAGTCACTCTCTTGAGCGTCCTATTTTTCAAAATCTTTGGTTCCGATTGCGTATATGACTAATTTCAGATGAGTCATTTCATTTTCTTTGGCACTATCTCGTGCACCTTCTTGAGCACCCTATCTTTTCAAAACTGTGGTTCCGATTGCATATACGGCTCGTATGTACATTTTCAGCTCACAATATGGTGTTGGATACTCACGGTCTTCTTGATTGAGGCACCTTGTCACTACTGTTTGCATCTCACTATTTCACCATTGTTAACCGTCAGAGAATTTGAATGCTCCCCACCTTTTTACTGAATGCACCATCATTCATCACATGTTCTGTTTTCTCTTCATTTCCACACACGGATTTCAGGATGGAGTATCATTTGCTTGTAATTGAAGATGTGACGATTTATTTTAATGCACTTATGCCATCATATGTACTGAACCTCAGACTTTTCCATATTTCAGAATTTAGCCACTGATGCATTAGGCATATGTAAAATTCAACCTATGTTTAAAAAAAAAGAGAACACATTGTTATGAGTGAATAACAAATGAAATTACCCAAGAACATTTAATGGATCTCAATAAAGTTCATTGAATTCAATGTCAAAAACTGGTTCATTCATGTACTATTTTATTTTGAGTACAAGTTGGAGATGCCCCTCACACCGTGAGGTCAGCGCTTTGGATTGCTTAATTCATCCTCATACTCAGGAGGATCCCCCCACATGCACCATGTACATTGTTGATTTATGCACTGTTCATACGAAGGTGTGTGCCTTCTCTTCCAATCATTAGATTCTACAATTTATTCTGAGTAACTAGACGATGCACCCAGGATAATGTCTTATGAAGAAATCGCTAAACTTACAAACCAAAGAGAAGAAACTCTGGGATTTACAAATGATGAAAGTCAAAGTATTTATTCTCTGATAGAAGAGACGGAGGGTATCAGTGCAAGTACTGGTTCTATACATTCAAACATGAAGCAACTATAGTATATTTCTAAGAGAGCAATCAAGTCAAAAAGTTGAAGTGCAAAGTGCGGAATCCTGACAGGATGAAAACAAAATAACCTGTTTCATACAGATAGATAAAGTGCATGGTGCTATTGGACATAAAAATAAAAGTAAAAATAAAAAGGGTATATAACAGGCTACATTTAATCATCGGGGTTTTCATTTTGCAGAGCATCCAGGAGTGTATAGGCCTTTCTTCTCCTTATTGCCAATTGTATAAACAGGATAACAGCATTAATAACTTTTTCATTGACCAAGCTACATATAAAGTTAAAAGCATGTTTGTGGTGGAGAAACATATTACATAAGAACTGAGGCTTTAAAATTGATTTTCGTATATCCGTATAAAAACTACAAAAGAGAATAAAATGCATTGTGAATTGGGGTGTTTTACCATCACATGGGCAATTCAGGAGTTTATGGCACCACTTTTCCCTTTTGGAGAAAGCTGTTAAGTAGTGGAGCATGCCAAATCTAAGTTGTGTTAGATAGAATCTGTGTTGTATATTTCTGACCTGTATTAAGTACATTTGTGGACCCCTTACAAGTATAGGTTTACAGTAAGAAATAACGCTATGCATTGACTAACTTCAACCTCCATTACGCTTTCCATTGTATTCATGTATCTTAACATTAGATCTCTTTTACTAAAATCCTGGATAGCTACAGGGTTCTTTCTATCAGTTTCTATCTTGCAAAATTTCAAAAGGGTATAAATATGCTCCAACCATGGAACTTTTTGTTGCTGTAGTCAAGAGCTAAACAGTCCATAATTAAATCCTTGGTGAATTTGGTCTCGTCTTTGCACCATATTCCTTGCAAAAAGGTGAGAGCTTGCCTATTTATTAGATCGCAAAGGAAAGGAACAGATAATTCTCTATGAGCTAAGTTATTCGCGGTAGATCTAGGCACTGCCAACAGTCTTTTCAGGAATTTATTTTCTTGTATTCAAAGGGAGGTGATGTTAGCTCTCCCCATAAGACAGCAATTAACCAACGCCTTCATGCAAGTACCTTAATCAAGTACCACAAAGTACAGCGCTTCCGAAGAGGATTGAGATCTCTTTAAAATCCACTCTGTGTAAGAGTAACACTAGGTTTACGGAAAAGTGGCAGGCAATCCTCTACAAATGCTCCTTTGATCATTGAAGAGTTATCAAAACCTTGGAAGATATAAATAAAAAGATATACCAGCTGAAGCAAGAACTGACTGAAACCATGTCCAAAGAGAAGTGGGATGAAACATTGGAAGATCTTAATAAGCAATTGGGAACCTACACTAAAGAAATAAATGGAAGGAAAATCAGAAAACTATCGATTACAAACTCAGAGAGGTTTACAATTAGGTGGACATCTACACCCAGAGGAGACAAAAGAGAACAAATATTGGACAATTTTCAGATACAGATGCTTCCTCTTCAGATGACATGCAGCAAAGAGATCAACCATCCAGAGGACAGGGTAAACAGAGACCCGAAAAAGAAGTCCCCTCCACATCAGGAAACACCAATGCTAACGGGCCTTTTTTAGAGAGAGGCCAAAAACCACCAGATGAAGCAGGAGGAGAATCTCAATAAACAAAACAGCAACCAGTTGCGAAAGGTACACGAAATCAGAGACTTTAGTTATCAACATTTCAAAACATCAGTTTACAGACTTTCAAATTACAACTATACAAAAAGGATTGTCTTACGTATCGACTTACCATTCTAACATTTTGGAATCGGAACACAGTTTATACAGATTCATGCGAAGATTGAGACTATAACATTTTTTCACAAACTTAGCAGAGGAGAATACACTTCCACAAACTAATACTGTATTAGGATTGGGTAACAAAAGTACGTTCATCGATCCAATCAGCCATAAGGTGTTAGGTCCTTTGGAGACAGTGGTACAAAAAGGTTTGCGTCGCATATTCAGACAAACCAAATATAAATCTTCTAACTTTACACAAAAAGAAAGATAAACTTTATCACAAAATGCTTCTAACCCAGAGGTGACTATCTGTCAAGCGGAGAAGGGTGGCGCCATGGTCCTCTTGGACACTTGTTTTTATTTGGAAAATGTGGAAGAGGATGTGCAGGATACCAACAACTACATGAAATGGACGGTTGATCCCACCAAAGAGTTTCTCAGAATTCTTTCAAAGATTATAGAAGACGCAATGGATAAAGGCACTATAACTAGAGAAGACAAGCCCTACCTCATCAAAGATAATCCTCCAATACCATATAGTTACATGTAGGCCAGGGCGGTAAATTCCGTTCCGCTCGTGGAATTTGGGTAATTTTGCAGTCAGCTGAAAACTTTTTTTGCTTGTTCGAATTCTCAAAAGCGTGCTCGCGAGATATTTCCCCCCGAGCACACAAACAGCGATTGCGAACAGTAAAAAAGCATCGCAAACAAGCAATTCCGCGTGTTAGCGGAATTTCTGCATGTTCGCTGAGATTTTTTACCGCTTCGCAGAGATTTGCGTAACGTGATTCCGCAAATTCCGCCCACCCCTAGTTACATGATCCCAAAAATTCATAAACATGCCCTAAACTTCCATTCAGAACCACTGTATGCACTGTCAACTCCATACATGATCCCATTGGCCAATATTTGGACAAATATCTCCAGCCTCTGGTACAGCGCATGACCACTTACATAAAAGATACCACAGATTTTTTTAATATTTTGGAATCAATCAAGACTGAGGTTACCACGGATGCCATTATGTGCACCACTGATGTCAAATCATTATATACCTCCATCCCTCACAACTTGGGTATCTCAGCGGATGAATCATTCCTTATAAACTCCGAAAAATATGAGCAACTGCAAATCTTCTTGATGGAACTACTGCACTTTACATTATTCCACAGCTACTTCAGATGGCAGGATAACTTTCAAATGTAATCTTCCAGAACATTTATGGGCAATTGTGCTGCGCCGACATATGCCAACTTCTTCATGCAGAGATTAGAATTGGATCACATATTGAATCAAGAAACATGGATGGACCATCTCATTAAATATAAAAGATATATTGATGAGATATTTGTATAATGGAAAGGGTCACAAACAGAGTTATTGAAAGCTATTGAAGCTGTCAACAAGGTAGATGGAAGAATTACATTTACTTCATTCATAAGTAGAGAACAGATCACTTTTCTGAATATTAACAGTAACGGACAATTGATTACCAGCATTTACACCAAACCAACTGATCGGAATAATTTTTTACATTTTCACAGTAGGCCGACCCACACAAGTGAGGTACCATTTTTCTCGGAAGACTTTGGGGAACGCTGGGTGTGTGGAAATTTGTGGATCCACGCATATTCCAAAACTTTCCACAACAGAAAAATGTGGGGAAAATGTGTTTTTTAGACAATTTTTTAGGTTTGCAAGGGATTCTGGGTAACTGAACCTGGTGGGAGGCAGTCAAGTCACCCCATCCTGGATTCCCCTGGTTGTCTAGTTTTCGAAAATGTATAGGTTTGCTAGGTTTCCATAGGTGCCGGCAGAGCTAGGGTTCAAAAACTACAGTTAGGCCCTTTGCCAAAAATGGGTCATTTTTCACTCCGAAATTTAGGTGTGACCACGTTGCGTTTTGCGCCATTTCCTATTGCAGGCACTAGGCCGACCCATACAAGTGGGGTACCATTTTTCTCGGAAGACTTTTGGGAATGCGGGGTAGAAGGAAATTTGTGGATACAAGCAGATTCCAGAACTTTCCACCACAGAAATGTGGAGAAAATATGTTTTGTTTTACAATTTCCTAGGTTTGCAAGGGTTTCTGGGTAACAGAACCTAGTGGGTGGCAGTCAAGTCACCCCATCCTGGATTCCCCTTGGTGTCTAGCTTTCAAAAATGTATAGGTTTACTAGGTTTCCCTAGTTTCCAGCAGAGCTAGGGATAAAAAACAACAGCTAGGCACTTTGCGAGAAAAGGATCATTTTTCACTGAGAAATTGAGGTGCAACCACGTTGTGTTTTGCTCCGTTTCCTGTCGCAGGCACTAGGCCAACCCACACAAGTCAGGAACCATTTTTCTCAGAAGACTTTGGGAAATGCGGGTGGGTGGAAATGTGTGGATCTACGCAGATTCCAGAACTTTCCACCACTGAAATGGGGAATAATGTGTTTTTTTGGACAATTTTTTAGGTTTGCAAGGGATTCTGGGTATCACAACCTGGTGGGAGGCAGTCAAGTCACCCCATCCTAGATTCCCCTGGGTGTCTAGTTTTCCTAAATGTATAGTTTGCTAAGTTACCTTAGGTGCCGGCGGAGTTAGGGTTCAAAAACTACAGCTATAAACTTTGCCAAAAAAGGGTCACTTTTCACTGCGAAATTGAGGTGTTACCACGTTGCGTTTTGCGCTGTTTCCTGTTGCGGGCACTAGGCCAACCCACACAAGTGAGGTACCATTTTCTCGTAAGAGTTTGGGAAATGCAGGGTGGGTAAAAATATGTGGAGCCCCGCAGATTCCAAAACTTTCCACCACAGAAATGTGGGGAAAATGTGGCTTCTTGACATTTGTTTAGGTTTGCAAGGGATTCTGGGTAACAGAACATGGTGGCAGGCAGACTAATCACCCCATTCTGGATTCCCCTGCGTGTCTAGTTTTTAAAAAATTATGGGTTTGCTAGGTTTCCCTAGGTGATGGCAGAGCTAGGGTTAAAAAACGACAGCTACACACTTCGCAAAAAAAGGGTACATTTTCATTGTGAAAATGTGGTGTGTTCACGTTGGGTTTTGAGCCCTTTCCGGTCATGGACACTATGCCTACCCAAACAAGTGAGGTACCATTTTTATCGGGATACGTTGGGTAATTCATATTTGTGAATCAACTGTTATTACCTATTGAGTTTTGATGCATTTCTGCCTTCCCAATGAAAGACATTGTGTAAAAAAGAAGTTATTTTCAAAAATGACCAATAATTCTCATGGTAGTAGGAGTATTCCCAATTTGAAAATGTGCAAATATGTACTGTTTCGAAACTCTATAATTTGTACCCATTTCAGAAATACATAGGTGTCTTTCATACCGATTTTTTCATGTATACATTTTGGCACAAGAATTGCTATATACCCGGTACATAATAAAAAGCCAATGCAAATTGCTGCTCAGTTTTTAACTCTGGGTTTGTCTGCTTCTGGGTGAACCTACAAGTCCTATATATCCCCATAACTAGGAAGGTCCAGCGGATGTAACGGTATATTGATTTCAAAGAGCTGTCATAAATACATGAAGTTACAGGTGAAAAACTTGACATCAAAGGCTGTTTTGTGAAAACTAATTTTGAATGTTTCCAATATTTAACAGTTAGTTTCTATAAAGAAACCTTGATGGATCTACACAAATGACCCTTTTCTAAATTCAGAATTGTGTGCACTTTTCTAAAATGTATAGCTTTCCAGGATCCATTATTTCTTTCATACTCATTTTTACCATTAACTGGAAGGAGGTTGAAAGCACTAAAAATAGCAAAAATAGGCTATGTCCCAGAAAAATTCCATTACGGTGTAAAAAATGTTGGTTCTCTGACAAAAGACTGTCATTCCTTAAAACCTGGGAAAATGGTTATTTCAGCCCCACAAACCCTTTTTTGAAAACATTTGCAGGGAAAAACACAGAGGCTTTCATTTGTAGCCTATTTTTCCCATTTTTCTGAAAAAAACAAACATTTTACTGTATTTTGGCTAATTTCTGGGACCCCTCAAAGGGAATCCACAAATCCTGGGTACCTTTAAAATCCACATGATGTTGGGAGAAAAGTACACAAAATTGGCTTGGGTACCTTATGTGCCTTATGTGGTCAAACAGTTACAGGGGCCTAAGCGCACACTACCCCAAATAGCCAACAAAAGGCTTAACACAGGAGGGCAAAAGGCCTAGCAGCGAAGGGGTTAAATCATGCACGTGGTTTCTGCTATTCACATTCGTGAACGGGGAATGGCCGCCCACCCAAACTTAATGTTTAGATGGGTAATCGTTGCTTGCCCGACTTTTTTCACTATTTATTTATTTGACCGCGTGTTAAAAGAGGTCTAATGTTTGCTTTATGCGTTCAGTTATTTCCACAGTTTTGTCATATTTCCGATCAGCCATTTAATGCGGTATCGAGTAAGTGTGGTTTATACACAGACTCTCTATGCACTTGGGGCACTGGTATTGTACCACGTTTACACTCTTCCAAATTAGTCACTTTATTTTCTTGTGCACCTTCTTGAGCACCCTATTTTTTGAAAACTCTGGTTCCGATTGCGTATAAGTCTCATTTCGGATGAGTCATTTCATTTTCTTTGGCACTGTCTTGTGCACCTTCTTGAGCACCCTATTTTTTTAAAACTCTGATTTCGATCACATATACGGCTTGTACGTCCATTTTCAGCTCACAATATGGTTGCAGATACTCACGGTCTTCACGATTAAGGCACCTTATCACTACTGTTTGCATCTCACTATTTCACCATCGTCAACCGTCAGACTATTTAAATGCTCACCACCTTTTTACTAAAGGCACTATCATTCATCACTCATTCTAAAATCAGGCACATATTCTGTATTCTCTTCATTGCCAGAGACAGATTTCAGGATGGATTCTCATTTTCTTGTATTCGAAGTTATAATGATTTATTTTAATGTTTGGCACTCATGCCATCAGATGTGCTGTACCTCAGTCTTTTCTATATTTCAGAATTTCGCCTGATGAAGGGCAACTGCCCGAAATGCTTGGGCATATGTGAAATTCCACCAATGTTTAAAAAAAAGACAAAATATCGTTATGGGTGAATAACAAATGAAATTACCAAGAACATTTGATGCATCTCAATAAAGTTCACTGAATACAATATCAAAAACTGGTTAATTCAAGTACTATATTATTTTGAGTGCAAGTTGGACACGCCCCGCACACTGTGAGGTCAGCGCTTTTGATCCGATTTTACTGTCAGCTCCACACCATCAACCATTCCTGCTGTGATTTCAGTGCCCAGATGAAGCTATGTTGCACTCACACCCACATTATTGAGACACAAACATATGCATTTGGATCTATTTTTGGGCTGGCGTCATTCATTTTTGTCATCACATCTTACAAGAAGATCATCTCAGGGATCCTGAAGATGAAGTCTACAGACGGAAGACTCAGGCATGCTCCACATGGGCCTTCCTTCTCACGGTGGTTACTTTATTCTTTGGCTCTGTTTGTCCTACATACATGAGAACATTTTCAATTCAAGAGAACAAGATCTGGTCTTTGCTGTACACCACTCTTCCTATGTTGTGCAACTCTATCATATTCAGTCTTAAATACACAGAGCCTCGTTTATCAAGGGTTGTGTCACTTTTACACCATTTTGCTTGAAATGGCAATTTATCAAGCCACACAAGGCGCCTTTGCATGGCCCCAATGGCTTTATAAATCTGGTTTAAAGCAATGCAGATAGCTGTGTTGCATTACTGTACCCTGGGAAGGCATTCATGGAAATTGCGAGGGTGTTTCCACGCAAGACCCATGTATTTTGATGCATTCCCAGATTTACCATTCCTGGTAGACCTGGAAATGCACAAAAATGCTACGCCTTCCCATGGGAGGCTTAAAGAGGAGAAATACATGTATTTCTCCTTTTACTTCCTCTTTCTATGTCTACTTCATTCTGCATCACACATAGAAAGAGGAATATACCTCAGGTAATTGTTTTTGTGCAGGAACGTGCCCCTTCCTGAAAATAAAAAAATCCTGCTTGAATTGCACTGACCCTTGCACGATCGTGTTACGGTGTCTGAGTTGGCTCAAGGCAGCACATTGTACACCAGGGTTGGTAAAATGCAGGAATGTGCCATATTATGATAAAAGTGGCACATTACTACCCTTTCCCTGTTACACAGCACAGCAAGGTGACTTGCTGCGCTGCATTACATATTAATAAACATGGCCCATAGGGATTAAAAAATCTCTGAGGAAGAAAACTGAAAGTGTATAGACAACAGTTCAGGTCAGTTCATACGTCTTTATTTCGATTAATACATCATAAAAGACAATTTACAAGCAAGATTTAAAAAAAAACAGATAATATGTAGAAGTAGTGTTTTGGGGCGATACAATTCATCTCAAGTTCATTAAATAAGATTCATTAGATTCATAAAAACAAGAATTAAACAACAGATTTTAAAGACTCAGTATGAATGAATTAAAAGACCATGTATAAATGTTAAAATCACTGTACAAGATGGTGTCTAGCTCTGGTGATCCAAGCCCACCCTTGAAACTTAGCTACTCCAATAACCACAATCTCTGAGGTGTTTGTTCTTAAAGCCAAGAGTGCCTCATTCCACACTACAACATTTAGCTTGCGACATATGGGCCCAATCCAATTTTTTCTCGCTGCTGAGTAAGCCGGACAGGCAAAGAAGAAATGTCCCACACTCTCCTTTTGGTCAATACACCAAGGACAGAACTCTGTTGAGTGGCCAACCCATTTCTTGGTAAAAGATCTCACAGGTAGAGACCCTACTCTAAACTGGTGATATAATTTTTTGTCCAAACTCTTAGTAATAACATCCCAGTAGATCTCAAATACCGGATCGAGTTTGTGAGCCAAGAAACAACCTGTTAAGGTGGGTGTATCTGACAATACAACAGAGCGGGATCTAACAGAGGCCCAAAAAAGCAGTTTATATTCTTGTTTAGAGGGAAATATGTTAGACCCTGGGTTGGCCCACAATTGGCTGAGTCCCATGCTTTCTAGGATTGTTTTCACTTCCCGGAGCCATGGGATATTACCTGAACCCCTATTGATCTCACTTCCGCTAATTCATTAGCAAAGAGGCTCAGGTCTGGAGACGTCCAGATCCGTCTCCATAGTGCTACAAGCCGATATTGTGCCATTTCTTTTATTGGTTTACAACCCATATCTATCAAAAGTGGTTTGGTTGGAGAAGATTGTGGTAAGCCTGCCAGTCTACGCAAACATTTTTTTGGGGCACTAGCTAAGGGTGTGAGGTCCGTATGCCCCATAAATCGGCCCCATACAAGATTGCAGAATTAATCTTCGCTTCATAGATTTTTAGTACTGGTGAAACCCTTTTAGTCAGGGACAATCTATGTTCCTGGATCAAGCAACTCATTAGGCGGACAGATCGTAAGTGGAGTACCTCCAACTGTGGCTTCCAACAGAGGCGATAATCCAGGGTCACTCCAAGATATGTCATTACATTCACTTGTTCTAGTGCCACTCCATTCATATTCACATGACTTTTAACCTGACGATTCTTAGTAAAAACCATAAATTTGGTTTTGCTCACATTGATTTGCAGTTCATTTATTTTACAGAAATCCTCAAATCTATTAATTGCCTTTTGAAGACCACTACGGGTCTTAGAGAGAATAAATGTATCATCTGCAAAGATGAGCAACGGGAACTTAGTCCCACCCAGGGTTGGTGCGTAGTTGGGGTATTTTCAGGATAATTCACCACCTGGTTAATAAATAATAAAAAAAAGGGTGGGTGCCAAAACGCACCCTTGGCGAACACCCCTTGTAACTGGAAAACTGTCCGTTACCTGGCCCTGTCTCCCCCACCTCACTTTGGCAAAATTATTCTCATGCAATCTAACCAGGATCTCAAGTAGTTCGGGGAGTAGACAAATCTTGGCCAGAACTGCCCACATTTTTTCCCTTGGCACAAGATCAAAGGCGGACTTAAGGTCCACGAAGGCGGCATAGATAGTCCCTCCGCCCAATAACACCACCTTCCAAAAAATCAGGACGAATCGGAAGACTTGGTCAATAGTGCTAGTACCTACTCTAAATCCTGCCTGTAGTGGAGAGAGAATGCTCTCCATCTCCATCCACCCATGAAACCTAGCAAGGATCATCCTCGCAAAAATTATTTGCAGAGAATCTATTAAGCTAATAGGACAATAATTGCTACGGATTGAACGATCTCCTTCCTTGAAAATGGGTAGGATTTCAGCCCCTTTCCAAGAATCCGGGATCCTTGCCCCCTTTGCAATTGCGTTAGCAACCTGGGTAATGTATGGAACCCAGAGTTGGGGGTTAGATTTAAAAATGTCAGCCGGGATGTAATCCATCCCTGCTTGAACTAATCTTTCCCGGCTTGAACTAATCGGAGAGCCGACTCGACCTCTTCATTGGTGAACACCAAGCAGTGGTTCGGCGATGGCTGAGACAGGGTCCGTATCACTAGAGTATCTCTACTTTCATGTTCTGAACCTCTAAACTGGGACGAGAAAAAATTGACCCATGTTTCTGCCGAAACATTGTTGTCTGGAATCTGTGATTCAGGGTTTCTACCCCATTTGACAACTTCCCAGAACTTAATATGGTTAGAAGAGAGACTAGCCTCATATAGGTCGGACCAATAACTCTCATCCCACTCGCGCTTCGCCACCCACTGGGCCGTCTTATAACTTTGCCTTGCCGATTTAATATCTGTGGTTATTCGTGATTTGATACCTTTTTTAAGACCACTAAATGCCTCCCTACATTCTCTGGTATACCATTTCTTACTAAAGCTGGGTGTTTTCTCTTTACTATGCTTCTGATGAAGGGTGAGGATAGCCTTTAATTTGATAAAACACTGCTCATGTAGATCAGTGATCTGGGGAATCGCCTCCGCAATGGAGGATAAATCACACATTGCCATTAACACTGTAGAAGCCACATGTGAGATACCATCCAGTACGGCGGGGCTCGCCAGGACCCTACACCATTTAAACCGCCTTCTATCGTTGGTCGAAACGGCTTCCGCGGTAACACACGTGGCTGCCGGAGATCTTTCTGCGGCACAAGAGAGTGTCAAACTTAAAAACAACGGGTTATGATCACTCTCTGGCCTGTCCACTACTACCATGTCTATTACGTGGGACCAATACTCCATTTTAACCAGAATGTAATCTATTCTACTTTTACTTGTCCCATTATCAAAAGTAGGCTGGCCAGTTTTATCAGACTCCGTACGACCATTAGTCGCTCTCGTACCCCACTCCAGGCATAACCCTAGGCAATGCAAAGCAGCCTCAGTGCTCCTGTTAGTACAATTCAGGGACAAATTCGGGATGTTCCACAAAGCATCTTCCTCCCAACACATACCCTCGTCCTCATTCTTCTGGGGTTCAAAAGTACAGTTTAAGTCCCCTGCTATAAGTATAAAGTTGTCTCTCCCAATAGACTCTAAGTAGGAGTCCAGATCATCTAAAGTAGCCGGGCATCTACCACCAGGTAGACCCCGTGCATAAATGTTAATTATAAAATTATATTCTCCTGGTTTTCCATACACAACTTTATCCCCAAAATGTCAGGGTTATTCACAGGGATTTCAATCAATCTACAGTTGATAGACTGCCTTACCCAGATTACTAGGCCTCCTACAGCTCTACCCTTGATACCCTTTGTTGCCGGTTTATAAAAGTTCAAATAACCCGTACGAAAGATTGGTTCAGGAGCCCAACTCTCTTGAAAAACTAAAACATCAAATGAATCAATAAAATCTCCCCATTCATCTGAAAATAGTCTCCCTTTGAGCCCTGCAATGTTCCATGAGGCTATTTTCAAAATCGAATCCTCATGTGAGGAGACCACATGATCTAAACCCATCAAATCTTGTTCAGCAGCCTCCATTACATTCGGTACAAGAACATCATCGTCGTATATATCTCCCATTGTGGCACACCCATTCGCCACTTCCAAAATTGGCGTCACCCCCTCTTTACTAGCTGGACATGTTATACTACATGAAACAACTACCCCACTTCCTGAATCATTGAGATCGGTATAGGAGAGAGTCAATCGTTACTCTCCAAACCAGAAAGAGCTTCAAAGCGGTTATATAGGTGGGGGAAGGCCGGGGAATAGATATTCCTATCAACTGGAACTCTTCCAATATATCTATTACTCATTAAAGGATTAAAAAAGGGAGCATTATGTCTTTTGGGATAGAAGTAACTTAAACCCAACGACTGTACGTCCCCCACCCTCCCAAATCTAGCTTCCCTACGTATGAAATTCACCACATGTGGGTCCCTGAAAATAATGATGATACAATCACCTTCTAGGTCTTTCGGACAGGGTCCCACCCAATCTACCCGCCTAACACTCAAGATCTCTGGGGCAAAAGATGGGGGGAGGGGTCTGTTTTTGTTTAACCAAAAAACTACTTTGTTTCTGAGGTCCCCATGCGATTCGATTTCATCATCTGTAAGGGGTGCAACTCCTGTTAGTACAATCGTGAAGGGGGAAGCCTCCGATGGTAGATTGATGTATGGCAAGTCCTGTCTAAGAACTTTCCAGGGGAGGGCTTGAGTGTTTTTGCTTTGTTTCCCCATAGCCCTAGACTTTGGTTTTGTCAAGGTTGTCGAATGGGTGGAACCCCTAGCAGTTATCGGGGCTTGGGCAACAATGGGAGTTTTATCATTATGCCTTGCATCAACTGTCTTCATGCTCCCACCCCTAGATGTATCCCTAGCCGGATTGGATGTACTGGATTGGGTATTAGATTGCTTGGTGAAAGCCTGTGTTGGCCGTTTGATTTTACCAGCATCAACCAATGGATTAGGTTTACTAACTAGAATAGGTTGTGCTGGATGATCGTGAACTATCTTTTTCAGAAGCCCTGTATTTTCTAAAACCAGATTTTCCAAAAGGTCAAGCTTCGATTTCATGAGTCTGGTGCGTTCAAATAATGGAAGCATGAGTGATTTTACTAACAGTTCCATTTTCCTTAGGAGACCATCATCATCATTACTAGAACTGTCAGGAATAATGGCCTGGTTGATCGATTGTAACTGGGAGGGAATAAAGAACTAGTCACAACCATAGGGGGTTGTGGATTAATAAATGTTTTAGGAATAGGAATTGGCTGGGGATTACTGTTAGTTTTGGTTATTTTAGAGGTACCCCCCTGCTGGGGGCTCTTACTTCTCTTCCGCTTTAAAGGGACGATCCGTTGGGATTCTATAACCATAGGATTCGGATTATCAGTGCTCCCATTTAATGAACTATGTCCACTTAGGCTTTCTATAGAAATGCTAAGTTGGGAATCGCTACCAATAGAGTTCACAATTGAGTTCTCCCCCACAGGATGGAATTCCACCTGAATAGTGTCCAAAGACACAGTGGGAGTCGGAGAGGATGGTTGTGGACTTGCCACTAATGCAAGGTGACCAATAGAGGAACGCTTCCCTGTGATGAGATCTAACGATAAGCGTTTCTCCGCAAAAGCTATCTCCTTTTCTAAAAAAACAGTCGCCCTAGTTATGAAAGCGTCAAGGGGGCCGGTTACAACCCCACTAGCCGTTTGTATATTTACGACTCTTTCTTTCCCTGAGCGTAAAGGCATGATTCGCCGTGAAAATAAAAAAATCAAGAGAATAAGGAGATAAAATGTCGGATGGGGCCAACTAAGATGTTAACGATTTGAGCCCCAGCAGACCCAAGCAATTTACTCACAACAAAGCAAACACAAGGGCGGTGCCCCAACCCAACCTCAGCCGACCTCGGACGGCCTCATACGGCCCGCCCTTGTCTCGGGCTTCTCCCGGGACGCTCCCGCGCAGCGGGGAGGATAACCTAGAAATATAGGGGAGCTGGTTAGAGGGGGCGGGGCAAGCAGGGAGAGCGGCCCAGGTGTCTCGGATTAGGCTCACAAGGACTCCTGGGAGATGGAGTCCCTGGTCCCTCCGCTCGCAGCCCTGCTGCTAGACTACGTAACCCACGACAGTCTCCAAGGTCCAAGCCCTTCCTTAGATGCAGAGTCCACGGGTAGCGCACACAGCAAAGCGGGACACGTGAAGCGGGTCCCGCGAGGTGCAGCGCTGGAGGAGAGCACACAAGCAGCAACGAGGGACGATGGTTCAGGGTCCTTGCAGGTAAGCAGATTCAGAGACCCATGAAGGTTTGGTAAGCAAAGATTTTTAGGGTCGTTGGTGGGGGCGGGGCAAGCAGGGAGAGTGGCCCAGGTGTCTCGGGTTAGGCTCACAAGGACTCCTGGGAGATGGAGTCCCTGGTCCCTCCGCTCGCAGCCCTGCTGCTAAACTACGCACCCCACAACAGTCTCCAAGGTCCAAGCCCTTCCTTAGATGCAGAGTCCACGGGTAGCGCACACAGCGAAGCGGGACCCGCGAAGCGGATACCGCGAGGTGCAGCGCTGGAGGAGAGCACACAAGCAGCAACGAGGGACGATGGTTCAGGGTCCCGGCAGGTAAGCAGATTCAGAGTCCCATGCAGGTTTGGGAAGCAAAGATTTTTAGCGTCGTTGGTGGGGGCGGGGCAAGCAGGGAGAGCGGCCCAGGTGTCTCGGGTTAGGCTCACAAGGACTCCTGGGAGATGGAGTCCCTGGTCCCTCTGCTCGCAGCCCTGCTGCTAGACTACGCACCCCACAACAGTCTCCAAGGTCCAAGCCCTTCCTTAGATGCAGAGTCCACGGGTAGCGCACACAGCTTAGCGGGACCCGCGTAGCAGGTACCGCGAGGTGCAGCGCCGGAGGAGAGCACACAAGCAGCAACGAGGGACGATGGTTCAGGGTCCCGGCAGGTAAGCAGATTCAGAGTCCCATGCAGGTTTGGGAAGCAAAGATTTTTAGCGTTGTTGGTGGGGGCGGGGCAAGCAGGGAGAGCGGCCCAGGTGTCTCGGGTTAGGCTCACAAGGACTCCTGGGAGATGGAGTCCCTTGTCCCTCCGCTCGCAGCCCTGCTGCTAGATTACGCACCCCACAACAGTTTCCAAGGTCCAAGCCCTTCCTTAGTTGCAGAGTCCACGGATAGCGCACACAGCGAAGCGGGACCCGCGAAGCGGGTACCACGAGGTGCAGCACTGGAGGAGAGCACACAAGCAGCAACGAGGGACGATGGTTCAGGGTCCCGGCAGGTAAGCAGATTCTGAGTCCCATGCAGGTTTGGGAAGCAAATATTTTTAGCGTCGTTGGTGGGGGCGGGGCAAGCAGGGAGAGCGGCCCAGGTGTCTCGGGTTAGGCTCACAAGGACTCCTGGGAGATGGAATCCCTAGTCCCTCCTCTCGCAGCCCTGCTGCTAAACTACGCACCCCACAACAGTCTCTAAGGTCCAAGCCCTTCCTTAGATGCAGAGTCCACGGTGAGGTTCCGTGGGAATTGTTACGATGCTCTGGGCCTGAACGAACATGGACAAATGCGGTATCTACGAACCGTAAATGATGAGTTCGGTAAGTGTGCGCGCTTTCGTTACACTACCTGGCATGGTTCGCCTCATTTACGTCATTCTTCACCTGAACCCGTGGGTTCCATTTTAGATACGGCATCCATTTTGTTTTCTTGCCCTCACGTAGTCAGCGAACAGGCAACTGTTCACCTCATGACCTTTCAGTCCCAAGCCTTACGGAAAACGCATATTCCTCTTATGTGCCTTTATGACCGGGGGAATGACACTGGAGAGGCAAATGGCTCCGCACAAGGGTAATCACGCCACGCCGAGCTATTGATTCAGCTCTGCATGTGGTGGGCTCGAGTCCTTTTGATCCTACGATCAGGCTTCCAATGCTTCCCCCACACTTCTCTTTACTACTATTGTCTGACTTCCTTGCACCTGTTCCTGTCTTTTCCTCTTGTCCGTTTACAACTAGAGTGGAATGCACCTAACGGTGGGAAGATGTGCTTACAGTTGGGAACCGGTAATGTTACTGTGATCATGTTCCGGGGTTCTGAAAACATGAAAGCGACCCCCTTGAAGTTTACTGTGGGAACTGGGTTGTAATCTTTTGTCCACATGTTGTGCAATGGCAAAACCTTGTATAAAAGAGAGCGACCCACATATGTAATTTGAAGCAGATTCGCAGAACCTACACGCTGTTGTACTTCTAGTGACTTTTGCCTCCCTGCAGTAATAAACGCTGATCTTTGACGCCGAAGGAAGTGTCCCGTGTCTCTGTCACTTGTGCGCCGAACAGGTATCCCATGAAGGTTATAGGTGTTGTTCCCTGGCACCGCTGGTTCTGTTAAAAGTCCAGTCCTTCAGTTGGTGCCCAACCTGGGGCGACATCAGCGGTACCGGTCCAAAGCCTGACGACCGTGAGGAACTTCGTGTGAAATCTCCGAGGAAAAGGTGCACCCCGCTTCATCGATCCTGTTGTCGAAATAAGTGGTCCGAAGATTTTCCCCGCGAAGATTCCCACCTCCTGACGGCTGCGACGGACTGATGCCCTGACTGTCGACCTCTTTCCGGTGCCCGGCGTAGACCTTTCGTACAAGCGAGACGATAGACGGGCCTTCCTGGTGACGCCATTGAAGTTCTCAGTTAAGTATTTTGTGGGTCGCTCCCAGTGTCCTTAGTTGTTGTCGAGCTTTTTGAAGCTTTGTTGTATGCATGGTTCCATTGCATTTGTGGTTCTTAGTTGTGGTTCTTAGTGGTTATTTGACAGTTGCAATTGCCAAAAACCGAGGGTTTTGTGTTTCACGAAGATTTAGCACTTCGGTAACCCTTGAAGTTTGATACTAGGTTAGTGTGCACGATGCCTAGCCATAGTGGTTTTCTTGGTTTCTTCAAATGTTGCGCAATGGATTCCCGGTTGGAGGACTCGTGTCCGATACCTCCAGTTGGAACTCCGATATATGAGCTATATAGTCGACATGGTGTGGGTCCTATTATTTATAATAAATACTGGGTCCGTTACACGAAAAAGGATGGTGTCCTTAGTTGGCCACCACATGGAAGTTTTGATCTCACGATCTTAGATAATCTTGAAGCTAAATTGTTTAAAAAGAAAGCTAGGCCAGCTATGTTTGATTCTTTCCGGTTGTGGCGTAAAGAGGCCAAGCAGAAAGAAATCAAACAACTTAAAAAGAGTCGAAAAGAAGGGTTTGTTCCGATAATGCAAGTTGTACAACAATATCAGCGAGATAAAGAAGAGAAAGAGATAGAAGTTTCTACTAGACTACATCACATGAGGATAGACAAATGTTATCCGGTTTTACCGGCTAGTCTTGACAAGAAAGAGGAGGACCCTAAGGAGGATCCCCTGTTAACGTATTTCATGAACTCGCCACCTCCATATGCACAGGGTGCTACGGCTCCTGTTGTTCCTCCTGTAGTTCCTCCAGTAGTCCCTCCTGTTGTTCCGGCAGTTACTGGCCAGCCCGTTGCTGGTCCTGTATCCGTCCCTCCTACAGCTCCTGTGCCTTTACCTCCTCAGCCTCTTATCACTGCTCCTCCGACTACCTTGCCTGCTCCGACTATGCCTACCTTCACTTCTAATATTGTCGCTCCTGTTCTTCTTTCTTCTTCTCCTTCTGTTCGTAATCGAATCCCTAACGCTGTTGCTACCCTTTATTCACCGCTTACTGGTCAGTTATTTCCGTCTGATCTTTCCGAAACTCCCCAGAGACGGAGTCAGATCCCTAGTGGAAGGGAAAAAGAGACGTTAGTGACTATGGCACATAGATGGGTAAGACACCCTGCTAACTACACTCCACGCATGGTTTTCGACACGTTTTCTCAGTTTAATGAGCCTACGCAGAGATTCGTGTTTGAAGAAATGTGTAACTTTTTGAGGGAAGAATGGTATAATAATGATGTAGATAATGTACCGCCCGATGTAACTGAGCTTCAGAGTCAATTTTCGAATGGTATGATTGTAGGTGGAGATGTACGACGTGCCTTAGAGCGATTGTTAGCTCATAGGTCGACAGTGCCTTCTCAAGTATCGCTTGATGATGACTCTGAGAATTGGAAAGCGGCTCCTGGTCAGTATCCTATGAGAGAGGTTCCGCCACTTTGGGTGCCTGGTGATCCTGGTGCTCACCCTCCGGTCTTACCGCACTTTCGAAGAGTGTGGATACACCTCCCATGGAAACGATCAGAAGTTTTGCAAGTAAAGCAATCTTTGCCTGATCCATGTAAGAATCCGGCTGGTTATTATAAGGAACTATCCCAATTGGTGGAAGCCTCTGTTATGAACCTTGCCGATATCGACATGTTGTTTGGTAATGTTGTACCACAACCAGTTTGGGCAAAAATTCGCCAAGCAAACCACGCAAATGAGTTAGGTGGTGATTGGGCTGCACTAATAGCGGCTGATGCATTACAGGTTGGTGGGGCTAAGCCTGAGCAGTTGATTTTAGATTTACCTCAGAAAATCATTACACTTAGGAAAACTCTCATGCCAGCGATGAGGGTGAACTGGGATAAATTATCAGCTTGTAAGCAAAAGAAAGACGAGAGTGTCTCGGATTTCTTTACAAGGTTTGAGGAAGCGTTTGTCGACCACAGCGGTCAGGACATGGGCTCCGAAGGAGGTCAGCGGTTATTTGTCGACAAGTTCGTGTCGAATTTGTTGCCTGAGCTATGCAACAAATTGAAGAATTCCGAAAGTGCGTGGGCTGTTTCAACCACCGCACAGATATTAGCAACGGCTCAATACTATGAGAATAGGGAAAAGGAAGAAAGTGATTGTGCAGATAAGAAAACGAAGGAGCTCAAAACGAAGGTGTTGTTGCAGCAAGCGTATCCTCCACGATCAAATCAAAATGATTCGCAACAGCAGTATCGACCACGAGCACAGCCCAATAGGATGCAGCCGCGCTCTGACAACTTTGACTATAGATCTTCACTTGGGTATAATCAGTGCGCATATTGTAGGCGAGAGGGCCATATCAAGTATGATTGTCCTGCTCTACGAGATCGCCTTAATGGTGTGTCGACTAGAGGGGGTCGTGGTGGCCCCCAACAGTCATCTCGAGGACGAGGCCGTGGTATCGCGCAAAGTCAGAACGAGCGCCCTCTTCCTTCATCGGACGCGAATAATTGTTTTGATCAGCGCAATGTGAAATCCGACAGATCGGCACAGTACCATGTGGATGATTATTACACGGAACATGAGATTGTGACAGACAACAGTTACTAGGACAGCCATCGACAAAGAGAGGGAGTAGTGTCAGTTCCGGTTGATCAGAGAGGGCCGTACGTCGCAGTTGCCACATCTGGCGTCATTGAGCCTTTTCTGTTAGACACTGGTGCGGCGAAAAGCTCCATCATGCATTCAAAACTCCCTGGCGCACCTTTGTCCGGCTTAACAAATGTTTCCATCGGATTCTCTGGCGCCCCGGTTAGCAATCCTATCTCCCGCCCTTTGCCCCTTACTATTGGTCCTCGTGAGCTGGAGGCTCCATTGATTCTATCTACTGGTTGTGGTGAGAATCTTTTGGGTCTGGATTTGTTAAAACGGTTATATGCGACTTTGTATTGCTCTCCTGAGGGAGTGGAGCTTACATTAGGTCGGAGAGTAATTTCTCCAATGTACTTATCGATCGATAAATTCCCACCGGAATTGAGCTCCCTTCCTGCGTCTCTATGGGCCACGGGTCCCAATGATGTGGGGCTATTGGACATTCCCCCTTATGTGATCCAATTGAAACCGAATGTGCGACTGCCACGTATACCTCAATATCGTATCTCTCTTGATGGTGAGCGAGCGCTATTGGCGATTGTTGACGACTTGATCCAAAAGGATGTCATTGAAGAGACTCGGGGAAATGTGTGTAACAGTCCTGTGCTACCCATTTTAAAACGAACTGATCCATCTAAACCTCCTGTGTATCGTTTCATAATCGATTTAAGAGAAGTGAATAAAATTGTGATTCCACAGTTTCTTGTGGTCCCTGATATTACGGCCTTGTTGACTCCGATTCCAGCCACTGCCTCCTGGTTCACGGTGATCGATCTAAAGAATGCTTTCTTTAGCATCCCAATCGCCGAGGAAAGCAGAGACCTATTCGGATTCACATTAGGTGGTCGCAGTTTTAGACTAAAACGCGCTCCACAGGGCTACTGTGAGAGCCCGTCGATTTACAGTCAAGCCCTTAAAAGTCAGCTTGATGCCTTTGTGTTACCGGCAGGTGCGGCTTTGATTCAGTATGTTGATGACCTATTAGTAGCTGCAGATACTGAGATTATTTGCAGAACTGCTACCGTTTCGTTGTTACACCATTTGTGTGACCTACATCATAAGGTGTCACCTTCTAAGCTGCAATATTGTTGTCAAGAAGTAACCTACTTAGGTCACTTATTGCCAAAAGAAGGGAGAAGGTTGACCCCAGAGAGAATAGCAGCGATTGCTCGAATGACTGTGCCAAAAACTCAGAGAGATGTACGTGCCTTTCTAGGTATTACGTCATACTGCAGACAATGGATTCCGAATTTTTCATTATTGGCGAAACCATTGTTAGCTCTCACGTGCAAGGACGTCCCGACTCCGTTGCCTTGGACTGAAGAGTGTCAGAAAGGTTTTTCTGAATTACGTGATGCGTTGTGTTCGGCTCCTGTGTTAGGGACTCCTGACTACAGTAAGCCATTTACACTATACGTTCACGAAAGGGATGGTTGCGCGTTGAGTGTTTTGACGCAACACTTTGGCGACAAACAACAACCATGTGCATATTTTTCTTCGACCTTAGATCCAGTGGCTAGAGCATTGCCGAGTTGCTTAAGAGCGACAGCGGCAGCTGCGGTATCCATTCGACAGTCCGCAGGTCTGGTCATGGATAATATGCTTACTGTGGGGTTGGGTTCAAATCAGGCCTACATACTCTGCTAAACTTTCGAACACCTTAGTATAGAAGTTGGCACGGACACTGGAAAAGGCAAAAGACAAGTTTATTAAGACCCCTTGGGGTGGTGATACATTCCCACAGCACCCTTCGGTAATGTAAGAAGTAGCACACCGAACATCGGTGCGCGACCTCTTTTATACAGTTTAATAGCAATAAAAAGATAGGCGGTTACAAGTTACACATTTTAGGTACATATAAGGTCATTTTTGGAACACAGCCAGCATGTGGGAGGAGTTCAATAGCACTGGTCAGTTAGTGTTAACATTTCTAAAGAATGACCAGTTGATGCATAGTGCGCATGTGCGCTTGACCAGTACTAAAAATAGCCTGTTGCCGAGCAGAATAGATGACCATGAGTATCGAGGAAGGACGAAAGGGCACACTGACCACGAGGCAGCGTGTTCACAGAAAATGGAAGCCAGAAGGATTCAAAATGGCCCCCGTTCGTTTTGGTCAAGTTAACGAAAAGACTGTGTAGCTGTGCTAAACGCTAACTCAGGAGCTGCCAAAACACGACAGACGGCCCTTTTAGCGTTTAGCAAAAGCTACCTCATAATGAACGTAATCAGAATGTTCATCATCAATGTTAATAGCCATTATTTTCAATACTTCATCATTGATCAGTTTCTCTTGCTTAACAATAGCTCGTTTAGACGGAATACAGGCTGTGATACATACAGAACATAATGTAGGGCCACATTGAATACATGAACAAAGGGAAAATAGTACCCCAATAAAAATACACAGAATCGTTAATAATTTCCAACCCCAAGTACTAAAGAGAGTCCAGAACCAACCAGAAAAGGTCCATGCTCCATTTTCTGGATGGATCTCAGCAGCTATTTTATGTAATTTCGTAATAGAATCATACACGGAAGGTGAGTTATCTGGCACGTACACGCAACAACTACTTCCGATGACGCGGCATGCTCCGCCCCTGTCAGCTAGTATCACATCTAGAACCATTCGGTTCTGGAGCGCTACAATTCTGGTAATTTGCAATTCCTCAGTAATATTCCCTAAAGCAGAGGCAGTTTCATTAGCGACAGCTTCCACCACACGTGTAAGCCGCCTTATCTTCCTGCTATTCAGTGCAGCTCCTACAAATGAAAATAAACCCAAGTTGAAATCTACATATTGTTGTAAAGTGGTATCAGTTTGGTCGATTTCATCAAGATCTAATGTTCGTTTAACTCTGTTCAGTACGAAATCATGGTACAGCACGTAATCATTGTGGTACATAGGAGGAGCAATAAATACAGGTGGTAATACAAAAGCTATGTAACACGTTCCTAATCATCCCAATGGTAGACGATGATATCCCTTATTTCCACAAATAAAATATGTGTTACGTGAAGCTATGAATGCAATTCCAGTTGGCGTATCAAAGGTAAGTGTAATATTACATTCACTTCGGCCTACAGGGATTGTACCTTTATTTCTAATACACAGATCTGCTTTTGTATCAATAACTGTTATCATATGCAAGCTCGTCACGTTTATAAGTCTTTGATTCGTATATACACGAGGTGCAGAGGCATTGTCCGGACGATACTCTTCCCATTCAAATTTAGTTCCTTCAGCGTGTGGATAACCATCTTTATCGTTATAGCATATCTTATTCAATCGAAAAAGTAGTCCACCTTTTGTTGGCCATCGCAGGGTGAAAAGAAGAGTGTACCAAGCATGGCAAGAACCATTATGAGAAAACGGGAGAGGAATGAGTGGAGTTCCTCCCCTCTTCTGATGCCCGGGCAACATTCCACATACCCAACAATTGGACGTATTGGTCATATTATGAGTATAATGCAAAATCTGAATAAAACTGTTATTCAAATAAGTCTGCCTATGTCTTTCTTCGTGAAAAGGCAAAGTAAAATGAAAATGTTCAGATGGGCTTGGAGTGGTGGGCAGCAAATGTTCTCGTGCAGGAAACAATTGTTCTATAGTCCAAGCTAATACTGCGATCACCACTATGGTCAAGACAAACAAAACAACACCGAGAATTCTCCCTTTTCGTGTCATAGTTACTCTTCAAAAACAACACTAAACGAAAAATAAAAACGATGGTTCTGGACCGAGGCTGCCGTTGATTTGTTCTCCGGGATTCAAGACGGGTGTCGCTACACTGGGCAGAACTGACCCCCCCCCCCTTGATATTCCCGGCTTCCGTTTCACAAACCTCAGAGCGGTTACCAACATGTTCAAAAATGCAAAAAGGAATCTTATTTCTTAGGACGTAGATTGTACTTCACTTTATCAGAAACAGTGTGGTCCGGGAAGGCTCCCTCCAATTCATCAGGCGTGACAGCTGGGCTCTTTTCTGCATCCAAAATCTTTCTGTAGTCGGATAGCACCACAGGGCTCACCAGATCCGGAGAGACACGTCGGCAGTGCGTTGAATGTATCCACCGCTTCTTATTGGTTACTCTCACAGCAGTCCGAGTCGCCAGCAGCACTTGCTCAGGGCCATGCCATCTCGGTTCCAAACTGCTGGAGCGCTCGAACACTCGGATCATGACATGGTCGCCAGGACGAAGATCGTGAGCCTCACCAGTGGAGTTATCAGGGAGCGCTTCTCGAACCTGTTGATGAATAGAAAGCAAATCATTTGTTAATCGTGCCAAATAATCGTTCATCATTATACAAGGCACATCATGTATCAAACGAGGTTTTGGAACTCCCCAAATATTCATCGGCCTTCCAAACACCACTTCATAGGGTGTGAGGCCAGATCGAGAATGTGGCACTGATCGAATGGACAGTAATGCCAAAGGCAAAGCATCCGGCCATTTCAGAGATGTGGATGCCACAATCTTTGCTAGTTTTAGCTTCAAAGTCGCATTGTATCTTTCTACCAAACCTGCTGATTGCGGATGAAAGACAGCGTGGAATCGTTGCTTGATTCCCAATCCTTTCAGGACGTACTCTACTACCTTCCCAATAAAATGAGGACCATTATCACTCCACATAAATTTACAAACACCATAGCGCGGGAAGTACTCTTTGAGTAACACCTTAGCTGTTGTCAATGCTGTATTGTCTTTCGCAGGGTAAGCCTCAATCCATTTGCTGAAGGCACACACCACCACTAGGACATACTTGAGATTATTACAGCGTTCCAGCTGGATGTAATCCATATGCAGTACTTCGAATGGTGCAGTAGGTGGAACAAACCCTCCTTTAGGAGTATGAGTCCCTTGTCCAGGATTGTGCTGTAAACATATCAGACAGGTCTGCACTACTCTCCTAGCCGTGCTAGCAATTTCAAGATTCTCCCAAACTCGTGTAAGCAATTTAGTAATTGCGAGAGCTCCAATGTGTGCCAGCCCATGTGTCATTTGCACCATTGTTTGTAAATAGGCCGTGGGTAGTTTCCATCTCTCCATATCTTTACTACGCCAGCAACCCTCATCATCCAATACTCCTTCAGTGGCCATTTCCTAAGTTCTGCTTCAGATGCTGACTTCTGTATATCTAGTATTTCTTCTCTAGCATCATGCCACCGCTCGGCTTGTGATTTCACCACGTACATGGGGAAATTATTTTGTAGCATAGCGGTCTCTCTCGCAATGCGATCTGCGAAAGCATTGCCTTGTCCTATTTTGTCCGTCACCTTTTTGTGTGCACTGCATTTGACTATTGCTACTCTCTTTGGACATAATAGTGCATTCAGGAGATCGCGTACCAATTCTCCATGCATGATGTGTACTCCGTGTGAAGTCAAGAATCCTCGTTCCTTCCAGAGTAGGCCAAAATCATGTACTACTCCAAAAGCGTAACAACTATCCGTGTAAATGTTCACGCGTAGTCCAGCACTTAACTCACATGCTTTCGTTAAGGCTATCAATTCAGCTGCTTGAGCCGATTTCTGGGGTATTCGTGCTGCTTCTACCACTGTCTTAAGTGTCGTGATCGCATAAGCTGCGGAAGTCGTACCATCTGGTAACCTCACGCATGATCCATCAACCCACAATTCCCCATCTACATCTGGAAAGGGTGTATCCTGTAAATCGATACGACCCTTTGTCTGTTCCTCAGTCAGAAAAACACAATCATGTTGTTCTTCCTTCTGAGTTTCAGCAACAGGATCCGGCAATAAAGTAGCAGGGTTCAGTGTCGCACATCGTTTTAGTGTGATGTGCGGCGCCAACAACGTTAACTCATATCCTGTCAGACGGGCACTGGTTAGATGCTGTGTTTTCGTTTGATTCAATAACGCATCTACCGCATGGGGAACTAACACCAACAAATTGTGTGACAAAACTATTCCCTCACTTTGTCGTATCGCTACTGCTGTTGCTGCAACTGCTCGAAAACACCCAGGCAATCCTCGAGCCACAGGGTCGAGTACCGCCGAGAAGTATGCACAAGGCCTCTGTTTGTCTCCGTGTGTCTGTACTAAAACTGACAACGCGCACCCATCCTTCTCGTGTACATATAATGTGAAAATCTTCGTGTAATCAGGTGTACCTAACACAGGTGCAGAACAAAGAGCTTGTCTTAATTGTTCAAAAGCATTCTGACATTCATCCATCCATTCAATGGGGATCGGTGTATCTTTAGACAACAATGCCAACAACGGTTTAACAATGTGTGAAAAACCCAATATCCATTGCCTACAAAAAGACGTCAAACCTATAAAGGCACGAACATCTTTCTGAGTGCGAGGGACTGGTGTATCTAAAACTGCTTGAATTCGATCTGGTGTCAATGCACGGCCCTCCTTAGACAAAAGATGACCGAGGTAGGTCACCTTGGGTCTACAATATTGCAGCTTTTTCTTTGAAACCTTATGATTATTTTTGGCTAGGAAGGAAAGCAAGGAAAAGGTACTTTTCTCACATTGTTCTTGTGTGTCTGCTGCAAGTAAGATATCATCTACATATTGAATAAGAGCCACTCCGTCTTGCAATTCAAAGGAATCAAGCTGCCTTTTCAAAGCCTGACTATAGATGCTAGGACTTTCTGTATAACCTTGAGGAATTCGACAAAATCTGTACGATTTATTATTCAATGTAAAGCCGAATAGATATCGACTATCAGGATGTACAGGAATCGAAAAGAAGGCATTTTTCAAATCGATGACTGTAAAAGTAGTTGCCGTCGATGGAACCAACGTAAGCAACGTGGTGATGTCAGACACCACCGGGTACTGAGGCACTACTATCTTGTTGATTTCCCTCAAATCAATAATAAAACGGTAAACCTTAGCATCTGTATCTCTTTTAAGGATCGGTAAAATTGGGCTGTTGCAAACATTGTAGGGGACTTCCTCAACGACTCCTGCCAAAATCAAATCGTTCACAATGTGTATCAAAGCAATTTCACCTTCTCTCGAAATCTTATATTGTGGGACACGTGGTAGAGATACTCCCTCCTTTACAGTAATATGTACTGGAGGAATTATCATTTGCCCTACATCTGTGTCAGAAGTGGCCCACAACGTTTTTGGTAAGGAGGCTAATACTTCAGCTTCATGGAAAAAACACACTCGCTCAGTTTCTGGGTAATTCTCATTCAACACAACTCGCACTCCTTCTGGGGCACAGCGAATAGTAGCTCAAAAGTGTTTTAACATATCGAGTCCCATAATGTTATCTGGTGTATTTGGAGACAACAAAAAGGGACATGGGACAGCAAATTTATCAACATGAAATGCAACGGGTTGAGACAGTGGGCTAGAAGTAGGTGTTCCATCGAACCCTATAGCTGTAATTACCTCGCCAGACAGGGGAGCCCTTGGAACCAAGTATTTGGACAAAGCGCTACGAGTAGCTCCTGTATCGACCAGAAATTGATCAGTAGAACCCAAAACATGTGCTTCTATATATGGACCCCTTTGATCAACTGGTACCTCAACCGATTCCACACCCCATCCTACGCAATCCTATGCATAGTGCTCATCACATGGCTCAGCAGAGCCACCCTCATTTATCTGATATTGATTGCGATTATCAAACGTATTATAATCTGTCTGACCACGACCCCTTGCTCCATATCCTCCACGATCATTCGTTCCCCATCCTCTTGGCCCTTCATAATTATTCCTAGACCTTCCACTTCCTCGTCCCCTCAAATTACACTGCTCTCGAAACACCGGACACTCTGCAATCCAATGCCCAAACTGTTTACAGTATGCACATTGATTCACAGAAATGTCAGAACGAGGGGGAGGAGCGTTATTGTACGATCCTCGTCCTCCTCTGGTTTTTCCTCTCGTAGCCTGAACCTGAGCTAACATTACCTTCGTCTTCAAATCCTTCGCTTTCTTTTCACTACTTTCCTTTGCCTCCAATTCCTGTCGTTCATAATATTGAGCCATAGTCAATAAAGAAGCAGGGGTTGCTGTGGTCCATGAACTTTCACTCGCTTTTAATCGTTTCGCAATCTCCGGTAGGAGATTAGACACATACTTATCAACGAATAAATGCCTGCCTGTATCTTCTGTTAATGATTGTCCACTGTAATCATGGAACGCTTCCTCAAAGCGAGAGAAAAAATCGGAAACCGATTCATCCGTCTTCTGCTTACAAGAGGCTAATATAGTCCAATCAATCTTTTTAGCGGGAGCAAGAGTCTTTAATTTTGTTAGTATGGCCCCTGGAAGGTCTAATATTAATTGACAAGGCGTACATGCTGGTTCCCTATCCAAATCAGCTTGAACAAGATCTTTCCAAGTGGCCCCGAGAGTCGTGTGGTCATCAAACTTACGAATCGCTCTCCACATATCAGGGGGCAATATCAACCCAAAAAACAGATCAATATCAACTAATGTCATAATACACGAAGAAATTGCACTTTCAACACTTTCATAAAAAGCCGCAGGATTTTTACGGGGATCAGGCAAAGCATTCTTAAGCGCCATAACATCTGCCCTATTCCAAGGCGTATAAACCCAGTTATATACAAAATACCCTTTCGCGTCTTTAGAGCGTTTATCATCATCTGTGCCATCCCCTTTGTGGGGAACATATAAAGGCGCAGCTTCTCGCATAGGTTTAACATTAATCGCAGCGATCTTATCTAATCCAAAGATAGGGCATTCTTTGGATATCCCCGTCGCTCCGGACGCAGGCGGACCCTTCGATTTTTCCAACTCCCGTAGCTGTGTCGCCTCATTCCGTAGTTGAACCAACCGTTTGAAAAATTCATCCGCATCTGAAAGAACAAAAAGACCTTTACGAAAGTTCTCACGACCCTTGGATATATCCTTGGGTTCTAACTCTAGAGAATATTTTCTGAACCGGTCAACAACCTCATCTCCAAAATGATCTAAGAAATACAGTCGCTCCTGATCAGACCATTGTTCCATTTGCGCACTAATTTCGGAAACAGTAACAGTATTAATATTTAATTTTCGTGCAAACGAACGCAATTCCGCAGCTTGTTCCGCATGTAACCTTGTACGTTGTACACAATCACTATCCTCATCTGATTCCTCGTTCGGAGCCGTAGGTGCGGCGTACGGAGGCGGACAGCGATCTAATAATGAAAAATCATCTGTTTCATTAGTAAGGACCGGATAAAGAGGACGCCTAATAGGGAACTGACCATTTGCCTGCAAATTGTGTTCTCGCGTCTCCCTCTCTTTCTTTTCCTGTAATTCCTTCTCCTGTAGCTGTAAAGCTTTATCATGTGCAGCCTTCCGCTGTACCTTCTCCGCCAAGGCTTCCTCACGCTTCACTCGTTCACGCGCCTCTTTCTCCCACATACGTACGCAATCAAACATATCTTGTCTAGACCTTCGCTGAAACAAACACTGCTCTACATACTGAACCTTTCGAAGGCTAAATGACCCATGTAGTGGCCACTGTAATTCACGATCAGTTTTAGTATACTTATGCCATAACGTACTATACATTATTGGTGGAATACCGAATTTAACATACATCTCACGATTTGGAGTCCCCTCTGGGGGAGCTGGCTGTGATTCATTTAATCGATAATTGGTACCATTTTCAAAACAGCACATCCTTCGGAGCGTGCTAAAAACAGGCATGTTCAAAAAGTACCACGAAAACGCGATACTACACAAAAATGGCACTTAATGTGCTTCATACACGGTGTGCCGTTCAAATCAAATAAATCAGAGAAATATCCCTACATGCCTGCCTATGTGAGGTGCACTTCACATATTCAAATTCAAAGTCAAAGATTCAAACGTTAGCTAACTTCAAACAAATTCAAATTCAAAATTCAAAAAGCTACAGTAAGTGTCAGTAGACTACCTCACTAGTCGGAAGCTTACCAAATATCTTCAAACGTCCAAGGTCCAACTGCCAAGTTCTGTGGTCGAATCAGCCAAAACGGCACATCACGACAATCCAAGATCAGAATCTCAGTCGAAGACCGGCGCCACCTGGAAGGTCAGATCAGAAGGAAGGAAAGAAACACCGTGGGTGCCAAGACTCGGGTCACTCAATGGCAGCGATCGCTTCCATGGCGAGTTTCCAAACCTTCGTCACGACCTCTCCTTCGGGCATCCGAGTCGCCGATGAGTCCCTTCGTGGTCGCCAATTGTGGTGTTGGGTTCAAATCAGGCCTACATACTCTGCTAAACTTTCGAACACCTTAGTATAGAAGTTGGCACGGACACTGGAAAAGGCAAAAGACAAGTTTATTAAGACCCCATGGGGTGGTGATACATTCCCACAGCACCCTTCGGTAATGTAAGAAGTAGCACACCGAACATCGGTGCGCGACCTCTTTTATACAGTTTAATAGCAATAAAAAGATAGGCGGTGACAAGTTACACATTTTAGGTACATATAAGGTCATTTTTGGAACACAGCCAGCATGTGGGAGGAGTTCAATAGCACTGGTCAGTTAGTGTTAACATTTCTAAAGAATGACCAGTTGATGCATAGTGCGCATGTGCGCTTGACCAGTACTAAAAATAGCCTGTTGCCGAGCAGAATAGATGACCATGAGTATCGAGGAAGGACGAAAGGGCACACTGACCACGAGGCAGCATGTTCACAGAAAATGGAAGCCAGAAGGATTCAAAATGGCCCCCGTTCGTTTTGGTCAAGTTAACGAAAAGACTGTGTAGCTGTGCTAAACGCTAACTCAGGAGCTGCCAAAACACGACATTACGGTAATGGTTCCACACACGGTCGATACTCTCTTGAACCGGACAAAAACTCAGCACCTGACGAGTGCAAGGTTGTCTGGCTATGAACTGACGCTCTTGGCAAGTCATATACGGATAAAACGTTGTAATGTGTTGAATCCAGCAACGTTGTTGCCGATTGGCATGGAATCAGATGATGTAGCACCGCATGACTGTTATTTAAGAACCGAGGAGGAGACAAAAGGTCGTATCGACCTGAAAAACACTCCGTTGGTAGATCCCGATGGTACTTTGTATGTGGATGGTTCATGTTTTAAGTTGCCAAATGGTGATGTAACAACTGCGTATGCTGTAGTGACGTTGAGTACGGTTGTGGAAACTGCGAGATTGAGTCAGAGTTCGGCCCAAGCGGTCGAGTTAATTGCGCTAACGAGAGCGTGTGTGCTGTCTAGAGGAAAACGGGTGAATGTGTTTACCGACAGCCAGTATGCATTTGGTGTGGCGCATAGTTTTGGGCGTTTGTGGAGAGAACGTGGATTCTTTACGTCACATGGCACGAAGATCCAGCATGGACAGCTTGTGAATGATCTTTTGGAAGCACTTACGTTGCCAACAGAAGTGGCAATAATTAAATGTAGTGCGCATCGGAAAGTGACGGATGATGTTGGTCGTGGTAATGCGTTTGCGGATGAGACTGCTAAGAAGACTGCTAGAGATTTGACAAACCGAATGTATGTTGCAAACCCAGTGAGATGGCCGGCAGAATCTAGTATTCGAGAGGATACAATTGAGAGTGTGAAGGAGATACAGAATGAGGCTACTGAGATGGAAAAGACTCGGTGGAAAGAAAGCACTGGGAAATTAGACGAGAATGGATGTTGGGTTGATTTGTCGGAACAGCAGAGATGGATGCTACCGGATGCGTACGTACTTGCCATTGTTACAATGGCCCATGGCACAGCACATATTAGCTCGAAAGGCATATGTAAGTTGTTGTCTCCTGTATGGAAGAATGATGATGGGATCAGTAAGTGTGCGGAGAGAGTGGTCAAGAATTGTATGGTGTGTCTGATGTATAACCCTGGTAAGGGCACTCCCACTCCACCTGGTCATTTCGCTCCCCCTACGTATCCATTCGAGGTTATTCAGTTAGATTTCATCCACATGGAGAGATGCAACAATTTGAAATATGTCTTTGTTGTGGTTTGTGCATTCTCCAGATGGATTGAAGCTTACCCTCTTAAGGATAACACTGCCCTATCCACAGCAAAAGTTCTGCTCAGAGAGTATTTTACTAGGTATGGAATGCCTCGGGTTGTATGGTCGGACAACGGAAGTGAGTTTGTGGGAAGTGTGATGAAGAGCGTGTGTCGTGGTCTTGGTATCAATCAAAAATTCCACAGTGCCAATCATCCACAATCAGCGGGTTTGGTAGAAGGATACAACGGTACCCTGAAACTAAAACTTGCAAAAATTCAGGCAACTACTGGCTTATCATGGCCTGACGCTCTGCCCCTAGCTCTTTTATCGACAAGGGCGACCGTGCACTCTCGAGTAGGGCTTAGCCCATATGAAATTGTGTTCGGTCGACCTGCTAATGTTTGGGGGGTTCCGAGGCCTAAAGAGTTTGATAGGATTGAATATCCAATGTTGATTGATTATCTTTATGATCTGACTGCTAAATTGAGTTTGATTCATCAACAGGTCTTTGAGGCACTACCGGCACAGACAGAGGGTCCTGGTCACCGGCTCCAACCCGGTGACTGGGTACTTACCAGGAATTTCGGCCGAAAACGGAATCTAGAGCCGAGATTCGTGGGTCCCCATCAAGTGCTACTTGCAACGAGGACAGCAGTCCGGCTGGAAGGGAGAAAGAACTGGGTTCATGCAACCCACACCAAGAAGATACCGCTTCCTCTACCAGTCGATACATGGGTGAAAAAGGGCATTTCATCGTCTCAGACTGATGTTCCGCTGCAATTTGTGCCATTTGGTGATGCTCAGTTAATAAAGAACAAATCAATGCAATCAGACAGTCATGTTGAATCATCAGAAACTTTGACTTCGTCATCAGCATTGGAGAATTCAAGCTCTGAACCGTTACCTGAACATTCGAATACTGTTTCATCATCAGAACAATTGTTTGAAGAGCAGACTCAACCTGGGAAAAGTCGATATTTCCTTCGACCGCGCGATAAGGACAAATAAAAGAGTTCTATTTTTTTTTTTTTTTACTCCCCATTTTTGATTTTACAGTATCACGTACTGTTGCTATGAACATTGTGGACATTTTATATTGTGTTTATCTTTTCTCTTCATGCAGCTAAGAGATTATTATTGAATTAAAATAATTCATTTTAACCTATTATCTGGGTTGGCCGTAGGGCCGTGCGGGTACTTCCTTTTGTTTAGCAGCTATCGACACTAGGTCGGTTTCTTTTGTCGATTTCTCGGAACTCCTGGGAATTGGCAATCGCTACTCAGAACGAAGTGCGTCAAGAACGTCACGGACGGTTTTTAGAGGATGGACTTCTTGAAGTTGTCGGAAAGAGAGAAAATGTCGGCGCAAAGATCAAAAGAGTTTTGCACAAAATGTTTTCTATTTCAGATCTGTATGTTGTTCCTAACTATTTCAATGCTACTGGTGGGTGGAGTATATTTTGGGATCCAATTATTATTGTCTTCCATTTCACCTACTCCTCCTTCCTATAATCTGAATTCTGCTTCCACTGTTTCTCCACATTCCTTTCATCTTTTGCCCCAACATGAACAAGTCAGACGTGCAGAATTTAAGAACAATTCCTTCATTCAGCTCCTGCATCAGCATCAGTTGGTGGTTAATACTACTAATTGTTGGGTGTGTGGGTTAATGCCACATACCATGGATAGGGGTATTCCGTACTTGGTTCTTCCATATAGTTCCCAAGGGTCAGCACGAGCATTTCAAATTATGTTCCGTAGTGCACTAGATTCCTACCCCCATCGAGAGCCACGCTCAGCAAGTTTTGGTCCTGGTCCGTACCACAAGCCTCTGACGACAGCGATCGCTGATCTAGAAAGAGACATTTTTGATGCATCACTTATCCCAGAGGAGGAAGTACAGGCCTATAAGTACCTTAGCGAAGCTGAGTACAGTATATCAGTGGGTGATAGACAGCTTAAAAGCTCGTCTCCGATATGGATTGTACCTCACATGGGCCATTTCTGTCTGCAGGGTCAGGGTCGAAATCCGAGAGCTCATCTTGGGAAGAGTGCTTGTGTAGATACTTATGTTTTACCAATGCTCTCTTCCCCTGTCTTCCTGACTGCCAAGGGTACCTATTTTGTATGTTATGATCGCGCATATACGTGGTTGCCCCATGACTTCTCGGGTACGTGTTATATCGCGAATCTTTTGCCACCGACTTTTACTGTTGCCTCAGATTACCTCAAGACTAGAATTGTGAGAGGCGTTATTAGTGAAGAAGATACTTCCGGTCAAGAAGCAGGAGACTTCTTTAAGGGTTTCCTTCCGTTTTGGGGCCCTATGGTTAATAGCAGGAATCTGAGACAGTTAACTCGCGTGGTAGAGTCGACTGCCAATGTAACTGCAAGTGCCCTTGGTAACCTGACAGCAGAGCTTCAAGCGGATAGGCTTATGACGTTGCAGAACCGTATGGTTCTAGACGTAGTACTAGCAGATAGGGGTGGAGTCTGTAAGGTCATCCATTCGAGTTGTTGCATATTTATACCAGATAATGCTCCAACTGTCTATCAAGCCATCACGAAGTTGCATAAGATCTCAGAATCCATACACGTGGACGAGGGAGATTGGACGCTACTAGGATGGATCTGGGGTCTGATGTCGACGTGGGTTGGAAAATTCTGATGATCATAGGGGTTGTTGTGGCGTTTTTGTTCACATGCTGTCTTTGTGTGCAGTGTGGTCCTGCCTTATGTGGCCTCTGTGCTACTACGTGTATAAGAAGGCCATCTGTTACCAAAGAGGCATTGATGGATAAAATAATGTTCCAACAACATCTGAATGATCTAATGAATATCGAGATCGACTCCGACTTCGATTAGTTCTTGCCTACCTGAGGGCAAAAGGAGCGTCTGAGGTTCCGTGGGAATTGTTACGATGCTCTGGGCCTGAACGAACATGGACAAATGCGGTATCTATGAACCGTAAATGATGAGTTCGGTAAGTGTGCGCGCTTTCGTTACACTACCTGGCATGGTTCGCCTCATTTACGTCATTCTTCACCTGAACCCGTGGGTTCCATTTTAGATACGGCATCCATTTTGTTTTCTTGCCCTCACGTAGTCAGCGAACAGGCAACTGTTCGCCTCATGACCTTTCAGTCCCAAGCCTTACGGAAAACGCATATTCCTCTTATGTGCCTTTATGACCGGGGGAATGACACTGGAGAGGCAAATGGCTCCGCACAAGGGTAATCACGCCACGCCGAGCTATTGATTCAGCTCTGCATGTGGTGGGCTCGAGTCCTTTTGATCCTACGATCAGGCTTCCAATGCTTCCCCCACACTTCTCTTTACTACTATTGTCTGACTTCCTTGCACCTGTTCCTGTCTTTTCCTCTTGTCCGTTTACAACTAGAGTGGAATGCACCTAACGGTGGGAAGATGTGCTTACAGTTGGGAACCGGTAATGTTACTGTGATCATGTTCCGGGGTTCTGAAAACATGAAAGCGACCCCCTTGAAGTTTACTGTGGGAACTGGGTTGTAATCTTTTGTCCACATGTTGTGCAATGGCAAAACCTTGTATAAAAGAGAGCGACCCACATATGTAATTTGAAGCAGATTCGCAGAACCTACACGCTGTTGTACTTCTAGTGACTTTTGCCTCCCTGCAGTAATAAACGCTGATCTTTGACGCCGAAGGAAGTGTCCCGTGTCTCTGTCACTTGTGCGCCGAACAGGTATCCCATGAAAGTTATAGGTGTTGTTCCCTGGCACCGCTGGTTCTGTTAAAAGTCCAGTCCTTCAACGGGTAGCGGACACAGCGAAGCGGGACCCGCGAAGCGGGTACCACGAGGTGCAGCACTGGAGGAGAGCACACAAGCAGCAAAGAGGGACGATGGTTCAGGGTCCCGGCAGGTAAGCAGATTCAGAGTCCCATGCAGGTTTGGGAAGCAAAGATTTTTAGCGTCGTTGGTGGTGGCGGGGCAAGCAGGGAGAGCGGCCCAGGTGTCTCGGGTTAGGCTCACAAGGACTCCTGGGAGATGGAGTCCCTGGTCCCTCCGCTCGCAGCCCTGCTGCTAGACTATGCACCCCAGAATAGTCTCCAAGGTCCAAGCCCTTCCTTAGATGCAGAGTCCACGGGTAGCGCACACAGCGGAGCTGGACCCGTGAAGCGGGTCCCGCGAGGTGCAGCGCTGGAGGAGAGCACACAAGCAGCAACGAGGGACGATGGTTCAGGGTCCCGGCAGGTAAGCAGATTCAGAGTCCCATGCAGGTTTGGGAAGCAAAGATTTTTAGCGTCGTTGGTGGGGGCGGGGCAAGCAGGGAGAGCGGCCCAGGTGTCTCGGGTTAGGCTCACAAGGACTCCTGGGAGCTGGAGTCCCTGGTCCCTCCGCTCGCAGCCCTGCTGCTAGACTACGCACCCCACAACAGTCTCCAAGGTCCAAGCCCTTCCTTAGATGCAGAGTCCCCGGGTAGCGCACACAGCGAAGCGGGACCAGCGTAGCAGGTACCTCGAGGTGCAGCGCCGGAGGAGAGCACACAAGCAGCAACGAGGGACGATGGTTCAGGGTCCCGGCAGTTAAGCAGATTCAGAGTCCCATGCAGGTTTGGGAAGCAAAGATTTTTAGCGGCGTCGGTGGGGGCGGAGCAAGCAGGGAGAGCGGCCCAGGTGTCTCGGGTTAGGCTCACAAGGACTCCTGGGAGATGGAGTCCCTGGTCCCTCCGCTCACAGCCCTGCTGCTAAACTACGCACCCCACAACAGTCTCCAAGGTCCAAGCCCTTCCTTAGATGCAGAGTCCACGGGTAGCGCACACAGCGAAGCGGGACCCGCGAAGCGGGTACCGCGAGGTGCAGTGCTGGAGGAGAGCACACAAGCAGCAACGAGGGACGATGGTTCAGGGTCCCGGCAGGTAAGCAGATTCAGAGTCCCATGCAGGTTTGGGAAGCAAAGATTTTTAGCGTCGTTGGTGGGGGCGGGGCAAGCAGGGAGAGCGGCCCAGGTGTCTCGGGTTAGGCTCAAGAGGACTCCTGGGAGATGGAGTCCCTGGTCCCTCTGCTCGCAGCCCTGCTGCTAGACTACGCACCCCACAACAGTCTCCAAGGTCCAAGCCCTTCCTTAGATGCAGAGTCCACGGGTAGCCCACACAGCAAAGCGGGACCCGCGTAGCTGGTACCGCGAGGTGCAGCGCCGGAGGAGAGCACACAAGCAGCAACGAGGGACAATGGTTCAGGGTCCCGGCAGGTAAGCAGATTCAGAGTCCCATGCAGGTTTGGGAAGCAAAGATTTTTAGCGTCGTTGGTGGGGGCGGGGCAAGCAGGGAGAGCGGCCCAGGTGTCTCGGGTTAGGCTCACAAGGACTCCTGGGAGATGGAGTCCCTGGTCCCTCCGCTCGCAGCCCTGCTGCTAGACTACGCACCCCACAACAGTTTCCAAGGTCCAAGCCCTTCCTTAGATGCAGAGTCAACGGGTAGCGCACACAGCGAAGCGGGACCCGCGAAGAGGGTACCGCGAGGTGCAGCACTGGAGGAGAGCACACAAGCAGCAACGAGGGACGATGGTTCAGGGTCCCGGCAGGTAAGCAGATTCAGAGTCCCATGCAGGTTTGGGAAGCAAAGATTTTTAGCGTCGTTGGTGGTGGCGGGGCAAGCAGGGAGAGCGGCCCAGGTGTCTCGGGTTAGGCTCACAAGGACTCCTGGGAGATGGAGTCCCTGGTACCTCCGCTCGCAGCCCTGCTGCTAGACTATGCACCCCACAACAGTCTCCAAGGTCCAAGCCCTTCCTTAGATGCAGAGTCCACGGGTAGCGCACACAGCGAAGCGGGACCCGCGAAGAGGGTACCGCGAGGTGCAGCACTGGAGGAGAGCACACAAGCAGCAACGAGGGACGATGGTTCAGGGTCCCTGCAGGTAAGCAGATTCAGAGTGCCATGAAGGTTTGGGAAGCAAAGATTTTTAGCGTTGTTGGTGGTGGCGGGGCAAGCAGGGAGAGCGGCCCAGGTGTCTCGGGTTAGGCTCACAAGGACTCCTGGGAGAGGGAGTCCCTGGTACCTCCACTCGCAGCCCTGCTGCTAGACTATGCACCCCACAACAGTCTCCAAGGTCCAAGCCCTTCCTTAGATGCGGAGTCCACGGGTAGTGCACACAGCGAAGCGGGACCCGCGTAGCAGGTACCGCGAGGTGCAGCGTCGGAGGAGAGCACACAAGCAGCAACGAGGGACGATGGTTCAGGGTCCCGGCAGTTAAGCAGATTCAGAGTCCCATGCAGGTTTGGGAAGCAAAGATTTTTAGCGTCGTCGGTGGGGGCGGGGCAAGCAGGGAGAGCGGCCCAGGTGTCTCGAGTTAGGCTCACAAGGACTCCTGGGAGATGGAGTCCCTGGTCCCTCCGCTCGCAGCCCTGCTGCTAGACTACGCACCCCACAACAGTCTCCAAGATCCAAGCCCTCCCTTAGATGCAGAGTCCACGGTTAGCGCACACAGCGAAGCGGGACCCGCGAAGCGGGTACTGCGAGGTGCAGCACTGGAGGAGAGCACACAAGCAGCAACGAGGGACGATGGTTCAGGGTCCCGGCAGGTAAGCAGATTCAGAGTCCCATGCAGGTTTGGGAAGCAAAGATTTTTAGCGTCGTCGGTGGGGGCGGGGCAAGCAGGGAGAGCGGCCCAGGTGTCTCGGGTTAGGCTCACAAGGACTCCTGGGAGATGGAGTCCCTGGTCCCTCCGCTCGCAGCCCTGCTGCTAAACTACGCACCCCACAACAGTCTCCAAGGTCCAAGCCCTTCCTTAGATGCAGAGTCCACGGGTAGCGCACACAGTGAAGCGGGACCCGCGTAGCTGGTACCGCAAGGTGCAGCGCCGGAGGAGAGCATACAAGCAGCAACGAGGGACAATGGTTCAGGGTCCCGGCAGGTAAGCAGATTCAGAGTCCCATGCAGGTTTGGGAAGCAAAGATTTTTAGCGTCGTTGGTGGGGGCGGGGCAAGCAGGGAGAGCGGCCCAGGTGTCTCGGGTTAGGCTCGCAAGGACTCCTGGGAGATGGAGTCCCTGGTCCCTCCGCTCACAGCCCTGCTGCTAAACTACGCACCCCACAACACTCTTCAAGATCCAAGCCCTTCCTTAGATGCAGAGTCCACGGTTAGCGCACACAGCGAAGCGGGACCCGCAAATCGGGTACTGCGAGGTGCAGCACTGGAGGAGAGCACACAAGCAGCAACGAGGGACAATGGTTCAGGGTCCCGGCAGGTAAGCAGATTCAGAGTCCCATGCAGGTTTGGGAAGCAAAGATTTTTAGCGTCGTTGGTGGTGGCGGGGCAAGCAGGGAGAGCGGCCCAGGTGTCTCGGGTTAGGCTCACAAGGACTCCTGGGAGATGGAGTCCCTGGTACCTCCGCTCACAGCCCTGCTGCTAGACTATGCACCCCACAACAGTCTCCAAGGTCCAAGCCCTTCCTTAGATGCAGAGTCCACGGGTAGCGCACACAGCGAAGCGGGACCCGCGAAGCGGGTACTGCGAGGTGCAGCACTGGAGGAGAGCACACAAGCAGCAACGAGGGACGATGGTTCAGGGTCCCGGCAGGTAAGCAGATTCAGAGTCCCATGCAGGTTTGGGAAGCAAAGATTTTTAGCGTCGTCGGTGGGGGCGGGGCAAGCAGGGAGAGCGGCCCAGGTGTCTCGGGTTAGGCTCACAAGGACTCCTGGGAGATGGAGTCCCTGGTCCCTCCGCTCGCAGCCCTGCTGCTAGACTACGCACCCCACAACAGTCTCCAAGATCCAAGCCCTCCCTTAGATGCAGAGTCCACGGTTAGCGCACACAGCGAAGCGGGACCCGCGAAGCGGGTACTGCGAGGTGCAGCACTGGAGGAGAGCACACAAGCAGCAACGAGGGACGATGGTTCAGGGTCCCGGCAGGTAAGCAGATTCAGAGTCCCATGCAGGTTTGGGAAGCAAAGATTTTTAGCGTCGTCGGTGGGGGCGGGGCAAGCAGGGAGAGCGGCCCAGGTGTCTCGGGTTAGGCTCACAAGGACTCCTGGGAGATGGAGTCCCTGGTCCCTCCGCTCGCAGCCCTGCTGCTAAACTACGCACCCCACAACAGTCTCCAAGGTCCAAGCCCTTCCTTAGATGCAGAGTCCACGGGTAGCGCACACAGTGAAGCGGGACCCGCGTAGCTGGTACCGCGAGGTGCAGCGCCGGAGGAGAGCACACAAGCAGCAACGAGGGACAATGGTTCAGGGTCCCGGCAGGTAAGCAGATTCAGAGTCCCATGCAGGTTTGGGAAGCAAAGATTTTTAGCGTCGTTGGTGGGGGCGGGGAAAGCCGGGAGAGCGGCCCAGGTGTCTCGGGTTAGTCTCACAAGGACTCCTGGGAGATGGAGTCCCTGGTCCCTCCGCTCGCAGCCCTGCTGCTAAACTACGCACCCCACAACACTCTCCAAGATCCAAGCCCTTCCTTAGATGCAGAGTCCACGGTTAGCGCACACAGCGAAGCGGGACCCGCAAAGCGGGTACTGCGAGGTGCAGCACTGGAGGAGAGCACACAAGCAGCAACGAGGGACGATGGTTCAGGGTCCCGGCAGGTAAGCAGATTCAGAGTCCCATGCAGGTTTGGGAAGCAAAGATTTTTAGCGTCATCGGTGGGGGCGGGGCAAGCAGGGAGAGCGGCCCAGGTGTCTCGGGTTAGGCTCACCATCACTCCTGGGAGATGGAGTCCCTGGCCCCTCCACTCGCAGCCCTGATGCTAAACTACGTACCCCACAACAGTCTCCAAGGTCCAAGCCCTTCCTTAGTTTCAGAGTCCACGGGTAGCGCACACAGCGAAGCGGGACCCGTGAAGCGGGTACCGCGAGGTGCAGCGCTGGAGGAGAGCACACAAGCAGCAACAAGGGACGATGGTTCAGGGTCCCGGCAGGTAAGCAGATTCAGAGTCCCATGCAGGTTTGGGAAGCAAAGAATTTAGGCGTCGTTGGTGGGGGCGGGGCAAGCAGGGAGAGCGGCCCAGGTGTCTCGGGTTAGGCTCAAAAGGACTCCTGGGAGATGGAGTCCCTGGTCCCTCTGCTCGCAGCCCTGCTGCTAGACTACGCACCCCACAACAGTCTCCAAGGTCCAAGCCCTTCCTTAGATGCAGAGTCCACGGGTAGCGCACACAGCGAAGCGGGACCCACGTAGCTGGTACTGCGAGGTGCAGCGCCGGAGGAGAGCACACAAGCAGCAACGAGGGACAATGGTTCAGGGTCCCGGCAGGTAAGCAGATTCAGAGTCCCATGCAGGTTTGGGAAGCAAAGATTTTTAGCGTCGTTGGTGGGGGCGGGGCAAGCAGGAAGAGCGGCCAAGGTGTCTCGGGTTAGGCTCACAAGGACTCCTGGGAGATGGAGTCCCTGGTCCCTCCGCTCGCAGCCCTGCTGCTAGACTACGCACCCCACAACACTTTCTTTCCAAGGTCCAAGCCCTTCCTTAGATGCAGAGTCCATGGGTAGCGCACACAGCGAAGCGGGACCCGCGAAGCGGGTACCGCGAGGTGCAGCACTGGAGGAGAGCACACAAGCAGCAACGAGGGACGATGGTTCAGGGTCCCGGCAGGTAAGCAGATTCAGAGTCCCATGCAGGTTTGGGAAGCAAAGATTTTTAGCGTCGTTGGTGGTGGCGGGGCAAGCAGGGAGAGCGGCCCAGGTGTCTTGGGTTAGGCTCACAAGGACTCCTGGGAGATGGAGTCCGGGGTCCCTCCGCTCGCAGCCCTGCTGCTAGACTACGCACCCCACAACAGTCTCCAAGGTCCGAGCCCTTCCTTAGATGCAGAGTCCACGGGTAGCGCACACAGCGAAGCGGGACCCGTGAAGCGGGTACCGCGAGGTGCAGCGCTGGAGGAGAACACACAAGCAGCAACGAGGGACGATGGTTCAGGGTCCCGGCAGGTAAGCAATTCAGAGTCCCATGCAGGTTTGGGAAGCAAAGATTTTTAGCGTCGTTGGTGGGGGCGGGGCAAGCAGGGAGAGTGTCCCAGGTGTCTCGGATTAGGCTCACAAGGACTCCTCGGAGATGGAGTCCCTGGTCCCTCCGCTCGCAGCCCTGCTGCTAGACTACGCACCCCACAACAGTCTCCAAGGTCCAAGCCCTTCCTTAGATGCAGAGTCCACGGGTAGCGCACACAGCGAAGCGGGACCCACGAAGTGGGTACCGCGAGGTGCAGCGCTGGAGGAGAACACACAAGCAGCAACGAGGGACGATGGTTCAGGGTCCGGGCAGGTAAGCAGATTCAGAGTCCCATGCAGGTTTGGGAAGCAAAGATTTTTAGCGTCGTTGGTGGGGGCGGGGCAAGCAGGGAGAGTGTCCCTGGTGTCTCGGGTTAGGCTCGCAAGGACTCCTCGGAGATGGAGTCCCTGGTCCCTCCGCTCGCAGCCCTGCTGCTAGACTACGCACCCCACAACAGTCTCCAAGGTCCAAGCCCTTCCTTAGATTCAGAGTCCATGGGTAGCGCACACAGCGAAGCAGGACCCACGAAGTGGGTACCGCGAGGTGCAGCGCTGGAGGAGAGCACACAAGCAGCAACGAGGGACGATGGTTCAGGGTACCGGCAGGTAGTATAGACAACAGAACCGTAAAAACTATTTTTCTGATGACAATATTTTGGTAATGATTGGTCTAGCTGGAATAGCCACAGAGGTACATTTGAAAATGAGCCTCAATATATTTGGGGGGCATGGATTAACAAGTGATGCTGCAATTCTCCTAGTCAAAATTAGTTTATTAATTTTATGGCTAGTGTCTTAAAGGAGCATATGTAATAGTGTGGTAACTTTAACAGTACCCCAGATACCATAGATGATGAAGATTCAGATCTTCAAGAACTAGATTGAAGAGCAGCTCTTATGGCCAAGATGTTGGTCGTTGCAAAAGAAAGGATTTAGGAATGCCTAGGACCCATATCTGGTGGAAGTAAAAACCTAAATAGGGAGAAGAATGAAACTTTTGACTCTAAATCCCCAAAGAGATTTTCCCAAAATATGTAGAAGATGATCAAAACACCAAGAGGTTTACAGCCTTTGAGAGGGCTTGTAGAATGGGACTGCTAAGCCAAAATATTGAGGTTCTCTACTTTGTTAGCTGTTCTCAGCCAAGTGCAGGGAGAGAGTCCTTACACTTAGTGAGACAGATGCTGATCTCATGAAGGAGACCTTGATTGAGGGCATTGGACCCAACACTGAAGAATATAGTATTAAGTTCGGAGAGACTCAGAAAACCTTGAGTCAGACCTCGGTTGATTTTTGGGACTTTTCATTCAAAACACTATGTGGCTGGTTAAAGGGTAACAAGGTGCAAGACTATGAAGAGTCCTTCAATTTGATTTCAAAGGAGCACATATTAGCAAACTGTACATCAGAATGGTGCATCAGTATTATGTAGACACATACATTTTTTGTCACAACGAGCTGGATAAAAAAGCTAATGAATGGGCCAGGACTAGGATTCCCGATAAGCATCAGCGGGGAGATTCCAAGAAAGGGGGGCTAGACCCACAGTAGGAAAATTAAGGAGGTTGGAAAGTCTCTAAAGTAGTTGTTTCTGATAGACAGGCCTCTAACAAAAGTGGATAGTGCATCCCACCACATCTAGTGGTAACCAGAGCAGTGGGAACCCTAAGCTACGAGAGAGTTCATAGACAGTAGACCCTGCTTTTATTGTGAGCAGTTTGAGCACTACAGAGGGAACTAAGCTTGTCCTAAGAAAAAAGTGAACCCTTGGGGTGCCAGTATAGCTTTTGAGGATGAATTCTCACATTAGGACATCCTTTTAGTCTTTGACTGGGAAGGAGGTCCAGAAGGTGAGTTGGTGATGCAAGAGGGAAGCAGGCATTTCTATCACCTCAAACGGAATGGAATCCCAATTACTGCCCAGAGAGATACTTGTGCCTCTCACGCCAATATGCATGACAGGTAGGTATCCCCAGATCATACGAGTAAGGGCTGTCCCAGGTGATGTTACTGTTTGGGCTGTGGCTTTAGTATCCCTAGAGATAACTGGGTCCTGTAGTTGGCAAAGAGTGGTAGTCAGTCCCGGACTCCCCCTTGATTTTCTGCTTGGAAATAACCTTCCAGTGACTGGTTTGAGTCCAAAAGGGGTGCTGGTCTAGTTCCAGCCTTCTCCTAAGGACTCTGGATATGCTGAACCTACAGTTAGTAAAAGTAGGCCCCAGAGAAAAGGCTAGAGGAAGAAGTGTAGGAAAAGTGGGAAGCCTTCCGAAGAAGATCCAGTGTACTGAGGAGATAATGCTCCAGTAAGAAGGAACTCCAAAGTTGGTCCTGGTGAAGCTTTAACTGCCCCCAGAAAAAGTCCTGGCTAGTCAGACAACTGTGCAGCAGAGGGTTGTGGCCCCTCGGCTAACAGAAGACAGAGTAGAAGTCAGGGGTTTGCTGCAAGGTGGAGTAACCATTCACTCCAAAACAGCAGTAGGACTCCCTGAATCCAAAGAAACCTATTTGCCCATCCACTTGTTAGTGGTGAGCTAAAGGTATGGTTCTGGATGTAGATAGCTGTCAGTAGCCATTGTTGGGTGTAGGCCTTTATGTCTGCACTGTCTTTGGCACAGTGGTTTGACCTAAGTCAAATTAGTAGATTTGGCTCTACTGACTCTGCTGGTTCTTTGGGGTTACTCCCGTTTTGGACAACCCCTTCGGTTAAGCTGGGGATTGACCTGGCTAAGATAGGGTTAGCAGTGGTAGAAACCTCAAACCCTAAGTAAAGGAGAAATGATTAAACCAGTCAACCTCAGTTTAAAATGGGTCCATTACTGTTGGGATGGGTCAGCTGCACAGAAGCAGTGATCTGGACAGGAGGATATGAAGCAGAGTAGGCCCTAAAACAATGCAGTCTGTATCTTACTCCTTTCCTTGCCCTAGAGATTAGGAACTCTCTTCCAGGTTGTTGCTGAGTCTCCTGGGCCGACTCTGGGAGGGAGAGGGGGGGGGGAGGGTGTTTAAAAAACTGGGTTTTTGTTTTTGTTATCCCCCCCATTTTTTGCCCCTTTTTAGCAACTGGATACTTGTTCTTGACTGACAGTGCACTCAGGCCTGCTAACCAGACCTCAGTGGCAGTGCGGTTTCCTTAAAACAAGGTGATGTCTAATTGTAACCCGATTGGCATGGGCTTTAGAACCCATGTTAGTCCCTAATAAATGGTGACCCAGGTAACGGGTACTAAAGAGGGTTCCTAAGAGCTGCACCACATCTATGTGCCACCCTTAGGGATCCACACACAAATTTCACACAGACTGCCATTTCAGGCTGCGAGACATGGTGCACACCCTGAGTGATAAAAAGGAGTGCAAACATGGCACACTCCTGTGTGCCATGCTTAAGTCACTGCATTTATTATACATAAGTCACCACTATAGCAGGGCTTTCAGCCATGAGGCAGGATGCATTATATATTATGTAAATACATATCTTCATGATCCGATATGCCCTTTTAACTTCTAGTTCTATTGCTGTATATTACAAGTGAGCAGGGAAGCCACCTCAAGGTATGTACTGGGCAATGGTCAAATGCGTTTCCCAGCTACATGATGCTTTCACTGAAACATTTGGTGTTTGGTTTTAAACACCTTGTATTACTAAACCCACACTGATTCCAGTAATGGATTTGTTCATACATGTACCTAGAGGGTACCTATGAGATGCCCCCTTAACCATACTAGTTCTCTAGTGTGCTGGCTGAAAGGTCCTGTCTAGCCTGTCTCTGACCCCCTAGGAGGCAACAACCCAATCTTAGAGGTCAGACACAATGCCTGCTCTGGCAGGAGGTGTTTACAACTCATACAGCAGGAAGGCTAGTAAATCAGCATATCAAGGCAGGGAGCTTCAAAGAGCCCCCTCCTTTGAAATGCGAGCCTGGCTTCCCCCAGACCTGGAGAATACCACGCCCTGCTAGTAGGCACATTTGGTAACAGGACAGGCGGGAAATGTGCTGGAGGCGTGTTGCACCTCCAGGCTAGTCACACCCCTTATGTGGGCTACCTGAAGAGAAAAAGAAAATGTGGACTTTATCACATTGGTTGTGAAATTAGGAGCTCTGGGAAAGGACGATACCCACTCCCCACAGAAAGAGGTTATCTAAGCGGTGTAGTAACCCCAGGGGTAAGTAGCCCATTGGCTTCCACCCTTCACTCCCCTTAACACCCCTAAATTGAATTGAGTATTTAGGTGATTCCCTGACACCAGGAATTTGAATTTGTCTGCATAAAGAAAAAAGAAGGTCAAAGAAGAGCCCACAACACGAGAACAGATGAGCAGCCCTGTTTTGGTGCCTTCTCTGCCAGCCTGCCTGTTGTCCCTGACAATTGCAAAGACTCGGTTCATCCAGAAAGTTGTGTCACCTACCAAAGCTGTGGAAGAGTGATCCGCGACTTTACCTGGCCAGCAAAATCTACCAGAGATCAGAGGAGTTGCTTACCTGAAGTTTGCAGGCACCAAAGGAGCTAAATGAGAGCCTCTGCCAGTGACCCCCCCGCCCCCCGGATGCAACAGCACTGCGCAGGAGCCCTCGGGCCCAACTGCTGTCAACAGACAGAGCCTCTTAGGCATAAAGTCCCTCAAGAGATGACCCCCACTTTGGGTTCCACCGTACTGCACCCCATTTCTCACCTGCAACCTGTCTTGCCAGACAGCAGGAACCATGAGAGGCTCGGACTGTGAAAACCTGACACCAAGAAGCACTACTGCACTTGAGTCCCACAGCCCGAGGAAAAGTGCCCCAAAAGTGCCAATGGGATTCTGAGAGCTGCAAGAACTGAGCTCACATTTGGTTTCGGCTAGAACGGTCCTCCAATCCTCGCCAGCAGCCTCTTTTGCAGGCCCCCCTACAACGGCGCATGCCGCCTGCAGTGCGGCCCTGCTAAAGAAACCACCACTGAAACTGATCCTATCAGCCCGAGTTCCAGTGGTATCTCTATGTGTCCGAGCATCTCAAGACTGAGCCCCCCTGTGGGTTTGCCCAGACTAGTCTCCCAGGCCCTGCTTATAGCCTCTTTGTGACGGCCCATTCCCCGTTGACTTTAATAGGGCATCCAATGCTGAATTGAATCTCTGCACCCGTATGCCCCAGAGATGCCTGCGGTGAACTATTGGTGCTGCCTTAGACCTTGCACCATACTTACCTTAAGTCCTGAAAAACATTCCTGTTAATCACTGTAAAGTACCAGTATGCAGTTTATGTTTCTTTCCCATAGGATAACATTACTGCTTTAAAAGATACAAGTTCCTGTGTACCTCTGTACACTGAAAAACTGTGATCTCATCCAATGCAATGGTATTCCTGTATGCTTCCAAAACAGTGATATCTCAAAGCAAAGTACTTACCCCATTATGAAGTTCTTGGTGTTAAAAGTATATATAAAATATGTTATTTTAAAAATTGGTGTGGATGTAATTTTTGAGTGTGTCCCTCAGTTATTGACTAAGTGTACAACAAATGTCTAACACTCCTTGATAAGCCTAAGGCTGCCGGACCACACTACCACAAAAAGAGCACCTTGGGATTTGCAAAACAAGCCTTGTCCACTCAAAGGGATACGTGGACTCTCTACAGAACATTCCTCTTTTGGTATATTGTATAAAGAACCGAGGGGCATGTTAGCAACAAATAGCGATATTAATCGCTAGAAGCGCTTAGCTCGTTTTTTTTATTGCCGGATATTATCGCAGAGATAACGTGCTATTAGCAACGTTTATCTCTAATGCGATAAAGTATCCGGCGATAGTGCTCAATGCGTGAATATCGCTGGAAATCCAGCGATATTCAGGCATCAAGGCCAATGGGGACTTAACCTGATTATCCACCTCCCATTGGATAAACAGTTTAAGACATGGTCTGAGCAGGCGTTAGGTTCTGGCGATATTCGCGCTTTGCGTGAATTTTTTTATCGCTTCGCCTGCCTTGCTAATAGGCGATATCTGTGTTAGCGACTGCTTTCAGTCGCTAACAGGTTGGGTACTCCCACTTTGCATGTCATTAGCAATAAACATCGCTGACATGCAAAGTGGGCCCCAAACCTGTAGCTATCGCCTACAAGCTGTCGCTAACTGCTGTTAGCGACAGCTCGCTAATAGGGCGATAAAATTATCGCCGCTTTAGCGGGAAAAAGTCTCACTAAAGCGACGATAGTGTCCTTGCTAATATGCACCCAGCTTCCTACAATTCCACAATCTCTCCCTAAATTATTTTCTCAACAACTTTTTCAATCATTTCAGTTGCGTTGTGTTGAGCAAGTCACTCTTATAGTTAATGACCTAAAACATTTAGAAATACTGTCTTTTCCTTTGGGTTTTGTGACTCTCTTTTGGGGTAATCTTGTAACCTTACAAACACTTTTCATGTTTTACTGATTCCCCTTGTTTTTCCTGTGGTTTGTCAGCTTTGACCATGAGCCAGCTGCTTTTTATTTGTTTATCACTAAGAAAGTAGTTTCAGAAAACCAACTTTCTGAAGTCTCCCCCAATTAATCAATTGCTTTTGCTGGTACTCCAGTCACCCAGCCACCCGGTGATTGGTCACCTCTCTCTGTTCTTTAAAGGCAGAAACTGTTTGTCATTAAAGTTTGAGGCTTTGAGGCCATTTAGGCCTTCCTTGTCTATCTAAGCCCTACCACAGTTGTGCCCCTGATCGTGTGCCTAATGTTGATTCATTGATTCTGCATCATCTATTGAAACACTACCCTTGGTGGTGGCTGCACACTGCACCACAGATCCTCACAGCCACCGACCATTCTTTACACCTACTTCCAGATGCAGTTAACACATACTCCCTCCCTCCTTATGAGTGGCACGGAGTTTGGTGCAAACCTCATGAATAACAATACCATGGAGGTGCAATAATGTCTCCATTTGGAAGTTTCTTCCAAATAATGGGGAATAACATGCAGACTTGTAGCGCTTTGCTCACCAAACTCCACATAGCTCAGAGAGTAGGAGGTGTTTTTTCCCCCTACAGGACTGACCTGAAAAATGTGTGAGGGTCATTCTGCAGGACTCTTTTTCTGCCCTCCATCTAATTCTGATATGAATGGTGAGGAGTTACCACACGTATTGGAATGTACCAGGTCCTTTCATGAGGGGTGTAGACCCCTCTGCAGACAGCAGTGGTCATTGTCACAATTTCCGCAGTCTTTGCCCTCCAATCTGCTGAGTGATGTCCACCTCATTAGACCACGTTTGCTTTTTTGTCCATTTTAGTAAAGACTCATGTTTTCAAAATGTGAATACATTTTAATGATCAGCTAATTTTTAATTACTTCGTCTCTGCACCTGTGCAGTTTCTGTGCTGAGTTCATCTTTGCGAATCATGTCCCAAGGGACCGTGTGGTGATGGGAAACAGGTTATATCAGGCTGCCTGTGCAGCAGGAATATAGGAAGCCACTTCAGGAGGGCCTACCTTCCACACACCTGTACCTCCCTCACTTACTGCATAACCTTCCTCACACCCGTAGCTCCTCGTTTACTACCTGTCCAGCCTCCTCTGGCTCCCTGGGTCTAACTGAGGTTCTTTCTCACTCCTCTGGGGCTGCAGGACATGAAATCCACTGAAGTCAATCCGTGGACACCGCTGCCAACATCTGGCTTCAAAGACCCCGGGTCTGAGACCCCGTTCATTGGACGTGTGGCTCCCGCTGTCATAAAAAAAAAACTGCTTTCTTCTTCTTTCCAGGGTGAGTAACCCAGCTTACAGTACATACTGCAAGATTACATGGAACTCATTTGCATAGTCAGTGGTAAAGAATAAAATGTGTGCGTAGAAGCCGGAGCCTCAGGTCCCCAAACCCCAGATGCGCAGCCGGAAATAAAGAATCGACTGTCAGCAAAGTTCAGATGCGATCTTCCTTGTTTAATCCATTCTAATCAATCCATTTTTCATGCTTTACGCATTTCAAGAACAAATTCCAAGGTGCCGCTCAGGCTTTTCATCAAAATACAAGTAGATTGCTGTTCGTCATAACTCCACGTGATAAATGTAAAACAGAATGCATTTCGGGCACACTGCCCTTCCTCAGGGGTCCCTGTGATACAAAACAATCACACGAGAACCGACAACACCCAGCCCAGCATAAAACATACTGATGGTATATACCATAAAACTGCAATAGTATCATCTGAACTCCACCACCTGCGTTCAGTGAACGAATGGCCACCAACACTTGCATGAATTAAAAAATAAAATACGATCAAAAATAAACCTACATGATTTACACAACATCAACTACAGGAAGGTGAAATTCATCATCAAATTAAATAGTGTACCTTCATATTTACGCCGGACATTAAGCAAACGTACTCTGTAAAATGTATGAATGAAAATGAAATAGACAAGATTAAACAAGGAAGATTTCACCTGAACTTTGTTGACTCTCACTTGACCTTTGACATCTGGGTTTGGGGACCTGACAGCTCCGGCTTACACGCACACATTTACGCGCATGGACAGAGCGCGCCCTAACTACGCCCTCGAGCATCATAAAATAGGGTTTAGGACTTTGCAATTAACATGATTTGCATACTACTGCCTTTTTTTTAAAGAGCAAAATTTGACATGTACCAGTGTTGGACACCCCTGACGTACACCCCCCGCGAAGGACAGTTGTGTCTCTTGTGCCAGTTCTTTGTCCCAAGGCTGGAGATCCCACCTCTACCCGTCGCCTGCTGACCAGGACTGCATAGTTCAGACCCCATCACACGTCCTGACCTATCCCTCAACCACAATAATAAAACCAGACACCGCCTGCTTCAGCAGTGAGCGAGGAAAGTTACTACTGCTGTTTGATCATGCCAAGAATGTGTGTTGGTGAGGCAAGAGTCACCCTCCGGTGGAATGGAATGATGTCAGGCTGCAGCATCTCTGCAGCAGGTAACTGCAGCGTGAGCCGAACACAGTGCACGTGTTAATTCCCTCAGGAGAAAACATATAATGCTGTGCTTACAACATCAGTAATAGCACGTAGTACATGCCTGCACTTACAGCTGCCCTCGAGCAAAAGGAGAGAACATATAATGCTGTGCTTACAACATCTGTGTTAACCTCGTAGTACATGCCTGCACTTACAGCTGTGCTACAACAAAGTGAATGTGTTCATTACATGAGGAGAAAACATGTAATGCTGTGCTTACAACATCTGAAATAGCAAATAGTACATGCCTGCACTTACAGCTGTCCTCAAGCAAAAGGAGAGAACATATCATGCTGTGCTTACATCTGTAATAACCTCGTAGTACATGCCTGCACTTACAGCTGTGCTACAACAAAGTGCACAGGTTAATTCCCTCAAGAGAAAACATATAATGCTGTGCTTACCACATCTGGAATAACCACGTAGTACATGTCTGCACTTACAGCTGTGCTACAACAAAGTGAATGTGTTAATTACCTCAGGAGAAAACATATAATGCAGTGCTTACAACATCTGTAATAAGCAAGTAGTACATGCCTGCACTTACAGATGTACTCGAACACAGAACATGTGATAATTACCTCAGGAGAGAGCAAATAATACTATGCTTACAACATCTGTAATAACCAAGTAGTACATGCCTGCACCACGCCCTTACAGCTGTACTCAAAGTGCATGTGTTAATTCCCTCAGCAAAAAGCATTTAATCTTGTACTTACAACATCTGTAATAACCAATGTATATTATAGAGAAACCTCGCCCAGTTTGCCCTTCATCCTTTTATTGCACTTTATTTCACTGTATTTCACATGAAACGCAGGTAACCATAGAAAAACCTGTTTCCCTACCAAGCTTTACTCAGGTGCACAAATGTAATGATTTCCAAGATCAAATCCCTTTTGCATGTGCTCGACCTGCATGTGATATTTAGCCCCAAGGGTGAATGCTGCATGGGAGTAAATCTGCTTGTGGTTGGGGGTGGCCATTCCAGGACGGGATGCCCTGGAAATGTGTGCACACTCACAAACACATTTGAGTTTACAGTTATTAACAAACTGTTTTGCATCCATTTTCAAGCCGAGAACACTTGGCGATTTGCTCCTCTCCAACTGAGAAGTCTTTTTTCCTAAGGGGGTGAATAGGCAAAGGTGCAATGTTTAAAAAACATTTACAAATCCATTATGGTTCTTTTTTAAATTACACAAGTAAATCTGATTACGGTTTCGGGTAGATGAAGATTCAGGACTAGCCCTGACATTTTTGGAAGATTCCAAATAAAATTAAGTTTTCGCCCAAGCATAGGAGTAAACCTTGATTTATTAATTTTGCGCCATTTCCTCCTCGTGCCAGAAACTGAATATATGTGCAGAGGTAGCGTTCCAATAATTCAATGTGTCTTATAAAGCATGTTGAATATGTGTAACGCTGCCCAGGTTGTTGTCTTGTACTGTATACAAGGCCCATCTCACTCAGGGTTCTGTAATCTGGCACCAACTCGACCCCCTTCCCCCCACAACACTCTCATGTCGTAAGAGAGAGAGGTCGGTAATACATTAAGGCTCTGATTACAAGTTGTGTGGAGTGAGGGAGTTACCATAGTGAGCTATAATTTACCCGCTTGAGTGAATACCTCCTGTTCTGAGTCTTCAGCTAGGAAATGAGGCATAACCACCAGAGTCAGTACATACGCTTAATTTGGTATGTTTTTACCTTTTATCCCCCGGCCTTTTCTCCCAATTAATGTCAGTGGAAAACAGCGGGAGTGAAAATGTTCACAAAACTCGGACTTCTGAGCAAGCACAGACTTCTGTTCACACAGGAATCAGAAGTTAGCCAAGAATCAGGTGCACAATGTTTACTGTGAAGTGCTGCGCCCCCTTGAAAGTAGAACACTCTACATCAGATGAATAAAGTAGGAGAAAAAGAAATGAAGTCATTGAAAGTGACTTGGGGTGTTTTGCGGCAGGAAGGTGTTCACTATTGAAAGAATACAACATTGAGACTGTTCCCAGCTCAGGAGTTACAGGAGCAGTCAAAGCCAGCTAGCCAGTGGCAGTAAGAAACAGCTTACCAGTGGCAGTCAGAAACAGCTCACCAGTGGCAGTCAGAAACAGCTCACCAGTGGCAGTCAGAAACAGCTCACCAGTGGCAGTCAGAAACAGCTCACCAGTGGCAGTCAGAAACAGCTCACCAGTGGCAGTCAGAAACAGCTCACCAGTGGCAGTAAGAGACAGCTCATCAGTGGCAGTCAGAGACAGCAGGGCAGTGGCAGTCAGAGACAGCAGGACAGGAGCAGTCAGATACAGCATTGGCAGTCAGAGACAGCTCACCAGTGGCAGTCAGAGACAACAGGACAGTGGCAGTCAGAGACAACAGGACAGTGGCAGTCAGAGACAGCAGTGGCAGTCAGAAACAGCTCACCAGTGGCAGTCAGAGACAGCAGGACAGTGGAAGTCAGAGATAGTAGGACAGTGGAAGTCAGAGACAGTAGGACAGTGGAAGTCAGAGACAACAGACCAGTGGCAGTCGGAGACAGCAGTGGCAGTTAAAGACAGAAGGACAGGGGCAGTCAGAGAGAGCTGTGGAAGTCAGAGACAGCTAGCCAGAGCTGTTTGTAGTGGGGACAGAGACAAGCATGGAATTAGTGTTGTTGTGTTCGATTTTAGATTCCGATTGAATTTCCGGATTCATGCCCTTATATAGGTACAATTTGCGTTGCCCTCATATAGGTATAAAAATCCAGTCCTTATTTAGGCATAGCCCATGCAGCCCAAATACAGGCATCGCTGCTTCCATTCGCTCATTTACGTGACAACAATTTCTTGAAAAAACAGACTCTTAAGCCGTTAGGGACTTCCCCTTGCTTGAATATTGATTTCTCCAAGAACTCAGTTATTTTACAATGAACATCTATTCCTTAGGGGTTCATTCATGACGTTCATATGCCCGACTTTACGTCAAAGCTGGCATTCCTAAAACAATTTCAAGGTATAAATATACCTTCACTTGCTATGGCAAAGCACAGTGTGGTTCGGTGCAATTCGACTACCTACTTGCATGACGCAGCTCACTACAGCAAGTGCCAAAGGAAGAAAACTCTCCAGCTGACGCACTGACAAGAAGCTGTCCTCCTCTGCCGAGATTCCAGCTCCAGTGTTTATGGCTCTCTTGCGGGGTGTTGAGAAATTGAGTCTGTGAAAGAGATACCAACCTCTCTCATTCTAAGGTATGGAGCTGATTAGAACCTAGAGAAACCTTTGGCAATTCTTGGCAATAACTAAACCTATGCTAAAGATCACACTTACTTCTTCCCTCGTACTAGACCTAGGTTAGGTACATTGGGGTAGGCGTATTTTAGAAGCACCAGTTGAGTATTTTAGCCTGTGTTATTTAAGTATGTATTTTTACATGTCATAGCAACATACAATGCTATTACAGAATTATTTTATATCACTGTTTACGCTGTACTCATTATACTTTGCATTCTGTCTAACGATTGTAGCAGTTCACCTCTCTTGCATGAGAAAGAAGACTGTTCAATAAACCCCTTTTATTGAAATGCCCGTTTCTCTATTTTCCCTGCAACTCTGTATCCTGGCTGATGAGGGCTGAAAGCCCAAACCAGTCCTAGGATGCCTGTTTCTAGTCCAGGGAGGACCTGGCTTGGCAGTTCGGGCTGGACTATTCCCATGGGGCTCAGAGTCAAGACTGATTTGCATATGGCTGGGTGCAAACTGGAAAGACATGGTGAGCAAAAAAACAATGGATTTAGGCCCAGATCTCTGTACTGGGGTGAATATATGACATTGTTCTACATTCTGTCCATCAACTGTTGTTTTTGCATTTGTCACTCCGAGTGGGACAGGTATGATCAGACGTGAGTCCCGTGCTCTCCATGCCACTAGAATCAAGCTATCCTGGCTGATGAGGGCTGAAAGCCCGAATCGGTCCTAGGATTCTTGTTTCCAGTCCAGGGAGGACCTGGCTTGGCAGTTCAGGCTGGACTGTTCCCATGGGGCAGAGGGTCAAGACTGATTTGCATATGGCTGGGTTCAAACTGGAAAGGTGTGGTGAGCAAAAAAATGATGGATGTAGGCCCAGATCTCTGCACTGGGGTGAATGTATGAAATTGTTCTGCATTCTGTCCATCAACTGTTGTTTTTGTATTTGCCACCCCAAGTGGGACGGGTATGCTCAGACGTGATCTCCATGCCACTGGAATCAAGCTATCCTGGCTGATGAGGACTGAAAGCCCGAAACTGGTCGTAGGATGCTTGCTTCCAATCCAGGGATGACCTGGCTTGGCAGTTCGGGCTGGACTGTTACCATGGGGCACAGGGTCAAGACTGATTTGCATATGGCTGGGTTCAAACTGGAAAGGCATGGTGAGCAAGAAAACAATGGATTTAAGCCCAGATCTCTGTACTGGGGTGAATGTATGACATTGCTCTGGATTCTGTCCATCAACTGTTGTTTTTACACTCTGCATGATTGACTGAGTAAAATAGTTATCTCTTGTTTCCACGACTCTGAAGATACGTTTTTATTCTTGGGGAAACAAAGTTGTCATGTTTATGCGGCGGTCAGAAACTAATCCCTTCTTTTGTATTCGAGAAAGTATCTAGCGACCTCTGAGCTAGCTGGCACTCACAATTAAATTTAGTATACTCGATAGAGACATACTGACCTCAGTTCTATGTCAAATCTATAGTGTATATTATTCCAATGCGCAGAGCCTATTGGCAATATAGGAACTGCACTACATGGCGCCCAACGTTTGGTAAGGCACTAATTAAACGCTAGATACTGGAGTAACTCAGTCATGCTTTCTCGGAGACCCATTTTTTCCGTAATACTCCAATAGATGTCTGGAGTGGGTAAAAGGATAATATCCTCCATAGCTGAGTAGGAAGAAAAATCCTATGTATTCGTTTTTTGGTTTGTTCAACGTTGAAGTATACAGTGTTCCAAAATATTGTGCACCTTATCTTTGTTTCCTTGATACTTGTTTGCAAACATTCAGTCAACAAAATGGCCAACGAATATAAACCCGGGGCTAGTGGAGCTGCGGCTGATCCAGCCACTGCAGCTTTAAACTATTCAGGTTTCCAGGAAACCGACGAGGATGCTATATGCATTCCTCTAAATTTAAGTAAAGCCATCACTATAAAACTTATAAAACATGGCCTAAAATCAAGAGGTGGTAGGATAGTTTTTGTTATAGAGGCACATGAATATCACCAGACAGAGGTATTCTATTCATGGATAGTCTTCCCTGAAGTGAATCCAATAACTTATGTGTTTCACTTCCACAAAGAAGATGATCCACTAGAGAAATACATTCCTTTTGAGGATTTTGAAATTCCACTCACATACCAGGAGCATGAGCTCTGATTTAAAGGCACCCTAAAACATTTACATCACATTACCAGTCTCGGTCCACTAGGTAGACCAGGAGCAACATGGTCAGCTTGAACAAGCTACATACCTGACCCTGATATTGAAGCAATGTCGAACAAACAGTTACTTGGTAACATACAAAACTTAATAGAATTATACATATAAAGGTCTTTACTAAGAAACATTCCTACTCCTTCTAAAAAGAAGTGGGAAAACACTAAACAAACTTCTAAAGAAAAGTGCTCTCAGTCCAGAGGTAGGTCTCCTCAAAAGGAGCCCTCTAAAAGGAAGGATAACCTCAAGAACAGAAATAATTTGAGAAAACCTGATAGATATCAAGATACTGATACTCGTTCCTCTCGTACCTTTCAGACTTCGTCACATAATCCGAAAGAAGATGACAGTAAGAACATAAGGAAGAACGCGTGAAGTCCGAAGACGATCAACACTTTCAGAAAAGCAGGAAACCTCAATTCACCAAAAACAAGGTAGCAGGTCTAAAAATCAGACATGCCGAGGATCTTGAGGGCACAACGCAAGAACGGGGAATGGGCTTAGACAATGTTAGACAGCGCAGCAGATGTCACCATAGCTCGAAAGAACTTGAGGGTTCACCTGGAGACAATGGACTTGAATGAATTCCTTCAAGTTGAAACGGCAGATACCAGGGTTAGTTCTCCACATAAGTTATATGAAATAACACACCGGATGGAGGGAGACATACCAAGAAAAGTGAGAGCACTCTTTTGGGAGCTGCTTTCTAAGGGTTATGACATTCTTCTCGCTGGCCACCCGAATTTGCCCACATGGTGAATACATCATTATGCCAGCCTTCTCCAACCGTATTCCAATTCATTTAAAATATACCTATGCCAGGAAATGGGCAGTCACCCAAGCTCCAGCATTATACAAAAATCATGTAGGATGGGACAAGGATTCCCCTCACCATAAAATCCTATTAAAAAATCAACCGACTGCACAAAGGCAGTATCCAGTTAGGCAAGAAGCTAAAAAACAGGTCAGGGAGATATTAGATCAACTTGAATGTCAGGGGGTGATTGAAACATGCACCTCGTCCATGAACAATCCTTTGTTTCCTGACTCCAAACCAGACAATACATATCGTCTAGTTTTGGATTACAGACATCTAAACTCTTGTTACAAAACTTTTGCAGTACAAAATGCACACAGTGCTGCATTAATGAATAACATTGTGCGTAAAAAGTACAAAACAACATTAGATATTTCTAACAGTTTCTTCTGTCAAAACATTTCACCAGAAAGTAGGTATTTTACCGCTATCTCAATCATGGGGACACAGCGTCACTTCTGTTGTCTCCCTCAGGGATTTAAGAATAGTCCTGGGTTATTTTCAGCAAGGGTAACAGAGTTACTACAAACATATGATGATGAGGCATTATCATATGTAGATGACATCTATCTGACAGACCATGACTTGGACAGGCACTTGAACAGGGTGAACACCATTATATTGGGCTTCGCCTGAGGATGGTACAAATTAAATTTTAAGAAATCAAGAATTACCCACCTCAATATCCTTTTTCTAGGATATGAGTTATCAAGTGAAGGCAAAAGCCTGGCAGATAACTTTTTAGAAAAGTGTGCGCTGCTTCAACCTCCAAAAACGCAGAAAAACTTACAGTGAATTCTGGGTTTCCTGAACTTCGAAGAACATACATTGTAAATTACGCAGAAAGGGTTAAACCTCTACGAATTAATCAACCCTGATTTTAAAACGGTTAATTGGACACAAAAACACACAGAAATTTAGCGTTCACTCCAAACAGACATGTTAGCAACTAAACATTTGCAAACATGTGAAAACGTTCGTAACTTAGTGATCTGAATCATCCCGAGACAATGCGGATTCACTTACTTAACTTTTAACAAAGATGAAAAAGTACCAATAGCTTACAAATCACACTTGTACACATGAGCTGAAATAAAATTCACATCTACAGAAAAAATTCTGACAACTGTTCAAACTGCTGTAGCAAAAGAGAGAGCCCTCGCACAGGGTAAGCATATTATGGTTGTTACACCTGTACCTGCCTTAGAGGCAGTGACGAAAGCGAGCATTCCAAATGCTAAAGCTTTACATCCAAGATGAATACAATGGGTTAATTCTCTTGCTGCAACAGATTTTGAATACGTGTTCGACCCTTATTTGAAAACACAAGCATTTCTACAATATGAAAATGAATGTCCTCTGTCTACTGAAATTCTGCCTCTAGAGCAGTATGAATATATAATTTATACTGACGTATCAGCTCAACCCGCTACAAGGGGTAAACAAGCCTATAGTGCGGTGTGTGCGTTCGTTAAAGGTCATTGGCGCGATGGAAAATTTCGACCAATGGTAACTAAAACGCAGTCTCTAGGAGATTGTACAGCTCAGCGAGCTGAACTACAAGCATTAAAGATGGCACTTGAAAATACGGACCGCGAATTCCCCACACTCATAGTGTGCGACTAGTATGGTGTCCAATCTTACAATGAATACTAGCAAAACTGGCTTCAGAACGGTTACAAAGATGCAAAAGGTGGCACAATCAAGCATAAAATGCTTTGGGTACAAGTAGTTCAGTTACGATAAGGACTACAAAACACTCACGTAATACATACGCTGAGTCATCAACTCGATGGCGTTCACGATGCAGGGAATTCTTTTGTTGATGAAGCCGCGAAGGCAGCTGTGCAAACGGCTTCCTTAGCTGCAATCACTCGTTCAAAAACGAAAATAGACGGTGAAATAATGCTAGCTGTCAATGCTTCAAGCAACGACAGTTGTACAACATTACGGAAAGAGTTTCCACTCAAATACTCATATATAACTGAAGTGAACAATGTTCCTTTTGCTCGAATCCCTGGAGTGGGGGATAGAGTAATTCCAAACATGGAACATAGATTAGGACTAATCCTAGCAGCACATGAAGGGCTCGCCTCTGCACATGCAGGTGTTTCCGCCACAGTGCCATTATTAAAACAGAGATACTGGTGGCCACGCATGAGGAAACAAACCAGAAACTATGTTTTGGAATGTGAAATATGCCAAAAGATGAAAGTCTCTACTGTGAAAAGTCCTGCACAGATGTCCCTGTTAATTTCAGATAAACCATTAGCGTGCGTTTACCTGAACCTCTGCGGTCCCTTACAGAGGGATGGTAACTATAAATATATCATGGTAGCAGTGGATTCGTGTTCAAGGTTCATTTGGATGTGGCCTCAGCGCTCGGCTGACGCTCAAACTGTTATAAAAGATTTGCGAGTCTTTATCGGCACATACACAGTCGGCACCTACATTCTGACCAGGGTACTCTGTTTAACTCTCGAGCTTACAAGGAGGCCATGGCCAATCTGGGCCTTGCATTGCAGTACTCTAGCCCATTCCATCCTGAGAGAAATTCGGATGTGGAGAGAAAAAAACAGGACATAAAGCAATCTATAACAGCTAAGGTATTAGGTTTGGGTGACGGGTAAAAGAAATAAGAACAAAACAAAGTAACGTGATCCTGAAACCCACCACCACTGAGGAAAAACCGACCGTCCCACCAAGGCCTGTCTGGATCCCAAAGCTTGGTGATCTAGTCAGAGAAAAGATTTGCGGACAAGAAGGAATTTGAGCCTTCTTACAGAAAACCAGTACCTGTCCTAGCAATTCAAGGATCAAGAACAGTATTACTGCCGCCCCTTGCTGGTAAAAAGGAGAACAGGTTTGTGTCTATCGACCTGGTCAAACCATATCATCTGGCCGATAATAGGCAGTAGGCCAAGTGGACTCCACCAATGTAGCAGACGCCCAGCTCTGGCTACTATCCAAGAGGTTCAAACTGAGAGACTAATCACCTTTGAAGATTCTGCAGTGCAAAATGAAGGAATGTGTTGGGTGTACTTTTTCTTCTGCTTTGGTTGACTCTGGTAATAACTCTAGGAATGCTGATCAATGGAAGCTATGTCATAATGGACACAGCAAGTAAGAACATCAACTCACTCCTGAAACCACACAAATCATCCAATCGGGAACACAGAGACTTGTCATCAGTGAACATCATAGCCATCACCTATACCTGGTGGTATAGCTTGGGACAAAATGGATTATGACATGTTTGGCCCATCGGAGCTGTTGAAGATTCCACACTTATTCAAGATTTCATTAAGTGACTTTGTTTCATCTAGTACCTTTTCTGATTATCGGGACTTTGTGACTGTTAATATTATGATGTCAGACTTAGAAATGTCTGCAGTATTAACAAATCATGAATACTTAGAAGGTTCATCTGTCTATGAACAAATGTATTGTTATAATCATTACGGTCATCATTTCTTGCACATATCTGCAATTCCTAGAACTGCATTAATGTATTACCAATGGGAACATTGTCCAACGCCACCAAAGTGTAGCGCAAGAAAGTTTTTTAGGAAATGTCCATACTTTTCAGGGTTCAATGTATCCAATCCAGAATCATTTTACTTTAAAAATGTAAACAAGACAGGAATGAAAAGTATGTTGACAAATACCAAACAGATTTATTCTGCAGCCTTTTATGCCCAACTGTCTAAACTAGGTTTCGACTTTTGGAAAGACCACATTGAGATGAACACTGTCTGGGGCACAAAAGATTGGCAGGTACAAATTATGTTTTTGAATGATACTGTCCAACAGACATCTTGCCTTGGGTTAGCCAAGATAAAATACATGAACAACCAGTCCATACCTACACCTACACCTGTTAGTGATAACACTTCAGAGGGGGAGGTCGACGTACATAGTATTTTGAATCACAACAGAACAGATCCAGATTGGAATAAATGGTTAATCTGGCCCACAGACACAAACAACTGTCAAGATAGATTCCTGAATAAAACAAAGGGTTTCACATTCAATGGGCCAGATTCAAGATATGTTCAGAGACAGCATCCAGGAATAGGAACAACATACAGTGTAGGAAAGCTCTGCCTTGATTGGCTACATAGATCTACACTTAAGGATGTCAAACAACACTTATCTTTACTTGAAAATGGCGCTGATCCTAGGGAATTCTGGCTAGGACCTAGAACACCGCGTCATAAATGTTTTATATATACCGGTATCTATGCTGCTTATAATGAAGCATGGAAGATTACGCAAGCAGAGACTGCAGAAAGAATACGAGAAATTGATGGTATTCATTTAGAGAAATCTCTCTCTGTGGTTGACAATGGGTTACTGACTCTGTCGTCCAGGATATATTCATTGAACAGCAAAGTATCTTCTGCCATAGATGCCTAAAAACCACATTCATAGTCTACCTAGTTCTTAAAGGGACAACCAGACCCAGGAACCCCAAATCACCATGACACCCGCGCCACCTCCGGCCCGTGGCAAGACTTGAACAGCAACCACCCATGCCTCCGAAAACAGAACAAAGGCACCTACCCACGCTGCGAGCCCGTCCGCACCTAGTGCTCTCCCAAATTGGGCCTCAAGGGCAGGCTCGCAGGTCACACCAGACCACGCAGCATCCGGGCGGGTGGCCGATCTCTCCGCAAAAGTTGGCACACGAGGCCTCCCCCAAGAAAAACACACATCCGACCATTCCAGAGCCGTGCAACATGAGGACATCACTGGGTGCAGGGCAGGAGCAATGTGCGCTTGAATCCTGGAACCCTACGCTCCTTTTCGTTTTGGAAACCAGATCAGGAGGCTGCAAGGTGGGCATAGTTTGAGGGTAAGGAGCAATGCAGGTGTGAAAAACTAAAGTTCTGCTGCCACCCTAGGGATTAGCAAGCCGGGGAGGGGGCATTTCCCCCCTCCGAATCCTGTGGATGGTTGCAGTCCCAGGTGAGGGGGAACCTTGCGGCGCCTGCAGCTCTCTCCCTCAACACGACATGGGGCCTACACCGGCTAAGCCCTGACTGGGCAATCCCCGTGGCAGTGCCAGTGGAGAGGGGGGTGGAATCCTTGCCCTCCCCAACCCACGCAATATCCGGCTCGGGCAGGCTGGAGATCAGACCTGACTCCGCTGAAAATAAAACAGCAGAGGGGATCCTGGTTGCTCTGCCATGACCCCGCAAGGGCCACTGCTCCATATGCCCCGGGAGCTGACTTACCCACCCCCCAGATGGACTACAGCCAAGGCAATGGCCGTGCCCAGCAGCCCTGCCTAAGGGGAATGGGGGATGTGGGGGTGGTCACTCACCGTAGTCAGCTAATGAGATCTCTGGGGCACGCCAAACAGCATCAAGGCAGCATAACAAGAGGGCTACCAGTGGGCGAGAGAGGTATAAGTACCTCTCCCCCGCCCCCTCCTGCCCAGAAGTGACTCGGGCATGGGGGACTCTTGAGTGTCCCAGACACTGGGAGGCTGACTCGTGTGTTTCTAAAAAAAAAAAAAAAAAAAATAAATAAATAAATGAATAATAAAAAAAAAATACCAAACCCAGGGCAGCCCTGCATTGTCGCATCTACTCATCGTGGGCTTAGGAGGTGGTGGTGGCTCCAGTTCAATGTCTGCTTTACTTACAGCTCTACTCGAAAGTGTTAGTGAAGTAGATTTTCCACTTTGAATTACAATAAAAATCCTGGAAACACGACGCCTACCTGTAAATGTTCAAATTATTTTCTAGTTGTATGAGACGTGTCCACTTACATTTTCATTTAGGCAACAGTTCTTTGCAGATGACATGGGGCACTAAAAGAATGACCCTTTAAGTGGTTATCAGGACAAAACCCCACATCTGTATTCAAATGGAGATGAGAAATAAAATCTCTATCTGTATAGTCGTGTTTCTGAGCCGAATAGATCTAACTAAAAAATGGAAGGTTTGTGGTGGAATGTTTCATCAAATATTGTTAGTGATTAACAGTCATAGTCAAGTTACCTGCCGTCATATATTAGGGGGAAATGAAAGGTAAATAAAGAGACATGTGGATGTTGGTGCATAAAGTACCAAGATCCGCACATTAAGCCCCTTTCGGCAGCAACCATAAACCAAAAGATACTATATATCATCAAAAGTGTCCTGTGGAGGCTTGCTAAAATCGGAGTCTCTTCAGGCTGGTTTGTAGAAGCTTCATCTTATTTTTGGAACTTTCAATATTATGTTGGATAGTAAGTTAATCTTGAGATAATTTGGATAAGCAAAACCCAGTGAAAAACAAATTAATGGCTGAAACTAGGTCCCATATTATATTGTGTAGCAATAGCATGTATTGAATGCTTTCCTTCGTGGAACTTTGCTATCTCATCCATAGCAGTCCAGCTTCTAGCAATAAATATCAGCCCATCTGTTGGATCTGCTTTATTTGCACCTAATACCATTATTGCTTTCCATTTGTGGACCACACTGATTCATAAGCCATCCTGTCTCAGCAGGGAGGATAGATTCGACCTTCACACCCAAGCATCCCTGGACGATTCTATGAAATAGATTGGATAGGGAGGACCGTGTCATCATCAGGAATGCACTGTGTCTCAATCTCCAAAACAAAAACCCAAAAATAGAGGAGACAAAGAGTCAGACAGCCCAGATACAATCCATGAGAAATAACTTCAAAAATCAATAAAACAAAATTTCACTTGAAACAAAAGTAAATACATAAAATGAAACACACAGACGTGGAGTCAGGGATGAAACAAAATAAGGCCAGAAGAAGGTGAAGAAATACCACAGAAAGTAGTATTGTACCCAGAACAAGCACCACCTAGTGGGTATAATTCATGTTATATGTCTACCTTCTTTTCATGCGATAATCCTGTGGTGGAGTTTTTACTAATAGAAATATACAAATTATACTCTCTCCAAATCTACATTTTGTGGATATATTTATACAATAGAATACCTTATTTTAAAGAGTATACAGCATTCTGATAGATACATCTGCCGTGTGGATTTCTCACCTTGTGAATATCCCCTTGCACCAGCAACATTCGGAAATTCTTTCATAGCTTTGCGCCGACGTGGACTTGGACGTCATAGAGGCACGGCATCGCACGCGACTCCGCTGACGTCGCCGATGCCTATATTAGGCCCACGCCGGCGTGATGACATCAGTTCCCTTTTTTCCACGTCGTCGACGCTAACGGTTTTCTGGGATCGTACTGTAGCTTCCTAGTAACTTTGTTACTCTTGTTCTATTATTGCTGTTTCTATTTTCTTCGAGATGTCGTCGAAGAAGACTGGCTTTAAGGCTTGCGGAGAATGTTGCAAGACAATGTCTATTACTGACCCGCATGAGTGCTGCCTCTGGTGCCTGAGTTCCGACCATGACGTCGAGGATTGCCCTTGTTGCAAGAAGATGACCCCAAAGGCCCTGCGGGAAAGGGAGACTAAACTCCTTGTGGCAAAACTGAAGAGTAAGAAGATTAAAAAGACTTCGAAGTCTCGATCTCGGCGTTCGAGGTCGAGGTCCCGATCGAAGTCGCGCTCGGAGTCGTCTTCAGCTCATGTTTCAAGATCCTCAAGAAAAAAGCATAAGAAGAGGAGCCAAGAGTCACGTCATCACTCAGGGAAGGACTCTGGTTTGAGGGCAAAGTCGCAAGTCAAACTTCTTCATAAAGCAGCGGAGGTTTTGGCGTCGGAGGATCAGGACTCTGTTGGTGAAGCTTCGCATCCGAATTCGCCCGAGTCGCAGAAGCAGATGGCTATCCCTTCCCCAGATCCGTCCAATCCTTCTGGTCAGAGGATGAAGGTGAGGTGCAGGAGGTTGGTGAGGCCGAGGTTCCGGTGCCTGCGGGTTCATCGACCCCGGTTCCGGAGCTCGGAGAAGAGGTCGACCTGGGGTCAAATCCGCCTCCTCGGGAACAGCCCGGAGGACCGTATCCAGATTTTCCGGCTCCAAGTCAGGATCCATCTCAATTCCTGAACGCCATGTTTGGTGTTTATTCCAGGGCGATGTACCCATCTGGTGCACCTGTTGGTCCCACGGGTCCTATGTCTTTCAACTTGGGTGTTCCCCAGGCTTATGCTCCTGCGCCCTTCATGCCTTTTATGCCGGCTCTACTACCGCATTGGCATTTTCCGACACCGCCTGTGTCGTCGACGCCGAAGCGTACGATGCCGACTCCGTCGACGCCGGTTCCATCAACGCCGATGCCTACGACTCCGAGGCAGGATTCTGTTCGACCTCGTGTGAAACGACCTCATCCGACTTCGGGTTCGACGCCGGCTCCGGCCCCGTCGGAGTCGGTTCCGGATCCTTCGACTTCTATCGTGAAGGAAAGGTCACGGAGAGAAGCCCAGAGACTTCTGGAGGAAAAACAATATGCTGATATGGAGGAAGGAGAGTTGCAGGAGTCTGATGATCCTTTTGAGGACCTGGGAGAGGCCAGTGGGCTTGAACTATCTCCTGAGTGGGATTTGGCTTCAGTGTCGATTGTGCCTTCAAAAGATGTGGTGCCTTATCACACTGTTATCAAAAAGGCGGCAAATTTGTTGAACATTACTCTGCCAACTGCTGAGTATAAGTCTAATCTTCTAACTGAAGTTCTTCACTCACCCTCCTCTTCTATTGAGCCTATGTTGCCCTTTAATGATGCGTTAGCTGAACCCATCTATGAGGTTTGGGAGAAGCCCTTGTCTACTCCTGCGGTTTCTAGGGCAGTGGCAAGGAGGTAAAGGGTTGCGCCTGGTGATCCTGATTTTTTGTCAACGCACCCCCTGCCTGAAAGTTTGGTTGTGCAGGCTGCCTGCTCGAAGAGGTCTGCTGGTGCTTTTCCGCAGGTTCCTGGGGATAAGGAGTCCAGAAAGCAGGATCAGGCTGGCAAGAAGGTCTTCTCCTCAGCCAGTATGGCGTTAAAGTCAACCAACGCAGCTTGTCTGATGGGACGGTATGTCCATGCCTTGATGGATTCTGTTAAACAGTTGGTTCCAAAAATCCCTGAGGAGGATAGAAAGGATTTTCAGGAAGTGATAATCGGACACTCAGGCTGCTGCGAGGCAGGTGATTAGAGTGGGCTGGACACTGCTGATTCGGTAGCGATGATCATGGGCTCTTCCGTGGCCACTAGGAGAGCCGTATGGCTTAAAACGTCGGAGTTCTCTACAGATGTTCAGTCTGTTTTGATAGACTTGCCTTTTGATGGCTCAGGATTGTTTGGCAAGAAGGCTGATGCGGCCTAGGCATGTTTTAAAGACAGTAGGGCCACTGCTAAATCTTTGGGCCTTCAGTCCAGGGGTACTACTGGAAGACGCTTCAGAGGATTTGGCAGATCTTCCTTTCGTTCCTAGAGACCATCTCAGCAGCAGCCACAGCAACAGCAAAATACGCTGTACAAATCATACAGGGGCAGGCAAAGAGCCCGTCCTAGAGGCCGTCAGGCTTCCTCCTCCTCCTGTTCTTCCCCTTCCCAGCCCCCTGCCAATGCAGCAAAGCAGCCCTAGATCCGTCATTCCGGATCATGTGGTCCCAGTAGGGGGCCGGCTTACCCATTTCCTACGAGATTGGGAATTGATAACATCGGATCTTTGGGTTCTCAATCTCGTGGGGAATGGGTATGCTCTTCCCTTTCGGGAGTTTCCCCCAAATTACCCTCCTTGCCAGGGTTTTTGTTCGGAGGACCACCTGCTTCTCCTGCAGGAAGTAGTCCTGGCACTGTTCAAGAAAGGTGCGATAGAGGTGGTTCCGGAGCAGGAGAGTGGTCAGGGGTGCTACTCCCGGTATTTTCTGATCCCCAAGAAGGATGGCAGGCTTCGGCCAATCCTGGATCTCAGGATCCTGAACCTTTACCTGAAACAGGAAAAGTTTAAGATGCTCACTCTTGCACAGGTTCTTCAAGCGCTGCTGGAAGAAGACTGGATGGTGTCGCTCGACTTACAGGATGCGTATTTTCATATTCCCATCTTGAAGTTGCACAGAAAGTATCTCCGTTTTACGGTTGAGTCGCATAACTACCAGTTTGCGGTCCTTCCGTTTGGTCTTACTACTGCGCCTCGAGTCTTCACCAAGGTGATGGCAGTGGTGGCAGCACATCTCAGAAGGTCGGGGACTCCTGTATTTCTGTATTTGGACGACTGGCTGATCAAGGCGGAGTCGTCCGAGAAGGTGCTCCATCATCTGCAGGAGACAACTCAGTTGTTGCACAGGTTGGGTTTTTCAATAAATGTACCCAAGTCTCACCTGGTGCCCTCGCAGCGCATCCTGTTCATAGGTGCGGTACTGGATACAACTGTATGCCGTGCATTTCCTCCTCCTCAAAGGATTCGCGACATACAGGCAATGATTCCTTTATTTTTCAATGGAGCGGTTGTTCCAGTCCTGAAGGTCCTTCGCCTGCTTGGTCTGATGGCTTCTTGCATTCTGTTGGTCAACCATGCACACTGGCACATGAGGGCACTCCAGTGGTGCCTCCGCAGGCAGTGGTATCAGCACAGCGGAGATCTCAGGGAGTCAGTGAGGATCTCCAGAGAAACTGCGGCGGATCTGTCTTGGTGGAGCGTGGAAGGCAATGTGCCGCAAGGAAAGCCTTTCCAACTGCCTCCATCGGTGGCCACAGTAATAACGGATGCATCCACTCCAGGGTGGGGTGCTCATCTTGGAGACCTGGAGGTCAAGGGTCTTTGGTCTCCGGAGGAAAGGTTGCTTCATATCAACCTTCTGGAGTTGCGGGCGATACGTCTGGCGCTCAAGGCCTTCCTCCCTTCCCTTCGCGGCCGTTCGGTTCAGGTCTTGACGGACAACACGACCGCGATGTGGTACATCAACAAACAGGGAGGAGTGGGGTCACAGTGTCTCTGCAGAGAGGCTCTGCGCCTCTGGTCCTGGGTTCAGGACCATCTGATTTGTCTGATGGCAAATCATCTGGCCTGAGTTCAGAACGTTCGTGCAGACAGCCTCAGTCGGCAGTTGTCTGCCTACCACGAGTGGAGGCTTCATCCGGAGGTAGTTCGCCACGTCTTTGGGACGTGGGGGACTCCTCAGGTGGACCTTTTTGCCACTCAAGAGAATGCTCACTGCCCGTTATTCTGTAGTCTCCAGTATCTGATGCAAGGAGCCTTGGGGGACGCGTTTCAGTTGAGTTGGGGCTCACAACTCCTTTACGCGTTTCCTCCCATACCTTTGATTCCTCGAGTTCTGAGGAAGATTCGCCAAGACCGGGCACAAGTTATATTGATCGCCCCGGATTGGCCAAGAAGGGTGTGGTACTCAGATCTTCTCCACCTCTCCTCGTGCTCGCCGCTCCGTCTCCCTCACAGGGCAGATCTCCTCTCCCAGATGGAGGGGCAGGTTCTACATCCCCACCTCCAGACCTTACACCTTCATGCCTGGAGATTGAACGGGGCAACCTGAGTTCTTTTTCTCTCCCGCCTGATGTAGTGGATGTCATCTTGTCAGCCAGGCGTGACTCCACTAAGTCCATCTATTCTTTTAGGTGGTCAAAATGTGTTACTTGGTGCAGGGAGAAGTCTATAGACCCTTTGAAGGCCCATTTATCTGATGTTCTCCAGTTTGCCCTTTCTCTGGCACAGCAGGGGCTTGCTGTTGCCACAGTGAAGGGTTATCTTTCAGCGCTGTCGGCTTTTATCTGTTTGCCTGACCAGCCCTCTCTTTTTAAATCTCCTGTAGTCTTAAGGTTTTTGAAGGGCTTCATAAATAAGTTCCCTCCTACTCCTTTTATTGTGCCTCAGTGGGACTTAAATCTTGTTTTGACCTTTCTGATGGGTGCTCCCTTTGAGCCTCTTCACAAATGTCCTATGAGGCTTTTGACTCTTAAGACTGTCTTCCTCGTTGCAATAACCTCGGCAAGGAGGGTAAGTGAGCTTCAAGCTCTTAGTTCCAAGCCCCCTTTCTTGACCATTCATGCTGATCGAATGGTTCTTAGGACCAGGGCTGCTTTTCCTGCCAAAGGTGGTGACTCCTTTCCACCTTGGTCAATCCATTACCCTCCCCACATTTTATCCTCCCCCTCACCCTTCCAAGGAGGAGGAGAGATTGCACCGTCTGGACCCCAAGAGGGCAGTGTCTTTTTACCTGGACAGAACTAAAGACTGTCGGTTGGATGACCAGCTCTTCATTGGCTTTGCTGGCTGCAAGAGAGGAAGAGCAGTCCATAAGAGGACTTTATCAAGATGGATTGTCCTCTGTATTAAGATCTTCTACTCTTTGGCCGGTAAGGATCCACCAGAGAATATAAGGGCTCATTCTACTAGAGCTAAGTCTTCGACCTCAGCATTGGCTAGAGGTGTGCCTGTAAAGGATATTTGTAGAGCGGCAACTTGGTCTTCCCTCCACACATTCGCAAAGCATTACTGTTTGGATTCCGAAGTGAGGAGGGACGGTCTCTTTGCACGCTCTGTCCTTCAGGATTTCCTGGTCTAGAAGAGTGGACACCCTCCTCCAGGAGTGGGGACTGCTGTGGGACTCTATTCACAAGGTGAGGAATCCAAACGTCAGATGTATCTATCAGAAGAACAAGTTACTTACCTTTGGTAATGCTTTTTCTGGTAGATACAATATCTGCCTGTGGATTCCTCACTGACCCACCCGCCTCCCCGTTGTCCACTCTTCTTTGCCAGAGTTTCTATTATATATTTGTTCTATTTCAAATATTTTGTTGCATTTGCTTCACACTGTGTGTGTTACCTTGATATTTATACTGCGTATACTGGGTATGTGTCTACTGTCATTGGTCCGTCCGTGTGCCTCGAAGGCACGGAAAAAAGGGCGGAATAGATGTCATCACGCCGGCGTCGGCCTATTATAGGCGTCGGTGACGTCAGCGGAGTCGCGTGCGATGCCGTGCCTCTATGACGTCCAAGTCCACGTCGGCGCGAAGCTACGAAAAGAATTTCCGAATGTTGCTGGCGCAAGGGGATATTCACAAGGTGAGGAATCCACAGGCAGATATTGTATCTACCAGAAAAAGCGTTACCGAAGGTAAGTAACTTGTTCGTTTAGAACATTTGTTCCATGAAAATCTAAGCTGAGATAACAATTTTATGCATACATATTCTGCAATTAATAGTTGCCCTATCTCCGAAAGACGAATGATAAAACCTTACTAAGATTATTGAGCAACAGAAAGTATTTGTTGGTAACATGTTTGAAAGAAACCAATATATGTTGAACATTGAGATTAGGAGGTTTTCAGAAGACCAAAAACAGAAACTTAAAAGTCAAACCAGCTAGTCAAAATTGTATTCACATTGCTGGTGTGCTTTATTTCAGCCTGTCTTCAAATCGCAATTAATCTGGACAGATGGAAGGAGAAAATCTTACTTCAGAGGAACAGTTCCTGATTATAGGGTTTACGGATCTTCCACTGCTGCAAGTTCCCCTTTTTATTGCATTTTTAACAATTTACGTGTTGACTTTGATTGGAAACCTTCTTATTGTCTCCATAGTATACTCCAACTCACACCTGCACACCCCAATGTATTTTTTCCTTATAAATGTTGCCTTTATTGACATCACTAACATCTCAGTTACTTTCCCACCAATGCTAATACACTTCTTTCAGACAGGCACAATAATTTCTCTCACCAAATGTCTGCTGCAGATATATCTCTTTCTTTTCTTGTTAGGTACAGAATTTCTTATCCTCACAGTTATGGCCTATGATCGGTATGTGGCCATCTGTTATCCCTTACATTACTTGAGCATCATGAACAAAAACATGTGCATACAGCTGGCCACTGGAAGTTGGCTTGGTGGTATCTTGGCCCCACTTCCGCACATCACACTGATCTCTAGGCTCTCCTACTGTCAGTCCCACACCATCAACCACTTCTTCTGTGATTTCACGGCCCTGATGAAGCTTTCTTGCACCAGCATCCACGGTATTGAGACACTGAACTATGTTATTGGATCTATTTTTGCACTGGCACCCTTTATTATTGTTTTCACATCATATGTCAAGATCATGTCATCAATACTGAACATGAAGTCAATAGAGGGGAGGCGAAAGACATTTTCAACCTGTGGTTCTCATCTCACTGTGGTTATTTTATTCTTTGGGTCTGTTTGTTGCACATACATGAGACCAACATCAAAAGTTTCAATAAAAGAAAACAAGATTTTGGCTTTACTCTACACGGCTGTTCCTCCACTGTGCAACCCCATCATATACAGCCTGAAAAACGAAGGCTTTGCAAAGGGCTTCAGGAAGACAAAAAGCAATATTGACTAAAGGACCAAAACAACCCCCAATTTTTAGAAGTCAGTTAAACTTTAAGGTCAAAATGTAACTGCAAGCTGTGGATGGAGTCATATCCAACAGAAAACATTAATACTCATTGCTGGGAGTTTGGGTGACCCTTTATAACAACACATATCATATAGATAAATCCGGGGAAGCCAGGTGCAACTGCTGCTGCCTCTCTTTCGCTTTGTTACCCTTTGATCTGCTGTTACTACCCCTAGTCTCATGAGCCAAATGGGCAGTTGTATACAAAAGTAAACAGGGTTAACTGGGTCTTGTTGACTTTCGGTAGTTCAACCTCCATGTTTTTCCTCTAATAATTCAGCAGCATGTGAGAGTGTGGGAGAGGAACAATGCTGAGAGATCACCAGCAGTCCAAGAGTGTGTGATATTGCTTTGGATACTTTAGTACACATATGACTTCTGGTACTCAAATGATATTACCCTATATTTGAGGGAGCCCCTGCATAATCTATCAGGAGTCATAAAGCTATTGTGCAAATTTGAGCTGCTCCCGGTGTTGAAAGTAAATTAGGTAAAATCTTATCTGTTACCAATCTTTCCAATTGTTGATACAGCTGACCCACTACATATAGATCACTCTTTTAATTGGGAGCCCAATACATTTAGGTATTTAGGGGGTACAAATCCATCACAGACATGAACAACTATAAATGGGAAACTTTAGAAAAAGATAATCTGCCATTGTTTTGGATCAGGCTTCCCCTTTCATCCATTATATGGGTGGCCATTGCTAAAATGTTAGTTTTGCCACAATCCCTGTTCAACTTTCTGTCCATCTCTGTTGTCTTGAAGACGTTCTCTTTATGGAGATAACCATGGAATGGGAGTGCCTAATCTGGAGGTGTTCTGCTGTGCAGCGCAGTTATTGTGACCAATCAGATGGAATTTGGAAGCTGAGAATCAGGAATGTTTAAAGATCAGAGCCATTCTGTGCGACAGGGGAGTTCAGGGGGTACAAGTTGAGAAGATTAACCAATTAAATAGATATTCCTCAGCCACTGATGTGGCATTGTTGGCATAAGTATGCACCATTGTAATGTTTACCGGGCTACAAAGAACTGGTGCACACTACAATAGGAAACCATGGACGAAAGCTGGGATTCAAGTTGTGGGCTGCTTGTAACAGGGCGACTTGCAGTGTACTTTTGAGAATGTAACGGATGGAACTGGTTGTTGGAAATTGGGTTACTGATTGAGGGGGGTGAATCCCTGCTCAAGTAGCAATAACACTCTCTATCAGTGTGAGCCATACGTAAACCCTAAATTAACCTGTGACCAACCCTCAGGTAGCTTGGCTCATAAGCAGCCAGATGTAACTTAGAGACAATGTGTAAAGTATTTACGACGCACTCCAAACAGTAATAAAGTGAAATCACAACATATGAAAAACACCAATTTAGAGTAATATTTGATCATTTATTTGGACATCAAGGCAAGAAAAATCCAATTAGTCGGACAGGAGATAAGCAATTTTTAAGATGTAAGCATAGATATTATCCAGAAGCACAAATGTCAAATGTGGTTATCTGGTCATGCTGATTCAGGACAAAGTTAAATGATCAGGCCAAATCTGGTGGGGTGAGCACTGGATGCAGGGATCAAGTTAGGCCAGCTGAACAAAGGACCTTAAACCCTGGTTGCAGAGTGTTGCATGTTCCTGTATCAAGGATGTGTCACGCATCAGTGTTTCCAAGGAGCTCTAGGGTTGCAATGTGGAGTCCTGCTTCATTGTTGAGGATGTCATAAAGGAGGGGCTTGCAATGTAAAGTCCTTTATCAAGAATGTGTCGCACACCAATGGTTGTGAAGAAGCTGTGAGTCTGCGATGCAGAGCCCTGCATCATTGTCGGGGTGGGTGTCGACGAGGGGTTTGCGATGGGAAGTCCTGTATCAAGGATGCATTGCACATCAGTGGTTCCGAACGAGCTGTTGGGCTGCGATGCAGAGTCCTGTATAATTGTCGAACATGCCATTGACACGGGGCGTACATTGTGGAACCCCGAATTGAGGATACATTGCACAGAGATTGTTCCGAGAAGACTGTGAGCTATGATGCAAGGTCTGGCATTGAGGGTGTAGCGTGCTGTGGCAGTTCTGGTGCGGCGTCGAGGAGAGTTGTCATGCTATATCTGATCTGCCTACAGGAACACAGCTGGATTGTCAGAGCACCTTTAGGCCCACTTTCATGCAGCAGTGATAAAGTGAAATCAGAACACCAGGAAAATCCAATAGCTATTCAAATAAATAGTGTAAAATGTATTCAATTATTTGAAACTAAAACAACAAAAATCCAATCAGTAGATTATATATTTAAGTGTGCCTACTGGGGTTGTCTGGCTATGCTTGACCGGTAGAAAGTCACAAGTTCAGGGTGAGCACAATGACGCATGTGTCGGAGAAAGGGACCAAGTTAGGCCCGCTGAACAGGGAACCATAAATCCTGGTTGCAGAGCATGTCAAAATCCCACTTTGAGGATGCGTCACGCATCATCTGTTCCAAAGAAGCTGTGGGACTGCGATGTGAGGTTTTGCATCATAGTCGAGGATGGCGTCAATGGGGGCTTGTTATGCAAAGCCTTGCGTCGATGATGTGTTGTGTGGCTGCTGTTCTGAGAAGCTGCATGCTGCAATGTAATGTTCAGCATCGTCAGTGTGGATAAAGTCGACAGCGGCTTACAATGTGATGTCCAGCATGTGGAATGCATCAAACAGTGGTGCATTTGAGGAGCTGTTGCCTTTGATGTCATGTCCTGCGTCAAGGATACATCACTCAGAGGTAGTTCTGATGTGGAGCTGCTAGGAGATATGTCGTACTTCATCAGTTCTGCTCAAAAGATCACAGCTGGGCTGGAAGAACACCTTAAGGCTCACATCCAAAGGTCAAAGACCGTGGTGGCAGCACTTGGGAGGTAGACAGAGTCCAGGTGCTGGGTTCAGAGTGATTGGAACCTGTGCTCTCCTTGACACATTGATCAAGAGGTCAGCCAACTAGCCGTTAGAGTCGCTTTGGTGGCCGTGGGTTCAAGGAGCAGGTCCGGTCCTTTTTACTCGGGCAGCATGGCAGCAGAGTAACATACCTTCTTGCAAAGCAACACAGCAGACCTGAGTCATCTACACCTTCAGAAGCATGCTGAAGAGTTGGGTCTGAGGGTCTACTATTCATACATGGTGCCCACTTTGAAGCTTGGGACATGTTCTGGAGGCTTCCACCCTCAGAGATGTTTGGAATTTCATGCCTCACTTCTCTGGCCCCAGCATGTCAGGGGACATAAGAAACTAGTGCCACCATCCATTGTGAGTGTGCTGGGGTGAGCCTTTGTGATGTGGTAGTGTGATAGGTTGCAGTTCCTACACCTCATCAAGTCAGAGATGGCCTATCCAACCAACACCTTTTCTCCTTTGCTCACTGTCCGGGAACAATACACAAAGATGAAGTGCCAGCTACGCCTAGTCAGGTGACCCAGGATACAGGCTGCAGGTACCGAATAGTGGAGACAAGAAAATGGCAACTTTATAAAAGTAGCATTTTCAGGATGGTGACACAAAATCTGATTTTTCCATTTAAGAGTGTTATAAATTACAATTCTTAAGACATGAAACAAGCCCCAGGCGTAAAACTCCACTCTGTTTGTGGAATTCAGGCACTCCAAGGAGGAACGCGGAGTTCCTGAATCCTGCATTTTGGGCACGAAGCAGAGTTTTTTTTCTGTTCACGCCCTTGAATTTTACTTTGGCACTCAATTGCAAGGACAAGGATACTCTTGAGATTCACTTGCACTACTTCCGGCTACGATGGTACAAATCTAGTGGCAATCGCAAATGGAGTGCTCAATAAGCTTTTGTGCTCAAGGTGCAGCTGAGAGACTTTTAGAGTGGATTTTTTTGTGTGAGAAGCCTTTTTTTTTACTCTTTCTTTCAAACAGTGCCCCAGAGACTCCAACTTCCTTTTCCTGTCCAGCAGGCTCCTACCAGCGCTTTGTTCCTGGTCACGTTTTATTGGGATTTGGAGCTGAAAGGATCACTTTCCTTGTCTACTGCATATATACCATTGATTTAAGGGCTTTGTATTTGAGATTTCACAAGTAAGTTGAAAAATAGGTGTTTAATTGTGTTGTTTGTTTGATTGGGGACGTGCTTCGGGATTTTCTGTACTTTAAATTGGTTTTAAAAATTTACCGTGGTGCGTGGCCTGCAGTGTAAGTAGGGGCCTAATTATATTTTTGCATGTAATTGTTCTTCCTTTGTAAAGGAAACATGTTGCACAGCTCAGTACATTTTTCTCATGTGTTTTAATAGGTTTGCAAACTTTATGTAATTCACTATGTGGCCTAGTGTGCCAATGGGAATTGCAGCCAGTATTCCCAGTACTACTCATGATTGCAACTGTTTCTGTAGTGTCTTATGAAATGAAACATCATTTAGGCCATACATGGGATTGGATTAAATTGCAACATGTGTTTTTTGGGAGATTTTACATTATGTTCTGCATACAGTGTATAGGTTGGGTAATTATATATGATGCCTTTGGAGGTTGTGTGTTGTTGTAAAGTTTCTTATCCCAGTTAATTTTAGTTTTTGGCATTGCTGAATTAATACTCTTTTTTCTGTGTTACTAATCCATGCCTCCTTTCTCTGGCCAGTGCGTGAGTGTGTTAGCCATAGGCCACCATTTGTCTTTGTTCCCCATGCCATTTGGCCAGGGACCATTTGGTATAGTCAGTGCCCATAGGCCTGCATGTCTTCTTTATCGTGGCCATACCTCCTTGTTTGCTATTTTAGCATGTGGTCGGTGACCATTTTCTATAGGCGGCCAGTGTGATTGTGCCATAGGCCTGTATGTCTTTTTTGTTGTGGCCTTGCCTCCTTGCTTGCTGTTTGACAGTGTGATCGGTAGCCATTTTGTGTAGGCATCCAGTGTGCTTTTGCCATAGGCCTGCATGGGTTCTTTGTTCCACATGCCATTTTATTGCTTCTTGTTGTAACCATGAGGCTGAAGGCCATTTTGTGCAGCCAACCAGTGTGCTTCTGTGATAGGCTTGCATGTGTTCTTTGTTGTGCCCATGCCTCCTTGCTTGCTGTTTCACCATGTTGTTAGTGGACATTTGTGTAGCCAGTCATTGTGCATTTGCCATAGGCCTGCATGTTTTGTTTTCTTAGTTCCCTATCTTCTTGCATGTTTATGTGACCATGTGCCTTGTGGCCATTTTGTGTAACCAGCCAGTGTGTGTTTGCCAGAGCCCTACATCTTCTTTATTCCCCATGCATTCTTGCTTGCTGTTTGACCATGTGGTCGGTGGCCACTGTGTGTAGCCAGACAGATTGCTTTCTCCACAGGCCTGCATGTCTTCTTTGCTCCCCATGCCTTCTTGCTTGCTTGCTGTTATGACCATGTGGCTGGAGGCCATTTTGTATAACAAGCCAGTGTACTTTTTTTCATAGGCTTCCATGTCTTCTCTTTGTTCCCCATGCCTTCTTGCTCAGTGCTGTTCTTGCTGACTGTGTGGCACTGCTGGCAGCCATTTTGCTCACCCAGCCAGAGTGACCCTTTTGTAACAGTTTAATAAGTTATGTGCTTGAGGATATTTTCACTAATTTATAAAAAAAATATAATCACTTTTTTAAATGTTAGGTTTTTTAATTTTAATGTATCTTAATTGAAAAAAATATATTTGATGTTTTTTAAATTGTATTTGTTTTAACATCCATCATCAACCCCATGTCTGTTATAGGTGCACAACAGCATTCATTGGGTAAGGATTATGACATTGTCACCTGTACCACCCTGAGTGCCACATCCCAACTTGTTGCACATAAAGCAAACAGTTACATCTGTATGTTATTGCTCGTTCTTATACTTCCTGAGTGTACACCATGAAAGTTTATATTGGTGTGGTTTTATGAATAGATACACTATATTGTTAATTGTTCATAATAACATAAGTATCCACAATGATATTGTTTGTTTGTACTACTAATTGAACTGAAACAATGCCATGTTTCACTAGTGTTCTTGCTTGCATGATTTTGGGTGAACAAGTGAAGAGACATTACCCACAGTACTGCCAGACAGAAGACCTGTACACGACGTGACCTGTGACGGACTACGCAACAGGGACATCATTTCAGCTTGTGAAGCTAAGGGTCACTGCCAAATGAAAGCTTCAAGATGGCCCCAAAAAAGGTGCTGCCAAAAAAGTTGCCAGTGGGTAAGAGAAGAAGCAGATTTCTACCACTGGTGTGCCGACCGGAACCTTTTTCAGAAAACTTTTGCCTGCATAACCGGCCCCCAGTGAGCAAGATGAGAGCAGTATTTCTGTATCAACCGCACCACCCCCAACGTAAGCCCAGGACCATGGTGGTCAGAAAGGGAGCCACTGCAATCATCTTGACGCCGACTAGTGATGTTGAATTGGATTTGTCCCTTTCTCAAAGTAGTACAAAAAACAGAGCATTTTGGACAGCAACCACAGTCACAGCCAGCAATAGTACGTTTGCCTGAAGTTGGAGCAGAACAGAAGGTTGAGCTTCTTTTAGAATAAAAGGCTCCCAGAGCTCCAGCAAGGAAAAGGAAGGGTACTACTCCACCAATTTCTCCAAGCACCTCTTCTGATGGTGATGATGGGGACATGGAGTGGACCCCTGCAGAGTCCAGGAGACAACAGGAGAGGCAATGGAAAAGAAAAGTTTCAGAAAGACTTAAGATTATGGAAGATGATGATGAGGAGTCTGACATTGCTATTTAACTGTTCCAGGGGTTTTAGCACATGTAGCACCACCACCAGCTCCCATATTTGCAAAGCCCCAGCTGAGACCTGCACCAACCCCTACCTCAGGAGAAGCAGAGAGGCAATCGATGACACGCCCACCTACCTCCAGTTCTTTTTCAGGCATTGGCAGTGGCACAGTAAAAAATTACTCCTCTCCAGTTTGGGACTGTTGTACAGTTAGAAAAGAGGGGGAGCACATTGCAGTCTGCACCATTTGCAATACAAATGTTCGCCGAGGTAAGCCTGGTACACATTATGGTACTGGAGGCCAAATGACCCATGTGAAAAAACACCACACAATCAATTGGGGGTAGAACCTTACATTGCTGAACCTGGTTGTGGTGGTGAAGAGAGCTAGGGAACATCAGCTACAAGTCCAATCATGGTGAATGATAATAATAAGGAAGAAGAGGGTGACATCTTCATGAAATGAAATGAAATGAAAATACATTTTTTACGCGCAACTAAGCCCAATGGGCGTCAAGGCGCCTAACCAAAATATACCAGCTATCAGAGTATACTCCTACTGTGAGTAGGCCTTGATAAAACACCAGGTTTTCAGCGCTTTTTTAAAAAGGACCAGGGATGGTTGCGTCTTGATCTCTTGGGGAAGCGAATTCCATAGTTTGGGAGCAACAATGGAAAATGCTCTGTTGCCCCAACGTACCCTTCTGGCACGAGGAACTACCAACAGATTCATCTCCGCAGATCTGAGAGATCTACAGGGCAAGTAACGAGTCAGCAGGGCGCCTAGAGGATCGAGAGGCCCATCTGTCAAAGCTCTGTAAGCTAAACATAGGATCTTAAAAGAGATCCTCGAATGTATGGGGAGCCAATGGAGTCTCTTTCTGGCCATTGTGGCAGAGGATGCCTTGGGAAGTGCAAGAACAAAACGAGCAGCCGCATTTTGCACAACCTGCAATCGATGAATGAGTCCCTTGTTGGAATCTGCATAGAGTGCATTGCAGTAGTCCAACCTGGAACCCACCAATGCCACCACCGTCTGCTTACGTGCTGAGGGAGAAAGATAGTGGAGAATTCTCTTGAGAATTTTTATGACCCCCCAGCAGGTAGCAACCGTTCGGTTGACCTGTAGAGTCATGGCCAGAGAGGTGTTAAAAATTACACCAAGATTTCTAGCTGACTGGGAGGGCGATGGACAAGTTCCCAGCGAAGACGGCCACCACTCATTAGACCAGACATCCTGGTCTTTGCCAAAGACCAGGATCTCAGTTTTGTCGCCATTCAGTTTCAAGGAATTCTGGAGCATCCAGTCAGAGACTGTTTGCATACAGAACCTGAAATTGGTGGCGGATGTAGAGACTGAGTGGGCCAATGACACCATGATTTGTGTGTCATCGGCGTATGACACCACTTCCATCCCCTGAGATTTCACTAACCTAGCCAGGGGGGCAACATAAATGTTAAATAGGGTCGGACTAAGGGCCGACCCTTGAGGCACCCCACACTGCAAGGATTTGATAGGGGAAAGGAATTCGCCAAGTTTGACTCTCTGCTCTCTGTGGTGTAAAAAGGAGTGCAGAAGATTCAAAGCCTAGCCAGCAATCCCTGCCTCCCTCAACCGAGATGTAAGAGTAGAGGGAGACAGGGTGTCAAAAGCTGCTGTGAGGTCCAATAGGACCAGCACCGTGGTTTGGCCTGAATCCACCTTCATACGAATGTTATTTACCACCATAGTCAAAGCTGACTCCGTACTATGGGCCTTTCGTAATCCATGCTGGGAGCTGTCAAGAAACCCAGATGAGTCCAGAAAGGTAGAGAGATGGAGATTAAGGTGAGATTCAAGCATTTTTGCGGGAGCGGGTAACAGTGAAATAGGTCTAAAATTTTTTAACTGTTCCGGGTCCAGCGTGGGCTTCTTAAGCAGAGGCTTCACTATCGCCCTCTTCCAGACTAGGGGGAAAGTACCTTGAGTTATGGAGCAATTCATCACTTCCAGAAGGGGCGGGAGAAGTGTGGATCTACATTCCTTCAGGGTCTTCAGAGGGCATGGATCAAGGGGGGATGAGGATTTAGTCCTATCGAGCAGGAGTTCAAGTCCTTCCAGAGTAAGAAGCCGGAAATCCGTTAGGCTATTGGAATGATCTTTAGGCCAAGCCTCTAGGTTGACCAAGGTTTGGAGAGAGAAATCACCCAGTGTATTTCTCTGAATTTCCAAAGCAAGGTAGATATCCTCGATTTTCTTATAGAAAAACTCTGATATGTTGTCACAGAGCTCCTGTGAACCCACAACTGGGTCAGGCACCTGAAGGGAGCAAAGGGAGTCGACGATCTTAAAAAGCTTCCTCGAGGAAGTGAGGGAGGCAGTGAGATTCGCAAAATACTGCTGTTGTTCCTCAATGACACTAGATTTATAATTTCGTAGCAGACCCTTAAGGACCTCCCTTTCAGTAGGGTCCCACGATTTCCTCCATTTTCTTTCCTGTCTTCTGCAGCCTTGTCTGAGGAGTCTTAATGATTCCGTATACCACGGGGCGGTGGGCTTACGACGGGCCGAATATCTAAAGGATAAAGGAGCCAACTCCTCAACCGCCTTGGCGATAGAGTCAGAATATCGTTCAGCTGCTTCATCCACATCTCCCAGTGAAGAGTAACTACTATTCTCTATATATGGAGCCAGGGCCTCATGTGTGATATTCCTGAAACTCCTTTTCGGACCTCTAGTATTGGCGGGTGGTTCAGACATTACTTCCAGAGAATAGGCCATCAGGAGAGGGACAGCCAAATGATCCGACCAGACTAGGGGCACCGGCATATCAACAGAGAGTCTATCATCATTGGTAAAAACTCCGTCCAAAATGTGGCCCGCCAGGTGTGTCGGGTTGTTAACAAGTTGGATACACTCACAAGCTGCAAGTGAGTCCACCAACCTTATGGTGTCTGGATCCCTTAGGCTATCTAAATGAAAATTAAAATCCCCAAGTATGGTCAGATGAGATTTGCCAAAATAGGGTTCAAGAATTCTAAGAAGGTCCTCGGAGAAAGTAGCTCTGGATCCCGGGGGTCTATACAAGAGGATTCCCGAGAAAGAGACCGAGGGGGCACACAGAATAGAAAAATAAAGAGCCTCAAAAGGATCTGAGGCTACAGACAAGGATTTTATCGTACATGTCAGGGCAGATTTACAGAGGATGGCCAGACCTCCCCCACTGCGTTTCAGTCTATCTTGTCGGAACAGTTTAAAGCCTTCTGGAATGGCCATCAGTAGGTCATGGCCCGATGTATCAGAGGCCCATGTTTCGGTGACAAACATCCATTCCGGTTGTCTGTCCGCCACAAACTCGTGAAAAGCGATGTTATTTTTAATAAGGGACCTAGCATTGATCAAGAATCCCTTTTTTGTCGACAAAGTCCCAGAAGGAATAGAAGTATCTCTGGAGGTCGACTTAGGGGATATAGAAGGTAAAACCGTCGATTTGCAAGTATGACAGCGTGAAGAGTGCATAACCCCTTCCGGTGAAAACTTGTGAGTGCAGGGCAGGTGGAGAGGTTTAAAAGCTAATAGCTCCGAAAGGGAGTAGTAATAGGTTACCTGTAGTCATATGGGGGAGGGACCAGCGTCCAGCCCATCCTCAGCGCGAACGGGCGCAGACGGGCTGAACTCTGGTGTAACTCCGCCGTCGGTCCGGCGTCTCCGCTGCACGTGTCCGCTGCGCGTCCGCGTGACCTCCATTTAAAGCCTTCTAGCGTCCTTCTGACGACTAGAGCGCGCAATGTCCCCACGTTCACCCAAGATGTCCGCCACGGAACGATCACACACCGGGGAAAGGGCCCGCCCAACAGCGGTGGGTCTTACAACATTTAACGTGCAAGTAAGAGGGCTAGGGAATAAAATCAGGGGGTAATGCAGCAAAATAAAAAATTAACGCAAATACCAAACAGGAAATTTTAAAAAATATACGCGTGGCCGCTATTGAGTCAGGGACCACCCGCAATGCAAGAGTAATGCACGATAATAGCCGGAAATGACAAGGCGCCTAATTTTCCCTCCTTTAAAGCCTTCTAGCGTCCCTCTGACGACTAGAGCGCGCAATGTCCCCACGTTCACCCAAGATGTCTGCCACGGACCGATCACACACCGGGGAAAGGGCCCGCCCAACAGTGGTGGGTCTTACAACATTTAACGTGCAAGTAAGAGGGCTAGGGAATAAAATCAGGGGGTAATGCAGCAAAATAAAGAATTAACACAAATACCAAACAGGAAATTTTAAAAAATATACGCGTGGCCGCTATTGAGTCAGGGACCACCCGCAATGCAAGAGTAATGCACGATAATAGCCGGAAATGACAAGGCGCCTAATTTTCCCTCCTTTAAAGCCTTCTAGCGTCCTTCTGACGACTAGAGCACGCAATGTCCCCACGTTCACCCAAGATGTCCGCCACGGACCGATCACACACCGGGGAAAGGGCCCGCCCAACAGCGGTGGGTCTTACAACATTTAACGTGCAAGTAAGAGGGCTAGGGAATAAAATCAGGGGGTAATGCAGCAAAATAAAGAATTAATGCAAATACCAAAAAGGAAATTTTAAAAAATATACGCGTGGCCGCTATTGAGTCAGGGACCACCCGCAATGCAAGAGTAATGCACGATAATAGCCGAAAATGAATGCAATGCAGCCATGTCCACAGCACTGCACCAGCACATTCACACACCTCTGCAACTTCACATAGGCACAAGATTTGGAGTAAGAAGACACCATGGCATACAGTGCCTGCCCAACAATGATGCACATTTAGTCTACCACCACTATCTACTTCTCGAACGATGTCAATGTCAGTGGCCCCAGAAAAGAAGAAAATCCAGGCTACTATTACATGCATGTTTAGGCAGGATTAGCCATAATAGCGGAACCACCCAACTGCACGTTTGTACAGTGGGAAGCTGCCAAAAATGCTATAGCTGAAACTCATCCCTTTTTATTTTGTGGAAGGAGTGGGATTCTTAGGTATTGTGGCAGCCATCTGCCCAAAAAGGATGGTACGAAGTCAGACTTATTTGACAGATTTGCTGTTCCAGTGCTGCATCAAAGTCTTGTTCAATCAATCAATCAATCAATCAATCAATCAATCAATCAGGAGTTGGTAAAGGGCAGCTACTTATCTGCAAGGGTCTCAAGGCACTGGGAGAGTAGCTCCATTGAGTGCTGGGGACATCCGAAGAACAAGGTCTTGAAGTCCTCCCTGAACAGGAGCAGTGTAGGAGGGGGAGGTCATTCCAGACCTTGGCTGCAAGGTAAGAGAAGGACTTTCCTCCAGTTCTGGTCTTGTAGCTGCATGGGATGGTGGCCAGAGAGAGGTCAGCACATCAGAGGTGTCTCTTGGGTGCATGGAAGGAGAGAAAGTTGTTTAAGGTATGCTGGTCCGATGTTGTGGAGGGCTTTTATGTGTGGGTGAGCAGTTTGAAGATCATTATTCCTTCAATGAGGAGCCAGTGGCTAGCTCGGAGGTCTTGGGTTATGTGGTTGAGACAGAGGGTGTTTGGGATCAGTCTGGCCAGTCTGGAGTTTGCGTAGTCGTTTCTAATGATCCGGTGTAGAGAGCATTGCCATAGTCTAGTCTGCTACTGATGAGGGCGTGCGTGAACATTTTTCTAGATTAAGATGGGATCCATCTGAAAAATGTTCAGAGTATGAGAGGGTGTTGAAGCAGTCTGAGGATACGGCATTGACCTGGTGGTCCATTGTGAGAGATTAGTCCAGTATTATGCTGAGGTTTTGTGCATGGTCTGTCGGGTCTGTCAGTTTGGGGGGTGTTTCTGAGGGTGGGAGACCACCAGGTGTCATCCCATGTGGATGGGATGGAGCCAAGGATGAGGACTTCTGCTTTCTCAGAGTTTAGTTTCAGGCAGCTCTTCTTCATCCAGCTAGCAACGGTGGTTTTCATCCCTTCTTGGAAGTTGTGCTTGGTGATGTTGGGTTCTTAGGTGAGGGAGAAGATGAGCTGGACTTGTTCACACCATCCACCTGATGACAGACATGTGGACCCATTGTCAGCCGGCAGATCACATGTGCATGACTGCACACCGGATCACTTTTGCGGGGTAAAGCAAAAGATATCTGCAGGTCTTAGCCCTGAAGAAAGTTTTAGGAGCATTCAACAGCATGAAACAGTGGCCATGTTTGCAATGAGAAATCGCATACACCTGTAAACATCTTAGAGGAATTTAACTGAAAGGTGTATGAATGGGTGTGACCCAGAGATCATAGAATTGGATTTTTTGCCACAGACACTGGACAGTAACATGTTTAATGCCATGTCAGACGGAGGCTATTTCAGGGTCCTGTGCTTGGACCATTACATCAACCTGGTGAAAAAAGTAGGCATAGTGAGCAACATTTGACCACCTGAATCTGTGCTCATTTCAGCCATTCATTTGAAGTATGGAAGCAGTTGCAGATTATTCTGCCTAATAGTAAAGCACCAGTTAAAGCCCTGATACTGGAGGTGTCAACACATTGGAAATCGCCCTATTACATGTTGCAACATCTGTTGCAGCAGTACAGACAGATTAATGTCTATGTCATTCAAATAGGAGGGGATGCAGTTGGTAAAGCTATGACCATGGATACGGACAAATGGGACCTTGTCAATGCCTGACACAGTTGCAACTCACTTTTGAGGTTTTACATGGAAACTAAGCAAGTAGGGCAGTATGATGGGCCAAGCTATCCCATTGTTGCATCTCCTACATGACCAGGGTCTTAAAGGTTCTGCCCCACAGGAGTGAATGAAAATGCCGAAGCACTAGTCTTGGTTGAGACCATAATCCTTTGCTTGTCTCGCAATACAAGGCTGCAACATGACATCATCGTGTCCAAAGAGTGCATCTGTTCCAAACTAGTTGATCAATGGTAGACAAAAATTCCGCCCTCTTTCATTCAAAATACAGGAGGCGGATTGTAGAGTAAGCTGGTGACGTGGAAGAAGAAGTGCTGGAACTTCGAGGCCCACCCTGCAGTTCTCGGGTGCCGCCTTCAACTTTCAGAAAGGGCAGTCTTGTCTCACAGCAGCCAATAATACAATAAGCATGGGCTGAAAATTCGTTCCGCTCGCGGAATTTGCGGATTTTCCGTGATTTTGCGATCCACGAATCTCGCGAAATCGCGGTAAAATCCGCAAATCAGCGGGGACGAATTTTCAGCCAAGCACTTACAGGGTTACCGCAGCAGGTGCAAAAGTTGAAGCTAATTTTTTGTAACCTTTTACAAAAGGGTTACAAAGAAATTAACTTCAACTTGGGAACCTGCTGCTGTAAGCCTGTAAGTGCTTCCTGGCCTACTTGCAACTATTCTCTGACCCTGCTCTGACCCTTGAATTTGAATTGAATTTGAAGGGATTTATATAGCGCTCGTACACCTGGCGGTTTCTTGGCGCTCACTGGCAACAGCTACTCGGCGGGTCGGAAAGGGGGAGAAGTGAAGATTTAGGATGGGAAGGCTTGGGTGAAAAGAAAGGTCTGCGGAAGAGGGGGTATTGGGTGCAGGTTCTGAGGGACAATGGGAGAGAGTTCCAAAAAGCTGGGCCCGTGGTTGCGAATTTGGAGCCACCCCACTTCTTCCGTTTGAAGCGGGGAACCACGAGAAGGTGGTGGGCGGAGGATCGGAGGTCTCGTGAGGGAGTATAGGTTTGAATTGCCGAATTAATGAAAGAAGGGGCAGAGCCTGTCCTGGCTTTAAAGATGGTGCAGCCGAGCTTGAATGAGACGCGCTGCCGGACAGGGAGCCAGTGGAGGGAAAAGAGGAGAGGAGTTACATGGTGTGATCTAGAGAGGTTGAAAACCAGCCGAGCGGCCTGATTTTGAACCAGCTGGAGGCGCCTCATAAGGTAGTCGGGTATGCCATTGTAAAGGACATTGCCATAGTCTAGGCGAGATGTCACCATGGCCAGAAGGATTAGTTTGAGCGCGTCTGGGGCGAAAAATCGTGAGACTCTGCGGATAGTCCTGAGTGAGAGAAAGGCCGAGGAAACCACAGCTGAGACTTGGGAGTGTAGGGAGAGTTGGTTATTGATTTTGAAACCAAGGGTTTTGACAGAGGTGGCAGGAGTGGGTGGGGGACCTAATGAGGGGGGCCAAAAGGAGGAGGACCAAGGACTGGAGCAACCACCTGTCAACACCAACTCCGTTTTATCGGGGTTGAGTTTCAGGTGGTTGAAATTCATCCAGTCCTGGATGAAGGTCATGATGGACTTAACCTTTGACATAGACTCGGGGGCAGAGGAAAGGTGAAAAATGAGCTGGAGGTCATCTGCATAGTTGTACACAGAGACCTCCAGTTGCTGTAAAGCAAAAATAAGGGGGGCGATGTAAAGATTAAATAAAAGGGGGGATAAAGAGGAACCCTGGGGGACACCGCACTGAATGGGTAGAGATTCCGCAGAGAACTCTCCCAGACGAACCGCCTGAGTCCGGCCGCTCAAGAAGGAGGATAGCCATAGTAGGGCTGTTCCTCGGATTCCCGCCGCCTCGACACGTGAGAGTAAGATAGTATGGTCCACAGTGTCGAATGCGGCGGAAAGATCTAAGAGGATCAGGGCCTGATATTGATTGGCGTCCATTCCTTGTCGGAGATTGTCCAGGACCGATGTTATGACGGATTCAGTGGAGTGGGTTGGGCGGAAGCCGGCCTGTCTTGAGGCCAGAACACCGTGGCTTTCCACGAACTCGCTCAGTGTTTTAACCACATGTCGTTCCAATACCTTTGCCAGGAAAGGCAAGAGGGAGATTGGGCGGAAGTTGGCAGGGTCAGAGGGATCTGCTCCAGGTTTTTTTAGGATCGGTACGATCACTGCCGATTTCAGTGCAGGGGTAACGATGCCTTGACCCAGTGAGCTATTGAGGAGCACTAAAGGTGGTATGGGGCAGAAGGTGTAAATCTGCTTTAGGATGTAGGCAGGACAGGGGTCCAGCGGGGATCCGGACTTGACTAGTGGAAGAATAGAGAGAAATGAATCGGTCGATAGGGGGGGAATTGAGTCCAGATGTGCCGTAGCTGGAGGACGTCGGAAGTCGGTGAAGGTCGGGGATGGAAGAGGGATTTTGATTTTGATTTTAGTGATTTTGTCTAGGAAAAGTGATTGAGGGAGTCACAAAGTGCTTGAGAAGGTGATGGTTTGAGTGAAGCTCTATCGGAAAAGGCAAGGTCTTGGACGATAGAGAAGATTTCTCTTGGCCGGTTCTCCGCGAGTTGGATTTTAGAAGAGAAATAGTTTTTCTTGGTGTCTAATATGGCTTTCTTATACTGAGTAAGAAGTTCAGTATACCAGGTTTTGGCAGTGGGGCAATAGTTTCGTCTCCATTGTCGCTCAGCTTGGCGGAGAGCGAGTTTTTGGACCTTTAGATCATCTGAGAACCAGCGGTTTGCATCTTTAGGTCGTTTGGTTGCGATGCGTTTTAGAGGGGCGACGGTATCGCACCCGGCTCGCAGCCAGTTGGTAACAGCGTCTACCTGACCATGGGAGGGTAGCGCGGTCAAATCGGGGCTGGAAGAGGATAGAAGGGTCGATAGGGCTTCGATGTCGACACGATTCCATGAGCGCACCCAGACATTCCTCGCAGGAGTAGGCTTGGATGGTGGAACGGGGGACAGGGATAGGGTGATCAATGAGTGATCCGACCATGGACATGGCGAGATGGAGAGAGAACTGACCGGGCAATCGCGTTGCCAGATTTGGTCCAAGATATGTCCCAACCTATGTGTGGGAACATTGACAACTGATGTAAAGTTGAGCGAATGAAGAGAGTCTGAGAATTCCTTAGACGTGGCACATTCCGCCGGGTCGGAGGGCCAGAAGTTAAAATCTCCCAGAACAATGATGGAGGAGTGGTTAACAGCCAAAGTCGCCATTAGGTCCTGAAAGCAGGGGAGGAACGTTTGAGGGGAAGACGGGGTCGATACACGAGGACACAGGTCAGAGGGGGAGTGAAGGAGAGGGATCGAACCACTAAGCAGTCTGAGATTCCCATGGAGGGGGAAACTAGAGGGTCAAAGGTGAGCTCCTTACGGGCGATCAGGGCTACCCCCCCGCCAGGCCTGCCCGAAGGGCGGTCGGCTCGAATGGCATAATAGGTCGGGGGAGTATCGCCAGCAGGGAGGGAAGAGAACTGTCCGAGAACCAAGTCTCGGTGAGAAATAATAAGTCGGGTTTATGGGATTCCAGTAACCCTGGGCGTAGTGGGGCTTCGCGGAGCTACGTGAAGTGGGCGAGAAACTACGCCCACCTCCGCACTCCGCGTAGCCCCACTACGCACCGCAGGCCTCCCTCCCGCCCTCCCTAAATACTTTAAATTAAAAGTGGAAACGAATTAAAACGCACTTACCTTGCCCGCCGCTGCCCGCCGCTGCGTCCCCGGGGCTCGCTATCTTCATGGCTGCCGTCTTGTGTATCTAATGCGCATGCGCGGCCGCTCGCGCATGCGCATTTCTCGTGAGAAATGCGCATGCGCGGCCGCTCGCGCATGCGCATTAGATACACAAGACGGAAGCAATGAAGATAGCGAGCCCCGGGGACGCGGCAGGCAGCGGCGGGCAAGGTAAGTGCCTTTTAATTCTTTTACACTATTAATTTAAAGTATTTAGGGAGGGCGGGAGGGAGGCGGGTGGCGGCCAGCTACGCTCCGTCTGCGGAGCGTGCATAGTGCCGGATTCTACGCCTGCTACGCAAAATGCGTAGAAGCCGGCACTACGCACACTCCGTGCACGGAACGTAGCTGCCCGCCCAGGGTTAGATTCCAGTAGGGTGAAAAGATCGAGCTGGTGTTTTACTGCCGATCTTGTATTTAAGTACATAGCAGTTATTCCTGTGGGGGGGAGGACGTCTTGGAGTGAATTAGAGGAACTGGACCTTAGGGGTGAGGACAAGGTATTCGTATGGAGAGAATCATGTAAAGTTAGTAGTCCAAGATCGGAAATACGAGCCAAGATAGCGGCAGGTAGAATCCACTTGCCTTGGTGAGCAGTGAGTTGCGAGTGGGAGTATTGAACGCGGGGAGCAGGGTGTATGGCCTCGGGTCTCGGCCGGTCGCGGACGGGCGCAGACGGGCTTTCCTTAGGCGCGCCTTCGGCGCGCAAACGGCGCGCCCGCTGCGCTCGTCCGCTGCGCTTCCTGGGGAGGCAAATAATTATGGGATAGTGAGTAGATGGGTGGTGGGCTTGGCCTCCGAAGGGGGCGTGGCCTATCAGTCGGCCGTGGCGGTGGCAAGCGCTTTGCGCGCCGGTTTCTGGGCAGCGGAGGGTCCGCTCTAGACTGCCAAAGGCTTGGGGTGAGAATAGTTTGCTTTAAAATCACAAAATTACACAAGTGAACAATTTAAAAAAACGAACGCTCTCCTGGCTTTTTGCCTCAGGAGCAGCGTGTCATCAGCTAGGGACGCTAGTATTCAGCATCGCTTTTATGCTGTGGGCGGTGGGCGTGGCCTCGGAAGGGGGCGTGGCCTATCAGTCGGCCGTGGCGGTGGCAAGCGCTTTGCGCGCCGGTTTCTGGGCAGCGAGGGTCCGCTTTAGACTGCCAAAGGCTTGGGGTGAGAATAGTTTGCTTTAAAATCACAAAATTACACAAGTGAACAATTTTAAAAAACGAACGCTCTCCCGGCTTTTCGCCTCAGGAGCAGCGTGTCATCAGCTAGGGACGCTAGTATTCAGCGTCGCTTTTATGCTGTGGGCGGTGGGCGTGGCCTCCGAAGGGGGCGTGGCCTATCAGTCGACCCTTGAAGCAGGGTCAGAGAATAGTTACAAGTAGGCAATGAGGCGCCTGTCATGAAAATTAAACCTCAACAGGAAGCACTAACAGATATAAAAACAAGCATTTGCAATGCAATAGGTCTCGCATTAGGAACGTTTTAGCTATTGGTCTTGTAAATGACAATTTTTTTATTTATGTGTTGGTTTTGAAAATAGCTAAATTAATAGCTTTGTCATTTACAATGCCAATAGTAATAACTTTCGCAAATGTGACACCTATAGCATTTGTAATGCAACATGTTTTGTATTTACGTGACTCAGCTGTATTGATATTACAAATTACAATGGCTTTTAATTTTTTTAAATAATTAATACTTAAATAAAAGCGATTTTAAATTTATAATGGCAATAGCTTAAACTTTTGTAAATAACTTTACAGAGGGTGGCAGTGGTGAACCAGAGGTGCTGTGATGAACGAGAGGGTGGCAGTCGTGAACCAGAGGGTGGCAGTGGTTAACCAGAGGGTGACAGTGCTGAACCAGAGTGTGGCAGGGGTGAACCAGAGGGTGGCAGGGGTAACCAGAGGGTGGCAGGGGTGAACCAGAGGGTGGCAGTGGTGAACCAGAGGGTGGCAGTGATGAACCAGAGGGTGGCAGTGGTGAACCAGAGGGTGCTGTGCCCATACACGGCCGCATGGGTAACTTCGCCTTGCAAGTGGCCCGCAAACACGCAAAAAGTCCCTCGAACACGCAAAAAATCCCGCGAACACGCAAAAAACCCTGCGAACACACAAAAAACAAAAATCCACAAATTCGCGGATTTTGCGGATTGCGACTTCGATTTCGCGTGAATTCGCGGAACGCGAATTCGCAAATTTCACCCATACTTATAATACAATCAATCAAAGCACAAGCAACAACAGCAACAGAAGAACCAGACCCAACCTTTGCATTTTATTGGTTCCCCAGAGTTATACAGCGCCGGACGCCCCGTTGCTGGGGCAGCTGTGCGCTTTACAAGTATACTACATTTACATTTACATTTACATTTACATTTACAAGGACCAGACACTCACCTCAAAACATGGAGAGATTGAATCAACATTTTATACAACACAATTACATCATTCTTGAAACAGCATAGGAGGAGGAGGAGGGTGATTGGTCTGGAATTGAATCAAATGTGTTAGCTGATCAACTTCTGAGTGAACCACCTGATTTTGAAGATCAACTTTACTTCCTGGACTAAGTATGCCACTGATCCTATAGAACGTTTTAATTATTTCATTTTGAAATTCTATTTCCACAGAAGAAAAAAAGTTTGTGAAACTTTATTATTTTTGTATCAGAATCATGGTGCCCCACAATTTTTTTATTCACATATATTGCTGGGTTTTAGCTGGACCAGTGGGCATTGAAGAAGCCTCCACAATTCCTTCATGCCATTGGAGACAATTCCCGCACTCATCGCAAGCCTATTGCCTATCCCTTTTTGAATCACTTGGTGCTAGAAGGTCTAAACCAGAAGATTGTTGATTTATAAGACTGCCTGTTAATGCCAAATTCCAATGTGTTGCCTGCATCAAAGATTAATGCCTTATACCTAAACTCCCCATTCTTGGATTGGAAGAGATAACTGTAACTATTGCAACAGTGAGTGAGTCATTGTGTGAGTGACAATGATGAGTGATGATTAATGTGGTGGCAGACAGTGAGGGAGTATGTTGAATTGTAATGTGGGAACTTGCCTGAGATATTAAATTGCAATGTTTGGGGATTGAGTTATGGGTTATAATTGTTTCCCTGGAGGAGATAGGCCTTTACAAACTTACTTAGTGAAAATGTATTTACATGTATGGTCCACTCCTATGTCCCTTCTATTTTTTTCATTATCTATGATGGCTGCCCAGACAATCGTTTGATTTACAAGACCGCCAAATTCCTATTTGTTGCTTGCATCAAAGTGGAGATAGTGTACCTACCACCTTGTTTGGATTTGAACAGTTAACCATTGCACCAATAAGTGCTCAGATTATCGAGTGACTATGAGTTATGATCATTGAGGTGGCTGACAGTGAGGGAGGCCGTGTTGAGATGATTATTGATTTGCAATGATTGGGGCATGAGTGATTGGCGTTCATTTTGTTTAACTGGAGGCTATTGGCCCTTTCACACTTAGCTAGATTTAACTGCAGGGTCCTCTCCTTTTTTACTGTTTCCTCAGAGACTGGAACAGTCACTTTAGTTAACAAATGAAAACCTATGTAAAGTACTGCAAATCTGTTTCTCTAGAAGTTCTTCAACAGCAGTACACTACACGTGTATCTTGATCAGGCCATGATGATGCCTGGTCTGGGAAAGAGTTACTCTGAGTCAGGACTCAGGAGGAAGATGGACAAACTCAGGGAGGGAGCTGCAAGACTACCTTTCATCAACAGCTATAAGCAAGATTTTATCAACTTCAGGTCAAAGGTAAACCAAGGGTCTGAGAACTAGTACTCACCTATGTAGAATGGAGAAAGGTACGTTTGTGAAATGCTGTGGTGTGTGTGTATGAGTGTGTATTGGACTTGTAGCAAAAGTAAAACTCATAGGGCTAGATGTAGATAGCTAAATACCGGTCGGTAACGGATGAAAATTGGTAATTATCCCGTTACCGACCGGTATTTAGCATTTTCTAATGTAGGAGGCAGGTTTTAAGGATCTGATAAATTACTGATTCCTTATTTTAAGGAATCGGTAAAATACTGAATCCTTTTTTTAAGGAATCTGTAAATTGCCGAATCCTCAAAAGCTATGTAGGAGGCACTGAAGTGAGTACATGTTAGCTTTAAGGATTTGTTATTTACCACCAACTACAGGTTGGTGGTAAATACCGAATACCTTACATAAAGCATTTTTTTGCTTTTTTCTCAGTGCCATGTGGCAGACATACATGCCTTAGGGCATGTATGTGCGCCACATGTGCACACATGCACGATTAAGGGGTGCGACAGGGTGTCAATGTGACACCCTGCCACCCTTGAATATGCTCCCCAAATTACCGATTCAGTATTTACCGAATCGGTTACAGTGAATGGCTTTTCATTCATTCCTATGGACCTCCAGGCCCATAGGAATGAATGGGAAGGTGATTCCTTATTACCGGATCGGTATTACTGATTCGGTAATAAGGAATATTACCAAATCGGTAAATATTACCGATTTATTACCTACATCACATTTACCGATTCAGTATTTGAATCGGTAAAATTTGGTATTTAAGAATCGGTAAATTGTGATTATCTACATCTAAGTAAGTATGGGCGTAAAATCCGTTTCGCGCACGATTTTGCGGATTTTTGGTAATTTCGCGATCCGCGAATCGCACAAACTTACCGTGATTCTGAGTTCGCCGAGTTGTTTTTCTCCCGGTTTGCGTGTGCTGCGCCATTTTCGATCTTGCTACGTGATCGCTCGAGAGTTTTTTCGAACGCAATTACCTCATCGCGGCTTGCCATCTTGCACAGCGAGAGTTTGACAACGCGAGTACGTCATAAAGGCCAGCAATCACGCATTACGGGAGTAAACAATGCCAAACACGTAGATGTGGCGCGCAGCTGACTTCCAGCCGGAGATTTGAACAGCTCGCGTTCCCGAAATGGCAAAAATTGCAATTTTGCACAAGAAATCTACCGCAGGAAGCATAAACTTTGTCAAAACGATGATTTTTATCAGAATAACTCCTCAGATTGAAATTTGGCTGCACTTTTTGGTGCAAGGAGTCCATTTTTTGGGGGTGGTGGGAGGAAGGAAGTGCCCCAGAGTCTCCAACTTCCTGTTCCTGTCCAGCAGGCTCCTCCCAGTGCTTTGTCCATGTCCTAGTCACTTTTGATTTGAATCTGGAGCTGGAAGGATTACTTTTTGTGGCTGCTGCTGGATATTTGTATTTGAGGACTTTTTGGACTTTGGAGTTTGGATTGCTTTTGGACTTGAGATTTTACAAGTAAGTTGGTGTTGTTTGTTTGGGGCATTGCAGTTGAGGCAACTACAGTTTTAAAACTTTTTTCACAACTTTAAAAAAATATATATTTTGGGTAGCCACAGTATCCAGTAGGCCCAGGGTTAGTCATGGGTGCATGATGCAACTGTTTCTGTGATTTTTATTTTAACTTAATTCTCATTTATGTCATGGAATTTTAGCTGTTATATGTTGATTTTTTTATTTTTTATTTTGGGGTGCCTGTAAAGCCTCACTAGCCAGTAAGCCCAGGTGTAGTGAGTGGTGCATGGACCTAGTCTTTCTGTTGGGTGTCTTGAATGTAAACATCATTGACGGCATGGATGGCATTGGATTGTGGTGATTTTTGTGTGTTTTTTTACTTTTTGGGGTGTTGGGGCCTGGCCATGTGGGTGGGGGCCATTTTGAGGCCTGGTCCAGGCAGGGCCTGGCCATGTGGTGGGGTCGAGGGGCCATTTTGAAGCCAGGCAGTGTGCTCAGGCCTGCACCCAGTTTGCCTTGCTTTCAACCATTATGCCAAGGTGTAGTGAGTGGTGCACGGGCCTAGTCTTTCCGTGGGGTGTCTTGAATTTAAACATCATTGAGGACATGGATGGCATTGGATTGTGGTGATTTTTTAGTGCTTTTCGACTTTTTGGGGTGTTGTTGGGGCCTGGCCATGTGGGTGGGGGCCATTTTGAGGCCTGGTACAGGCAGGGCCTGGCCATGTGGTGGGGGTCAAGGGGCCATTTTGAAGCCAGGCAGTGGGCTCAGGCCTGCACCCAGTTTGCCTTGCTTTCAACCATTATGCCCAGGTGTAGTGAGTGGTGCATGGGCCTAGTCTTTCTGTGGGGTGTCTTGAATTGAAACATCATTGAGGACATGGATGGCATTGGATTGTGGTGATTGCTGTGTGCTTTTCGACTTTTTGGGGTGTTGTTGGGGCCTGGCCATATGGGTGGGGGCCATTTTGAGGCCTGGTACAGGCAGGGCCTAGCCATGTGTTGGGGGTCAAGGGGCCATTTTGAAGCCAGGCAGTGTGCTCAGGCCTGCACATAGTTTGCCTTGCTTTCAACCATTATGCCCAGGTGTAGTGAGTGATGCATGGGCCTAGTCTTTTTGTGGGGTGTCTTGAATTTAAACATCATGGAGGGCATGGATGGCATTGGATTGTGGTGATTTTTGTGTGCTTTTTGACTTTTTGGGGTGTTTAACTGACCCCTTGTTGTAAATAAAAAAGGCAGTGTGCTCAGGCCTGCACCCAGTTTGCCTTGCTTTCAACCATTATGCCCAGTGGTACTCAGTGGTGCATGGACCTAGTCTTTCTGTGGGGTGTCTTGAATTTAAACATCATTGAGGGCATGGATGCAATTGGATTGTGGTGATTTTTGTGTGCTTTTCAACTTTTTAGGGTGTTGTTGGGGCCTGGCCATGTGGGTAGGGGCCATTTTGAGGCCTGGTACAGGCAGGGACTGGCCATGTGGTGGGGGTCAAGGTGCCATTTTGAAGCCAGGCAGTGTGCTCAGGCCTGCACATAGTTTGCCTTGCTTTCAACCATTATGCCCAGGTGTAGTGAGTGATGCATGGGCCTAGTCTTTTTGTGGGGTGTCTTGAATTTAAACATCATGGAGGGCATGGATGGCATTGGATTGTGGTGATTTTTGTGTGCTTTTTGACTTTTTGGGGTGTTTAACTGATGTTCCTCTGGCTTCCATTGCTTTTAGGTGCACAAGAGAACCACCAGTGCCAGGAAGAAGTCCTGCAGCGGTGTGTGCAGCACAACTTCACGTGAAGTCATGTGTGGCCACAGACAAGACAACTCTGAAACTCGTGCAACTGCGGCCTGCTGTTCTGACATCTGAAGAAGATGGCCCCAAAGAAAGGTGGCCGTAGCGCCTCAGCGAAAAAAGTGCCACTGCCAGTAAGAAGGAGCAGAAGAATCAAGTGGCACCAGCTACCAAGGAGACTGGTGTGACCACCGACACCTTTTTTGGGGAAAAAAACTACGCCTGCAGCAGCAGCGGTGTCTGCTGGGGACCAAGCTGGAAGCAGCACCTCCGCTTCATTGGGCTCAGTTCCACCACGCCAAGTTAGGTCCAAGACCATGAGTGCTGCTGCGGCAGCCACTTTGGTTGTTCAATCTCCATCGACCAGTGATGTTGGCTCATCACAAGAAAGCACCATCCAATCAACGCCGGGTGTAACTCAGCTGACGAGTGTTCAACAACCACAGCCGCAACAACATCCACAGGTGCAACTAGTACAAGCGCAAGTTCATGGGCAGGGAGAGGCGCAAGGAGGGGCGCAGGGAGAGGCACAAGGAGAGGCGCAGGGAGAGGCGCAAGGAGAGGCGCAAGGAGAGGCGCATGGAGAGGCGCATGGAGAGGCGCATGGAGAGGTGCATGGAGAGGTGCAACTAGAGGTTCATGGAGCGGCTCAATTGCCTACAACGCTTGTTCCTCCAGAAGTAGAGGCACATCAGGAAATTAATATTCAAGTGGAGGTATCATCCGAGGAAGCCACTCCTCCTGAGGATGAGCCATTGTCTTCCAGATCCCCAGCAAGAAAAAGGTCAAGGAGGGCTACTACTACTACAAGTTTTTCTTCAAGCACCCTTCATTCTGATGACCTTGATCCTGATTGGAACCCACAAATGCAGTCTGAGAGTGAGGCACGCCTTGAGCCGACAAAGGTAGCTAAGCCTTGTGGGAACGTTCCCACAAGGCTTCGACTTATGTGTGATGACGACGAACAAGAAGTGGTGTCTTCTGCTGCTGATGAACAGTCTGCCGACAACCCAGTCATCACAGATGTCACTCCAGCCCCAGCGGGCATGGAGCAGACAGACATTTTCACCCTATCCCAAATGGCTGCTGAGCGGGATGTGGGCGGCGTGGTACTGGTAGCCCCACCAACGCAGTTAACTACAACACCAACACGACCTACAGCTTCCATATTTTCTCATCAGAAGGGCCGGCAGAGACCTCCATCCAGCTCGACCTCCATTACCTCAAGTAGTGGTGCTGTAAGTTAACAACAGAAACAAATTTAGCCATGCCCACCCTCCACTTCATCTGGCATTGAAAGTCAAAGTAGCACCTCCACCACCAGCAGACATTTCCAGTCCCCAGTTTGGGACATCTTTACTGTTAGCCAATGGGCGGAAAACATGGTCGTTTGTTCGATTTGTAAAGTATCAGTTAGTCAGGGTAAGCTTGGTACCAACTATGGTACCGGAGGCCAGAGAGGTCATCTCAAAAAACACTACCCTATCCAGTGGTATGCGCACCTAAGTAACATCCAGGAAGTCCAAAGTAGAACTGATCCAAATGTATCCATTCACATTGCATCTGATGCTGACGACGAGGGGCTGATTGTGCAGGGGGGAAGTCAAGAACCGAGCGACATTTTTTCTGGTACACCCAGTACCCCTGGCAGGAGCACTGCAGTGGTAGCGCCAACACCCTCTACCCCTGCAACATGTATGAGGCACACTAAGAGTCTGGGACAGACACCAATGCAAAAAACTAAATCAATGAGCCTAACTGGTGTGAAGTCTGCATCATCATCATCATCATCGTCACGTAAAACGGTCCAGCCCACCATTAGCAGCATGTTTTGGTCAGATGCGCCATTTGAACGCAACCACCCAACGGCACATCTGTATAACGCAAAGCTGGCTAAAATGCTAGTGCTGGACCTTCTCCCTTTCTCTTTCGTGGAAGGGGTGGGTTTCGTGAATTTGTGGCAACAGTCTGCCCTAAATGGAAGGTTCCTAGCCGGTCCTATTTTGCCAGAGTTACGGTTCCATCACTACATCAAGATGTGCTGGAGGTGATTGTCGCAGCTATTCTGAAGAGTGCTGTTCACACTATCCACATGACAACACACATGTGGACCAGTTGCCAAGCCCTTGATTACATGTGCATCACTGCACACTAGGTCTCTTTTGCAGGGGTCAGACAACAGTTAAAACAAGCAGGTGTTGACACGGAGAAAGTTTTTCAAGCTACTAGCAAACATGCAACAGTAGGCATGTTTGCCATGGAGAAATCTCACACTGCAGCTAACCTTTTGGAGGAGTTTAACAGCAAGGTCAAAGAATGGCTGAATCCAAGAAATCGCATAGTTGGTAATGTTTCTACGGATGATGGCAGTAATATAGTTAGGGCCATGACTGATGGTCAATATTTCAGAGTGCCGTGTTTGGCGCACAGTATTAACATCGAAGTGCAAGATTTCTTGAAAAAAGAAGACACAGTCATCAAATTACTGACCATCTGCCGAAGAATCTGCACACATTTCAGCCATTCTTTTAAGGCCCGGAAGCAGCTGAGGAGCATTCAACATGAACGTAAACTGCCAGTCAAAAGACTAATCCAGGAGGTGGCAACACGTTGGATCTCAACCTTCTACATGCTTGAGCGTCTGTCTGAGCAGGGGGGGGTAATACGTGAGTATGTCTATAAACTGGGTTCTACTCAGAAAGACATCAGGCTAGAGTTGGAGGAATGGAAGCTAATTGCAAGCCTGACATACATGCTTCGTCCTTTTGAGATCTTCACGCGTGAAGTCAGCAGGGAGGACTGTTCTTTGGGCAAAGCTATCCCATTGTTGGTCATGCTAGAGCACAACTGAAGGACGTGTCTTCAACATTCAGAGATCATGCTGAAAAGCGAGAAGCATATGATTTGGTGGAGAAGTTATTAAGGTGCCTACTTCACAATGAGGCTTAAAAATATACATACAGAACAACATTACATTTGTGCCACTATTCTGGATCCACGGTACAAAAAGGCAGTGGCCAGCAAAGCATTCATTCCTTTTGATGAAGCAGATGTTTCAAAGTACAAACATTGGCTCGCTGTGTCAGCCACTCGGTTCGAAAAAGAGAGGCAGAAATTTCAAGGAGACAGCACAAGTACAACTGAATCAGCAAGCCATCCGGCGCCAAGTTCCACTTCTGAATCCGTGGCCGAAGAGAGTCACTTTCCCTGACATCCGTTAACGACACCAGCAACCGTGTCATCATCCTCACCTGCACCAGGCCAAAAAAAAATATTGTCAGAAGCGGATTTTCGAACTCAGCAAGGGTTTGCTCGGTCCACTGCTGCAAAGGCCACAGATTGTACGCCAAGTGGAGCAACCCTGGAGAACCTTGAGTCGGAGGTGCAGGCCTATCTGGATGACCCAACTGAGGTCTGTCTTAATGAGAACCCATTGGTGTATTGGTATAGGAGAAGGTCAGTATGGCGACTGATCACCAACCTGGCTCTAAATTATTTGTCTTACCCACTCGCAAGCGTGTCTTCTGAACGTGTTTTCAATGCTGCTGGTGCCATTGTAACTTCAAAAAGGACCCGCCTCTCGCCCAAAAATGTGGAGAGGTTAACAATAATCAAGATGAATCAGCACTTCATACCACCCGATTAGAAAATACGTGAATGCACACAGGAAGAAGAGGACACCGACTTAGGTGACGCAGACGGAAGTTCTTCTCTGTTACCTGACCTACTGCCGTCTCAATTCATAGACTTTGAGGACGAGCTCTACTTCCCTGACACCGAGGCCTGAGTGAAAATTACTTCATTTTTGTTCGTCCTTATTCACTTTTATTCCTGTGTGTCTTTCTTTGTTTTGCAACTTTTATCACAACAAAACTCTAATCACCTAATCACAACAAGTCCATCAGCAGCACTGTCTTCATCTTATTTCCTTATTGATTTGAAGGTGCCGCAGTCTGCATTCCCGAGGTTCACTAGTTCACAACTCAATTATGCTCCTCTATCCTCCTCCTCCAGACTCCCCCTATCCATTTCCCTCAAGGCATATGGATTGATTATGGAGGATAAATAAACTTTGTCTTCGTAGACGAGTCCCCTCAAATGGGACTGAAATTACTGACTGACTACATGCTTGCTGATTGTTGACAGACTTACTTCTGAAATTGACAGGAGAGGGTGCCCTGTGGGCCCTCACTTTCCGAAAAAGATGCGGACAAAAAGTAGAACAGGTAATGAATAATGAGAAGATGGCATGCAGTGGACAGCAATGGTTGTCTGTCTCTGTTGAAACCAATTGCTGTTTGTTTTTTGTGAACAGTGCAATTTGCCTTGTTTTGAATATACCAGTATTGCAGGTTTTTGTGGGTTTCTTTGGGGGTGTTTTAGATTTGCGGTGCTGGGTCGGGGGGTCTTGGAGCACTGCTGGGAAGGTCTAATTTTGATTGCAAGTGGTTTGAAGAAAATCCATGGTTGGAAAGGGGAGTTAGGGCCTAGCTGCAGAGCGCGCATGAAGTGATTTGGGAACTAGGCCGAAAATATTCTAAGTATGAGATTTTCCATTTTTGCTTTTTGCCTGTTTGGGGGGGTTCTGCTTTTTTGCGGGTGGGTTGGCGGGTCTTTGGGCATTGCCGGGAAGGTCTAATATCGGAATCAAGTGGTTTGGACTAAATCCATGGGGAAAAGAAAAAAAAACAGTTTTTGCTCACTTGCCTGTTTTTGGGAGCTGTTTTGGGGGGGTTCCTGGTGTTTGGGGTGGGTTTTGGGGTCTGGTAGCACTGCTGGCACAGTCTAATTTTGATTGCATTTGTTTTTAAGGAAATCCATGGTGGAAAAGGTGAGTTATGGCCTAGCTGCATAGCGCGTTTGGACAAAATTGAAAGAGGGCCGAAAATATTCTAAGTATGAGATTTTCCATTTTTGCTTTTTGCCTGTTTGGGGGGGTTCTGCTTTTTGGCGGGGGGGTTGGCGGGTCTTGGGGCATTGCTGGGAAGGTCTAATATTAGAATCAAGTGGTTTGGACTAAATCCATGGTGACATTTTTTTTCCGTTTTTGCTCACTTGCCTGTTTCTGTGGGGCTGTTTGGGGGAGTTCAAGGTTTTTTTGGGGGGGTCTTTGAGCAATGCTGGGCATGCCTAATTTTGGTTGCAAGTGGTTTGAGGAAAATCCATGGTTGGAAAGGGGAGTTAGGGCCTAGCTGCAGAGCGCGCATGGAGTGATTTTTTTTGCCTGTTTGGGGGGGTTCTGCTTTTTTGCGGGTGGGTTGGCGGGTCTTGGGGCATTGCTGGGAAGGTCTAATATCGGAATCAAGTGGTTTGGACTAAATCCATGGTGAAAAAGGGGGTTAGGGCCTAGGGTTAGAGTTAGGGTTAGGGTTAGGATTGGGGTTAGGGGTCTTAAATCGCTGTTTACACTTTACACATAGCTTGAGGGGAAAGATCCGCAAATTTCGCCCACACTTATTTATCCTTGAAAAGGAGACTCAGAGTACGCACTTTCGAAATGATGCTTGTATGTTTTTTAATACTGTCGACTCTGAAACTGAAAGTGTTATTTTTGCCCTACACAGCGTACCTTATATTTTTTTCTCCGTGGTGTTTTAATATCACTTCCTGTTTTCCCATCAACAATTACAGGCCGGCTTTTACCCTGTGCAATGACAAAAAGGATGACTTCAGGCTTAGTGACCTGCAATTCAGCATCCGCCAGGCAGGCAGTGGACAAGGTGTCTTTCGGTCCCCAACATTGATCGGCTGATCGTCGGATGGAATGGAGGAGCACCGCGAAAGAGGAATGGCTGGATGCATGCAACTTCCCAAATTCAACAGGACAACTACAACAACATTGAGTTACAGTATCCATCTTCATTTCGACTTATCTTTTAAGTAATGTTACTGCTGTGAACTACTGTGAGTGTGACACTGTGCATTTGTTTGCTCTCTGCTTCAATTCATCCCTCCAGCCATTGTATACTTTTTTCTTTGCCATTTTTTAATCTAATTTAATGTACGTAGTGGTTCTTCTCTCTGAGGGCTGATAGGCAAGTGAAATTGTGTAATTACTGCAACCCTGTACTGTCACATTGTTGTTTCTTCATAGTACATTGTAGAAAGTACTACTTACTTTACAAAAACCTATCCATTTAGCAAACAACTCCATGCATGCAGTAGTGCATGCACTACCTTTATGTCCCTTAAAAGATTTATGAATAGCTTCGTGTCCAAAGATTTGTTTATCTTCATTTGTTGTTTGTCCATGCTGTGTTTTTTTTTCCTCTCTCCACAAAACTTTACCCACAAACCACATTCCCATCCAAGTTTCAAACCCTAACCCTCTTCCTCCGGGCTGTGTGGTTTTCATTGAGGTGTGAGTAAATTACAACAATAATTCCACACACTTGCTGGGGAGGATAAGGTGCAAGCAGCCTCCTCAACTCAATTTTAAGGCAGCTAGATGAATCCTAGAATATTGTAATTCTGGGTAAAAAAACAACAATGAGTATTTTAAAATAAATTCTGAATTTCATGCCCACCATCGATTGGATCCATCGTCAACATCATCCTCCTACATGTCAAGAAGACTTGTTGTGTTACGCTGCTGTGTCACTGTTCTTGTTGTAGCCATAATCATACATGCAATTCTTTTTTCCCAATACTTATCTTCAGCATTGCTTAGGCTACTGTTCTTCTAATACTCCTCTTAGGCCACTCAATGTCTATTTTTTTTACTTTGTTATTCATATGCTGCTACTGCTAGTGTGGTACCACTCCTACTACTAACACCACAACAACAGAATTTCGGTCCGGGATGATGTAATCGCCATTTGCCATGCAGCCAGCGCTGTGCCTAGCTCTATTCTCAAACACAAATCACTGGTAAGATAAGCATTTTGGGGAGGTAGAGAGATGGGCTAGGATGTGGAGGAGAGACTGATAGTAGTACAAGTAAAGTACTAGTAGGCCAATTGAATTCACTAACTCTAATAGTGGCACTTTTGAACATTTTTGGACGTTTTAGATAATTCATGCTGGTAAGTTTGAGGAAAACCAAACGTGCCGTAACTCCCGCCCACCACCCCACAAAATAAGATAAAAGCATACACTATGTTGAAGTATGTAAAATGAATAATGATGTATTTCCCCTAATAAAAATAAACTAGTCCACCCCCTCCCTAACCCAAACAATTGTCCATTTCAAGTAGTCCAAAAATAAATAATCCCCAACTCCCGATTCCCACCCCCCAACAGTCTTTAAAAAAGGGGCAAGGGACACAGTCACTTCCGGCGGTGTTTGGGCAGGCGGTCCTTGCGGCGGTCCCGGAGCTGTTTTTCAAGGTTGTCCACCTTGCGCTCCAGGTAGTCCACTCTTAGGCTTAGGTGGCGCATGCGTGCCTTCCAGGCTCTGAGGGGGCCAGCTGCTGATGGTCTTGCAGCTGAGCGGCGGCGGGGGGCTGTCCGAGCACGGCGCTGGGATGGAGGCTGCTGGCTGGTGGACACGGTGACAGTGCTGGAGGAGGTTGTTGATGTTCCCTCCTCGTTTTCCCGAGCCCACAGCTGGCAATATTCAACTTGAATGGCCTCCATCTTCCGGGCCCTGGCCCGGACAGCCATCTCCCCTCTGGTGAGCTTTGTGGGAGCATCTCTATGAAGAAAGAAAGAAAAATAATGTAACCAATACTCTTTGACAATAACACAAAATAATTCAACAGAAAGCTGTCTCACTGTAACACTAGCAATTTGCAAGCACAGTATAACATTTTGGCATGTATCTTTCCGCCATCTTTGTAGGCCTGTAACAGTGGGAGTTTCAGGAATTCTACTACCAGGCAGCACTATGGACTCAATACATAGTCAGAGAGTACACCAGTATTCGTCTTTTTTTTTCTACTTTTGCGAAAGAAATTACTTGTATGTGAACTTGTGGTAGTCGGCATAATGCCAGCTCAGTCAGCTTGCACCCAAGAAAAAGAGACACAAGCCATGATGACGCAGACTTGAATGCATTACTTTAAGCAGTATATGCAGGTGGGGATAGGGAAGCTCTTACTTTTTTATAGGGGTGGCACTGGCCATCCTTGGTTACATCAAAGGCTACTGCTCAATGTAATTTATATTTCGCACTGCCCCCCCTGGGCCTTCAGTACTACAAAAGGAAAATGAAGATTATTCATTTCTGATCATGTCTCCAGCCGATCACATGATCTCTTTGCTTATGTGATGCATCACTTTACGTGCTTTATTCTGATAGATTGAGTGAACAACAGCGATAGTCCACCCATGATTAACACAGCAGAAAGAAAATTATGAACATAGGGAGTGAGTGTGGTAACCATAATTGCCGGAGGAAGGGACTTGACTTGATATCATTGTCAACTGTACAATACATACACAATATATGCTTTGCTTGCAAAGTAAACTACTGTACTGTTACTTTAGGCAAGGGAGAGTTTCAGAACAATCACAACTTGTAGTATTTGGATTTCCTATGCTTTGCTACTCTGGCACGGACATGCTGTTCGAACAAAGTAACACTCTTCATGCACTGAGCATCTGCTCTACATACACCTCTGCTATGTATGAGGAAGACGATACCATCCAGGCTTCCAAAGTAAACGTCTATCATTCTTCTTAATGTCTCAACTGTAACAACTTTACTTTTTCTCAACAACCAAATAACACCCTTTTCATTTTATTTGGTAAACCACCGTCTTGACTTGCATTTAAGTTTCGCCCAAATGATATATTGCAATGCACACCACATATGCCTTTTTTGATTGACCCACACAGGCAGTCATTTTTTCTTTCTCCTCCAACCATCCTTGCTTCAAGCAGCCATGCATCTGATTCCTTCCTATCAGCCACCTCTGCCTGCATTAAAAAACACGTATCATTCTTTAGTCATAAATGTTACGACTCGCTCGTCCTTCCATTGACCTTAAGTTCTTTCCCTTTTCGTTCATCACATCCCTCAAGTTCATCTGATATGACTTGGCTTCACGATAAAAGTTTCCCAGCTGATTTGAAGTCAAATAGAGGGGGCCATTGCTTACTCGAGAACTACCGCCGCTAATGGTATTGCTAAGTCAAGGGTGACTGTCTTCTCCGTGATTGGCTAAAAAAAATGTAGTTCTAAATCAGTAACTGTTCTTAACAGTACAGTGTACTTGTAGTAGTGTGCTTTCTACTGCACAGTACATCATACACTCCTTTGCGAGCCTACTCTAAAATGTCAATAAGTAAGGAGTATAATAATAACTTACCACCATCCGCCGCTTCTGAGCCATCCCCCTCAGCTCCTCCTGGTGGTGCCGCCGCTTGAGTGGACCCCTCCGCGCTGCTGGCCCCGGCACAGGTGGTGGCAAGTGCTGCATCAGAATTTGTGACGCCTAGAAAAAACATGTTATATTTTTAGATGCCATACACCACCTCCTACTTCGTCTCGTAATGGAAGAGAAAATGTTAAACAATAACTTATATGCTTAGCCATAACATGCAACTCTTTTTGGCACAACTGATGAATGCTTGCTCTTTAACGTGCAACATTTTTATAATTACATACAGAACCAACTACTCCTCATCACCACCAGGAGGACTTGAAGTTCAAACAAGGTGAGGGCTCCCGAGTCCCGCACAGTAACTTCTGACTGAGGTATGTGGAAAGTCGAACTGCAACTGCACCTATCATCAACAATGTCCTATTTCTCTTGTCCATACTTCTGTATGTGCAGAATAGTCCCTGAAACACTAGCGGTATGGTATGTGCTACTATCAAATCAAAAAGACAACTACTAGCTTATTCTTGGTGGACATTGACATTTTGTTGTTGGAAATTGTCAAAGCACTAACATTAGGAAGACTGGAATAGACAGCAAGGGCAACCCAGAGGACTGCACTGAGTGCCTCTAGAGCTATTGCTGGATCAGAGTTTTGTTTAACACTGTTTGCCGACTAGGCAAGCTTAGCTACCTACACAGACCGACTCATAAATAATAGTAAATAGTAGTGATGGTAGAGAGGCAGAACAAGAATGTAGAAACAGTGTACAAGGAGATCAAAGACTATTTTATAAAAAATAGAGTTAGGGAAGTATAATTATATTAACAACAGAACTACTTACTGGGGCCAGCAGAAGAGCCTGCAGTGGACCGTTCCTCCTGCCCACTCTGTTCCGCCGGAGTCTGGGGTGGTGCTGTCCTCTTGCCCCTGGGAGGTGCTGATGATCATGAAATAAATACAAACATGCATGATTGTTTTTTGGAAATATTTGATTTCTTTGACCACAATCCTAAATTATCTTGGGAAAACAAATGAGTAAGAATTGCACTACATGTACTGACCTATCTGATCTGGTCAACTAGAAGGATACTAGTACAGTATTGCTGGACTCGCAGACCGTCTACTTGGAAAGTTATGTAAATCAACATCAAAAAGGTTCTACTACAACTGCCAGCACTCAGCAGCACGCGACGTGACAGACACAGTCCCTCATCATGATTGCAGAGCACTAAAAAATGTCCTACTACTGTTGTATAACTCCTATATATCCCTATATCGTGTTAAGTTAGCATAGGTACGTTTGAGATTTAAACGCCATTTTTCCTTTCTTGCAACTTCTGCACACGACCCTCATTTGTTGACTTAGCTTTCAACCTAGTAGTTTGCCGTGGTGAATGTGAGAATAATATGTTATTGCTCTGATATCTGCTTTGTTTAATAAAACATGTCTGCACGGAGAGTGCTGAAGTTTCAGGAGCAACACGATATGGAATTGTTATGAGGTCTGATCTCCACGCCTTCATAGTCATAACACAAGTGCAGCCTTTGCCAACTTGGGCTTGAGGCGGGATTGATATTGCTTTGCACGAGAATTGTTAACACACTTGATGCAGTGCACATGCAGAGAGAGCTGGTGTATGCTGATGTGATTCCTTCATGCTAGGACACTAAGGTATGGGCCCGCCCTAAAACAACCCAAAGAGACCTTCTTAGATAATAATATAATATATGTGTTAGGGAGGGTGAGATATAAGTGTTGTTAACTCTTATTCATTACAGCATGTTAACATGCTGTCACCATTCGCTTTTTATGTCTTAGTAACTATGCTGATAATTTTGCTACTGATAATAAGTATACTTGTATTATCAAAGATACTGCGCCTGAGAAGACGGCATTAGTAAATAAACATTTCAAATGCACATGTGTCTTCTTTACTCCATGTTCTGGTTTGTAATGATAATATAACGAAAGAGTGTTCATGAGTCCCACGTACCCTGAGGTACTGTAAGTTCATGTTCTGGTTTGTCTAAACATTGGGTGTTTGATATGTCCAATGAGACACTGTAGCTAGCTCGGTAAGGGGTGAGTTGGTTGCTAAGGTAAGTTTTGGGACATCCTAATTTGCCGAGGTTCCACTCCTCTGTGCACAGTTCTGTGTGAGTACAGAAACCCTGCAACATGGCGCCCAACGGTTTCGGTGGTCTTATATCATGACACTCGAGTAGTTTATCGTTCATGCCTTAACCCCTTCACGTCCGTTTCCGGAAAACGGGGTGTCGGTGAAACCTACCTATTTTTTGAAATAGGTCTATATTCAAGCTTGATTCTTTCTTAAACGGTTTCTTTGAATTACTACCCAGTTGTGCTACAAAGTATTCTTTGTGTTTTCTTATTTCCAATTCTGTAATGGCGGCAGCGGTGGCTATTGCGCAGCATAGTCGCGTAGCGGTACGCAACCATCTTCAGACGTACCAAGTCCCAGTAGATGGGATGGCTGTGATTTTCGTGGTATGTGCAGATCCGGCGTTTCCTTACGAGTTGTTTTACTCTTGGGTTACGTTTCCGGCTGTGGACGCTAATTCTGGTTTGTTCCACTCCTACACCGCCTCGGATGTCCCGGCTGAATATACGCCGTACAGGGCATTGGAAATACCTATTGATCATTGGCAGCATCGAGTTTGGTTTGATGGCGCCCTCCCCCACTCTATGTCCCCTGCGAGGTTAGGCCCACTCTCAATTCCAGGTACTAATTGGCCTGCGTTGGGTGGCTTTACCCCGCACCCGAATCACGGGGCTTGCACCCTGGCAGAAATTCGCAGGCTGCATGTAGTTTCCATTTCCGTGATTCGTGCTTTAGTGCAATACATCGGTCGACATCTTCCTGGTGGTCCCCAGGGGGGTGCGGCCGCTCCCCTGGAACGAGGCGGAATGCGTCTCAATCCAGTGATGGTAAATTCGGTTTTTGGTGCGCGTCCAGTTGACAACGATGACTTCCCATTCTGGCTAGCGGAGAAGTTTGATCAACTGGAGGCGGTTTTTCCGAATTCTACTCCTGCTGATAAACATAGAATGTTGACGATTACTCTACCGAAGGATATTACTCCTGAACTTGCTGACTGTGACAGCTGGGGAAAAACATTTGCGGCAGTTTATACAAGGTGCTTCGGCACCCCGTCTATGACTGCCCTGCCTGAAATCATTAGACGTGTTCAGAATGATCACGGTCCAGAGGCAGCGGTTGAATTGGGTATGCGCCTGTGTGGTTCTTTTGAGATTGTAAGTGATCTCATTCTCTCCAATGTTAAAGGAGATGCAGTTAACTTTCAGGTGTCGAATGCTTTGGCTGCTCTGCCCGATGCCGACAAACCGCGCCAGTTAGCAAAAATTGTGGTGGCCGCTTATAAAACGATTGGCCGCACAAGTAGAGGTCTGAAATATTTTCCAGTGAAACAGATAAAACAACCACAGGGACAATCTGCAGTGACAGATGCCCAGCCCAAGTCCAAGAAACAAAATTGGCCTAAAAAACAGACACAGGGGAAGCAGACAACGCAGACTCAGGGTACTTTTCCTGCAATACAAGCTCCTGCGCCACCCGAAAAAGTTTATGATTTGCGCGACCGCGCGATGATTAAATCGCCTGATCGTTTTCAGGGTTCTGATCAACGCTCTCCTCGTTCCTTTCAGGACACATCGGCCCCGAAGACCGGTGGAGGAGGAGGGGGTGGACGTGGACGTGGTGGCCAACAAGGACGTGGCCAGTCCCGCCAGACGGACGGCGCAGTGAAGCAGGAGGATTCTACGCCTAGGCGTCCGCAGTTTGCGAAAAAGAAAGTCGCAGCCTTAACAGCGCATCGATATGCCACAGATAGTGAGAACGCGGCTTCGGAATCTGACGTGGGCTCTGACCTTGCTGGACAGCGCGGCGGAGATAACCATAGTCAGAGAGGCGCTGCGTCCACTACTGAGGGTGACAGCGACTGATGTCTGCGTTGTGATAGAAACAGCGGATACGAGACTTGCTCCCCCTGAAAGACTATATGAAATTGTCTTGTTAATTGAAGGTGACATACAGCGTACCGTTAAAGGTGTATTTTGGGAGAATCTGTCTTCTACATATGATATTTTACTTTCGGAGGCTGACTGGCCCCCACCTTTTGTGCTCGCGGCGCCGCGAGGGGAGGAGGTAATCCTACCCAGTTTCGCGAACACTGTCTCGAAAGAGCATGCGCAGCATTTTGCAGAAGAGTGGGCTCGGGCTCTCGCGCCGGCTCTGTACCGTAACCAATGTGGTTGGGATAAATTGTCGCCTTGCCACGAAATTCCGTTGCGGTCTCAGCCGCAGCCTCAACCTCAATATCCCATTCGGCGTGAAGCAAAATCTTCCGTCGCGGAAATCCTTGAACAATTGGAATATCAGGGTGTTATTGAAACGTGTGTGTCACCGATGAATAATCCCCTTTTTACTGTGAATAAACCTGACGGATCATATCGTTTGGTTTTGGATTACCGGCATTTGAACTCGCATTGCCGTAACTGTGCAGTACAGAATACCCACGGCTCTGCCCTAGTGGATAGTCTCGTGCGTAAGCGTTTCAAGACAACGCTTGACATATCCAATGGTTTTTATGCCCACAGATTGGACAGCTTTAGCTCCCAATGGACCAGTTTTACAAGCGCTGGAGTCCAAAAGCAATTCCGGCGTCTTCCAATGGGCTACAAGAATAGTCCTGGTGTATTTACCGCTCGAATTGTCTCTATTCTGGAGGCACTCGACCCTGATGCTTTTTCGTATGTGGATGACATATATCTCACAGACGACGATATTTGGGAGCATCTGTGTCGTGTGAATTCTCTTGTTTGCAACTTCGCAGACATGGGTTACAAATTCAACTTTGCAAAATCGCACATTGCTGAACACACAGTGTTGTTTTTGGGCTATGAGCTCAACAATGAAGGTAGAGGTTTGGCTCCTCACTTCTTGGAGAAGTGCGCACAATTGCGCGCACCAACAACTCTGAAAAAATTACAATCCTTACTGGGCTTTTTGAATTTCGGCAGAACTTACATTCCGGAATATGCCCAGCGTATCAAGCCTTTGTATGCTTTGATACAACCAACTTTCTCAAAATCATGCTGGCTGCCTGAGCATTCAGCCATTTTGCAATCCTTGCAGGCTGATCTGCTCGCTTCTAAATATTTACTGACTCGTGATAACCACACCAACCTGGTCATAAGAATAATTCCTGGGACGGTGGGTTTCACCTACCTCACTTTTAATGAAGGTGACACAGTACCTATTGCTTACAAGTCACACTTGTACACCTCGGCTGAGATGCGGTTTCCCACCATAGAAAAGGTTTTAACTGCTGTACAGATGGCAATTCTAAAAGAACGTGCTCTGTCACAGGGGAAGCGCATGCTAGTGGTAACACCCTGTCCTCATTTAGAGGCAGTCACGAAAGCCAGTGTACCAAATTCAAAGGCTTTGCACCCTCGGTGGATTCAGTGGGCTGCGTCATTGTCATCCGCAGATGTCATGTTTATTTTTGACGCTTCCTTACGGTCGCAGGAGTACTTGCAGTATGAATTCGTTCACCCTGCTCCTCTGGCGATGCGACCTTTGGAGGACTTCCATTGCATCATTTACACTGATGGGTCGGCGCAGGTTGCGCATGGCTCTAAACATGCCTACGTTTCCGCATGCGCCATTGTGGTCGGTGCTATGTTGAATGATGAGTTCATTTCCAGGGAGGTACACACGTTGCCCCTGGGCGATTGCACCGCACAATTGGCAGAGCTTCGTGCTCTCTTACTAGCTTTGGAGTATGCAGATCCAAGTGTTACTACTCTAATTGTAAGTGATTCTTACTACTGTGTCCAGTCTTACAATGAAAACTTGTTCTTTTGGATTCAAAATGATTTTCATGATTCCAAGGGTAGCACAATAAAACATAAAATGATCTGGGTTCGAGTGGCAGAGCTTAAGGCTATGTTGCCACTCGTTTATGTGATTCATACTCTCGGTCATCAGCGCGTGGGAGTTCACGCTGTTGGCAACTCGCTTGCTGATGAAGCAGCGAAATCAGCAGTATCTACATACTTAGTTGCAGCAGTTACTAGGTCTAAAACCAAGATTGATAGCGACATCTTGGCAGCGATTGCTGCCTCTGAGAAGGGAAGTAAACATCCTTCGGGATTCCCTTCGAAGTATAAATACCACTTAAGTCCCGAAAAGGTTCCTTTTGTGACAATTCCTGATGTTGGGGAACGGCTGATTCCCAACTCGGATCGCAGAACAGACTTGATTACAGCGGCTCATGAAGGTGTGGCGTCTGCGCATGCGGGCGTCTCAGCCACTGTAACGCAACTACAACATCGTTTCTGGTGGCGGGGACTGTACAAACAGACGCGTGATTATGTCCTTCTTTGTGACATATGCCAGCAGATTAAACCTTCAACTGCTACGCGTCCGCCTCAGACTCAGTTGTACATTTCTAATAAACCACTAGGTTGTGTTTATTTAGATCACTGCGGTCCATTTTCATCTGATACTGCGTATAAATACATCTTAGTAGCAGTTGACTCATGCACACGCTTTGTGTGGTTATGGCCACATCGCAGCGCTGATTCCCGGACTGTCATCAGAGATTTGCGTATCTTTATAGGGATTTTTGCCTGTGGTACCTTCCATTCGGATCAGGGTCCGGCTTTCGCCTCTAAGGCGTATAAGGATGCCATGACTTCGATGGGGGTCCAAGTCAAGTTTTCGTCACCCTACAGACCCGAGGGTAATAGTGTAGTTGAACGAATGAACCGTGATTTAAAGCAATCTTTGACAGCCCGAGTTATAGGCACTGGCAGAAATTGGCTGGCTCACCTCTATGGCGTGCAGCGTGCTCTTAATAATCTCCCTAGAAGGTCTCTGGGTGGGCGGACCCCATACGAAATGCTCTTTGGCATCAAGATGTTCGTCCCTGACCTTGACGGTCTAGACTCGGTGGTTCGCGCCACTTCCTTTGACGCAGATGAACATTGCAATGTTTTACAGAATCTACAAAAGACGAGAGACACTCTTGCAAAGGAACATTTGCCCTCCACGTCGGATGATGCGTTGCAGATCCCGGTAGTTGGCTGGCTACCCCAAGTTGGAGAACTGGTTCGAGAGAAGATCGACAACAAGAAAGAGTTTGGTCCTTCCTATCGAGCTCCGGTCCCAGTGCTTGGAGTGAAGGGCACAAGAACAGTCATTTTACCACCACTTCCAGGTCGTAAGGAAAACAGGTTTATTTCTATTGACAATGTCAAGATACACAGAGTGGCCGATTCTTCTTAGCATGACACCGGCTGTTTCCTGTCCTTCCATTGTGAGAAATTCAATTATGCCCACTGATTCTAATAATGAACCTGAGGTGGCCATCGAATTACCTGCTGTTTCCACTCCATTATTGAATAATTTACCAGGAACTAACCTTGATGAGACAGACTATACATACCCCACTGATTTGTCCATGCCTGACCTGCAAGCTCGTTTAGCCACGGAATCCAGATTTTCATTTGACTCTGCTTCCCTTGCCTCGAAAAAACCCTCTAAAATTGCAGTATATGCTAGCCTGTTTAAAAAACATTTTTTGATACCTCCTTGGATATACATTTGGCTGGTCCTTTTTTCACTGTACCTTTTTATGTCAATTGGTTTTGTGTTTTATTTTTTCCGGATTATGAATGGACACTATGTCGAGGAGAGAACTTGCATTACTCATTTAAATGGAACTTTGGCCCCACTTTCCTCTTCACATTCTACACATAGATTAAAAAGAGACTTGACTTTGGTTAACATCACAGCGTGGCCTGTTCTGGATGGAATCGCGTGGGATGCAGTTCGTTTTCAGATTCATGGCCCAACGGAAGTCGTTAATGTCCCTAACGTACTAAGAGTTAATATGGGGGATGTGGTGAAACAAAACATTCGTTCTGATGATTGGGATGTTAATGCTGTGGAAAGTTTGTTTTCTGATTTGAAATATTATGCTGCTTTTGATGCTGAGGATTTATATTTAGAATCTGCTAATTATGGTGAATTGTTCTGTTACCAACATTATGGCAATCACTTCTTACACAAGACATCTTCCCGAAGGGATGCGGTTAATTTTACTCAGTGGGAACATTGCCCAGCACCTACACAAGGGAGTTCAGAAACGTTTCTTAAAAAGTATACTTATTTCACTGACTTTAATCAGTCCAATCCCGAGTCCTTTTATTTTAAATTTCAAAAACAAACACTGTCCAAGGTTCGACTTACAAATACAAAATTGTTATATTCAAAGGCCTTCCTGGATCAATTAGTTACTGGAGGGTATGAGTTATGGAAGGATACCATAGACCTTAAATCAGTTTGGGGCTCAAGGGCCTGGCAGGTACAAGGCACTGAGGCTTTGCACCGTGCATGTCTCATCCCAAATCATATGTGGTTTTTAAATGAAACCATTTCCCAGACTACATGCTTTGGATTGGCTACATCTAAAAGGTTAAACACCCCGTCTTTCCCGGAGTTGGAGGAATATGAGAATTGGAGTAATTTTACTGAATTGTCCATTAGAGAAATACAGGCTCTGCTTCTGAATTCCTCCTTTAACATTTCCAGTATGAATCCCAAGGGTTGGCTGCTTTGGCACCGTAGTGCTGATTCTTGCCAAAAAAGGTTTTTAAATATAACTGACGGTTTTAAGACTGTTAGATCTGATCCCCGTTTTGATTTGAGTCATACTGTCACCTCTTACTCTGTGGGCAAGTTGTGTCAAGCTTGGCTGAAACATTCAACTTTACCTGCGGTTAAGTATCACCTTTCCAAACTGAAAGCAGACGTGGATTTGAATGATTTCATTAAGGGCCCAGCTGGTGGCAGGTCGAAACGCTGGTTATATGGTGTTTACAATGAAATTTGGAAACTCTCACAGATTGAGGCTGCTTCACGCCTTAGGGCTATTGATCAGGCAAATCTTGAGAAAGTGCTTGCAGTGGTTGACAATAGCATTAACGTGCTTTCCTCTAGAATTTACACGTTGGATAATATTGTGTCGTCTGTTGTTGATATTGTGCATGACGAAGTGTCTGTATTATACCATGGTCAAAATCAATTACGTTCAATCATGCAGTTTGCGTGGACACTACAGACTCTAAAAATGGGTAAAGTTCCCTGGGGATACATGAACGTTTCCTCTTTATTTGCACCATTTAATTTGACAGACAAACAACGCTTGCTTTCAATGCGTGATGCTTCCTTTTCTATGCTCCATATTGAAAGATTGGAATCTTTACCTTTTTCTGTGGCAGAGACCACTGCTGCTACGTGGCTTATCCACGGTTTAATAACGCTGCCTTTTGCTTTATATAAGTTTTCGAATTGTATGAAATATGTGCCAATAGGTCGTTTTGAACCCTTAGGTAGCGGTTTTCTTCATGAGGTCTGGTCACTCCCATACACATACAGATGTTTCAAGGATGAACAAGAGGTTTATCTAACAGGGGATGAGTGTACTGAGACGCCAGATCATTCTTTAATGTGCAGACACATACAGTTACACGGTTCATGTAACAAGGACCGACCGAATATGGCTTGCGTTTTACAGGGCACGCCAGTTCCTGCTATCATCCCCACGTTTAAATTGTTAGAGAATGGTAGTTATTTAATGCTCAATAATGAAAACTGCTGTGGTTTAATTAAAGGTATAGCTTTCATAGTAACGGTTAGTGAGCGAGTTATTTGCTGCAGAAATGTTCTTTATCCTCCCACACGTGAACATAGGGAGTCTTCCATTTGGCCACAGATACCGACCTTGGGAGCAGAATTCAGCGGCATGGCTAGAATAAGAGCTCTATTGTCCCAGAAAGAGGTGGCCTTGAGCTCGGCCCGTGAAACTTTCGTGCTTCACATTGCTAACACCCGCACGGAGGTCCAGGCTCTTTTAAACACTGATTTGCCCTTGCATTTCGGAGCCATGGTCCGTTCAATCTTTAACGCATCCTCCACAACGGGCCTAGCACATTTTTTTAAAGTTGTTAGCGGTGGTCTCGTGACTTCCTTTGAGAAGATTTTTGGAGTCATCCCTGCTTTCTTCCATTCTATTTTTTCATCCTTGTTTGGAGGGTTCCCGTTTTTGCTTGCATTAGCGGCTGGCGCATTGGTGGTTTTCTGCCTTTTTAAATATGGATGCCCTTCCTGTGCAAGACCACGCACAGCTACTACTGACGCGGTTTCGCAACCGCATGCTTGATTACTATGGCACACTGCCGTTAGCGACTCTAAGCACGGCGTTTGGATTATCTTTTCGGTTCTCCTATTTCACCTGTGTCCAGCCTGTATTTCGCTGTCTGACCTGTGATTTCCTTTGGGCCATTGATTTGTGTCTCTGCGGACCAGCATCTTCTGACGTCGATTTTGATCAACTGATGAGTCCTATCATTGCTCACGAGTTGGTTTGTTCTGACGAAAGGGTTATGGCCTTGGCGGTGGCACATGGACTAATGGGTCCCTGGGATGTGTTGTCGGCAGCGCAAAATTTCTTGGAACTAAGTTTTCTTGAGAACCCACCGAGCTGTCCTCTGATGGTTATAGAGGATCCGGTGCTGGAAGATCACGTATGTTCCTTTCATCTTTTAAATTGGATGGCTGAACTGTTTTCTGATGAGGACAGTGACTTCCTCCTGGAGGCTGTTGCAGCTTACTTTTCATATACGGTCTTATCATAGACACTGCCTCAAATTGACATGCTGATTGATAGCATTTCCTTGATTTTGTTGACTTTTGGTCAAGAGATTTTATTTTTTACTTGCCTATTGGCTTGAGCCACAGTATATTTGTGGGCTATTTTTTTATTAGCATTAATTTTTATATTCATGCTCGTTTATAAATGGATTCTGCTCTCATGTGATGGCACTTCTGTTACCTTATTTAGTCCGTTCTCGGATCATGGGGGGGTGTTGTATAACTCCTATATATCCCTATATCGTGTTAAGTTAGCATAGGTACGTTTGAGATTTAAACGCCATTTTTCCTTTCTTGCAACTTCTGCACACGACCCTCATTTGTTGACTTAGCTTTCAACCTAGTAGTTTGCCGTGGTGAATGTGAGAATAATATGTTATTGCTCTGATATCTGCTTTGTTTAATAAAACATGTCTGCACGGAGAGTGCTGAAGTTTCAGGAGCAACACGATATGGAATTGTTATGAGGTCTGATCTCCACGCCTTCATAGTCATAACACAAGTGCAGCCTTTGCCAACTTGGGCTTGAGGCGGGATTGATATTGCTTTGCACGAGAATTGTTAACACACTTGATGCAGTGCACATGCAGAGAGAGCTGGTGTATGCTGATGTGATTCCTTCATGCTAGGACACTAAGGTATGGGCCCGCCCTAAAACAACCCAAAGAGACCTTCTTAGATAATAATATAATATATGTGTTAGGGAGGGTGAGATATAAGTGTTGTTAACTCTTATTCATTACAGCATGTTAACATGCTGTCACCATTCGCTTTTTATGTCTTAGTAACTATGCTGATAATTTTGCTACTGATAATAAGTATACTTGTATTATCAAAGATACTGCGCCTGAGAAGACGGCATTAGTAAATAAACATTTCAAATGCACATGTGTCTTCTTTACTCCATGTTCTGGTTTGTAATGATAATATAACGAAAGAGTGTTCATGAGTCCCACGTACCCTGAGGTACTGTAAGTTCATGTTCTGGTTTGTCTAAACATTGGGTGTTTGATATGTCCAATGAGACACTGTAGCTAGCTCGGTAAGGGGTGAGTTGGTTGCTAAGGTAAGTTTTGGGACATCCTAATTTGCCGAGGTTCCACTCCTCTGTGCACAGTTCTGTGTGAGTACAGAAACCCTGCAACACTACTACTACTAATAACAAGTCATAATATACTCAACCTGAACCTATCAATCCATCACTATCTCTTCTTCTTAGTGGCAGCAGGAGTACAAAGGAAGGGCTAAACTTGAGTCTCTAGTCTCTCTAGCATTACGCAGTTCTGTAAAGTACTACACTCATACATATTCAGGCCAAATGAGCACAAAGTTGCAAACAAGTAAGCATAGTAGCCACGCCACTGAGCAGGCGAGCACCTGCAATCACAGAAGCTATTTAAACGTTAATTTACCTGCAATGTAATCGAATTGGCAGCATTCTGGTTTTTCGGGAAAAACATATATTAGCAATATAACACAGAGCAGAAGTGAACAAAGTAGTTATTAAATAGCTACCCACCAAGGCCAGGGATATCCACACCGAGCATGTGGAGCAGGTCCTGCTCGCGGTCAAGGAGGTCCGACCACCGGTGCGTCGCTTGCTGGTAGGTGCGCCAGACCTCTGACTCCCTCCGCATGGCCCGGCACAACTTTTCCCACAGCTGGCGACGCTCCCTGAGGCCATACCCTGCCACGAGCCTGCCCCCTGCTACCACGGTTTTGGGGAGGTGGCGCTGCATATAAAAGATCACTGCGGCCACCTCCACTGCGCTGAATGTCTCCCTGGCCATCACTTCCTCCCATCGTAACCGCCCACAAGGGAGCCGGGTACGGGGTGCGGGACCCTTCCCGTTCTCCTTCCCGGCTCCCTTTGCCATGGTCCTGTACAGCAGAAAGAAAAAAAAAGGAAAGAATAGGGAAAAAGTAAAGAAAAAAAAAGTTTAAAAAAGTAGCTTTAAAAGTAACGAAAAGTTGAAAAAAACACAAAATATAGATCTAGAAAAAAGAGGGATAGATATAGAGTAGAAAAGATTTAAAAAAGTCCAAAGAAACAAAGGATTGCACAGTTGAAAGGAGGATTAGAAACCATGCACAGAACCATAGCAATGAATGAAAAACAAGATGGCCGCGCCCATTGAGGACCGCGTGGGTAAGTTTGCGCGATATTTCCCCCGCGAGTTTGCAAAAATATGCGCGAACTCGTAATAGCGTGCCGCACACAGGGCAACATTGCCAATTGCGCCCGGAAACGGAAATAAGCAACGCGCACAAGATGGCCGCGCCCATGTACGACCGCATGGGCAACCTCGCGGTCGGTGCGCTGCAAGCGGTCCGCGAATAAGCAAAACGCAAAAAAAAATCCGCAAATTTGCACGAATTCCCGAATTCGGCGGATCGCGAATTCGCTTTCGCATGATTTCGCGGACCACGAATTCGCAAATTTCGTCCATGCTTACATCTAAGTCTACCTCTTTTCTTTTGCTCTGCCTCTGAGTCTTCTTGATACACTCCCCATGAAGCTTGCCTTCTTTCTGTCCTTTTCCTTGGCTCTTAAAATATAGTGTCTCTTTTACAATCTCTAGTCCTTCTAGTCTTCTGCATGAATTAAAGGCAAAAGCTGAGCTCAACAACACTCCTGCCTATCTACCGGACTAGTCCAGGCAGGCACCCAAGAGTAGTCATGCCCGAGGAGAATGAATATGCACCACCTAATTTTGCAATACAGTATAACTTTTCTATGAACAATCATATTTGGAGAACTGGGTGGGTGGGTTTACCCCCAAAACTAGAAGACAGAAAATTTAGATATCTGATAACTTGGGTCTCTGGGAGAAGGACTGTTTGCAATGTATTTATCAGTACTCTGTCATACTTATTCCTTTTTTCCCTTCCACAACAGATTGATGATGAATTATGTGCTGCTCATTTCTCAGATGAATGTTGTCCTTGTGTAGTGTTTGTTTTTGTCGAAACTTTCCCCAAATCCCCCTTCCCATTCATTCATCAAACTCCTGACTTTCTTCCGCCGGGCTGTGTGATTTATTGAGATGTGACTTAATTTACACCATCAATGGATCACACACTTGGTGGGGCTGAGGTGGTGAAAGAAACATCAACTTACTGCAGGATTTTCTTAGCCACAGCCTACATTGGCCCCATTTACCCACCTGCACAGGAAAAGTGACCCATATTTTAGATATAGAATGAATAACATCAGTTTTCAGCATTATCATTCAGGACTTGTATTGCATAACCAAAAATGCTTGTCCACTCCAGTCTATTTTTTATAACTCAAGGATTTTGTAAATAATTCTACTAGCTCCCCTTTAGCCAAAACCTACTAGTATTGCTATTTTTTGTATTTTAGCACTATCAGGAATTCTTGTTGCGTCATCATGTAGTACTGAGGTGTCAATTCTTTGTAAAGCTATGATAAAATATAACCCACTAACTCAGTCTTTTTATTTCCATTTAGTTGCCTACGATGGACAATCAATCATTCATATTAATCCTACAGATGGGGCTCACCTGGGTGGAACTGAAAGTGGGACTTCTCTTGTGAAGTTGTGATGCCTTCCCTGTTATTGCTTCATCTATATACAGGAAAGGCAACTAGTATGGAGTGAAGTGAACTAGTTAACTTAGTCAGTAAGTAAATAACAGCTACTATTGTTGATTTAGGTGGATGTAGACAATATAGGTCATGTCAGCACTCCCCCTAATGGTCAAGATTGTCAGAGAAGTATAACTCTATAACAACGTGCTACACTCTTCTTACATGTAAGATTAACAGGAGTGTAACCCATAGACCAAGTCAGGACTGGGTAGGTAAGATGCAACTAGAACACAGTGTCCTGAAAGGTGGGAGTAACTAGAAAATTATAAATAGCATGCACATAGCATTACTAGGGTGGACAAGAAGGAGAATACTCATTTTTTATTCAGAAGATAGTTATCCATCTTTATATGGCTACAATAGTTACAAGGTCGGATGTATACAGTTAAGAACAGCACTGCATAGTTTGTAATAATGACAACCACATAAAACTTGGTGCAAAAACGTGTACAAAGGTGAAAGTGGCGACGCAAGTGAAGGGTGGACAGCGTTGGCGGCGCACTGTGCATAAAGTGCAAGCTATTTACAGTGAGTGGCTTAATGGCGCATGTGACATAGTGATATCACAGCGGGCACAGTTGATTAAATTTGAAATTAAGGCCACAAGAGAGAGGTGCGCCTGTTGATCAGGCTGTTAGGTCGACGGCGTTTTGATCCGGATTATTTAGGATCATCATCAGGACTGGTTGTCTGAATGAAGAAGTGCTTGGAGGATCCTGGTTGGATGGAATCCAACAGGCGCACCTCTCTCTTGTGACTTACCTGTGTCCATCCCTGCTGTTGTATCTCCCTCTCCAACTAAATTGTCTCCTTCTGTAGCGGCACTGGAGCCAGCATCACTGGTGTTCTGTGTGGATGGAATAAAACATTATAAATATTTTAGATGTCAGATATGCCACCCCAAATACAACTGCAATACATCACTACAGTTTGGTCAGCACTGCAGTATCTTCTAAAAAAAATATCCCTCTGGGCATTTGATTGGTTCAGAAAGTTAGACAAGCCAAGGGTAGAATAATGACCAATAAAAGACACATGGTGTTGGTTGGCAAATGCAATGGGAGTGGGACCTCATTCTTTTCCCAGCCATGCTGCACTGTCATGAGGAGCTGCTGGAATATTGTATAAATTAATGAGACAGCAGCACACTACATTGGAGTGGGTGGTTCATGATGACCATGGCCACTCCTTATGAACTCAACTGTTAGAGCATGAGCAGGAAAAAGGAAGCCTTCTCTCAACAAACAAACATGGTGAATAGTATTTATAATACTAGCTTCCTTGGGCCTGCAATCTTAATGCCAGACAGTAGAGTACCAAAATGTGTTCTTCTTAATCTTACAGTATCACACAATATATAGGAGAGAGGGAAAGATTGCCAACAAAGCAGAAGATAAGGGAACTGGAGACTAGAGTACGGAAAAAGTCAGCTACCAAAAACAAAAAACGTGTAATATAACAAAAAAAAGATTATACAGGGATAACAGGAATTAAACAACAAGCATTTGCAATGCATCCATTCTCGCCTTTAGGACCTTATAAGTATTTAGCCATGCTGCACATTATTCTGGGTGCTGAAACATTTACTGTTCTTTAACATGGAAGCGTTGACACTAATAGGCACATTATCGCACTGCTTTTAGGATGATACAACTATTTCAGCCATCTAGACCTACATTTTAACACCGACATTTGATCGCCGGCCTGCAGCGCTCACTATGCCTGACACCTGTACTTTGCAAAAGGCAAGACAGTTTGGCAGATGCCGTTCAAGGCAGCAAGGGATCTGTCACAGTTAAAGTTGTGTTGAATTCAGGGACAAAGGTATGATCAGTGCAGCATGTGCAATGGCACTGAGGCCCAGGTGTAAGATGCGCCCATAGCACACTAAATATGACAAACATTTACTAGCTAACCAGAGTACCTGAGGCATGTCTTCCTGTTTGCACTGGTCCCCAAGAACCTTTACAACACAGCATATTTCCAGAGGTGCAGTAATACAGAACCAAGTCACAGGAGGAATACAGCGCAGACTGGGGCATGTAAAGTGGGGCATGGTTAAAGAGCGGGAACAAAACAAATATTATGCTAACTATTTTGGCACCCTTGGTCAAATCTGCACAACGGGTGACAGGAATTTACAGGTCTTGTTTTCTGTTGCCATGTCAGGTTATGCAATACCAAAGGAAATGATGGACGGAGCGTTTGAGCAAATCAGACACTCACCCCCAGTCAATTGATCTGGGTTTAAACCGTCACCATTCTTTAGCTCACTCCACCACCCCAGTTCAGACATGGCCATATGCAAAACAGTCTGACCCTGTGCCTCATGGGAACAGTCCAGCCCGAACTACCAAGCCATGTTTTCCCTGGACCGGAAACAAGCTTCCTGGGAACGGTTTCAGGTTCATAACCCTCATCAGCCAGGCTATCTTGAATCCAGTGGCAAAGTGTTAGGTTATGGCCAAATCAGGGATTCCATTTGTAATGCGAATGTGAAAAAAATGAATAAAGGGGGAGGGTATAAAAAGCTTTGATATGCCAATATGTTTGGCACCATTTGACACATCTGCAAAGACGTAGAGCTCCTAAAATTGGTAATTACTTGCAAACTGCATGGTCAATTTGGGACTGGGAGGTTGGCTGCAAGCAGCATCTGACAGTTGTGCACGGACAAAGGATACATGCAGCAAGAAGTGCGTTTTGTGGAGGGCCTGGCCTTTGCCACTGTTAGGATTTCTTCAGTTTCCATTAGTTCACATCAGGCCGAGTGTCTTTTTTGTTGTGAGGAACGGCTATTGCTGAAACGCATTTACTGTGACATTGCAAATAAATTATGCAGGATCACGGGAATGTATGCTGGCGTTCTTTGCTGCAATTGCAGAGCAAGAAAAAATATTTGAAAAATATTAACAAAAGTGCTTGGACCTTTTCCTAATGCTGGTTGTACCCCTGTACGTTCTGAGGGGGTCCTTGTGGGCATGGGCAGGACCCACACTGCCACGGCAACTTGTCTGCCGGAATACTGTAATGTATATTATTTTACGTTATAACGTTTATATGTACGGTAATTAATGTATTAACAAAATAAGCACCATGAATCTTCAGTTAACAATTAGCAACGTCAAAGATCCTGTGCCTTTTTAGATAAGAATGCGGTCGGTATCTCGCGCTCCCGTTAAATAGCGGAAGATAGACATATAAATCAAACAAAAAAAACAACAACGAAAGTAGCAGCCACACATTTGTGTCATTTACAAAGGGATTTGGTCTTCTGTTTGTTTATCAACGTTGAGGACAGCTTTCTCGTTTCAGTTAGAAACTCAAAAGCATTTTTGTAAATCTCTGCACCCCTCCAAACCACTAAAAGCGCCTCCAGCGATCCACTTCGCAGATCCCGGCATCAGAAGCATTCAGTTATGTTTTCTTTAATTTACGCTACTTGCAATATTATAGCGCTCCTATAGTATTTAGTTTTGATGCCTATTGAAAGAAATTAGAATTGTTAACGAGGAATACATTAGTTTTCACTCCGTAGACATCAGAGTCTGTTTTATCAACTGTTTAACGTGTTTACTATTTGCGTGCGCACAGACTAAATGTTGTGAAATAGACATTTACCAAGTAATCACACTTTTTTTTTCCTCATTTGCCTTACTCTCAATACGGGCGATACCAACCACCTTACACGACCCAAGGACGCGAGTTGATATATTGGTGGCAGAGTTATCCCAACAACAAAGGGGCTTTCTTTGACTCCATCTAGGTGTATTCCAATCTGCAGGACCATAATCGTAACTAGGCTAAACCCGGTCCAAGGAGTGTTCATGGCATAATCATAGGACACGGGAAAAAAAAAACAAAAAAAAAAAACGGGATTATCTCCATTTGATCAGCAGATCCCAGAAAGCCAAGTTACGTTTACTAAATGATCTATTGAGGTCAACTTTAGATGTTTCATATAGAGATGAAAGTCACCCAGAGTGTGATGGGGCTGTTTTCTCTACCCAGTGTATACAGATTTGCCTTCTTGCCAATAAAATTGCATAGAAAAGGAAAGATCTTGCTTTGCCTGTGATGTTGTCTTCCAGCCCAAAGATGACAAGTGGTAGGGTTATTGACAAAGACACCTTTAGGATAGAATTTAAGGTATTCTTTACTTCTTCCCAAAATCTTGCAATGTCAGGGCAATCCAGGAACATGTGAACATCACAGGCTTCTACAAAATTACATTTATTGCATTTTTTGTCGGGGAGGAATTTAGAAAGTTTCAACGGTGCACGATGAGCTGAGAAAAGATGATTTCGTCTTAGCCATGATGGTTTCACGATTTTATAAAGTAGACCGAAGGAGTTTAGCCACATCTCCTCACACTGAAGACCAGTCGCCTCCCCCCATAACTCATCTGGAAGAAGAAACTCCCCATCAATTTCCTCCAACAGCTGCCAGTACCATGTGGCTACTTCTCTCCCTCCCATTGGTCGTTCCACTAACCGTTGCTCCAGTATGCTAATCTTCCCAATGTGGGCGTCCATGCAGCGCTGGGATCTCACCCAGCTTTCCAGTTGAATATATTTAAATCTAGAAAGCCCAGGGCCAACGTGGTTGTATAACTCATCCCAGGCTATTATTGGTCTTTCCTTAAATAGCTGACCCCATCTTGTGATGCTGGCTTGTTCTATTATGGAAGACAAACTATCTCTCAAATATGGTGGTAAACCGGGGGAGTCCCAGATTGGAGAGAAATTGGAATAGTAGGACAACCCCAATTTTTTCCTAATACTAAGCCAGGCTTTGGCCCATGACTGTAAGATTTTAAGTTTGTTTTTTTTAAAGAATTTCTAACTCCCAAATTTGAACATGAAACCGTCTACTGCTAGATTCGCCCCTAATAGCATAGCTCTATACATTGACTCAGTAGGAAGATTAAATGGCATTTTTAAAAGCATCCTGGAGTGTGACATCTGGAAGGCCCATGCATAGTACAATAGATCCGGCAATGCAACACCACCCTTTTCTCTTCTTCTTCTCAACTTTTTCCATGCTATTCTGGTGGATTTGTAATTCCAAATGAAGGAGTTGATTTCTCGCTGACATTTTTCAATCGTTTTAGGATCAAATGCCATGGGTATAGCATTAACAATAAATTAAAACTTTGGAAGAATACACATTTTGATTAGATTTACCCTACCCATTATAGAAAGTGGCAGGTGAGTCCAAGATTTTAAAAGTCTTTTACTCTCGCTGTATATTCTATCCAAGTTGGTTTGTCCAATGCTGCCCACTTCTTGGGTAACTCATCCCTAGATAGCGCATGGAGGTTGAAATATTTACCCCAAGCTGTATATTTGGTAGATTCCATGCCATTATCTCGCTTTTGCTCAAGTTAATGTCATTACCCGAGATATGACCAAATTCTTCAGCCCGCTGAATGACGCCTGGAAGTGCCTTTACTGGATCAGATGTGAAAACCAGGATGCCATCGGCATAAAGTGCTACCCGCCTTTCCCATTCTCCAAAGCTGAAAGATGGAATGTTAACCTCCTCCCGCAAAAGCTAGGCAAACGGTTAGATATATAGGTTGAAGAGGAGGGGGAAGCGGGCAGCCCTGCCTTGTACCTCTGGTTATATTAAAGGCTTCCGTGAAAACCCCGTTGACCAACAACCTGGCCGAAGGGGCACCGTAAAGTTGGTTTATAGTTCTGCGAAAACCTTCCCCACAGTTGAATTTTTTAAGTACGTCATTTAGATAGAGCCAGTTGACTCTATCGAAAGCCTTAGTTGCATCTAAGGTTAGGGTAGCTAAAGGTAGGGAAAAGGCTGTGGCGATGTCGATGGCCCCAATCAATTTATGTGTTAAGTCTGATAGTTGTCGACCCTAAATGAATCCTTTTTGAGCTAAATGGACTATAGTACCAATAACACTAGCCAATCTTGTTGAAATAATTGTTGTAAAAATGTTATAATCATTATTGAGTAATGATATTGGTCAATATGACCCACACTCAAGGGGAGATTTCCCTGGTTTCGGGATAAGTACGATTGTAGCCTCCCCCCAGGATTTAGGCGGTAAATCTCCTTCTATTAGGATACCGTTAAATAAGGCCGTCAACACGGGGGCAACGATATTTTCCAGTGATCTATAAATCTCTCCCGGCAGACCATCTGGACCTGCCGCTTTTCCTTTTTTGGATTGACGAATAGCTTTTTTCACCTCAGCCTCTGTTATCTCAGTCTCTAAGGATTTACTCTGAGTTGTTGAGAGGGTGGGAAGCGTGATAGCTTCCAACCATCTATCCCTTGCCTGCTGGTCATTGGGAAGATCTTCCCTATAGATCGCCTGAAAAAATTCAAAAAAGACTCTACCTATATCTAGGTTAGCGGATCTTACCGTGGCCTCTCCCTCTATCCTGATTTCCTTGATATATTTGAGGGCTTGGTCAGATTTTATTTTCCATGCTAGCACTTTCCTGCAGCTTCTCCGAATTCAAATTGAGAAATCTTGCTCGCTTCCCACCTTTTATTTACTCTCTCATATAGGATATTTTCTAGTTGAGACTTTAACCCGGCCAGTTTTTCCTGTTCTTCTGATGTTCCTGAAGATGTGTCAATTTTTATCTCTAGAAGTTTCATATCTTTTTCTAGGCTAGCTACCCTTTCTGTATATATTTTCCGCCTGTAAGAGGCTCTGTTAGTGATCTGACCTCTTAAAAAGGCCTTGAATGTCTCCGAAACAAGAGTTAAGCCTGCAGAGTTACTATTTATATCGAAGAAAGCTGAAGACTCGTCTGCCAGAAATTTAACCTCTTCTTCTTCGAGCAAGAGTGTCTGGTCAAAAGACCAGGATGGATGTTTAATGGAATTTTCGAATCTCAAAGTGAATATTAATGCGGAGTGGTCTGAAAAGTGTGATGGTAAATAATCTATTGTTGTTAGAGTATCCTTTAAACAGTAGCTGAAAAGAGCATAGCCAATTCTGGATTTATGTTTGAAGCGACTATTCCGGAAGGACACCCCTGGCTTGTTACCAGCTCTTTCTCTCCACAAATCCACCAAGCCAAGTTGTGTCATAGTTGTAATAAGGGTTTGTCTAGATTTAGCAGAACTGCAAGTTCTAGATTTTGTTGATTTATCCAGTCTGGGGTTAATGACGATGTTGAAGTCCCCCATCCAGATTACTGGATCCTGGACTGATATTAATTGGTTCCTTACAGCGTCCAAGTGTGATGGATCATCTGAGTTGGGACCGTAGTATCCCACTAAAGTACGGATCTGACCATCCAGTGAGACTCTCACTATTAACCATCTCCCTGTGTGGTCTTCTTTGCAGTCCAGAATTTGCGCTTTTGCAGATTTTTAAAAAATAAATATTACCCCCCTGATGTTAGCGTTATGGTCTGTGGAACAGAATTTATCGATCCACCTCTGCTTTTCAAGTAGGGCAGTAGCCTCTGTTTTAAGGAGATGTGTTTCCTGGAGAGCCATGATCTGCGCCTGTGAGTCTCTCAAGTATTGTAAAATGCGGTCTCGTCTACCTCTCACACGCAGACCATTAACGTTCCAGGACATATAATGGATACATGTCATGCTATAGCTACAGTCCCTACCTCTTTCACTCTTTTACACCCCGTTTGATGGCATCTTACTTTTAGCATGTTGAAAGTTTGGTTTTGGAAAAAATGAGAAGCTGAAAAACTAAAAAGGGCAGACAGATGAGGGTTTTTTTACTATTTTAACCTTTCTCCCCCCCCCCCTTCCCACCCCCTGGGAAACCCCCTCTTACTTACTCTGGCTTGGTGTCTAGCCAGATTTACGCCCACCTACAACCTTACCCTTCGACCCCCCTGCTGCTACAATGTCTTAAAGTAAGAAGTTACTATTGCCGAGCAGTATGGACGCAAAATAATCATTTACTATTGTCTGAAAGAGAATGTTTAAACCCTTCTTTTTCTTTTAAGTTAGTATATATTTTTTTATATTACTATTTTTGTGTATAATTATATATATATATTCCTTTACTCTCTTCCACCAACCGCTGCTCCACTTTGCCACGGGTGCCTCTTGCCGCACGGTGGAGTGCGTTTCAATATCAACAACACTCGATCCCAATCCTCGGATCGTTTCCCAAAAAAGAGCACTCTAGCCGTATTGCGTAGTTTCTATGCCATATTTATTTACAGCATTTCTGCAGTTTATCAAAAGGAGGGTTTAACAAACGTGTTTCGGCGTCTCCGCCTTCGTCAGTGTATATATATATATATATATATAAATATATCTCTTTTTTTTGTTTTTTTTTGGTGGCATTATATATATATATTTTTTTAGTTTAAATTCAGTTATGTTATGTATTTGTTATTTGTTTATTATATATATATATATTTTTTTTTTTATTAAGTGCAAGAAGCTGAAATAGCTTAAATAGCTAGTCGCGCCTAAGTTAATTTGAATTATGAGCCTGGGCTTGGGCATGCTCTCGGATGGATTCTAATAGGTCGTCAGCATCATGTATAGAGCGGATGTTATGCATCCTGTTGCTGTACATGATCCGTAGAAATGCAGGGAATCTCATCTGCACCGTGGCTCCCAATGACCTAAATTTGTCCATGCGCTGCCCCAGCTCCCACTGTCTATCCAGTGTAGTTTTGGAAAGTTCAGAACGTATCTCAAAGGAGAAGTCGAGGCCCTTCCTTGTTCCAGCTTTCAGAGCAAGATTTAGAATCTTTTCTTTAAGTGTGTAAGTCAAAAAATTGATTAGCACCTTTCTGGGTTTAGTTCTTGCCGGGTTCATGCGAAACGGATCTCTATGTATTCGCTGAATATCCTTGTCTAGTTCTTCAACTGTTTCATCAAGATTGAGGCATCCCTTTAATAGCTGTATTATATAGCCTTTAAGGTCACCACCTTCCTTCCCTTCTGGAATTTTCAGGAGACGAATGTTGTTATGTCTTGATTAATTTTCTAAGACTTCGATCCTCTCTCTCATGCTCTCTCCATCTCTTTGGAGGGTGTGTATTTTAGATCTAGCAGTCTCTAGATTTGTGGTCAAAAGACCTACTGAGCTTTCTAATATTTCAGTTCTTTCACATAGGCCATCCACCTTTTGACCTAATACCTCACATGTTGCTCTTATTTCGCTCTGATTGATTTTAGAAACTGCAAAATCTTGTCTTATCTCCTCCCTCATTGCAGCAATAGAGCAGACTATGGCCTCAAGTGCATTACCTACTCCCAGATCCTGACCCTGGCCAACTGCATCCTGCTTCCTCTCCTTTCCTGCTGCTAGTGTATCTTCATCTAGCATTTCGTCTTGTTGAATAAATGTTTCGCTAGCAGTAGCATTCTCTATAAGCGTTATTGAATCAGGCGGGATAGGTATTAAATGAGCATAGGACACTGCCACTTCAAGGGACAAAGTAGAGGAGGAAGCTGACCTGGAGGTAGCAGTAGATATACCCTGCCCTTCTTGCTTATCCTGCTTGTCCTGCTGCAAGTTTTTTCCCATAACAGCAGCCATATCCTGTGTGATCTGTAGCACTTGGGGCAGAGCTCTAAAATACGAGCGCAGTGATGGAGTTCTACCACCTGGGGCTTTCAGATTTTTGTTTTTGTTTTTGGTCTGTTTTTGCCTGATATTTCCCTCCTTCACAGTCTCTAACTTTTTTTACGCTCCTGAACTTTCTTTGGAGCCTCCACAAGGTGCACTCTGGGAGCTGTAGTCTGCTTCCTTCCAACCCAAGCTCCTTACCTCGATTCTTGGTTTTACTCCTTGTAATCCTCACTTGCAAGTCTTTATTTTTATCACTGCCTGCCTTCACACTGTCCTTAAATAAGTCAAACACATTACTTTCAGTTGAAGCAGAAACGCCCCGGTCTTCTGGCTCCTCTGAATCGGCTGCCGCCGGCGCTCTGACTATTTCTCCAGTAAAGGCAGAGTTATACAGTGCTGTGTCCCTCGGGGTTATTTCTCCTCTTCCTCTGTTGATCAAGACTGCGGTATGGGTCCTCCGAGCAGCGGCCGCGCAGCCGCACCTAAACTCCACGGCTGCCCGTCTCCAGCACAGGAGAGAGGCGGAGGCAGGTGAGAGAGGTGCCGCCGGACACATTCGCCGGATCTGCCGCTCCGCGAAATAAGTCTTATTCCTTTGGAATCCTTCAAAATCAGACTATTTCATACATGCTTCAGCCCTAGAGCCTCTCCGCAATCAAAAGATTCGTCGGCATAGTTCCGTTTCAACAACGCAGCGGTGCGGGTCCCAGGAGGCTGAACAGAGCGTGCGAGCCGCACTAGCTTGCGGCCGCCATGTTTCCCCAAGCCAAGTAATCACCCTTATTTCCACCAGATTTCTTTTCTTTCTTTTTTTTTTTTTGCACCAGGAGCCCATTTTAGGATGAACAGATTGCTCGGCGAAAGATAAATGAAACACGTGCTTTACGTAATCAATGAAAGAGTGGTAAGAGTTAGAGGAAAAGAGGGTGACACCATCAATATCAGAAGGTTCAAACAACATGTAAAAGACTTCCTTGTAATATCGCCTTAGATGCCTGCAAGACGTGAGCCAGTGATGTCAGTATGGTCATTAATTTGTGCGTATTCTCCTAATTCCTGGGAAACGCTTTTAGCGCAGATGCGATGCGCTGGGTACCACAGGGCCCTGCCGGCCTGCACTGAACTGCAAAACCAACTTTTAAAGGGAAGCGAATGCCACTAGTCCACTTTGGAAATCCATGGCAGGCTCTTTCAATTCTCATGGTTTAAGATGGAAAGCGCTGCCCCTCTTTATTGCCAGATGGGTATTTTTCTGTCCAGTCAGATATCAGTGCCAAATATAGCATCCTCTCTTCTGAAACCTGTCATTCAGTTTGCTGCTGTTGTTTATGCTCCCACACTTGGCACAAGCAGGAAAGTCTAAAACCTTTCCAATCCATGGCACAGAAAAACAGAGCAGACAATTATTCTCAAACCCAGTATTACTTTGAAGATTGAGACTGTCCCATGAGTATGCTGTCAGAAATTGAGTTGCTGCTTGATTGGGGTGTGATCCCTGGTCTTGCAACAGCTACAATCACTGGCAGGGTGGACCACAAAAAGTCACTAAATTACCCTGTGATCAACCCTTGGCACAAAAAGTTGTCAGGCTTAACTTAGAGGGAGAGTGTATAATATTAGGTGTGCGTATCATGTGGTGAATGCTCGCCACAAACTTACATAAGATGTTGACTTCCAGCAACTACTCCTAAGGTTTGTGTCTCACGTGGTAAATGCTCGCTACAAACTTACATAAGATGTTGACTTCCAGCAACTAATCCTAAGGTGTGCGTATCACGTGGTGAATGCTCGCTACAAACTTACATAAGATGTTGACTTCCAGCTACTAATCCTAAGGTTTGTGTATCACGTGGTGAATGCTCGCTACAAACTTACATAAGATGTTAACTTCCAGTAACTATTCCTAAGGTGTGACACACCAGGGTGAATGCACAGCTGACAGCTTACAGTACAGGTGTAGGCACATCACTGCCGTTCGCATAGCTGTTTACATGCCTCCGACCTGTTTTTGTTTCAAAATCCGGCATTCATCGTGAAGATACACACAGACCAACACCAACGTATGCACAGTTGCACTCAAGATGGCGTTGATGATCATGTAGAATGCCAACTATGTCGAAAATGTCAAGTCAATTGTACGTTTATTACAGCCAATATGGCTCAAAAAGTGCAGAATTATATCACATATATTTAAAAAATGTGCAACAAGTTTAAGAAGGACACTAAAATAATAGAGACCATGGAATATATACAATTTAAAAATGAATTAAAACTTGTAGTTGAGAAAGAATAGAGTCATAATTATATCTACCTCCCCAATTCTATACATAGCAGCAGGAGATTTAATTACAAAGTGCCTGGTGCATTATTCAGAGGTTATAGCCATAAAGTAGCCACCCTTATTGGACTTTCCCATCCCCCTACAACCAATTAGTGTAATAAAGGACAATAGCTAGTTCTTAGCTGCCAAGACAATTGGAGATTTAAGAAATATCCTTCTTGTACACCACATTGAGAAGAGAAAACCCGCCACAGAATTGACAATTGGGGTACTGAGATCGCATTTCAGTATCCTGAATGTTTCAACGCAGGTCCCCCTGCCTAGGTTTCTACATATCTGGGCTAACTATTTCCTTCTCATTTTGCTATACCCCGGGCATGCAAAAAAGACATGGAGCTCGGATTCCCCAGGATGGTCACAAGCGGGGCACCTGGACTCATTTTGCGGGTTCCATTTAGTGGTCAGACAACACAGGGGTAGAGCTCGAAATCTGAACTGCAGATAGAGTTTTGTAGCTGCCGGGGGTTTAATTAGATCAAGAACTCTTTCAAAGACAGGGCTGTCCTTAATTTCCAAAAAGGTTAGAGATGTTTTACATAAGTTGGAATTAGAATGTAACAAGCCCATTCTGTAGTTCTTCTTAATGCTTTTTAGTTGCTTTTTAGACACTTGGCAACAAGCTGCCTCCGGGTTAGACCAGCATTCCCCCAAACCCATATCAACTAGTAGATGTTTGATGTGGGTGAACCAAGGAAGCCAAGCAGCGCCCCTAATTTCTAGTGCTTCAGACAGTTCTTCTCTGTAGGTGATAAGTTCTGGGGTCGACCATATGCCATGCCAATATAAAAGGAGTCTAAGGCATCACACTGCCTCCAGTTCCATTGAACACAAATCTAAACGGAGAGGGACTAAGGGGGTGCTGCGCGGGACATTAAAAAGGTTCCTGATATATTGGTTCTCTACCTGCAGTAAGGACTACAGTGTCCCCACAGTTCAGCTCCATACAGTGCACCTCCACAGGCCTGGACCGTATAAATTTCCAGTGTCGGACTGACAGCACTTTTTTTGGAATTATTATAGTCCTTCAGAATTCCCCCTGTATACTGAGCTAATTTTAGTGTTGCTTTCCCTATATGTGCACCCCAATCCATTGTCTTGGTGATTGTGATGCCTAGACACGTAAATGATGTTACTCTTTCTAAGGGTACGTTATTTAATAATGGGTTTGGACGAGTGCTCTTGGGTTTGTTAAAAACCATAAATTTCGTTTTCTGGAGGTTGATCTCGAGCCCTCTATCCTCACAGAACATTTGAAATTTGTCCAACACCCTTTGGAGCCCCATAGGGGATTCAGATACCAAGAGCGTATCATCGGCAAACATCATTGCCGAGATTTTTTTTCAGGCTAGTTTAGGGGCATCTAGGTCTTTTTCCTCGGTCAACACTTTGATAAGATCATTTATGTAAAGGCTAAATAATGTCGGAGCAAGTACGCAACCCTGGCGCACGCCTCGTTCAATCGGAATCGGGGCCGATAGATTGCCATCTGTGTCTCTACTCCCTGACCCACCTGCCAGGTCCACACCATCCTTACCATATCTTATCTGCACAAAGTTGTTTGCATGCAGGCGTTGATGAGGTATACAAGATATGCCAGGGCTCCCTGCTGCAGTAAGACAGACCATAGTTTTGACCTGGGCACCAGGTCGAAAGCTGACCTCAAATCAACAAATATCAGGTACAATCTTCCCCTCTCAAGGCAAACCGTCGTGTAGTGGAGTAGCTGGAGTCTCAAAACCTGATCTAGGGTAGACAATTTTTCCCTAAACCCCGCCTGGAGCAGAGAGAGAACACTCTCTTCGTCCATCCAGGATTGGAGTCTCAGTAATAGGACTCGAGCAAAGATTTTTTGTGGGATGTCTATCAGACTAGTTGGTCTGTAATTACTTGGCAATAAGGGGGAGCCCTTTTTAAAAATGGGAATTATTTCTGCCCCTTTCCAACTTTGAGGAATTTTCATACCCGACAAGATTGTATTAAAAATGACCATCAAATAGGGGGCCCAAATTCCTGGTTCGCTCCTAAAGAGATCCCCCGGGATTTTGTCTAGACCAGGGGCTTTGCATGGGGCCAATTTTATTCACTATTGCAGCCTTTACTTCCTCCATGGTTATGTTAGGGCCCTGGCTATTGTCCCAATGATCATCACCTCGTGGGGGCTCTGGATTCTCTATGTCTTTATATAAAGATTCAAAATGAGCCCGCCAAATTTCTTCTCCCAGGGTCGGTTCCATTGCTTTGCCGGGAGCCTGGGTGCCCCTGTTTACAATTCCCCAGAAGGATCGCATATCCCTTTCCCCAAGTGAAGTTTTTAGTAGATCCCAGTTTTCCAATTCCCACCTGTGTTTACCTCCTTGGACAGCCTCTTTATAAGCCCTTCTATATAAGGGGACGATCATTTGATTTAATTGAGACCACCAGTGAGCTTTTAGCTTTTCGTCAGAGTGAATTGTACCATGGGTGGGGCGCGGGCCTGCTGGATTTAGTCCGACTATTTGGGAAGAAGAATTCTAATGTTATTTCCTTTAATTTTTTAAGGTTTTCCTCGATCGCCCCTTTCTCCATACAATCCCTGTCCGGGTTGTATAAAGTAGAGGCTTCAAGGAGTACCGGTAGAAGTGTGTCATAAAGGGTGCCCATGTTTTCCTGGGATTTGGCAAAGTTGGCCCATCGTATACACCTTCTGCAGTTAAATAAAGTTTTCCCCTGGTCATTGTGGGGATCAATGCAATGTGGTACAGTAGGAGTGACAGGGTGAAGGTCAACTACCAATGCGTCATGGTCACTGTCAATACGGGGGAGTATTTTAAAATCGATCATCCTGTCCCAATATGTAGTGTTGAGCAGGATGTAGTCCAATATAAACCCGCGATTTTTACTATGGAAAGTAGGGGCAGCCGATGAATCAGAGTAAGATCTACCATTGCATGCTCTCATTGAATGATTTAAGACGATGCAATTCATCTGAATAACCTGAGGTGTCCATTTGGGCACTGGAGGGCAGCCAGATTCTGGGATTTTGAGGAGCGAATCTTCCTCAGATATAATATCGCAGTTCAAGCCCTCAAGGGGCTCGAATTGGCAATTAAAATCCTCTCCTAGTATGACCATATTTTTTGCCGGATTGATGGATAAAACTGTATCTAACTCCTCAAGGGTAGACGACTCCTTTCCTCTTGGGGTAGGCCTTGAGTAAACATTGATTAACGTGATGGGGCTATGGAGTGGAACCAACAACTGTACGCATAGTATTTCCTTAGAGGATGTATCTATTTGAGAGGCCGTACAGCCTAAATGAGCACCCACCCATATAATTAGGCCTCCCGACGGTCTTCCTACACCCGCATGGGTTGCCGGGATATGGAAAGTAGCGAACCCTTGCCGGGTGACTTTGTCTCTAGCCCATGTCTCTTGCAGCATGCAAATATCATGATCTGCAATGAATATTCTCCACTCAGGATCATCCAGTTTGCTATTAATGCCTGCTACGTTCCAGGACAAGATTTTTGTGATGTCTCTATTTGGTAGGCTTATATTGGGGTTTTCCTGTACCTTGGAATAACAAGTGTTAGAACCTGTGTTTGGGATTATCTGTGCGACTACATTCCCTACGCTGTTCTGAACCAAGGGGCTAGAGGGATCAGCTGGCGGGGCGGTCCCATCCCCTGTCGAAAATAGCATTCTCATATACTGCGCATGAGCAGGATGCCAATACGAGGCCGGTGACATCAGATCAATTGTTGGGAACTGAACAGCACTTCCGGGCCTTTAGAATGTGGGCGGTAGCACAGTCCAGGACAGGTAGGTTGTCCTGATTGGTTGGCTACCGGTGCGTACAAGCTGAGCGTGAATATTCTAAATGCACAGTTAACTGGAATCGGGAGCGAAGCAGGCACCACTTCTTGTGGCGGAGTTCCTGAGGTGTTTTATTGAAGCAAAAACAGTAGCGGTAAGCGCGTTAGCCCAATGGCAGTAGCGGCGGCTTCTATAAAGGAAGCTTTGCGTATGTTATGTGAAGCCAGGAGGGAGGACTTAATCCTTCCCGGCATGTTGTTACAAGCTTGGGTGGGGTTAGCATAGCTGCCAAGGTTTCAAATCGCTGTATGTGACATTTTCATAATTTCGGTGTCATTATGAGTGACATTACAACGACTATGAGTGACACTTTGTCATTTGCAAAATTAAGCAATGAAGACCAGGGAAACTAATAAATATTAGAAATGACACCCAATTAAGTAACAAGAAACAGTAAGAAGATCTTAGAAATTCTGCAAATCACTTGAAATGGAAGGGCAGGAGAGGCCCACTCATAGCCAAAAAGACACACAAGTCAAAGAGTAAGTTGCACAGACTGAATAGACCTATAATCAATTATCACCTAATTTGTGGCACAAACAAAGTATAATTAGGATAAATACACTTTACCTAAGTGCACTTGTAATGGAGCATACAGACTCCTCCTCACAGCAGCTGGTGAGGTGGCGCCGCAGCCCAGTGGGCTGGGGTCACTGGTGACGTTGAGTCCCTCCCGTTTGAATGTGCAGTTACACTGATGCAGCCTATATTTGCTGGACTAACTTCACTTACTAACTGTAGTAACGATAGCCTGCCTCATAATGAGTCTCAACCGCCGCTGGTGGGATTTCATATTTCCGCATTATTAACAACTTATCATCGATTTACTACTGGCCGGGGTGGCAACGGTGGTGAGCAGCTGCTGGCACGCTGTACCTTCATGGCACCCAGCACTGCAGGTCACCTGCACTATACTGTGGCGGGTTCGAACAGCGAGGTAGGAGGAGCTGCTCCGGAAACGCACTCAGTGACTTCTTGATCCCTGAACGACAAATCACAGCTGAAACCTATGTCACCAACTTGCACTGTAGATGGGCTGAGCAGGAGGACAGACCTGTGACTCTCCACGTCCATGTAGTTCACCAGTGGCGGTCGTCATGTGACCCGGTTGACACGCAGGATCTCCATTTTTAGGTAATTTCCCATCTGTGGCACATGAGGTGCAAGTGCAGTCTGACTGTATCTTTATTCTGTTGAACTGTGGGCGCGCAGCGTGCAGCAGCGCCAGGACGTCCTGGCTTTGTGATAGGTGTGAGTCATGTCCGCAAGGATATAATAAACACGCATGGCACAGTGTAAGGTCAGTGTCAGGTCAATATTGTTACATTGTGTCATAGTACTAACAGCTAGTCCTGCAGACTCTGAGCCAGCCCCAAGCATGCTGGGAGTAGCGTGGACGGAGCGCTGCCTCTCCTGTTTAATTTCAGTCTTAATGGTGCATGAATACTAGAGCTCCAGCTTTACAGCTGGGGGTGCTCTATCTTGTTGTGGTGACGCTGTTCGGGCTTTTAAGTATTTGTTAGCAGTTGTCTGTTGACTCTGTTTAGTCTTAAAGCTGCATAAAGCATAGCCAAAGTTCAATATTATACAAACAAGTGAGACCCGGCGCCCAACACAGGAGGAGGCGGCTTGGGAGAAAATATTACATAAAAGGGGCCAGGCTGGCTGTGGGAGGAGAGGCGTTCACTGCACATGCATTATATAGCCGTCAGCAGCGCTCGAGCTAAAAAATGAGTGCAAATTCACCCAGCAAATCCCATGACAAACAAGCATTTGCATGGGTGACCGTCTTTCATGTTTCGGTGGGGATCCAACGGATGATTTTTTTGAGCATACGTAGGATGTTGAAGCACGATGATAAGACGGCGTTGATTTGTCTGGTCATCGAGAGGGAAGAGACCAGGATGAAGCCCAGGTTACGTGCGTGGTCCGTTGGTATGGGTGCGGTTCCCAGGGCCGTTGGCCACCATGAGTCGTCCCAGGCGGAGGGGGATGATCCTAAGATGAGGACTTCCGTTTTATCCGAGTTCAGTTTTAAGCGGCTGTTCTTCATCCACTCGGCTACTTCTTTCATCCCGTCGTGTAGGTTGGTTTTGGCGGTGTTTGAGTCTTTGGTGAGGGAGAGGATCAGCTGGGTGTCGACTGCGTAGGAGATAATGTTGAGGTTGTGTTGGCGCACGATGGATGCGAGGGGACTCATGTATACGTTGAAGAGGGTGGGGCTGAGTGAGGATCCTTGTGGTACGCCGCAGATGACTTCGGTGGCCTCTGATCTAAAAGGGGGGAGGCGGACTCTCTGGGTTCTTCCAGTGAGGAACGAGATGATCCAGTCCAATGCTTTTCCTTGTATTCCGACGTTGCTGAGGCGTTGTATAAGGGTGCTGTGACAGACTGTGTCGAAGGCTGCGGAGAGGTCAAGTAGGATGAGGGCAGCTGATTCTCCGTTGTGCAGTAGAGTTCGAATGTCGTCTGTTGCTGCGATGAGTGCGGTCTCGGTGCTGTGTTTGGCTCGGAAGCCGGACTGTGAAGGGTCGAGGGATTTGTTGGATTCGAGGAAGGCGGCGAGTTGACGGTTGATGGCTTTCTCAATGACTTTGGCAGGGAATGGGAGGAGCGAAATGGGGCGGTAGTTCTTAAGTTCAGTGGGGTCTGCTGTGGGTTTCTTCAAGAGGGCGCTGAGTTCGGCATGTTTCCAGCTTTCCGGGAAGGTAGCGGAGTTGAGGGAGCAGTTGATGACGTCTCGGAGATGGGGTGCGATAATAGAGTCTGCTTTGTTGAAAATGTGGTGGGGACATGGGTCGGTTGGCGATTCTGAATGTATGGTGTTCATCAGTCGAATGGTGTCTTCTGTGGTGATTGGGTTCCAGGCGCGAAGGTTGTTGGGGGGGGGGGTTTAGTTCGGAGGTGGGTAGGGTGGACTGGTTTCCAAAGCTGTTATGTATGTCAGTGATTTTGTTGTGGAAGAATGAGGCTAGAGAGTTGCAGAGGTCTTGGGAGGGAGTGATGTCGTTGGTGCCGGCGGTGGGGTTGGTGAACTCTTTGACGATGTTGAAAAGTTCTTTGCTGTTGTGGGCATTGTTGTCGAGTCGATCCTTGAATGCTGATTTCTTGGTGGATCGGATCAGTTGGTGGTGTTTGCGGGTGGCGTTCTTGAAGGTGGCCAGGTTGTCAGCGGTTGTTTTTTTTTCGCCAGGCTTTCTCGAAGGTGCGACAGGTCTTCTTGGATTTCTTAAGGTCATCATTGAACCAGGGGGCTTTTTTGCTGCCTTGCTTGATTTGATGGTTTTTCAAGGGTGCTAATTCGTCAGCGCTGAGGATGATCCATTGTGTGAGGTTGGTGGCTGCTTGGTTTGGGTCCTATGATTTTGCAGGAGGGTTTTGTTGAAGCGATGTGAAGAGCTGGTCAGTGGTAATTTTGTTCCAGTTTCTCCGGGGAATTGGTTGTGGGTGGTTGTGGGTCGTAGTCTTTTTGTAGTTGAAGTGAACGCAACTGTGGTCCGTCCAATGGAGAGCTGTGGTGTGATTAAAGGAGATGTGCTTGCTGGAGGTGAAGATTGGGTCGAGCGTGTGCCCGGCATAGTGGGTGGGGGTGTCCACAAGTTGTATGAGTCCGAGATTGGCGAGGTTGTCCAGAAGGGTGGTGGTGTTGCTGTCGTTTTTCTTTTCCAGGTGGAAGTTGAGGTCTCCCAGTAGAATGTAGTCCTCGGAGGGGAGGGCGTGTGGGCTGATGAAGTCAGTGATGTCTTCGCTGAATTGTGTGCGGGGTCCAGGTGGTCTGTAGATGAGGGTGCCTCTGAGTGTTGTTTTAGGGTCGGTGTGAATCTGGAAGTGAAGGTGTTCGGCGGTTGTGAGGTAGTCACCGGAGCTTGTCGTGATGCGAATGGTGTTCTTATGGACGATGGCGATGCCTCCTCCTGTTTGGTTGATGCGGTCCTTTCGGATGATCTTATAGCCGTCCGGGATGGCTATGGCGATGTCGGGCGTTGATGAGGCGTTCATCCAAGTTTCTGTAAGGAAGGCGACGTCTGGTGATGTGGTGTCTAGTAGGTTCCAAAGTTCGATGGCGTGTCTGTGGACCGAGCGGGTGTTGAGCAGGATGCACTTCAGGTGGTTAGTGTCGTGGCTCTGTTTGGGGTCAGTGGATTTGGTGTGAGGCCTGATGCAGTCGAACTTGCAGGAGTGGCAGGTGAAAGGTCCATGGGTGTGTCTTGGGGCGGCTCGGTAGCAGTATGGGAGCCGGCCGGGGTTAAGAGCTGAGAGGGATGCGGCGTCGTACGTTATGCGGGTGGAGTGGAATTTGCTGCGCGTAAATGCGTCTGTCAAATGTGGATAGCGGAGGGGGCGGAGCGAGGGAGGAGCAGCTGGGAGGCGGGAGCGGGTGGAGAGCCGGGCAGGGAGGCACAACAACAAACAACATAATGGCAGCAAGCCAAGAGCCAAACAGGACGAGATTGGGGCACAACTATAATAATGGCTATGAAATGGGCAGTGGCACCGGCACAATCAGTCACAAATGAATTAATCAGGCAAAGGCAGCAAAGCACAATTGAATGATAATGAATGCGCACCTTAGCAATATAGCGCTATGATACAAATATCATCAGCAATCAGGCACTAATAATTGCAGGAGCAATGCGAGCTAGCAAAGAGCAGTCTGGCAGTCTTGCGCTACGATACCACAATCAGAGCAGGGAGCAGCGTGAGGAGCGACCGCTTCTGAAGAGCTCAGGACGGTCACAGCGCTAGTACAGGAGGGTAGTGCCTAAACTTTCAGTGGGAGGGAGGAGCAGCTGGGAGGCGGGAGCGGGGTGGAGAGCCGGGCACGGAGGCACAACAACAAACAACAAAATGGCAGCAAGCCAAGAGCCAAACAGGACGAGATTGGGGCACAACTATAATAATGGCTATGAAATGGGCAGTGGCACCGGCACAATCAGTCACAAATGAATTAATCAAGCAAAGGCAGCAAAGCACAATTGAATGATAATGAATGCGCACTTTAGCAATATAGCGCTACGATACAAATATCATCAGCAATCAGGCACTAATAATTGCAGGAGCAATGCGAGCTAGCAAAGAGCAGTCTGGCAGTCTTGCGCTACGATACCACAATCAGAGCAGGGAGCAGCGTGAGGAGCGACCGCTTCTGAAGAGCTCAGGACGGTCACAGCGCTAGCACAGGAGGGTAGAGCCTAAACTTTCAGTGGGACGGAGGAGCAGCTGGGAGGCGGGAGCGGGTGGAGAGCCGGGCAGGGAGGCACAACAACAAACAACAAAATGGCAGCAAGCCAAGAGCCAAACAGGACGAGATTGGGGCACAACTATAATAATGGCTATGAAATGGGCAGTGGCACAGGCACATTCAGTCACAAATGAATTAATCAGGCAAAGTCAGCAAAGCACAATTGAATGATAATGAATGCGCACTTTAGCAATATAGCGCTACGATACAAATATCATCAGCAATCAGGCACTAATAATTGCAGGAGCAATGCGAGCTAGCAAAGAGCAGTCTGGCAGTCTAGCGCTACGATACCACAATCAGAGCAGGGAGCAGCGTGAGGAGCGACCGCTTCTGAAGAGCTCAGGACGGTCACAGCGCTAGCACAGGAGGGTAGAGCCTAAATTTTCAGTGGGAGGGAGGAGCAGCTGGGAGGCGGGAGCCGGGTGGAGAGCCGGACAGGGAGGCACAACAACAAACAACAAAATGGCAGCAAGCCAAGAGCCAAACAGGACGAGATTGGGGCACAACTATAATAATGGCTATTAAATGGGCAGTGGTACCGGCACAATCAGTCACAAATGAATTAATCAGGCAAAGGCAGCAAAGCACAATTGAATGATAATGAATGCGCACTTTAGCAATATAGCGCTACGATACAAATATCATCAGCAATCAGGCACTAATAATTGCCAGAGCAATGCGAGCTAGCAAAGAGCAGTCTGGTAGTCTAGCGCTACGATACCACAATCAGAGCAGGGAGCAGAGTGAGGAGCGACCGCTTCTGAAGAGCTCAGGACGGTCACAGCGCTAGCACAGGAGGGTAGAGCCTAAATTTTCAATGGGAGGGAGGAGCAGCTGGGAGGCGGGAGCGGGGTGGAGAGCCGGGCAGGGAGGCACAACAACAAACAACAAAATGGCAGCAAGCCAAGAGCCAAACAGGACGAGATTGGGGCACAACTATAATAATGGCTATGAAATGGGCAGTGGCACCGGCACAATCAGTTGACGATCTTCTCCGTGACTTTCGACAGAAACGGGAGCAGGGAGATGGGCCGGATGTTCTTGAGGTCCTTTGGGGTCCGCCTTGGCTTTCTTCAGTAGGGCGTTGATCTCGGCGTGCTTCCAGCTCTCCGGGAAGGTTGCTGTTTCAAAGGAAATGTTGATTTTTTCCCGGGGATGGGGTGCGATGGCTGTGCTGGCTTTGTTGAACATGTGGTGAGGGCATGGGTCAGATGGGGATCCCGAGTGGATGGAGTTCATGGTCTTGATGGTGTCTTCATTGCTGATGTTAGACCAGGCGGTCAGGCGACTGGTGCGGGTGGTGGTCTCGGCGGTGGATGTGGGGGTGGCAGTGTTTAAGCTGTCGTGGATGTTGGTGATCTTGCGTGAAAGAAGGTGGCCATTGAGTCGCACAGGTCTTGTGATGGTGGAATGTCGTTGGTGTTGCAGCTGGGGTTGGGGAGTTCTTTCACGATGTTGAAGAGCTCTTTGCTGTTTTGTGTGTTGCTGTCTAGGCGGTTTTTGAAGAAGGTCCTCTTGACGGTCCTGATGAGTTGGCGGTGTCTGCCGGTGGCGATCTTGTGGGCTGTGCAGCTGTCTGGTGTTCGGTCGTGGAGCCAGATCTTCTCAAGCTTCTGACAGGTAACCGGTAATCGCAAATTGAGAATGTCTTCCCATTCATTCCTAAGGGCCTCCTAGCCCACAGGAATGAAAGAGAAGGTATTCCTTAATTGCGAATCTCAGTTTGCAATTGGCAAATAAGGAATATGTAGGATTCCCAAAATTGTTTGCAAATCCTACATATATTGCATTTTGTGATTCTCTAATTTCAATTCGCTAAAACTCGCAATTAGAGAATCGCAAAACTCTTTTTTGATACATATGGCCCTCTGTCGCCAATGTTTTCCAGTGAGTCTGGGGACACATTATTGAAGCCTTTTCTTATGTCTAATAAATTAGCACGAGCTGGATTATGTACTAAACAAAGTGATTTTACTCCAGCTATAAGTCCGGAGCTGGGAGATTGTGATACAGATAATGTAGTAGTGGGCACAGAACCTATAAATAAAAGTGCAATTTTGGATAATACGGACAGCGAACCCAAATTGGAGGGTAATTGGATATGGGTCCCTAATTAAATTAATAATGAAGGCAGATTAGCTACATTGAAGTACATTGACGAACAGGATAGTTCCTGAGACGGCAAGCTCAGGTGGGTTACAGTCCATAGGGGCAAAAACACACCAAGCAAAATAATGGGCAAGAAATACGTTTTTGACAGGTCAATAACATCCTGCAACAAAACCACCGAAGAGGGGGAGAATTTCCAAGTGAAATTTACTGCACCGATGGATTCAAAGAAAGCGGCATACTATGCTAAAGCAATACATTGGAAAATATATGATGGGGGGAAGGGGATGGGGAATGTGCGGGGAGCAGTAGGAAGGGAGAGAAAGGGCAGAGTAAAAGGGTGGTTGGTACTGAGTGGAGTGATGACTAATTTGAGTCTTTGGAAGAGGGGGAGATTGATGATGATGGGGAAAAATTTTACACTGGCAACAAAACCTTCGTGGGGTCAGGGGTGACATTAAAAAAAATGCCAGAAATTATTTTTCACAGGATAAAGAAAGTGAAAGGTTCCTGTGCAAAGAAAATGCAAAGTATAGTTGTCAGGATGATAGGAAGAAGAACAGATCAGCATTTGAGGAAGACACTTCTTAAGAACAGGTGAAGTTCACAAAAGGGGGTTTGATATAAAGATATGCGTTGACAAAAATGTGGGGACTGAAGATAAAACTAAAAATGAGCATTCTTCAAAGGCTACAATTCAGGCAGGTAAAGGAGGTGAGTCTATTGATGGTAAGATTAATGTTGAAGAAAGCACCGAAAAGGTTAACAAAATTGAAAGTGAGAAAACAAATTCATTGAGTCTAAGACGTTTACCTTACCCAGAGTTATCAATCCCTTTAGGTTTTCATTTAAACAAAGAAAATATGTGGAAAAGGGATTTCACAGATGTTTTCAAGTTACTTCATAGAGAAATTCAGTCAAAAGAAGATTTGAGAGAAGAAGCTTGGAATTAGCCAAGAGACCAAGGGTACCTACTAATATTGATACATGGACATCCGCTTTCATAATTTTTGCGAGCGTTTATTGCGAAAAGTTTCCTGACAGATCGGTAGCGATATTTAAATATCTAGACACAATAGGAAAAGTGTATAAAGAATTTGGAGGCTACGCTTGGCTCCATTATGATGAGGAGTTCCGAGCCAGACTTGTATTAATACCAGATAAACCATTGGGAGAAGTAGACAATGAACTTTAGGTTCAGTGGATGTACCTACAAAGGCCTCCACCTTCCATGCATACTGCTAGTGGTCTGGCTGTTGCTGATCGGCCGTTTCAAGGCAGCCTCTCCCAGGGGGGGGGAGGGGGGTGGGGGGGGGTGGAACTGCAACAAACCTCAATTATTCGTGTCAGGTGCCAGCTGGAATTTTAACAGGGGCTACTGCCAGAAGAACCCTTGTAAATATAAACATGAATGCCCCAGGTGTGGTTGAAAACATTCAAAACTGCAATGCTTCGGAGTATCAGTCCAGCGGGGTAGGTTTTAGCCAGAACTGAGGGAGAGGATATACATTTCAACCTTTCAAACAAGGGCTTTTACACCAATTAACATGGAGGTTTTTTGCTTTTGGTTAAAATGTTTCCCTGGGGCAAACAAAGCACCAACGCTAGAATGGGGGTTCAAAGAAGGTTTTAGGTTAGGTTATCAAGGGCTTAGATGCCACAGATTTGCCCGAAACTTAAAATCAGTAAATGAATTCCAGCAGTTGGTGAGAAAGTAATTAATGGGCTAAGGGAGGATGGCAGGGCCATTTGAATCATGGCCATTACAAGACCTCATTGATTCTCCCCTCTCTGTAATTCCTAAGAAACCTGAAGGGGAATTCAGAATGATACAGCATTTATCCTGGCCTCAAGGTCTCTCTGTTCATTGCTAAAGAAGATACCATGGTCAAGTTTGCTTCAATTGATTTAGCCTTGAGCATGATAAAGAAAATGGTGCAAATACCAAGCTTGCAAAATGTGCGTTTAGGCTATTGCCAGTACACCCATCAGACTTTTCATTACTGGATATCCATTGTGAGGGACAATTTTTCGTAGATTAAGCACTTCCGATGGGGTGAGCAATCTCCTGCAAATTGTTTAAGACATTTAGCACTTTCATACAGTGGTGTTTTTTGTTCAGAACAGGTAATATGCATGTGACACATTATCTAGATGACTTTTTATTTATATGGGAGAGGCTGGTTCTCAACAGTGTGAAAAAGCCTTAAGACATTTTGAAGTGGTAGCTGAAGAATTGGGAGTACCGTTGGCAGAGGAAAAAACTTAAGGTCCAATTGTTGCCTGACATATCTTGGTATTGAAATAGATACAGAAAAAATGGAGGCTAGGCTTCCGAGAAAAAAGGTAATTAAAATGACAAATATGTTAGAACATGCAAGAGAATCTCACAAGTTGACGTTGTTTGAAGTTCAGTGCTTACTGGGTCATCTGAATTTCACTTGTCGTCTTGTGAGGGCAGGTAGATCTTTTTTAGAAGACTTGGTTTTCCATGTCAGGTGTCAAGTTGCCCCATCACAGATTAAGGATATCTGCAGTTATGAGAGCCGATTTTGAAGTTTGGCTGCGGTTCCTCCGAGCTTTTAATGGAGTCACAATTTGGTCAATAGATGACGATTTTGTTTGGCAGATGCAATTATTTTCTGACGCTTCTGGTGCAAATGGATTTGGTCTGCTTTGGAATGGGACATGGTGTGCGAAACAGTGGCCATGTAAATGGATAACAGAGAAGAAAAGCATTGCCTTTTTGAAATATTTTTCATTGATAATTGCATTGGCTGTTTGGGGGAAGAGTGTAGCTAACAGAACAGTGTTGTTTAAGGTGGTAATAGAACAGTAGTGGATTTGGCAAATGGTCAGAGAGCAAAAGACAAACATTATTGAGGCTTCTACAAAGATTCATGTTGGGTTGCCTAATGTTTAACATAGTGTTTAAAGTAAGGCACATACCTGGAGTTGACAATACCAGTGCAGATGCGCTATATTATTTTCAGTGGCAGAGATTCTGTGGTTTGATGCCCGGAGAGGATCTGCAAAAGATTCAGGTTCCCAAGTAAGTATGGGATCTAGCAAATTGAAAGTTAAGCAACTCGTTTAGAATTCATTGGCAAAAAGCACAGAGGGGCATATTATCAAGGGTCATATCGTCGCTTTAGCAGCACTTTTTGCCAAGAAAGCAGCAATATTTGTATCGCCCTATCAGCAATAACATGCGTTAGCGCCAGCTTCTAGGCGATAGCTGATGCTTTTTCTATCGCCTTGCATGCCAGCGATATTTATCGCTAATGGCATGCAAGGTAGGCGTTCCCAACCAAAATAACAAGCTAAAAGTGACTGACACAGCTTCCCTGTATTACCAAGGTTGTCCCGCAATAGAAAAAGTCACGCTAAGGCCCGATGAACGCACAATTCTAACACCTGATAAAATACTGACTAAACACGGTGATACATGGTGTAACGTGAGGGACAGTAGCCCAGATCACCATCTCAGGATCAGAGGTAGAGGTCATGTCATATTATTAGACCCTTACCATGCAGACCCTTACCATTTCCAAAGGTGCCGTTTTTTTTTGGCAGAGTTTTATATTAGGCAAACTTGACCCGAACTGAATCAGGTATCAGAGCACTTTACATAGCAACAGTTCTGTTACATGAGGACACACATTCATTTTTGTTAGGCACAGGGAGATTCAGTGATTTGCCCAGAATCACAGGATGTTTGGCATCGTTACCAAGACTCGAACCGAGATCTCCAGGTCTGAGGTCGAGCGCCTTAGCCCTAAGGCTAAGTTGTGTTGTTGTGAAGGGGTACAGTGCAGTACAACATCAGATGACCCCATCCGGCATGTCCCATTATCACACCTTTTCAACTGTTTGTCATGCGAGGCCATTGGGCCACTGATCATCTCATACAAGGGAGTTTACGTTTTTTTTTAGGCATCATGAGAAGTTAGCTGAAATATTATCCCCGCTAACGCGCTGACCCCATGCTATCACATGAATAGCTACTGCGCATTACCAGTACTTTTCACGTCCTTTCAGAGCCCCTCTCGCATGTTATCGACGTGTTGATAATACATGTCAAAATGTGCAAGAAAACTTGCAGCAGGCGATAATTATCGCTGTTACTTGCTAATATGCCCACAAATTGGCTTAGAGGAGAGCTTGGTTACAATTTTTAGACTCAGGCGCTTCTTATCGAGCTAGTAGCCCAAAGGGATGGAAGAACGCAGGGATCTTATCTTATCTTAGGTGCAATTTATAGAGCACACTGACACCGTAGGCTTCATGGCGCTTAGAGACAGAGTGAGTGAGGAGGAAGCGTAAGTGGCGGGTTTTTAGCCAAGGGGAGGGAAGAGATGGGTTTTAAGCGATTTCCTGAAGTTCAGAAGGGAAGGGGAGGATTTGATGGAAAGAGGAAGGAGATTCCAAAGCCCAGGAGCCAGAAGGGAAAAACGGCGACCGCCGAATTTCTTGGTTTTGATTTTGGGGGTAACTAGCAGATGACGATGCGCTGATCGGAGGTTTCGCGTTGGACGGTGAGGACAGATAAGAGATTTCAGAAAAGCGGGGCCGGAGCAGTGAAGAGCTTTGAATGTGAGACAGGCCACCTTGAAGGCTGCCCTTTGGTCTATTGGGAGCCAGTGCAGACTGTGAAGTAGAGGTTTGGCCGATTGCCATCTGGGGATTTTGTGAATTAAGCGAGCCGCTTGGTTCTGGACAACTTGCAGGCGGTGTAACAGGGATTGTGGAAGACCGTAGTAGATGGAGTTAGAGAAGTCCAGGCGGGAAAGCACAAGTGAGATGACAACCTGGGTAAGTGCGGCGGGGGGAAGTGAGTGACGAACTTTGCGGATCTTCCGGAGCTGGTACATACAGGATGAGATTACCGCGCCCACTTGGGCTCTGAGGGAGAGTTCAGCGTCGATAATCACTCCCAGACTCTTTACTGATTTTTCCGGGACTGGGGGGGAGCCTAGCTCCGAGGGCCAGAACTGCGGGCCCCAGTGAGCTTGACTGAGTCCAGGGAGAAGAAGCTCAGTTTTCCCGGGGTTTAGCCTCAATTGGTTCTGGTTCATCCAAAGTTGGATGTGGATCATGACTGCGTGGAATGTATTGATGGCATCAGGTGAATTAAGCGGGAGGATAATCTGTAAGTCGTCAGCGTAGTTGTAAACAATAATGTTCCATTTCTGAAGAGAGTGGATCAGAGGCCGGAGGTATAAATTGAACAGGAGCGGTGAGAGGGAGGAGCCCTGAGGGACTCCGCAAGATGTTGGAGTTTTTTTTGCAGTGTAGGGTCCCAGGCAGACCGCCTGTGTTCTTCCAGTTAGGAAGGACTCGGCCCACTCTAGAGCGGTACCCTGGATGCCTGCCTGCTCGACACGGTGGAGAAGGATGTTATGGTCCACCGCGTCGAACACGGCCGACAAATCCAGGAGCACGAGGGCCTGGGGGGAGCCCGCGTCCGCATTGCTCCTGAGTGTGTCCAGAACTGCCAGAATGACGGCCTCAGTAGAGTGGGCCGGTCTGAAGCCGGCTTGGTTAGGCTCAAGGTGACAGGAGGATTCGATGAAGTTTGACAGACATCGGGTGACGTGAGCCTCCATTAATTTTCAGAAGTACGGGAGGAGGGAAATGGGGCGATAATTCGAAGGCTCCGCGGGATCGGCGCCAGGTTTTTTGAGGAGGGGCACTAGGATGGCCTTCTTGAAAGAGCTAGGGACAATGCCATTGCTGAGTGACCCGTTCAGTAGGGGTAGAATACAGTCAGGTAGGTTGAGGCAGATGCTCCGCAGAACAGATGGTGGGCAGCAGTCGTTAGGGGAGCCTGATTTCACGCGAGTGGCGAGTTCCACTAAAGAGATAGGGTTTAGGGCAGGGAAGGTAGTGAAGGTCGAGGGATTAATAGAGGAAGTGTCCGACGGGAATGGCTGGGGAGGGGGAGGGATAGAATTTTTAATTTTTGTAATCTTTTCCACAAAGAAAGAGTTGAGAGTGTCGCATGCCTCTTGAGTGGGGGTCTGGGCTGGGAGGGTTCTGTCATCTGTGGTGAGTTCATTCATGACTCTGAACACCTCCTTAGATTTATCGACCGCCAGCGAGATCCTGTTGGAAAAATTTTCCTTTTTGGCAAGGCTAATGGCAGCTTTGTATTCTTTACGCGCGGCCAAATAAGACTGTCTAGCTAAGTTGGAATAATCACGTCTCCAGGTGCGTTCTAACTGGCACGTTTTTAATTTATGATGTTTGAGGTCATCAGAGAACCACCTGTGGGAATAATAATGCCTAGTGCGGTGGAATTTAATCAGGGGGGCAAAGAGGTCGCTGGCCGACCTCAGCCAGGATCCGATGTTGTGTTCTGTTCCGTCGATGTTATCAGAGGGGTTAAGGACTGACGGGTGTCGGCCAGGGTTGTAAGAAAGCCCTGGGAGTCATATGTACTCCATTTTCGTGAGGAACCACCAGCCATCAGAGGAGCAGGGATCTGGCTGGCGACAGTGATGGTGGTGTCAACTAGGTGGTGGTCAGACCAGACACAGGGGGATATGTCTGGCAGGGACAAGGCCAGATTGCAGGTCCAGATCTGGTCCAGGATGTGGCCCTTGTTGTGGGTAGGTTGGGTGACCTGTTGGGTAAGATTCAGACTGTTAAGAGTCTCAAAGAGCTCTGTGGCATGAGGGCCAGCGTTGGAGTCATTGAACCAATAGTTTAGGTCGCCAAAAATGGCGAAGCTGGGGTGCAGCGTTAACAGATTAGACAGCTGTTCGCTCATGATGGTAGGGAAAGATGGCATGGGATATGGAGGCCGGTATAAAAGGAGGAAGGTAAGGGCACCAGTATCAGTTTCCACGCTGAAAAGTAAATTATCCACCTCAGGGAGGGGGAGGGAGTTAGAGGAAATAGCGTTCAGACGCTTAGATATGATGGCTGCTACCCCACCCCCGGGCCGGTCACCAGGGCGATCGGCGTGGAGGATGTAATAATCAGGGGGAGGGCAGCCAAGATATCTGGGAGGCACTCTGATGTTAACCAGGTTTCCGTGAGCAGGAGTATGTCAGGGTTGTTATTGGACAACAGGATGAAAATGTCCTCCGAGTGTTTCACTAGAGAGCGAGTGTTCAGATATGACACCCTGATGGACGTAGCGTTCCTGATGGCTGGGGGAGAGCGTCCGCACAGATGGTGTTCGGCAGGGCGCATAAGGCCGGCTGTGTGTATACAGCGGGTGGCTGCGGGTGACAGCAGGGGGGTAAAGTGCTGTAATTCTCTGAGGGATACAGACGAATATGAGATGAGATGGTCAGCGAGGCGTGCCCTAGGGC